>NC_142888.1:89315416-89955833 GCF_051225735.1 Oryctolagus cuniculus
GTTAATATTTAATGTCAGTTAAATATTTTATACATATATTTTTCCAGAGAAAAACTCTCTATTTATTCCCTTATTGGGGCTATCAGGACCTCCATCTTCCTTTCAGTTTGCTTTGCTTTTTGAAAAACCAGTGGTCTGTCTTCCTTTTTCCCTTCAATCCACTAGCAGGGTCTCTTGCTATCTACAAAACCACAAAGCCAAAAGAGCTTTCTATATGGAAGAAATATAGTGATTAGAATACATTCTTCTCACTCTCTCCATACACATTTTTCTCCAGCTATTAGCACAAAACAGTCTTCTAGCTGAAATGTGAGGTTGACTCTTGAAGATATTTTCTCTTACTGAGCCATGCAAACAGCTCAGCTTTGTCCAGAATGTGTCACCTGCTGGGATTATATATATGTTCCCACTTGCATCTCCCAATTTACTATTATAGTTATTATTCTCTCATCATTTCTGGTTATCAAAATCTTAAAGTTGATTTCACTACATTGGGATTGAAGATCTTCTAGGTTGCTCTGTTGACGGAAGACAAATCAACCAAGCAAGGGTGCCACCAAGGGATTGGAAAGCCAGGAAGTATTATCATTTGTTCAGTGGAAGAAATGGCAAATAAGCTCTTTGAGGGCAGGGACTGCTACTTAGCGATACTACATATGGGCACGTATTGTGAAAGTGACTTTTCACTTGCTTTAACATATACCAAATTTCTGTTCATTCTTTCTCCATGAATTTAATTAATCACAAAACAATAGATCTGGAAGACATCTTACACAATTAGATGGGGTTCACACACACACACACACACACACACAGAGGTTGATCTTTAGATGTAACTGATTCAAAGTTAAGAAAGGTTGCAAAACTTTGTAAATCGCATTATTGATTTAAGAATGATAATATTCTGATTAAACTCTGTAACACTCCATATATGAAGACAAGTACTGAGCTATATTTAGAAATCAATCAGCAGGCTGGCACCGCGGCTCACTAGGCTAATCCTCCGCCTTGCGGCGCCTGCACACCGGGTTCTAGTCCCGGTCGGGGCGCCGCATTCTGTCCCGGTTGCCCCTCTTCCAGCCCAGCTCTCTGCTGTGGCCAGGGAGTGCAGTGGAGGATGGCCCAAGTGCTTGGGCCCTGCACCCCATGGGAGACCAGGATAAGTACCTGGCTCCTGCCATCGGATCAGCGCAGTGCGCCAGCCTCGGCGGCCACTGGAGGGTGAACCAATGGCAAAGGAAGACTTTTCTCCCTGTCTCTCTCTCTCACTGTCCACTCTGCCTGTCAAAATAAAAAAAAGAAAAAAGAAAAGAAAAAGAAATCAATCAGCAGATGAAAAGCCTGGCAGGGGCAAGTCAGTGGCGGGGATTTTTGTGATACAGCCATCCGAACCACCCGCTCTGTGTATTGTCCCCGCTGCAAAGTCAGGCATCTCTGAAGGATTCGCAGTTAAGCTGTTCTTCCTAGCCTCACATCCTTTGCTGCATCACACTTCACGTCGATTATAACGTTTCCAAACTTGGCTGCTAGAGTCAGTTAGCGATGCTGGTTAGGCCAAGAGGACAAGAGCATCTGTGCCAAGGCACACTCGCAGGGCATTCTCTTCACGGAAGGATGACGGAGTAAGTGTGCCATCATGGAGCCACCTAAAGAGGTCCCCTGAGAACTCGGCCATTGCCACCCCACCTGACCCGCTCTGACCTCCTGCCTCTGCTTTCACCACGAGGCTTTCCTCAAGTGCCCTGGCCGCATGATACTGGGTGGTGCGTTACCAAGGAAGCAAATGCTTTCTATCTCAATTCCCCACAGTAAGGGCAAGTTTTTACCATAACCTAAATTCAAGGAACATGTTGTCTTACAGAGCTGGAGCTAGAAAAATATACAGATAGTGGGTATTTTCCTGGTGTGCATTCATGACAGCATAATGTCTAAGACAGCGTGGTGGCTTTGGTACCAGACACAGCCTGGGTTGGAATTACAATTCCAGCACTTAGCATACCAGGGTTCTTACACAAATGATGTCACCTCTCTTAGATTCAATTTCCTCCTCTACTGGGTCATTTGAAGGCTCTGAAAGACCCAGCACACAGTAACTATGCGATCTTAAGAAAATCATTGATCCTTTCTATGCTTCAGTTTCCACATCTGTAAAATGAAGGTGATGGGGCCAGTGCTATGGTACAGCGAGTTAAGCTTCTGCCTGCAATGCCAGCATCCCATATGGGCACCAGTTCTAGTCCCGGCTGCTCCACTACCCAACCAACTCACTTCTGACAATGTGCCTGGGAAAGCCACAGAAACCCTGCCACCCATGTGGGAGACCAAGATGGAGTTCCAGGCTCCTGGTTTCAGCCTGGCCCAACCCTGTACATCACAGCCATTTGGGAGTGAACCAGTAGTTGGAAGGTCTTCTATCTGTCAGCAGGCTTTTGAAATAAATAAAAATAAATCGTTTAAAACTTTTTAAAAAATAAAGTAAAATGAAGGTGATAACAATACCTATCTCATGGGGATTTTTGTGAGTATTAAGCAAGATAATGCAGGTAATGTTTACCTCAGTGCTTGGCACATAGTAAATGCGCAATAAAACTAGCCGTTACTTGACCACATCCATTATCATCATAGCATCTTCTACACCTCTCAAATTTCTGGCCTGGTTACTATTTCAAATTTCCATTTATGTGACTCACCTTCCTGAGTATACACTCAAAAAAATGGTCAAGCAAAAATCACTTATCTTTTATGTTTTCAGTCTATCTACAGGTACTGGGTTCTTCCTGATGGTATAGAACATGCTGACAAACTATGTAACAGAAAATTGCTAAATCTCTGAATCTCACCTTTTTTAGCTGGGGTGGAGAAAAGTATCTCCCATTCAAAATGAAAAAAAAAAAAACTAGAAACTACCATTCAAGCTTTGCATTTGGAGCAGCAGTTAATATACCACTTAGAAGGATGCCTGCGCACTATATTGGAATGCCTGGGGTCGAGTCCTAGCTTTGCTCTCAATTCTAGTTTCCTGCTAATACATACCCTGGGAGGCAGCAGGTGTTCAAGTACTTGGGTCCCTGCTACACTCATGGGAAATTTTAATTGAGTTCTTGGCTCCTGACTTCAACCTGGCCCATCCCTGGCTATTGCAGGCATTTGAGGAGTGAACCAGCAGCTCTCTGTCTCTCTGTCTCTCTATCTCTCTCTGTCTGTCTCTCTCTCTCTTTGTGTGTGTGTGTGTGTGTGTGTGTGTGTGCTTTTCAAATAAATAAATTTTGGGACCGGTGTTGTGGCTCGGCCAGCATCCCAAGTTCCAGCAGCTGCAATTATGATCCAGCTCCCTGCTAATACACCTCTCTCTAACTCTGCCTTTCAAATAAATATTTTTTTAAAAAATGAAACAGGAATACTATATAAACTTACAAATATAGTTCTGTACAAGGCATTATTGCAGAACCTAAATCTGTCTGTATGCTGAAGTAACAGATTTCAAAACTACTTAAAAAAAAAAAGGTGGTATCTGGTTAGAATCTTGAAAGGTGAGTAGAAATACTTCACGTGGTAGAAGTCAAGGAGAGGCATTTAACGTCTAGGGAACAGCATGTGCAAAGGCACAGAGAATGAGACAGAATGAGTTGCTAGGGTCAGAGTGGATCAGCGTGGGAGGCACTGTAAGGGGCCTGATCAGATTTCCTACAGGTCAATTTAAGGAGGAACCTGGGATTTTTGCTGAGGCAATAGGGAGCTATCAAAAGATTAAAAGCCAGGAACGGTCATAAAAAGACTTTTAGAAAGGTTACATTGGCATCACTTCTCAGCCTTTTGGCTAAGATCAAGTGTAGAAAGGTTATATTGGCAATAGTGTAGAGGTAGGAAACCATACTGGACTCAAAGGTTGAATCAAGATGAAGTCAGGGAGGACAGAGAAGGAGGGAGAGACTTCAGAAATACTTTAAAGGTATACTCAACAAGACTTGGTCATTGATTTTATCTGAGGGCCATGGAAAAGTTGTTGTCAAAGATGACTCCTAGGTTTGTGGCTTAGGTGACTGGGCAAAAAGTACCACTCTTCACCTTTGGTAAGACTGGGTGGCCAGGGTTGCAGCACAGTGGGTTAAGGCACTGCCTGCAACACTGGCATCCCGTATGTGCACTGGTTTGAGTCCTGGCTGCTTCATTTCCATCCAGCTCCCTGCTAATGCACCCGGAAAGGCAGCAGAAGATGGCTCAAGTGTTTGGGCCCCTGCCACCTATGTGGGAGACCCAGATGGAGTTCCAGGGTCCTGGATTCAGCCTGGTCCAGGTCTGGTCATGGCAGTCATTTTGGGAGTGAACCAGCAGATGGAAGATCGTTCCCTCGCTCTCTCCCTCTCTCTGTAACTCTGCCTTTCAAAGAAATAAACAAATCTTTTTAAAAAGATTGTGAAGATTGGAAGATGGGTGGAAGAGAATATTTTAAGATTTATTTTATTTGAAAGGGAGAGAGAGAGAGAGAGAGAGAGAAGAGAAGAGAAGAGAAGAGAAGAGAAGAGAAGAGAAGAGAAGGAGGAAGAGGAAGAGGAAGAGACCTTCCATCTGCTGGTTCACTCCCCAAATGGCGGCAACAGCCAGGGCTGGGCAAAGCAGAAGCCAACAGCCAGGAGCTTTATCCTGGTCTCCCATGTGGGTGCAGGGGCCCAAGCACTTGGGCCATCTTTCACTGCTTTCCCAGGCCACTAGCAGAGAGCTGGATCAGAAGTGGAGCAGCTGGGACTTGAACCAGTGCCCGTATGGGATGCTGGTGTTGCAGGCAGCAGCTTAACCTGTTATACCACAACACTGACTGGGAAGAGAATGTTTTAAGGAGATTGTGACTTTTCTGACTCTAAATATGTTGAGTTTGTGAGGTACTCATGGTACAGGGGTAGAAATTTGAGAATCATCAGCTTGCAGATTGCCCCAGCCATGGAACTAGTCCAGAATAGCCAAGCAGTACGTGTACAGCAGGAGAGGTGAAAGCTGGAGAATAAGAACAAGAAGGAGCCAGCGCCACAGCTCAATAGGCTAATCCTCCGCCTTGCAGCGCTGGCACACCGGGTTCTAGTCCCAGTCGGGGCACCAGATTCTGTCCCGGTTTGCCCCTCTTCCAGCCCAGCTCTCTGCTGTGGCCAGGGAGTGCAGTGGAGGATGGCCCAAGTGCTTGGGCCCTGCACCCCATGGGAGACCAGGAGAAGCACCTGGCTCCTGCCTTCAGATCAGCGCGATGCGCCGGCCGCAGCGCACCGGCCTCGACGGCCATTGGAGGGTGAGCCAACGGCAAAGGAAGACCTTTCTCTCTGCCTCTCTCTCTCACTGTCCACTCTGCCTGTCAAAAAAAAAAAAAAAAAAAAAGACGGAATAGTCAGAGGGGCAAGAGAAGAACGTAGAAAATGAAAGCCATGGGAGAAGAGAATTTCAAAAAGGTTTGACAGTACTGACAAATGTTACAGAGAGATCAGGAAAGATTAGGACAGTGTTGATTTCATAGAGCAAGAAGAAGGCAGCATGAGAAACACAGGAAACACATTAGGGGGGAAGTAGGGGGAAGAAAGCAGAGGATAGATTATAGTGGCTTAAGGAGTAAGTAAGGGCAAAGACGAGGGTGTGAAAATGACTAATAATGATATTCCTTTTAAGGGATATGGCAGTGAATGGAAAGAGGGCAACAGATCAATAGCTAGAGAAGAATTCAAAGTCACATAGAGGATAGCTTTTTTTAAAAAGGACTTTAAAATATTTTTTAAATTTTCTAAAGATTTACACTAAAGGTAGTTACAGAGAGAGAAGGAGAGACCGAAAGAGAGGTCTTCCATCTACTGGTTCATTCCCCAAATGGCCACAATAGCTGGAGCTGGGCCAAGCTGAAGCCAGGAGCCTGGAACTCCATCTGGGTCTCCCACATTGGTGGCAGGGGCCAAGCATGTGGGTCATGTTCCACTGTTTTCTCAGAAGCAAGCAGGGAGCTGGATGGGAAGTGGAGTTACCAGGACTCAAACCAGTGCTCAAATGGGATGCCGGCATCACAGGTGGCAGCTTAACCTGCCCTGCCACAACCATGTAGTGTTCTGCCACACCAGCCCCATACAGTGTTCTTTTAACTGTTTCTCTCACACATAAATATGAGTTTGAGGTCAGGAATTATAATGCATTTATTTTTATGTTCTCTGTACCAGGGTGAGAACGTGAAATGGATTAGTATTTGCTAACACTGTAGTTCTTAAAAAAGTTTTTTTCAACCACCCAGTTTCCGTACTAGTTCTTACCAACTCTATTTTCTTTGTAAGGGCTGTGTCATAAAGGACAGTACTTTCAAGGCAACAAGCATCCTTATTTATATTTTTCTTTTTCAAAGCCTTGAAGTGGTGTATCATCCTCAGAGCAAAGCTTTCAGGTAAGAAAACCGTGTATCCATGCAAGGGGTGAGGAAATGAGGCTGGGAGAGGTTAATGGACTCATCCAAGTCTCACAACAAAAGCAAAACCCAGGTTTCCTATTTCTCAGTACAATGACTTATCTATTAGGCAAAGAATCTCAAAAATCATCTTCAAGGAGTCCTAGGCTTTTAAGGGAAGAAAAAAACAGGTAGCAACACACACACACACACACACACACACTCATTTCAGTAAGAGTAACTCCACTTTCACCTTATATATTCACATCACCATAATATTTTATTTGGGGTAGGGAGGGGGAGCAAGGGAAGAGCTTATTGCTGCTTTAAAAAAATTTGAGAAATGAAACTACCATCAGGGCTGGCATTATGGTGCAGCAGGTAAAGCCACCATCTACAGTGCTGGCATCTCATATGAGTACTGGTTCAAGTCCTGGCTGCTCCACTTCCAATCCAGCTCCCTGCTAATGCACACAGGAGGGCAACAGAGGATGTCCCAAGACTTTGGGCCCCTGTACCCATGTGGGAGGCCTGAAGGAAGCTCCTGGCTCCTGGCTTCAGCCTGGCTCAGCACTGACAGTGGCAGCCATCTAGGGAGTGAACCAGCAGATGCAAGATCTCTCTCTGCCTCTCCCTCTCTGTCTGTAAGCCCTTCTGCCTTTCAAATAAATAAATAAATCTTTAACAACAACAACAACAACAACAACAAAACTCTATACCATCTGTAACTGTCACAGGTAAGCCATTTAACCAGTCAAGGGATGTTACAAGTGTATTATTCGGCTAGTATTCTAAGAGGACCTTGCTGTTTGAGAACAGACTAAACTGAAGGACAGCCATGACAAAGGAATATAATAATTGGATATCATGTCTAGGTCTAAGACCCTCTTCAAATTATCAACCTACAGAAACACGAAATACTTGTCACCCTACCTCTCCTTACACTTACTATCAATGCCTGGCTGAGGCCTCTAGGCTTATCAGTTCTCAGTTTAATGCTAAAGACAGTCCTGACCATCAAAGGACAAGAATGCTTGGGACCACTGGTCACAGCAACACATTTGGTATCTTGACTGCATTTAACTTTCAACACTAATTCTTCTATATAGAAATAAAGAGGTGGCCCTTTGGCTGGTGCCGTGGCTCAACAGGCTAATTCTCCGCCTAGCGGCACCGGCACACCAGGTTCTAGTCCCGGTCGGGGCGCTGGATTCTGTCCCGGTTGCCCCTCTTCCAGGTCAGCTCTCTGCTATTGCCCGGGAGCGCAGTGGAGGATGGCCCAAGTGCTTGGGCCCTGCACCCCATGGGAGACCAGGAGAAGCACCTGGCTCCTGCCTTCGGATCAGTGTGCTGCGCCAGCCGCAGCACGCTGGCCGTGGCAGCCACTGGAGGGTCAACCAACAGCAAAGGAAGACCTTTCTCTCTGTCTCTCTCTCTGTCCACTCTGCTTGTCAAAAAAAAAAAAAAAAAAAGGTGGTCCTTTTAGAAACCTAATGAATCATGGGATTTCCCATAAGGTAAGTGGGTCAGCAGGTCACAATGTCCCAGAATTCCAGAACCTGGCATAACAGAGCTGGGAGGGCCTTCCCAGATCATTTCAGTCTTGTCGCTTCATCAGACAACATGGGGTATTGAGGGTCCGAATGGGCAAAGCCCAGACCCTACTTGTAACCTCCTTTTTCCATTAACTCATTTGTAGCTGTGAAAGGAAAAATAGAATAGAAAGGGCAAGACTAGAGAGACTAGAGTATTATCACTTATTAGCTCCAGAGGCTCACTTCTTCGACTTCCTGAACTGAGACTCAAGGCTAAAGGTAATCTTCATCAGAGGAAACTGTTCCTATAATGACTATTCAGTCCTGAACCTCTTCCTTGTCTGTCTTTTGACTGATACCCAGGTTCAATTATCATAGTCCCCATAGGAAGGGGATAGCCAAATCTTGGCAGCAGGATCATATTACAAAAATAAAATGGTCATGCCAAGCTCCACATCCTATAAATTTAGGGTTTCCTCCACTAGAGTTTCTTTGTGAATTCCTTAGACTTATACTTCCTTTAGCCCTAGCTGGTATCATCATTTCATTGACCTAAGCTGCAGGTTGGTTCTTTCAGAAAGAAGAAAATGCGGTTTCTCATTAATTATCATTTTTTCTATATTTATAATTAATTATATCTTATAATTATAATCCACTATTCTAATGAAATGTACTACACTGATTTTGGAGTTCAACCTTTCCTATCCTATTTCATTAAGATTTCAAATTCCAGGTATATAACCCTCTTCATCCAGGGCCCTCAAGAGACAAGAACAACAGATTATGGAAATGAATCCATTATCTTCTTTCTGCTACTTATGTAACCTCTCTAATATCTTAGTGGTGGATTCATGTTTAGGGTAAATGATTAAAGAGAGAGAGGAAAGGTAAAAACAAATTGCTATAGCTTTAAGATGTCACTGATTCCATCCGGATGGTATTCCTCAAGCAAGAAATATCCAGTGAGGACTGCAGCTACAAAATTGTCTCCATTTCCTCCCTTTGTCTTTCTGTGGGGTACGGGTGGGTGCACACTGCCTCTATGACATCTTCCAACCAAATGAACAATTTTACATGTGGACATAAGCACATTTGGCCATAATGTCAAAATTCTGGTTTGAAGAACCAATAAGCAAATTTCTTCTGTTTTTAGAGGAGGGGTTGGGGAGGGGAAGAATCAGGAAGGGAGAGTACATGAGTCCACAAGATAATGAGAAGGCTAGGGTTTGGGGAAAGCTAAGGTTAGAACTATCTGGGTTTTGCTTGATTATTCATTTTGCTTTGTGTTTTCAGAAGTCAGTGTTCTCTCATGAGTTCTTCCTCTCAAAATTGAAAACTTTTAATGTTTTCCCTTCGCATATAGGTGGAGGACCAGTCCTTGAGACCAGCTTTCACTTGCAGGTGCGTCATCTCCCTTGGATTCATTCACAAATTATGGTGGAGTAGCTACCACAATAGGAACTGTGCTAAACACACAGTATACACAGTTAAGAAGAAACTTAGCACTTAGCCTCATAGATCTTGTATTCTAGCAGGGAAGACAGACTTGGACTAAGTTCCTGGATGATAGTGAGATGGAGAAAACGGGGTGGGGGGGTGTTGTGGAAATACGTAAGAGGGACACTGACCTACTCGTGGCCCAAGTTGGGGAGGGAATGTCTAGAAAGGCTTCCCTGAGGCAGACACATTTCAGATGTGACCTGAAAGAAAAGGAAGAAGCAAAGCAGCAGGAAGGACCAAGGAGACAAAGGAGAAGGAAAGTGCGAAGTGTAACAGAGCTTTGAAGAGGGAAGTGGTATAAAAGATTCTCATCTGAAAAAAAAAATCTGACCGCAGTGTGGAGAACAGATTGTAGGGAAACCACAGTAGGTCAGCAGGTGAAAACAGTGGTGTCTTGCAAGAAGGCGTGTCACAGGTGCTGAGGGAACAGAAAGCAAAAGCACTTAACTAGAGGCTGGGCATCAGGGAAGGGCTCCGTAAGGAAGTAACATTCCAAGTGAGACTTGCAGGCTGGGTTCGCCATGGTGAGGGAAGTGAGGGATGTGAGGGAGTGAGGAGTGAAGAGAGGCCCGGACACTAACCTTCTCCTTTAACCAAAGCAGGTCTCATTTTCACTAAGGACCTCGTCCTGGTCTGGAATGCCTGGTACCTTTTCTTCCTAGCCAAACAGTGCCTATGTTTCTACAGCCCTCCCCAGTGCCAGGTCCACTGATGACACCCCAATACGACTTACTGTTCCTGCTTATAAATTTCTATTCCATACGTATTGCTAAGCATTAAAGATCTACTATTCAGGGTAGTTACTTAACTTCACACAGATTCACATGTAAGCTACTTGGATTTGCAAACTCTTTTCTATTACTTTAGCATCATCCAGGGTATCTAGCACAATGAGGGACTGTGTGACACAGTCATTGAATGAATGAATGAATGAATGAGGCACTAGAGTCTCTGCAGACCTCCTTTAGATATTCACTATTATCCGTGAAGCTAATAGGAAAGGGATGTACTTTGTGTAAAAGATTCCTACAACTTGCATGCGAAGACCTGAGATCTGAAATTGACTATTCCTTCCCACTGGTCACTGCTTCTCACCCCCTTGCAATCCTGGTCCCCACCCCGCCCCCCCAACCTTCTATTGTTTCTTCTGTCTTCTGGTTGTCAGCCAGGATGAGAAAATGGTCAAGCTGTCCTCAGAGACTTACGCCAGCCTGGGCTGCTCTGCAGTGCCATGAAGGGCCAGGACTTTTGTTTACAGCTGGGAGCATGGCGAGGCGGTGAGCACAGCTGACAGCCCCACTCTGGGGCAAACATCAATCTTCCTCTGTCCTCTCAGCCAAGTCTCACAGACCAGCTTTATTGAAAGCTGGCTGCACCCGCCTGGGCTCACTGATGTCCCACCCACAACTCGAGCCTGGGAGTAGCTGGGTGAATCTCAGCTTTGTACCTTTTAGGAACTGCCCTTGCTCTCCTCTCTGTCCCTGTTTGCAAATCGGCTTATCTCAACCTCTGGGCCTCGAAAGAGCATGTTCTGAGGACCTCTTGCCCTAAACAGTGCCCCTCCTCTCCAACCATATCTGCTATCTCCCAACAATGTACCAAAGCTCTCGTTTGCTCAATTACACAGTAAAAACACAACCGCCACCAAACCCAGAACTAAACCACACAGCTTTCAATGTATACTCTTTGGAATCTGTCTTTCCAAGCTGAGCGGCCATATTGCAGGTTTTTGAAAGTGTGTGCATATGTGTGTGTGTGTTTTCTTCGCCTTCAGATGGATTTCCCACTTTTTTCAAAACTACAAATCAGTTGGGGCCTGGAGCTTCCACCATACTACTCATGAGGCCCTAAGTGACAAAGAGGTCCTCTTTGTCACATACGCTGCTCCCGGGCATCTCCTCCTTAGCAGCTTTTCCCTCTTCAGTGTTCCTACGCGCTGAGAATGAAGCCCTGGTTCTCCCAGTTCTCTCTCTTGCCCCCACATTCCCTTTGCCTGCTGGCTAACACGGCTCCCGCCAATTAGCTGAGGCCTCTTCCCCTGGGTGTCAGCCTCCCCCACTCCCAAACGCCTGAGGGATATGATACACGTCTTTGACCCCCACTTGCTCTTGCAGCAATGCTTCTTTTGAGGCCTGGTGGAGCGCCACCGCAGGTAGGAGAGTCTCCTTCTTCGAGACTTCATCAGTTCTTCTGGCCAAGTCTTTTTCCATCTAAACCCCCCCCACCCCGAGATTTTTTACATGGTGCCTCCCTACCAAAGAGTGTGCATTCTACCTAATCCCTTGGTCAATGCGTACTCTTCCAAACAGAAACCCATGCATGTTCTCTTCCCCCGGACTGATGGAGCAGCTTTTAACACCTTTTTTTGTCTTTTTAAAACGTTTCACTGTGAAAATTTCAAAAATACATACAAGAGGAGGAAAACTAGTATAATGAACCCCCATGTGCCCATCACTAAGCTTCAGCAACTCAGATGCAACATTTTAAGTATTACTACCTCATCACTTCTCAGCATTTTGGCTAACATCAAGTGTAGTATTACTACCTCATCCTCTTTTTAAAACTTTTTATTTAAGTTATACAAGTTTCGTGTATTTCATATGTACAGATTTAGGCCTCATCCTCTTTTAATATGATACCTGATATTTACAAAAGGCATAGCTTTTATCATACCCATTGAAAGGTGGCCTATAGGCAGAGATTGTAATCATAAGCAAACTTAAACTTGAGAATAATGGCTCAAAGTAGAACTTCACATGATTATTCCCAGTGAAATCTGTGGTTCACAAGACCACAAACCTTTGCAAACTACATGATCAACTATTAACTTAGGGAGGGGAAAACAAGAGATTACGTGCAACTCTGATATCCCAAGGTCACTCAAGGACTGCACAGATTAGCTTCAGGCTTTCAGCTATTTGCAAGGTCCTCTTTCTGTCAAATGGACGAGTCAGTTGGGTTGTGAATTAAATATGAGAGAGGAGCTAGAAGAGAAGAGATTACTCACAAAGGATAAATTTTCCCATGATATTTTCCATTTTTTTTTCTTATTTGTCATAGGCTAAGCAACCAGATTGAACCAGACTGATCTGGTCTGGTTTAATGAAATCCCTATTGAATGAGGCAGGGACAAATGCACAGTAAAACATCCTCATGTAAGAAATACCATTTTTGCTAAATACTTGGTTTTGTTTTTCAACTTTTACAGTAACCAAATATTCCTTTACAAGACATCCAAAAAGCTAGTCAGAACAAAATTTTTAATGCCAAAATTAACCCTAGAATACAGCCATTTCATCTGCTACCCAGAGGCCATAGGACACCCTCCCGAACAGACTGATCACTACCTTCCAGAACTAGGAAGGCTCTCTTAGCCACAGGGTGAGACAAGCAAGGCCAGAAGACCACCCTGGGCAATTTGCGTAAGGGTGCCCAACTAAGGGAACACAAATCTGGGCTGAAATTCATTCTTCAACTACCCTGGTGAAACTGTAGCAGCCTAGAGAAAGAAAAGAATTTTTCTCATTGTTCCACTGATGTGGACACTTCTGTGCAATGTGTCTGCCCCCAGGTGGCACAGGTTTCTAATCTGCACAAAGGCATTTATGAGCTAATGGTGCCCTTGCAAATTAACACAGGGTTGTCGGAGCTATTCTATGTCCTGTGAAGGCTAGGACCATAAATAGTCGCTGTCTGGCCTTGGGCCTTGGAGCCAAACAAACCTAAGCTATCTTTCCCTTCCAGTTGAAACAGATTGTGAAGACAGCAATTCATCTGTGAATCTGCAAGAAGAGTAACTCGCATTTTCCAGGGACCCACTACCCATCAGAAATCTTCTGAAGCCTAATCTCACCAGTAAGTGAAGGCAGCAGAGGGGCTTTCATACTTTGGGGGGTAGTATGACATAACTGGGGGAAAGGTTGGGCTTCAGAGTAAGAGAAAAGTCTCAATCCTCGCTCTACCATTTACTTGCTGAGTAAATTGGGGAGAGAGTTTGACTTCTCTGGGCCTCAGTGAGGATTTACTAAGATAACAGATGTGAAAGAGCTGGGCATTGTGCTGCCTGGCACATCAGAGGTATTCACTTCCTATGCCTTTTTCTGCTACCACCCAGACTGCAAAGCTAATTCACATTCTTCACACGCTTGTCATTGAAGCCTCATTCAATCAAGTGTATCCACAGGTCCATAAGACAGAATATTGAAGCAAGAGTCAGGAGACGTAGATCCCAATGACTCTTGTTACAATAGTACCTTAGTTGTTTCCTGCCCTGACCCCATCAATAAAATGGGAGAACCTGAGCCCTGATGCTGAAAGAGCACAAGAAATGACTTTTCTTGGGCATCTGCCATGAGACATGGGCTATACTAGGTCCTTTTTCATACCTTACATCCTCTCAATCAGCACAGTCCAGAAGAACTTTCAGAGGTCAGGGGACTGTTGTGTATCTGTGCTAATATGAGAGTTGCTAGCCATAAGCACCTACTGAGTCCTAGAAATATGGCTAGTGCAACTGAGGAACTGAATTTCTAATTTTTGTTCATCTTAATTCAATTTAAATAGCCACACGTTAGGCTGGACACTATATTAGGAAGTGTGGCTGTAAGGTTATGAAGCAGAAATATTTGCTCTCATTTAATATATGGTGACACTGATGCTTAAACAAGTTAAGGGGCCAGTGCCGTGGCTCACTTGGTTAATCCTCTGCCTGCGGCACTGGCATCCCATGTGGGCACTGGTTCTAGTCCCGGTTGCTCTTTTTCCAGTCCAGTTCTCTGCTGTGGCCCGGGAGGGCAGTGGAGGATGGCCCAAGTGCTTGGGCCCCTGCACCCGCATGGAGAACCAGGAAGAAGTACCTGGCTCCTGGCTTCGGATTGGCACAGTGCCGGCCATAGCGGCCATTTGGGGAGTGAGCCGGCGGAGGGAAGACCTTTCTCTCTGTCTCTCTCTCACTGCCTATAACTCTACTTGTCAAATAAAAAAAAGAACTTGATTGAAATCACTTAAATAGGAAGTAAATCAGATTCAAATCTGAGAGTAGGAGGCTTAGGAGAGTAATAGGATCAGATATTCCAGGGATTATCTGGGCTTCACGATTTACAAGTTATATGACCAAAGAAAAAGAATTACAGACTGTGCAACTCACTTCCAAAATCTATGCAATCATGATAATTATCACCTAATCTATAGGCCTTATTGTTGGAATACATGGGTATACAGTCTTACAGTGTGGCCCATAATAGGTCTTCAGCAACTGTGTTTCTTCACCACCCTAATTATTTCATCACACACAGAAGACAAGTGCAGAGTACAGAGAACACTAGAGAAAGAAAAAAAAAAAAAAAGAAAGGAAGCTCATGGGCTTTTATGTGACCTCCTATTGCAGAATGGAACTGGGGAAGGGTATGAAAATCATCAAAATATTTCCATTTAATTGTTTTTGCTTTACTGCCCTCTCCCTCATGTTCCAGTCAACATTATCCAAATCAGAGGAAAAAAGATACTATTTTTTTGAGACAAGTTGATGTGGTTGCACAACAGAGCACTGTTAAGAAGTTGGACTGAGGAGGCAAGTAAAGTTCAAATCCTGGTTCCATACTAATTGAGTGCACAAGGAAAATAATTCCATACCTCTTCATATTTGATTTTAATGTGTAAAATGTGTCTGATAATACAGCTCGTTTCAAAACATACTCATCATTTACTGATTGGCTTTCTATTCTGTAGCACCCTCTAGTGGTGTCTGCAAAAGCAAGCACTGTATTTCAGCCCTTCAAAGCCCTGGTCCTCAAACTTCAGGGTGCACTGAA
The DNA here is from genome assembly GCF_051225735.1 of Oryctolagus cuniculus. NCBI lineage: Eukaryota > Metazoa > Chordata > Mammalia > Lagomorpha > Leporidae > Oryctolagus > Oryctolagus cuniculus. Next base: position 89,330,662 of record NC_142888.1, read on the forward strand.
TCACAGATCAGTTTGCAATAACAGATTGCTAAACCACACACAGAGAATTTCTAACTCATTAGGCTGGAGGTGAAACCTGAGAATGCGAATTGCTGACAACTCCCCAGAGGATGCTGAGACTTGTGGGAAACACATTTTGAGAGCCACTGCCCTAAAAATCCCTCCCATGTATGTACAGATATATATGATGGATAACTATAGGTTAGTTAGATTTTGCTTGATTTTGTTTTGGCAGTAGCCATCTAATAAGGATTTAGGGTACAATAAGATATATATGTGAAACATTTAACACAGCATCTAAAACATAAGAAAGCATGCAACAAACTGAGGATCACAGGACAGAAATCATTTGTCCAGGGTCACAGGGCTACTGAGTGGTGAAACAGGGTTTAAAATAGGGTCTCTGACGTCAAAGGCACAACAAAGTTAAGCGGAATCAGTGCAGAAGGGGGTGGGGAGGAATATACATAACATTAAAAAATTCAAAGGGGAAAGATTGGTTTTCAATACCAATGTCCAAGTTTTATCTCTGAGTTCTTATCTTTCTTCACTGACTAAGTAGTCAACTGCATTATCCATTTAGGGGAATAGGGAGCATTGGTAAGAGGGGTAAGGGTTTGCATCAGCTTCAGCACCTAGGGTTACAAGAGTGGAGAAGGTGACTTTTTTCCCATGGAGAAAATACAAAATCAGCAAAAAACATCTGGCTCATGGGTCATAGTGTCATAACAGGGCTATTTATTAAAGTTGATTTTATTTCTCCCTAAAGATTAAAGATATACTGCCTATATGATCCCTATAGCTTGTTTGGAGAGTTCAGCAAACAAGAAAAGGGGGAATAATACCCCATAATCCCAGGGACCGATCCTTTACTGGGATTTGGCGGCATCTAGCGGCAGGCTCCAGAGGTAGCAACCTCAGCCAGAGAACTTTCTGGAAAATTAATTGAATGCGCATTTGCCTTAAGAAGGGCACTGTACTTGGAGATCGTGACAAACAGGTAAGAGGGCTTCATCCTTCACAGAAATTCAGAGTCGCTAGCGGAAGGGAAGGCTGTCCTATGCAGATATTTTTATGAGAAAATTTAATTTGTGCCAGAACTGCGAAAAGGGGCGCGGGGCAGGGGAGGGGGAAGAAGGGAGGAGGATAATTAGGGAAGTTAACAGAAGCTGCCCCTTGGAGTTGCTAATACGGGAGTGGGAGGATTTGGCTCTTAACCACTAAAGGACCGTTCATGGATTAGAAGAACGGAAGTAAATGTGGGAAGAAAGTGTTTGGGGGGGTCTAAAATGAAATCGGTAAGGAAAACAAATATTTCTTAACGGACACCTTTGGTTGCAGCGTGTATTCTTGGTTATTATTTTCTTTTTCAGTAAAACGGCTCTTCAAGCCATACACAGAAGAACCTGTATAGAGCGCCTCAGCTCCACACCCTCTGCCCCCTCCCCTCCAGGCCAAGGGTGCGCGCCTGCGCACACCCACCACTGCCGGCGCCACGAGGGCTTGCGCGCGCTCACGCCCCAAGGCCAACTAGCTAGCACGCGCAAGCGCGCGCGCGCAAGCGCACACACACACACACACACACACACACTCACACACTCACACTCTCACACGCTACCCTTAACGCCCTGCGCTGGCGCCACTCACCACGCCAACTTGCGCGCACATCCAAACCCTCTCACTGCGCCTTTTTTTTCCCCTGCTCCGAGAGTTGCGCAACAGGCTCGGGGGCGTGGCCCTGGATTTGACCTCGCGCTTCCCCACTCGCGGGAACCTTAGCTCATTTCCGCCTATCCTATTTCCGCAGGCCACGTAGACACTTCCTTTCCCAGTGGAAAAAAAAAACCACAAACCCATAATGCCTCCCTGCAGAAAGGAAAAAAATTCTCTGGTCAGAGGAACTCTGGGTCGTGAAAATAGGCCACGTGAGCACTCTGCCCTATAGACTTATGACCCAACGGCTGTCGCGCTTTTGGAGGGCGGGTTCAGAATCTAAGAGCGCGAGCGTCATTGGCCAGAACCCGCGCGAAAGGAGGAAGCCGATTGGTTCCTTTTAGGCTCTAACCATGAAGAAGCAGGTTGCTACGCCCGCCTTTACTGCGGCGGAGTGTCATTACTGACGTCGGAGTCGTTGTCCAATCATTTGGTTATGGAACATTCTAAAACTTAGACAAGACGATCGTGATTGGTTGAACGGCTTAAGCCCGCCTCCCGGGTGACGTGTCTGCGTATGGATATCAGTTGCCAGAGAAACCTGGCTTTACTATGGCGGTTGGAGGAACGGCAGTGATCACACGTCGGCTGCTGGGAAGAACTGGATTCTCGTTTCAGGTTTCGGGGTGGGGGGTGGGGAAAAAGGGTCGATGATTTCCCCTTTTCGGCGTTTTTATAGATAGGATTAGCTAATTGCTTCACAGTCGGGCAGAGCCGGATTCTGATTCCTGCTCGCCAACGCCCCGCTTGGGCAAGGCTCCTGTTCTTTCTGTGTCTCGGTTTCCATGTTTGTAAAATGGTGATAATAATAGTATCTACCTCAGAGACGTGTGCTCAGAGGTGTGTGCTCTAATAATGCGTAGAAGGCACTGAAGATGAAACCCGCTTTCTCGAGAGGCTCACTATTGTTACGGAGATAAATATCCACGTAGCAGAATGAGAGAAAAATACAAATTACGTAAATTCGCTCGTCACAGTGGCTTTTCTGCGCCCCAGCCTCCTCCCTGGGAGAAATTAAGGATAAAACCAGATAACTTGAATTTTTACCGATTAAATAATTTTACTTTCTGGGAATTGCCTCAAAATAGCGGGGATTGGAATTTTCCCATATTAAAAAGTTAAAGAGGAGGGGGATGGAGAACGATGAGCCACATGCGATGCGTAGGCCTTGTTTGGATCCTGATTCAAAAGCACGCCAACTGTAAAAATCTATTTAAGATGCGTCAGAAAAATTTGGTCACAGATTTCGATATTTGAAGGTTTTCAAGGAATTGATAGCGATTTTTTAGCCGTTGTAGTCCTATTGTGGTTATGTTCTCAGATTGTCTTTATTTGATACGATTTTTACAAAAATATTTGTGGGTTAAATAATTTAATGTTCGGGATTGTCTTCAAAACACGTTGATGACTAGCATTTCCTTCAGAATAATCTCAGCGGTAGGGGAGAGGGGGAGGGGAACAGAGGGGAGAAAATTAACCGTAAATTATTAATTGTTTAAGCTGAATTATAGGCATGTGGGTTTCTTCTATTAATCTCATTCTCTTGATATATACTTGAAATTTTCCATAATAAAATACACAAGTCAGCTATTCGGTGAGCTTTAAAAAGTCGGGGGAGGGGGGAGGGAGCAGTGGGTGGGGTTATAGATGAAACAAGATGGCCTTCAGTTAGTAATTGTTGAAGCTGCATGATGGATTCCTTCTACATTTTTATCTATTTGCTACTATCCTTAATAAAAAGTGGGGGGGGACAAATTAATTTGTCAAAGGTTGGATAAACATACAATAAAGTAAATTTGAAAATATAACCACAAGAAAGGAAAATGAAGCACTTGTACATTATTTATCAGCTTTGGTGTCCTTTGTGTGTAGTAAAATTGCTTATTCTGGTGGAGAAGAAAATCATCCTCTCATGCTTTTTTTTTAATGTCCTTTCTTGTCCCTTTGTTTGACCTTCTAGGTCACCGTCTGAAAAGCTTAAGTTTACTGTACAGTAAAAGGGTCAGGAGGTCTGATCCTGATAGCAGAACCATCCCTGTTTACAGAATCTTGGGTAAGTGCCTCCCTTCTCCTGACCTTAGTTCTCACACAACATACTACTACCTAACCTTACAGGAATGTTTGCAGAATTACTAAGCTCCTATCTGAGAAAGTACTCTTCAATGCTGAGTCCATTCATGCTTCCAGTATAGAAAAAGGATAGACGACAGAGGGTTTTACAATCTTCTGTGCGTTAGTAAAGTATACTGCTAAGATTGATTCTCTGTTAGATCCACAAATCCAGATTTTATTGGGGGGGGGGATGGCATCCCACATGCAGTATAATTCAATGTTGAGGAGCAAATAGCAACTTTCTGAATTTAAATCCTAACTCTGCCACTGTGTGATCTTGGATAAGATACTTAATTCACTTTGTGCCCAAGTGTCCTTATCTGTAAAAATGGAGATTCTAATATAGCATATAGCAGTTCTTGCTTCAGGACAATGCCTAGCACAAATAAGTGTTTGCTTAAATAATAATTGTTGCTCTGCTAGTCTTGATACAACTTGTTTTACACATGTACATCTAGCACACACGTCTGAAAGCAGTGGATCCCATTTTTGCAGTTATAAGGGGAAAAAATTAATGGTATTGATTTCTCTCCTCATTTTCCAGAAGCAGCAGTTACCACTAGGACTGAAATTAGGATTTCTGGCTAATTCTAACCATCTCAAAAGGTTTTAAGTACATTGATCATATTTTCTATGGGGAAATTTCCGGGTTCTGTAATTTTAACATCTTACCACATTCAGTCTGCTAACAAATTTTATATCATTCCTCCTTTGTTCAGACTAACACACACACAAAAAAACCCTGTTAAGCATAAAGGAAATATTCCAAGATCCAAAGAGGAAATTGATATAAATGTAACTGACATGATATATGTGCACTTTAAGATTTATTCTAAACAAACTGGAGGAGATGTTTTCACCCTTGTTTGTGACACATACATACACAAAAAATGTTAGCATTTGGAGTCTTGCTTCCCAGATGGCCTATTGCTTGCATAAAGAGATGAAAGAAGGTTTTTCAGTCTCTTGAAAACTGTATTTCTCATGGAGTCCTAATCTTCTCCCTGCTGAAATCCAGACTTCAGAAGAGGGCACTGGTATGATGAAAGAGATACGTTAGATGGATAGGCACAAAACACCGTTACATGAGACCATTTAGAAAATAATTAAGAACAAAAGTAGGGAGGTAGAGTATCGGGCCCGTACATGTTCAGAGAAAGCAAGGGTCAGGGTGACCTGGAAAAGGGAAAGGACCTTGACCTCTCCTTTCAAGGATGGGTAGACCCTAGGAGGGAGGGGATCTAGTCTGAATGGTATGGCTGCAAAGTATAAAATATGTGGTGAGGTGAACTTAAAAATCAGGTTATATAAGATTTCCATGGACAAGAATGGATCAGAAAGTCAGTGTGTATTTTTAAATACATGTGTTTTTTAAATAAATTTTTAATCACATAATTGAAATAAGAATAATGTCCTTGTAAAATTTTTAAACATTAGAATAGGTTCTGGTTCCCTTTTCTCACCACTCCCAATTCTCTTTCCCTCCCTGGAGTTAATCACTTTTACCAGTTTGCCCTATTTCCTTCTAGATCACTAAGTTATGAACCTGCCTAAAATGTATATGGATATATATATAATAGTTTTGTGTTTTTCTTTATGCAAATATGGTGTTATACTGTTGATATTGTTTTGCAACTGACTATTTTTAATTTTATTCAACAAATTGTCTTGGCTTCCTTAATGTCTAAAAGTTCTATCTTAGCCTTTGCAAAGTTGCAGTCCTTTAATTAGCAACGTACTCCTTGTTAGGTTATGCACCACAGTTTATTTTGCCAAATCGCCATTGACAGACTTTTAGGTTGACTCCAGTGTTGTGCTGTTTCAGATAGTACTGCATCAAACATCCTTAATGCCTGCTTACAAATGTTAGTCAAGGGCGTTTTTTAAGCTGTTAAACTAATAATTAGACCAGTGTGGAGGTGGTAGGACAGACATACCACTCTGACAAAACAGATGGCCTAGGGACAGTGATAACTGTAAAAATGAAATAATCCTAAATAATTGAGGGTACAGTACCTTAAGGGACCCATATACCTGGGAATTTAGAATGTTATAAAGTAGCATTTCAAATCAGTGGGGAAAGGGTATATCCTTCATTATTATTAATAAATATTCATCAATGACTATTTGGAAAAGTTAGTTATGGTGGAAAAATTAAAAACACCAAGAAATGATGCATTAAATCATTTTTATCATAATGGTCTGGGGGCATGACATAAAGACCAAAAGTCACAAAGGTGAAGATGGACATATTTGTGATACTGAGATCTACACAAATACATGTTATCTTATAGTGACGTACCATTAGATACACTTTAGTAAAGGTGACATTTTGGAAAAAATTTCACTAGAAATCGATAAAAAGCAGCAAACCTAGTAGAAAAGCAAACGAAAATATCCTTGTAAGAAACAGATACCTGACCAATGAATGTACAAAAATATGCTTGATATCACACAAATTCAAATGGAACTACATGTTAAATTGGCACAAAAAATCTACTTTTTCAAAAAAGTGTTTATCTAGTGTTGCTGAAGGTATAGAAGAATGAACTTGGGCATTTTTGCTGAGTACAAATTAAAACCGGTTCTTGATGAGGTTAATTTGGCTCTTAGCAGGGTTGTAAATAGACAGATCCTTCCACTGAGTAGTTTCCCTTGGAATGTGCCCTTCAGAAATTCTTATGTTCTAATATATCTGTGAATCAATGTCTATATAACCGTGTTTTTGTGATGATAAAATACTAGAACAAACCTAAATATTCATTAATATGAAGCTGGGTAAATTCTGGTACATAACAGATTACAGAATGTGGTGTGGATATTAAAGAGGTAGGTATGTACTGACATGGAAGGATACCCATGATAAGGGGGGTGGGGGGAGCAAGGGGCAGAGCAGTATGCAGCTCAGCTTTTTCAGAACTGAGTAAATGCATGCTATGTATAGTGTACACATTGAGTTTTTAAATTATGCTTTATTTGAATGTATACATAAAAATATTCGAAGGCATACATAGTGCTTCAGCGGTTATTCTTGGGGGTGGGGGGATAAGGTGGCACCTTCACATTTTTATATAGTATAGTATATATAGGTTTACAGAGGAACTGTAAGTGGTACTAAAAAATTTAGCTTCTTGGAAAATATATATATAGATTTTCAGTTCATAATTTACAAGTAAATTCTAGGTGGGTTAAGGCATTAAATGTATAGAAAGATGTCATCGTTTGTTCTTAGTTTTTAAACTTAAAAATGGAAGGGAAAATTATACATTTGATCACAATACTTGAAAAATATAGGAGAAATATTTGTGGGAAATGACAGTATAAAGAGCTCATTGGATATTAAAAGCACTAAAGACCAATTCAAAATGAGTGGGCAGTGGGCACATTTTTTCAGTGTTAAACCGCCACTAACAAATACAAACTGGAAACTAAAACAACCTATCTCCTTAACAAATTCACAAATATTTTTAAATAAAGATTCCCAGTGCTGACCAGAGTATGAGTGATCAGCATTTTTCCACACTACTTCTGGGATTGGTAAAACTTGGGGAGTGGGGGTAACTTGGCTATAGAAGTGTTAAAAGCCTCTTTGCCACTAAATCTACTTCTTGGAGTTACCAAAGTAGGAGGAAATGAGGGCAAAAAAAATTTAGACAGAATGTTTAATAATTGGTTATTAGAGAAGACACGCAGTGAGGGAATGTACCAGATATTTCTAGAGGGAGTGGTTAAGTCCAAGGTAGGCCACTTGATGGAACATACTTAGAGCTCTCAAATAACATAGTCATAAGTTGTAGTTTTCAAGATTTGATAGCCAGTGTGAGCTTCTCTCTGTTTAAATGTATATTTAGAGATTTTAAATAAACTTGGCAACATTAAAGGTAGAAAACTAAGACATATAAGTGTGTTTCCTTAATTTCTGCCTTGCCTTAAAGCTGACTTGTAGAAAATCAGTAGGAAAATAGAAGCTGCTGTCCCTAATGGTGCTTTCATTTTTCCCATGTGCTGAAAACACCCCCTCCCCACCACCACCACTTGTTAAGCAGCTCTGGGGTACTAGTATCAGAAACATGGCCTAGAATAGTTAGGAAAGGCTTAAAGATCAAAGAGGGTTTAGGGACCTTTGACTGTGAGATTGGAGAAAGGCCATCTGAAGCAGTGGGTATATGTTAGTAGAAAGTAGCAGATTAAAACAGCTCAGCAATATGTAAGAGCTTTGTTTTTGGCAAAGAATGTGCAAAGCACATTAGTCGCTACATCCTTACAGCGCTGTTAAGCTGCTGGGAAAGGGGCTATGTGGTAGAGACCATACCATAAATGAGGAACTCAAGGTTGAGTGGATGATGTCTGGTTCCTGACTCCCAAGTAGTGGTTACTTGATTGTTGTGTAGGGCACCCAGATGAAAATAAAAGGTTTCGTCCTGGCTGTACCCACACTGGGTACATAAGCCTTGACTAATGATGCAGGTATTCTATAGCAATGTCAGATAGTCCATTGTAAGGCAGAGTTACAGGGAGGCAGAGAGGTCTTCCATCTGCTGGTTCATTCCCACAAATGGCTGCAATGGCCAGAGCTGCAACGATCTGGAGCCAGGAGCTTCTTCTGGGTCTCCCACGCAGGTGCAAGGGCCCAAGGACTTGGGCCATCTTCCACTGTTTTCCCAGGCCATAGCAGAGAGCTGGATTGGAAGTGGAGCAGCCAGGACTGGAACCAGTGCCCATATGGGATGCTGGCACTGCAGGTGGCGGCTTTACCCGCTACACCACAGCACTGGCTTCCCCAAATGTGTCTTTCAGAATAGCTCTTGCCCAGGCTGGCTCTATATGTTTTGTGGTCTGGTTGGCACTAAGCCATCTTGCATTCTTTAGGTTTTTTTACTAGCATTGCCTTGTTTTTTGGCATTTGTGCACTATATGAGGAAGCCTTAAGGTAGGCTTTCTGGATTTTACTTAATTCCTTCTGTCCCAGACACAATGAATTCCTTTTTTTTTTTTTTAAAGAGATTTTGTAAGCCACTGTTTTCACAGGATGTATCTGTAACCCTCTGAGCCAGAAGCCTTCTGGTTCCCTTAGGATCAGTCATCTTAGTCATAGCTTTTGATGTTCCGAAGACTGGCTTTGCTCTTCAATTCTTGCTCAGAGCTTCGGACCTTTAAGTTAGAGGATATTGTCTGCTTGGTAACCTCTGGATTCTGCCTTGGGGCTTCCTTGGCATCTGTCCACATATACTTAAGGGTTAGGAATTGACTGGTTGAACATCGCTGTATATGAAAGTTATAGTTATCATGGAAACCTGCTGTGAAACTGATCCACCCTTGCCCCTTTCTCAGAGCTTAACACTGACTTCACCAGGCTGGTGTTTGTATTTCCCTATGCATTGATAGGTACCTGTTCGAAATACACAGAAACAAGATCACACTCAGGAGAACTGAGATTGATGCTTATTTCTCTGCCTGGGCTGTCTGTTCCTTTGGGATTGTGTTGTACCTAGTATTTTGCAACCTGCTTATTTATCTAACCATATTGAAAACTTCCCGTGTCAGTACCTGGGATTCTGTTTAGTTCATTTGAATGTTCTTCTATTCTGTGCTTCTATAATTTATGTTTGAGATGTATACATTTCCCTGGTGAAGAATATGCAGTTTCCAGTTCCTCAGTATTACAAACACTACAGAAACTACAGTGAACATCTCTGCATTCACATGTACAGATGTTTGCAAGGTACTGAGCCACATCACATTTCAGAAATTGTTTAAGGAGCTTATGAAGGCTGGGAATAACTTGCCACATTATATAGACAAGAAAAAGAGAGGCCCAGGGACGCACAGCTCATAAATGCTAGGTCCTGTTCAGAGTAAAGATCTTTATAATGTGAGACCCCAAGTATTTTCTCACAGCAATTGTGAAATACATGTTTATAAATTATTTTTTCCTAGATGACTACCGAAGTTTGCTTTGATTGTAGATACCTGCTTTATTTTCTAGGCTGTGTCTCCTACTCCATTCTTACAGACCAACTCAGAAGATCTGTAAAATCTGGGAACTCACTAGGCATTCTTGGAAAGGAAAGAAGGAAGATTGTGTAAGTGAAAAGAATTGTTTGACCTCTCATACCATAGGATTATTTTTGCATCCTTTCTAGCCCTCCCTTACTGTCGATTATTCCTGTCACTTCTTGAAATTCTCAACTTGGGCTTCCAAATTAAGTCTCCTAATTTTCCTATGACTGCTCTGGCCATTTGTTTCATTTGGCCTTTCTCTCTGCTCACCCCTTATATATCGCTTCCTCAGGTTTCCCAGATTTTATTCTGGTCTCCCTCATAGTGTCCATTGCCAGCTATATGATGATTACTCTCAGATTTCACTTCTAGTTCTGACTTCTCTCACCTAAGCTTTAAAATGCTATGTTGAAATGCACACCGCACATGCAAGAAGGCTGATACTGAACAACAATTTCTTCTCCTGCAGATGCAGTATTATTTTGTGATAATACTAATGACCTAATCACTTCTCAAAACCTGGGAGTCCTCACTGACTCCTCCCTCACCAACTTTCTACGCTCCCCCTCCCAACTAGTGATAACTGGAGATTTTGTTACATGCCATGTCTTGTCTGCTACCAAAGTATTCTGTGCCTATAAACCATCATGTACTAACCTTGTTTTATAATTGTCACTTTAGATGTTTGAATCCCTAACACCTACCATAGTGCCTATTTGGAAGCAAAAATACAGCAATAGAAGATGACAAACCAAATAGATGGATGATTTACCTCCATTCTTTCATTTTTATTGCTGATTCCAAAGTAACACTTAAGTCTACTTTTGTTAACTCATTAGCTCCCCACATTTGACATTTCAGAGCCCCTTTGACTCCTGGTCTCCTTCAGCGTGTTGCTCAGTTTCTCTTTACTGTCATTGCCCTATTTCCGACCTACCTGGACCAAGACAAGAACCTTTCCAGTTGCTTGTTTTACTGTTGTTCATTTTGCCTCTCTTTGGCTAAATTGATGTTCCTGATTTCTTTTACATTGTCATTCCTTCTGTTCTTCTGTTCCAAAGTCTTGCATTTCAACTCCACTGCCTTTTATCATTTCTTTGTCATTTTAGTTCCTTCTTTAAAATTGCACACCTATACTTTTAGTGACATAAAAAAAACTAGAGCAGTCTGAGGAATGCCTGGGTGGGATGACAGTAGTGGGTAGTAGGAGTTAGCATATGTTGTGGCCTAATGGGCCTTTATGAACCATAGTTAAAGATCACTGTAGAAAACAAACATGTAAAATACTTTATGTATTACAGTGGTTGGAATAAAAACAGGGTTGAATGAGTTCCAGAAAGCAGGGTTCTCAAACTCGTGGACAACAATCTGCGGAAGAAGACAACTTCAAAAAGCCAACTAGAGGCAACATGCAGAGAAGTAAGATGAGAGGCGCCTCCTCAGGAAAGAAGACAGCTGGCCAACAGCCGAAGAATGTTGAACAAGCTCTCCCAGGAAGATGGGGGGGTCGCTCGGCTGAGAACCCCCCTTCAGGATCTGTGAGGAAGACAAGGAAGAACAAGCAGAAGACTCCTGGGAATGGAGATGGCGGCAGTACCAGCGAAGCACCCCAGCCCCCTCGGAAGAAGAGGGCCCGGGCCGATCCCACTGTCGAAAGTGAGGATGCATTCAAGAATAGGATGGAAGTGAAGGTCAAGATCCCTGAAGAATTAAAACCATGGCTTGTTGAGGACTGGGACTTAGTAACCAGGCAGAAACAGCTCTTTCAACTCCCTGCCAAGAAGAATGTAGATGCTATTCTGGAAGAGTATGCCAATTGCAAGAAGTCACAGGGAAACATCGACAACAAAGAATATGCCGTCAATGAAGTTGTGGGAGGTATAAAAGAGTATTTCAATGTGATGTTGGGCACTCAGCTGCTCTATAAGTTTGAGAGGCCCCAGTATGCTGAAATCCTGTTGGCTCACCCTGATGCGCCGATGTCCCAGGTTTATGGAGCACCACACCTACTGAGATTATTTGTGAGAATTGGAGCAATGTTGGCTTATACGCCCCTTGATGAAAAGAGCCTTGCTCTATTGTTGGGCTATTTGCATGATTTCCTAAAATATCTGGCAAAGAATTCTGCTTCTCTGTTTACTGCCAGTGATTATAAAGTGGCTTCTGCTGAGTACCACCGCAAAGCCCTGTGAGGGTCTACTGACCACTCACCATTAATGTCTGGTATCTGTAAAACACTTTTTTTTTGTTCTTAGTCTTTTTCTTGTATAATTGATGTTCTTTAAAATTGTTAATGTATAACAGGGCTTATGTTTCAATTTGTTTTCTGTTCTATATTAAACAGAAAATAAAAGGAGTGCAAACTCCTTTTCTCATTTCAGAGTTGCTACCAGTGTATGCAGTAATTAGAAAAAGAAGAAAAATTCAGTAGAACATTTTATTGCATAGTTGACAACATTGCTTGAACGCTGGTGGTTCCATCCCTTTGACACTACACAATTTTCTAATCTGTGTTAATGCTATGTGATAAAAAAAAATGCCCTGATTCCTAGTGCCAAAGGTTCAACTTAATGTATATACCCGAAAACCCATGCATTTGTGCTCTTTTTTTTTTTTATGGTGCTTGAAGTAAAAACCGCCCATCCTCTGCAAATCCATCTATGTTGTTCCTTAGGCATCCTATCTTTGCTCAAATTGTTGAAGGATGGTGATTTGTTTCATGGTTTTTGTATTTGAGTCTAATGCACGTTCTAACATGATAGAGGCAATGCATTATTGTGTAGCCACGGTTTTCTGGAGAAGTTGATATTTTAGGAATTGTATTTCAGATCTCAAATAAAAATTGTTTCTAAGTTTCAAAGCAAGAAATATGTGCTGTGCCTTTAATGTCACCAAAGCTGACAGACTCACCTTGCTCAGGAAAGATCTTGGTGGTATCACAGATCTGTGACTCCTAGATCGTTGACCAAGACTTCCCTGATTCCCCAACAGATGTCAAGTTCCTTCTCTTTAATCCTAGCATAGGGAATCCATGGAGATGTTCCATGGTATTGGATAGCTGTACTTGTAGGTTCATCTAAACATGAGAATTTCCTAGTCAAACCACATATTTTTCATGACTTTTTCAGATCAACTAGAAAAGTAACCATAACTATTGTAAAAATTTTAGAAAATACATTAAGAACAAATATGGAAATAAGAATCACATAAAATCCTATCAATTCAAGTCCCAGCCCCCTCCAAAAAAAAAAAAGACTCAGAATGGGTGGTTTGAAGAGTTTATTAATAAAGGATTTTTCCCCAAATTACCAATATAAGGACACAAATCATTAGGTACAGGCCCACCCCAGTGAGCTCGTTTTTAACTTAGCTGTTATCTCTGTAAAGACCCTGTTTCCAGATACAGCCACATTCTGAGGTACTGGGGGTTAGGCATTCTACTCAGGGCCTTGTGAGAGGAACAGAATCAGGCTTTAACGGTATCATTACCCTTAGGCATGGCAGAGGAAGCAAAAGGGTGGAAGAGGGGGGGTGTGGGGGAAGAGGAGGGGTGGGGGAGGGGGAGAGCTGGGGAGGGGAGGGGAAAGGCGCTGTCCTGCAAAGGTCTATGGCTGTGTGGAAAGGGTTACTTCACAGCAGCTGTGATCTTCAAGATGGAGTCGCCTCACAAAGGCCTGAAAAAGAAGCCAGGATGAGGGGGAGGAAGTACCTGAGTCTTCTATCTCCTGCTGGGCATTTCCCTTTGACCAAACTGGAAGGCAGAGAACAAGGAAGACCTTCAAGGTAGTCTATTCAGGTAAATGGGGGGGGGGCAGAGCAGGGAGTAAAGTGCCTGGGAGGTATCTAGCATACACATAAGTGAAATAACCAGTTAATAGTTGGCCATGTATTTTAGGGTTAAGTATATGTTTACACATTTGTAGTGAAGATCACAGTTTATTTTATTTATTTGAAAGAGAGAGGTAGAGACAGGTCTTCCATCCGCTGGTTCACTCCCCAGATGGCCACAATGGCTGGAGCTGGCCCGATCCCAAAGCCAGGAGCTTCCTCCAGGTCTCGCATGTGAGTGCAGGGGCCCAACAACTTGGGCCATCCTCTACTGCTTTCCCAGGCCATAGCAGAGAGCTGGACTGGAAGAGGAGGTGCCCATATGGGATGCCGGCACTTCAGGCCAGGGCTTTAACCCGCTACACCACAGTGGCAGCCCCTATCACACTTTATTTTTTACAAATTGAGATCAGATTACATATACAGTTCTCTAGTTCTCTCTCCAGACTGTCAAAGGAAGTTCAAAACTAATAAATAAAAACAAGTTTACATTTCAGTGACAGTGACAATAGGAAAATTTTGAAAAAGAGAATTAAGGAGTTGCCACATAATAAAATTTGTTATTTAGATGGTACCCTTTCAGGGCCAGCATTGTGGCACAGTGAGGTTAGTTACCACTTACAACCCTGGTATTCCATACTAGAGTCCAGTCAAGTCCCAGCTGCACGGCTTCCAATCCAGCTTCTTTCTGGTCCATCTGGGTAGGCAGTGGATGATGCCCATGTGGGAGACCCAGATGGAGTTCCTGGCTCCTGGCTTTGCCCTGGTCCAGCCCTGGCTCTTGTTGGCATTTGAGGAGTGAACCAGCAAATGAAAAAGATCTCTTTCCCTCTCTGTGTCACTCTGCCTTTCAAATAAACAATAAATCTTAAAAAATAATACTCTTGGCTGGTGCCGCAGCTCACTAGGCTAATCCTCTGCCTGCAGCGCCAGTATCCTGGGTTCCAGTCCCGGTTGCCCCTCTTCCAGGCCAGCTCTCTGCTATGGCCCGGGAGCGCAGTGGAGGATGGCCCAAGTGCTTGGGCCCTGCAGGAGGAAGCACCTGGCTCCTGGCTTCGGATCGGCACAGTGCACCGGCCGTAGCGCCCATTTCGGGGGTGAACCAATGGAGGGAAGACCTTTCTCTCTGTCTCTCACTGTCTAACTCTGCCTGTCAACAAATAATAATACCCATGGGGCTGGCACCGTGGCGCAACAGGTTAAGCCTCCATCTATAGTGCTGGCATCCCATATGGGTGCTGGTTCGAGTCCTAGCTGTTCTGCTTCCCCTCCAGCTCTCTGCTAACGTGTCTGGCAAAGCAGCAGAAGATGGCTGGAACTCAATCCGTGTCTCCCTATGTGGATAGCAGGAACTCAATTACTTAAACCTTCACCTGTTGCCCCCCAGAGTGTGCATTAGCAGGAAGCTGAAATTGGGAGTGGTGCCAGAACTTGAATCTAAGCACTCTGATATGGGTTGTGAGCATCCTAAGTACCATCTTACCACTACAGCAAATGTCCACCTCATTTGTTTGCAAGTCATATAAAACTAAAGAAATGGGCCACAGATACAAATGGGCTAATTTTTTAAAGTACACATTAGGGCCCTCGTGGCATAGCGGGTAAAGCCACCACATGCAACAACAGCATCCCATATGGGCTCTGATTCAAGTACCTCAAGTACTGGCTGCTCCACTTCCAATCCAGCTCCCTGCTAATGGCCTAGGAAAACCAGTGGAAGACCAGGATGAAGCTCCTGGCTCCTGGCTTTGGCCTGGCCCAGTGCTGGTCCATTGCAGCCATCTGGGAGAGTGAACCAGCAGATTGAAGATCTCTCTCTCTCTCTCTGTCTCTCCATCTCTGTAATTCTGACTTTGAAAATAAACATCTTTTTAAGTGTACATTGCAAATAAACAAAGTTGGCTCATTTACCCTAGGCATAAATACTGAAGAACTAAAATACTGAAGTATTTCCTGCCGCTAATATCATTCCCCTTGGAATGGGTGCTAGTAAGTTATTTACCCGAACCTGCTTCCAGATGTCTAGTCAGTATATTTGTCAGAGATTTTAGTAGAAACTCGCCTAGATTACAGGCTGGCTGCATTGTGACTATCACACCATCACACAATGACCAGACTCATTCTGTGTGAATTTTTACTCTTCAAATCCTGGTTAAGGAATACACAAGTCATGTGACAGGAGAAGACGGGGTTTTGTTGATAATTCCATGAATCCCTATTAATTTTTAAAATTTTTATTTACTTAATTTTATTTGAAAGGCAGAGACAGAGAGCTCTTCCATCCACAGGTTCACTCCCCAAATGCCCACAACAGTCAGGGCTTGGCCAGGCCAAAGCAAGGAGCTAGAACTTCATCCAGGTCTCCCATGTGGGTGGCAAGAACCTAAGAACTTGAGCTACCTCCCAGAGTGTGCATTAGCAGGAAGCTGGATCAGAAGTGTAGTAGTCTGGGGGCCGACGCTGTGTGGCATAGCGGGTAAAGCCACCACCTGCAAGTGCCTGCATCCCATATAGGCGGCAGTTTGAGTTCTGGCTACTACACTTCCGATCCAGCTCTCTGCTATGGCCTGGGAAAGCAGTGGAAGATGGCCCAAGTCCTTGGGCCCCTGCACCAGCGGGAGACCTGGAGGAAGCTCCTGGCTCCTGGCTTCGGATAGGCGCAGCTCCAGCCATTGTGGCCATCTGGGGAGTGAACCAGAGGATGGAAGACCTCCCTGTCTGTCTCTACCTCTCTCTGTAACTCTGTCTTTCAAATAAATAAAATAAATCTTTAAAAAAATACCATTAAAAACTGAAAAGCTCTCTTTTCTTCTCCCTTCTTCATTTTTTAATTTCTAAATTATAAAGGTAACACTTAGCTGAACATTTTCTGTAAACAAATGACACAATATATTTAAAAGTACATCATTAACTGTGAACTATAATATTAATAGTTAATAGTTTGTCCACTTATAGAAATGTCAATTATCAGAAGACATATATACATATATAGATAGATAGATAGATAGATAGATTCCAAAATATAAAAGTCTATATAAGGAGTAGGATAGAAGTTGGAGGTATTCTAGACTTTGTGTTTTTTTTTTTTTTTTTTTTTGATAGGCAGAGTGGACAGTGAGAGAGAGAGAGACAGAGAGAAAGGTCTTCCTTTGCCGTTGGTTCACCCTCCAATGGCCGCCACGCACTGTGCTGATCTGATGGCAGGAGCCAGGTGCTTCTCCTGGTCTCCCATGGGGTGCAGGGCCCAAGCACTTGGGCCATCCTCCACTGCACTCCCAGGCCACAGCAGAGAGCTGGCCTGGAAGAGGGGCAACCGGGACAGAATCCGGCGCCGTGACCGGGACTAGAACCCGGTGTGCCAGCGCCGCAAGGCGGAGGATTAGCCTAGTGAGCCGCGGCGCCGGCTTAGACTTTGTTTTTAAAATATAGTTCTATTTTAAAAGTTTATAAAAAAAAAAACTCTTAAGCGCTAAAGATTAAAAAACAATGCGTAAAATTAAAAATATCAAAGAAAATTCCAATGGTCCAACAGAAGGCTAAAAAAAGAGGGAAAGGGAGAATGTAAAGAAAATACATGATTAATAAACATTCAAAGTAAAAAAATGAAGTATGTCTACAGCATGTCAATGATATTAAATGCACATGGATTAAGCTCTCATATTAAAAAGAAAACCTCAGTTTGGATATTATACAAGGCACAGAATCCAATTTCTTGCTTTTCTCAGAGATGAGCTTAACATTATCTAGAAGAGTTCCAAATAAAAGGATAGAATGAAACATACTAAGGGAATGCTAAGCAAAAAAAAAAAAAAAAAAAAAAAAAAAAAGCTGTCATAGCAAAATTAATCAAAAGGAGTATCGCACATCACAAACACCACACCAAACAAATGTAGTCAATATTACTGAAAAAGAACTACTGGTGAGATACAACCAAAATGCAACTTCAGGGTTGCATTGTGGCGCAGCGGGTTAAGCCGCCTCTTACAACATCAGAGCCCGTATCAGAGTGCTGGTTCACATCCTGGCTGCTCCACCCCCCATCCAGCTCCCTGCTAATGTGCCTGGAAAAGCAGCAGAAGATGGCCCAAGTGCTTGGGCTCCTGTCACCCACAGGGGAGACCCCGATGAAGTTCCTGGCTTCTGGCTTCAGCCTATCGCAGCCCTGGGCATTGTGGCTATTTGGGGGAGTGAATAGTGGATGGTAAAATCAATCTCTCTCATTGTCTGTCACTCTACCTTTCAAATAAACAAATACATCTTTTTTTTTTTAAAAAAATGCAACTTTATTTTTGTCTAATACTATATCTTTAAATTGTTTTTCCAAGGCTCTGTAGCTTTGCTGCTCAATCTAAAGAGCTCTACCGTTACTTTAAATCACAAATTGGGCCTTAATTCAGTGATTAGAAGGCCCAGTCTCAAATAGCAAAGCACTTCCGAATTTGGTTTAGAGGTAAGCCTTCTCTGCCCAGCCAGGACCAACTTCAGCTGACCTCTTACCCTTGAGAAGAGGGCAGTGCTAAATTCTCTTGACTCATCCTCCTTCCCAGCTTACTGACTTAGGTCTGCCTGGGGTTGGAGTGAAAAGAGGCAGTACGGAAGAAAAGAACAAAATGTTCTTGAGTGTCCCCACACTAAGTTGATTTCATGTGCTCTGGATGTACCTGTTGTTGAAAGCTGACTCTCTCATCACAGGCTACCATACTGAAACTTGTTATCAAGAGCAAAACATTCCTTTTGCTGTTTCCCCTTCTGCTCTGGGTTTCCCAGCTGTCCATTCCATGTGTGTCTCTGCCTGGATCCCCAAACAGTTTTCTTTGGCCAGCCTCACCATCAAGCAGCTTGCTCTCCTTCGTGTCCCACTTCGGCTACATGCAAGCACCCGTGTGTCTTTTGCCCCAACAACTTGCGAGCACCCGTGTGTCTTTTGCCCCAACAACTTGGCAATGCAAATCAATCAAGTCACCTCTCTTTACTCCCACCATCACCCCCAGTGACATTCTCTAGCCAGGAAGATTTTTCATACTGGCATGAACTCTCATCCCACTGGGCCTCCAAATTTCAGGAGATGCATATCAAGCTTCAATGGGTCCAGTGGAACATAGAGTCAAAGAGGGAAGCACCCTGACTCTCCCACCTTGGAAGCCCATTCCAAAGAAATCCTCTTCTCAAACACTCCCTCACAACATCTCTCTTGAACCCTTTGACCTCCTTGTGGGTTTTAGACACTCTTGGTTATTTCCTTGGAAAACCTGACTTAAATTTCATATCCATTTATCTTGATGCCTAAGAGGCAACTTTCAATTTAGCATCCAGCCATGCAAATTTAAAGCAACCTGTCCAAGGCCAACATTGTGGTGCAGCAAAATTAGGCCACCACCTGAAATGTTGGCATCCAAGGTAGGAGTGCCAGTTTGGGGGCCAGTGCTGTGGCCAATCAGGTTAAGCCTCTGTCTGCAGCACCAGCAGCCCATATGGGCACCGGTTAGATTCTTGCCTGCTCCATTTCTGATTCAGCTCTCCGCTAATGCACCTGGGAAAACAGCCCAGGTGTTTGGGGCCCTGCCACCCATGTGGGAGACCCAGATGCAGCTCCAGGCTCCTGGCTTCAACCTGGCCCAGATATGGCTGTTGCAGCCATTTGGGGAGTGAACCAGTGGATGGAAGATCTCTGCCTCGCCCTCTCTCTGCCTTTCAAATAATAAATATAAATAAATCTTTTAAAAAAAGAGTGCCAGTTTGCCCACTCTGCTTCTGATCCTTTTTCCTGCTAATGCACCTAAGAAGGCAGAGGAGGATGGCCCTAACCCCCATGTGGGAGACCAGGAAGGACTTCCTGGCTGCTGGCTGCTGGCTGCTGGCTGCTGGCTGCTGGCTGCTGGCTCCTGGCTTCAGCCTGGCTCAGACTTGGCTATTGCAGCTATTTGGGGAAGTAAAGCAGCCAATGGAAGATTGACCTCTCTCTCTCTCTCTGTCTCTCTCTCTCTCTCTCTCCTCTCTTAAATAAATAAATCTAAAAAAAAAAGTAGCAGTCAGTACCCCAGTCCTGGAAGGTCACCATCTAATAACACAAATTTTAAAAAGTAGAGTAGGGAAGAATTATGGACTTTGGAGTGTGACAAACAAGTGTTAGAATTCAAATTCTAACTTAGTAGATTCAGGCACTTGGAGTATATACTCAACCTCCCTGAATTCTGTTTCTTCTTCATTTAAGGGCAATGCTATCTAATTCTAAGACTGTTATGGGAATCAAAGAGGAAATCAACATAGAACACCAAACACTGCATCTCACCCTTGGTAGGCATTCACAAGCAAATGTTCCTTGTCTACTCTGCTTCTTTCCTTCCATGAATGTCATGTCTTTGACAAACCGTACCACCCAAAGCATTTACAGATGTTAACAAGAAGGAGGGAGCACAGGTACAATCTTCAGTGCCATTTCTGTGTTCCAGAATGGGTTGTCTGACAGACACATATAGGAAAATGTAAAATATTATTCCACGATTTGGGGAGGGAGCTGGGAGTTACCCACCCAATGGAGTTGAAATAGGGGACAATAATCATCATGCTATTGTTTCATGTATTTTCCTGAAGTTTATTTTGTTTTAAGATTTAGTTTATTTATTTGAAAGACAGAGTTACAGAGAGAGGTAGAGCCAGAGAGAGGGGTCTTCCATTCTGCTGGTTCACTCCCCAAATAACTGCAATAGCCAGAGCTGAGCTGATCCAAAGCCAGGAGCCAGGAGCTTCTTCCGGGTCTCCCATGTGGGTGCAGGCACCCAAGGACTTGGGCCATCTTCTGCTGCCTTCCCAGGCCACAGCAGAGAGCTGGATCGGAAGTGGAGCAGCCGGGACTTGAACCTGTGCCTATATGGGACGCTGGCGCAGCAGGTTAGGACTTCAACCCTCTGCGCCACAGCGCCAGCTCCCTGAAGTTTAATTTTTAGCTTCTAGGCTAAATATCAGTAAAACATATGTGCGTAGAGTTCCAGAGCTTTAGAAGGAAAGCTCCAGTGCCAAACTCATCCATAGCTACTGAGCCTGTCCGGATCTATCAAAGTTAGTAAAAATAGTCGATATTTATTACTCTGTGTTGATATTAAGTGACCTATCTAATAATTCATGTTAACCTCACAGCAACTCTAAAAGGAAGTTACGTGTTTATTCGCATTCTATGAAAGGGACACAAAGAACAAGTAGACATAGCTAACGTGTCAGACCTGGGATTTGAACCTAGATGGTAGCTACTCTTCACTACTGTACTATCCTGCCTTTCTGTAAAATAGTACAGCTGGGGAGAGGTGGGAAACTTGAGAGCTCTTCTATTAAAGCACTCTTATCCCTGTATCAGTTCGGGCCCTCCTAAAAGCTGATTCCAAGACAAGATTAGACACACAAGAGATTTGCAGAGAAAACACACATAATAGGTGAAGGAAGAGGGAGCAAGAGAAGATGCAAAAAGCCTTTAGACTGGAACGCACAGCTCGCATCTACGGAAGGGGAGGGAAGGAAGGAGCATGAGGCAGGAAGAACCTCTGCATTCATGAGTCTGGACCAATGAGGGCTCCATGCAAAGATGAGCGGAGTCACCCATCAGGCAGAAAGGGCCCAGCTCTAGCAGCCACCTTCCTCAGTCATGGAATCAGAGCATTCTAGGGAAAGTGTGATATTAAAATGAATGATGAGGGGCCAGCGTTGTAGCATAGTGGGTGAAGCTGCCACCTGCAGTGCCGGCATCCTGTATGGGTGCTGGTTTGTGTCTTGGCTCCTCCACTTCTGATCCAGCTCCCTGCTAACAGATTGGAAAAAGCAGCAAAAGATGGCCCAAGTGTTTGGCTTCAGCCTGGCCCAGCCCTAGCTGTTGCAGCCATTTGGAGAGTTGGGGAGTGAACCAACAGATGGAAGATCTCTCTCTCTCTCTCTCCCTCTCTATAAATCTGACTTTCAAATAAATAAATAATTTTTTTTGTAGAAAAAAAAAAGACAATCCTGAATGTGAGAATATATCCAAATGTCTTGTTTCCTTGCAGTCATGCATGTACCTTCTGCTGACTGGGGCCCAAAGTTTTTGCAACGACTTTGAGGCTGATCTGTTCTACAATGCCTTACCAAAGAGGCTCCCACACTTGTGCAATGTCTCTCAAGAGCAGGGGGATCCTGATTAGCAGAAGGCTCTCTCTCTAGGCTCCTAGAATGTCCATGCTTCCTGCTCTGCAGTTGGCCAAGCAAGTCACTGTTTGGTCATGTGATTGAGATACCAACATTTTGTGGGGGCAGGAAGGTGATGAGAATGAACAAAAAAAAAAAAAAAAAAAGAAGGAAAACCCATAAATTCTGGATACTGCTGACCCTCCATCATCAAGGCCTTAAACAAATCTTCACACCAGTTCACAGCTTGACTCTCCTGGACCTGAGCGGTGGACGGGACCCGCAGTGCGTGTGGGTGTTCCGACAGGAGATAACACGCCTTTTCTCCTGAGCCATGGGACCACATGCCTTTGCAAGCTCCCTCTACCTGGCGTCTCCTGTAGTGCTGGGCCTGGGCTGACTCAGACATCAGCTGCACTGCACTGCACTGCACCAGGCAGCCCTAGGGCTAGGGAACCCCCCTAACGGGCCACAGCACCCCTGAGGCCCTTCTGGGAGTCTGAACACGGTGAGCAGGCGAAGGAAGGGGCAGTCTTGTCTGCTGCCCAGCCCCATTCGTGCCCCAGCTGTTTGGGCAGCCACTCCACTGGACCCAGAGAAGAGTCCACCCCTTGTGCTTCAACCCTGAGCTACCTGGGCTGACCCGGTCAGCCCTTCGCTTGCTCAGACTTCCCGCACCAGTGTGTCCACTTGGGAAGCTGTGGGGCTTTAGCATCCCCTTCCCTACAGAACGTTCTCCGAAAGAGAAAAGGAAAGGGAGGAGCAGGTAAAGTGCTGTGTCCTGCCACGGACTGTCGTCCTCCAGGTGTGTGTCCAGGACAGCCCAGCGGGCAGCCTAGGAGGGCTGGGTGCCTGCTGCAGGCTGGGGCAGAGAAGCCGAAGGCAGACCCACCCTGCAGAGCAGTGTGGCTGGGTGAGCTCACCCACAGCCCGCCTGAGCGCCGGGGGGATGGGGTTGTCCTGTCTTGTGAAACCAGCACTCCCTCCTGGACCTTGTCTCACTGCAGCCGGAAGTTCAGGCTGCCAGAACCTTGAGGCATGGTCTGGGGACATGAAGAGCTCCCCAAAGGCTGACACAGAGAAAACAAAAAACAAAGGGCACATTCACTCTTATGTTGCTTTATAGAAAATTAGCTTTCTATATTATAGTTGTCACTTTGTTAGGATTTTAAATTTCTCTTTTGTTTGGTGCTTTGAATTCTTGTATTTTCTTCGTTGCTTTTTCTCACTTCATAGTTTTTACTCCATCTACACTGAAAAAACTATACTTTCCAGTCCCCTTCCCTAGCCCCTTGCCATTAGGTGAGGCAGCATGATTAGCTTTAGCTAAGCGGCTGTGAACAGCAGTGACGCTATTTCTAGACTAATGTATAGTCGGTGAAAGATTTCCACGTGTCTCTTGCCCCTTTTACTGTGACCAGTGATGTTCCAGGTTGCAGAGTCTCTGGCAGCCTGGGTGGCTAAGAGGCTCCTGGAAGCAGAATCCCTTCACCCCTGACCTTCACTAACACAGGAGACCCTTTACTGTGAGCTGGGTTGAGCCACTGAGGCTTGGTCTGCTTTCCAAAAGGCATGCGGAGGCAGAGCAGGAGTTTAAGAGAATGCAATCTCGGATCTCCGCGCCCTGGCGCCTGAGGGCTATACGCATCATCCACTCTCACATCCACCTCCGGGGATCCAGAGCGCTTGCTTTTCTTTATCTTTCTCTCCACATTCCTACAGGCAGCAATGGGAAGCTGGCACCCACGCAGAGTTCCGCTGTCCTTGCCACCCGCCCCCACCCCCGACCGCGCACCCACCCCCGAGTTCTCCACTGCCCACCATTTTCGGAATCAAAATGGACAAAGGGCGTGGCCGTGCTGTGGGAACTGCAGGAAGAGACGCGCTGCGGCGTCCGTTCACGCATTCTTTATCGTTCCAGGAGTTGGCAGGTGGTTCCTACCCTCAACCGGACAGCGGGCAAGGGCGTTCTTCGGCCCCTCCTCTCTACCTGGGCCTGAAGCCAAGTCTGCTTTCAACGCGATAGGGAGCTTGTATCCAAACCCGACCGCCGGCCCCTTCCCAGATCCCTCCCCGCAAGCAAGCCCACCATTTTTTTTTTTTTTTTTTTTTTTTGGAACCTAAAATGGATCTGAGTAGGGAAGCGAAGGGGACTAGGCAGTGCAGCCCTGGACCCTTTGTGCTCCTCGCCTCACCTTCGGGTATCTTCTGCTCATTCAAACCTCCTCGCATCCCAAGCAGGCAAATAGTCACCTCCTTTTCTGTCTCCTGGCCAGAAACAAGCCCGCCTGCTTCCAAGGCAATAGGGGTGGGGTGGGGGCGGGGAGGACTCAGACTACTGTTGAGTTAACATCAGTTCTTTGTCTAGGGAGACCAGGGTTAATTCCAAGCTCAGACCCCCCCTATTAACGCTGGGGCAGGAGTACAGTCGCCCCTTCCCCGACCTCAGTTAACGTTGTTAATCTTTTCCATCTTTTCTAGCTGCACAAAGAGGGTCTCACCTCCGTGAACTTTTTATTCCCGTGTCTCAAGGAAGGCTCAGCCTCCTGGAGTTCATAGATCAAGCCTCCTTTCTGGCCTCTTACTCCCTATGCTCACCACCTCCCCTCCCCCAAGACTCTCAGGTCTAGTACTTTGCAGCCCTGTCCAGACACAGGAATGGGGCTCAGGAAAGGAGGCGGTGATGAGGGTGAGAGATTTGTACTAGCTCTTTTCAGTCTTCTTCTTCTTCTAGTTACAGTTATTACTATCATCAGCCTGTTGGGTAGGAAGTCAGATTTAGCCTAAGTATGTGGGAAACAAGCCTGAAGACCAGTACCTACTGCGGAAATTCCAGAAGCCCAGCGTCTTGCACTTCAAAGTCCTGCCCGGACCCTGATAACCTCCTAGGTAGTCCCAGCCCTTCCCCCAAGGAAAGCTCCCCGGAGAATTCTCTCTCCTCAGGACCAAAGCGGGCAATAAAACCTTCACAGAGGCCCTAAGGGAAGCGGCTCTACTGTGCCTGGCGCCAGCAAATCTGGGAAAGAATTTGCTAATTTTTACCCAACAAATCCTTTGTCCTGGAGGAGAGGGGGATGTGGGTAAACAGACTCCCTTAAAAACTTAGAGAGTCCAAACAGACTTCGAACTCAGCCCTCTGCCTCTCAGCTGAGCCGCCTGCCCAGGTGTATTCTCTCCGTTCAACCTTGTAATCTCACTCTCCCCTAGACTGGGCACTCTGTCACTTCTATTCTGACGGATGCCCTGGTAGCTTTGGGATCCACAAGGAGGAAGGCCTATACTTCAGGGAATGGAGAGTCCCCACCCGCACTTCTGGGGAAGAAAAGTCCTTGTCAAGGTCCCTGCGGGTGCCTAAAGGTCAACCAATGAGGATCAGACCCACCTCAACCTTTAACCCCCATGCCCTGTATCTATAAAAGGAGCCCTCCCAACCTCTGACGCATGACTTCCCCGGCCCCTTGCTCTGTTGGGACCCGGGAACCTCGCCCAGGAGCAGAACCCCAATAAAAGCCTGTGAATTAATTGACTCGTCTGCCTGGGAAGATTTGTTACGTGCTGGACACCTTGCAGATGGTGCCGAAACCCGGGAGCTGAGGGTACGTGCCTCCCCTTTCTGGGTTCGAGGTCCCCTCGCTCCTTGAACCTGTCTGGTGCCCCAGGCTGACTACGGACAGGGAAGACCTCCCTTTCAGACCAAAGGGAAAGAAAGTTTTAAAGCGAGGACATAGCTTTCCTCATGGGCATTGTCTACTTCAGAAAAACCACTATCCAAACATGCCTGTGACTACAGACTTCTAGTTTAGGTCACAAAGATTAGAGATGGGACTTGAACACCCCCTTGACTTGCATCCTCTGGTCTGCTTTAACAAAAACCAGGAGGAAAAAAAAAGCTAGGCATCATAAGAAAGGTAAAGATAGATGGCAGGCCTATTAAAGGCTGCTCTGTACAGTGATCTGCCATCAAGGAGACCCAACAGGCCAATCCACTGCAATGGCTTTCAATGTGGTAAGCCTGGGCTTCAGCAGAAGTCAGCTTGTGATGGGCCCTGGCAGCTCTGCCAGCCAAGAGTTAGATCTCTAGAAGTGGAACTGCCTTGGAGTTGAAGGACTTCAGGTCAGAGCCACAGATCTTATTGGCTCTAAGCTGAAAAACCCTTCACTCGGCTCAGCTTCCAAAGTGACCACCGCAGCTGAGGGGACAGCCAAATAGGGTCAGCAACATTGCAGGCAGAACTGTAAATTTCCTGTTAGAGATGCCACCTGCCTTTACCTGGCCAGTTCTCCTCCCAGGCCAGCTAGGTAATGGAAGTCAACAGGGTGCCTTCCCTAAGGAGGTTCACACCTCCCTTAGGATGTACCCTATGTGAAGAGATAGGTCTGGGCCTCTTAATTTATAAGGCCTAAAGCCCACCAGATTATTATCAAGACCCTTCTGTCAGTTTCTATTCGTCTCTCAATCAGAGAATTTATTCGTGGCTTAGACAGCACCTTTCTTGGGTCCTCTAATAGTGACTCTGTCCTTTGTTCTAGACCCTGTCTAGCCCACTTGGGCCTCATTCCTTTGTAATCATAGCCTCTACTCTAACATCAATGGCTCTACTCCTAACCTGTGTGTACTGATGGTCCTCTCCTCCACTTAATGTTGTATGATTATTCAGAATTCCTCTACAGACAAACCCCTCTACCTGCAAAAGTTGAGTGGCCTTTCTCCTGGTCTTGGCTGGGATCAGATTTAAACCACGTCCATCAAACAATCCTCACAAGGGTCCAGAGACCCTCCCTCACTTCCTCTCCTCTATGAAATCCTTTCATTACCTGGTTAATGCCACTCTTAGGATCATTGGTTGCTATTCTCACCCTGACTTGTATACTACAGTGTCTGTTTAAGTGTTTACAGCAGGTGATAGTGGAACGAACCAAGGCCTTCAGCAACCAGGTGGTCAACCAAATGCTGCTACAGGGATATATTTGGCTCCCCACCCAGGAGACAGCAGCTTGAGACATCGCCCCATGCCAGCGAAGAGTACCTCATCGTCCCCAATCAGCAGGAAGTAGCCAGAGAGACTCATCGTCGCCCCCTTTCCTATCATCAAAAGGTCGGGATGGTAGCTTTGGGGTCTGCAAGGAGAGAAGGCCTACACTTCCGGGAATGGAGAGTCCCTACCCGCACTTCTGGGGAAGAAAAGTCCTTATCAAGGTCCCTGCGGGTGCCTAAAGGTCAACCAGTGAGGATCAGACCCGCCTCAACCTTTAACCCCCATGCCCTGTATCTATAAAAGGAGCCCTCCCAACCTCTGACACACGCCTGCCCGCTCTGTTTGGACCGGGGAACCTCGCCCAGGAGTGGAATCCCAATAAAAGCTTGTGAATTAATTGATTCGTCTGCCTGGGAAGATTTGTTACGTGCGGGACACCTTGCATACCCTATCCCCAATAAAGCCTTATCACTCCGCTCTCTGTCTCATCCCTGAATTCTTTCTTGCCTAAAGACAAGAACCCCACAGCTTCCACGGCCTTTCCTCCGGTGACAAGCCTACATCCTGTTTGTCATTAGAAAATAGAAAAGTCTATTTTCATTTGGGAAGCAGGAGGTAGCTTCAAGTGTGTGTGTGCGTAAACAAATAACTCACCAGCTGTTTTCCCTGCTCTGAGATAACACAAATATAGATCCTTGAGGCAGCCACTATTTTGGAAGTTTGAAATGTACAGGACAGCTGGAGGCTCCCCTTGTGAGGGGCCCCTGTGTGCCTGCCAAGCTATTCCATGAAGTCTGACACTGGGTTCTGAGTACACCTTGTATTTTCAGATTTGAAAAGCTTGACACAATGTTCTTGTCTTCGAAAATTGTGTTAATTCCCAGTCCTCTATCACATCCGCATCCCTATTAACCATTTCCAATTGAAATCAAAAACTTCCTGTCTGTGGGGGCCAGCGTTGTGGCACAACAGGTAAAACCACGGCCTGTGATGCAGGCATCCCAGGTGGGCGCTGGTTCCAGTCCTGGCTGCGCCATTTCTAATCCAGCTCCCTGCTAAAGCACCCAGGAAATCAGCAGAGGATGGTCTGAATGTTTGGGCCCCTGCACCCAGGTTGGAGACCTGGAAGAATCTCCTGGCTCCTGGCTTCTTCGTCTGGCCCAGCCCTGGCCACTGCAGCCATTTGGGGAGTGAACCAGTGGATGGAAGACCTCTATCTCTGTCTCTGTCTCTCCCTCAATTTCTCTCTCTCTCTCTGTAACTCTCCCTTTCAAATAAATGAAATACCTAAGGGGCAGATCTGAGGGGGCTGAAATTTACATTTTGGGGTCCTAGGAAAAAAGGATATTAAAGGTATGGACAGTGCAAGCAACTAGATTAAAATGTTTATATTTGTATACAAAAGCATCTCACTTTCCATAAAAAATGACATTTTCTTAACTAACTGTCTGGCACACCTTTATTTATTATTTTTTAAAGATTTTGGCACATTTTTATAATGATTATTTTCCTTACAGTTTTAGCTACAAATGCTTCGATCTTTTCTTTATATGACATTTTAAAATATTGTTTTCTCCAAAGAAAATAAACAGAAATTTCACTCTTTCCTTTGCCATCATTTATTTTTTATTATTGATTTTCATATTTTCAGCTTAACTCATTACTGGTGATGGGTAAATTTCTAATATTGTCAAATTTGAGGAAATTGCTAACTCTATTGAGCGTATTTCTTATGTAGGCTTAAGATTTCAGAATATTTCAACTTTTCTTGTGCGTATCCCAATCATAAATATTTATTTTTTTAAGATTCATTTTTATTTGTTTGAAAGACAGAGTTACTGAGAGAGGTAGAGACAGAGAGAGAGAAGTCTTCTATCTGCTGGTTTACTCTCCAATGGCCGCTATGCCTAGAGCTGTGCCAATATGAAGCCAGGAGCTAGGAGCTTTTTCCGGGTCTCCCACATGGGTGCAGGGGCCAAAGGACTTGGGCCATCTTCCATTGCTTTCCCAATTAGCATTATCAGGGAGCTGGATAGGAAGTAGAACAGCCAGGACTCAAACAGCTTCCCATATGGATGCCGGCACTACAGGCCAGGGCTTTAACCCACTGTGCCACAATGCTGGCCCCTTAAATATTCTTTTTTTTTTTTTTTTGACAGGCAGAGTGGACAGTGAGAGAGAGAGAGACAGAGAGAAAGGTCTTCCTTCTGCCGGTGGTTCACCCTCCAATGGCCGCCGCGGCCGGCACGCTGCGGCCGGCGCACCGCGCTGATCCGATGGCAGGAGCCAGGAGCCAGGTGCTTTTCCTGGTCTCCCATGGGGTGCAGGGCCCAAGCACTTGGGCCATCCTCCACTGCACTCCCTGGCCACAGCAGAGAGCTGGCCTGGAAGAGGGGCAACCGGGACAGAATCCGGCGCCCCGACCGGGACTAGAACCTGGTGTGCCGGCGCCGCTAGGCGGAGGATTAGCCTAGTGAGCCGCAGCGCCGGCCCCCTTAAATATTCTTAATGACACATAAAAACCAGTTTGATGTCACTGTCCTCTTTGTGATAACATATCTTGAATTTTGCGGTATCTATGGTATCCATGTCAGTATTTCATTTCAAACCACCAAGAAATAAATATGAATATTTATGCAGATGTAACTGAGCAAAGCCACAGGCATGATAGATTAAAAAAAAAGTCCAGTATTCCATGTTTAATAAGTCATGTAGTACTTGTTGGGCAGCAGTGGGAGCTAAGACTGAACACAGTGTCCTGGAATCAAGTAGGGAAATGGGAAATTGTATCAAATGCTGACAAGAAGCTGATGATAGATCAATTTTTTTTTTAATTGAGGTGTAAGATTTGTTGATGACTTACTATGCCCATGAGAGGCAACAGAGTTGCCAGCATTGTGGTATAGCAGATAAAGCCACAGTCTACAATGCCGGCATTCCATATAGGCTCCAGTTCATGTCTCCAGTGCTCCACTTCCAATTCAGCTCCCTGCTAACGCACCTGGTAAAGCAGCAGAAAAAGGCCCCATTGCTTGAGCCCCAGCCACCCATGTTGGCGACCTGGAAGAAGCTCCTGACTCTAGGGGCCGGTGCTGTGGCGTATTGGGTAATGCTGCTGCCGCCTGCAGCACCAGCATCCCATACGGGTGCCGGTTCGAGACCTGGCTGCTTCACCTCCCATACAGCTCTCTGCCTTGGCCTGGCAAAGCAGTAGAAGATAGCTCAAGCCCTTGGGCCCCTGCACCCGTGTGAGAGACCTGGAAGAAGATCCTGGCTCCTGGCTTTGGATCAGTGTAGCTCCGGCCGTTGTGGCCATCTGGGGTGTGAACCAGTGGATGGAAGACCCCTCTGTCTCTCTGCATCTCCTTCTCTATATAACTCTGACTTTCAAGTAAAATAAATAAATGTTAAAAAAGAAGAAGAAGAAGCTCCTGATTCTGGCCTGGCCCAGCCCTGGCTGCTGAGGGCATCTCAGGGGAGTGAACCAGCGGATGGATGATCTCTGTCTCTCCCTCTCTTTCTGTAACTCTGACTGTCATATTTTCAAATAACTATAGATTAATCTTTTTTTTTTAAAGAAAGGCAATAGAATATAGCTTAGACTGAGTACTATTAGAGTTGAACAGCCCTGACTTGAATCTTAGATCTTCCATCTAGTCCCCTGTGAAATCTAACTAGTAATTTAATTACACATAGAAGGGACTGAGAAACACATAAATAAATTATCCAACGAAAACTGAGCGAAATGTAATCTCAAATCAATGTCCAATTCCTTCAACATGTCCATATCCATCTCACCACCCAGGGGTAGTTAGATTAAAAAAAGAAACAGTAGTCTTGAATTGTGCCCCAAATTCTTTTTTCAGATTTATTTATTTATTTGAAAGGTAGGGTTACAGAGAAGCAGAGGCAGAGAGAGGGGGGTCATCCTTCCGCTGGTTCACTCCCCAGATGGCTGCAACACCCGGAGCTGAAACCAGGAGCCAGGAGCTTCCTATGGGTCTCCCCATGTGGGTGCAGGGGCCCAAGTCCTCCACTGCTTTCCCAGGCCATAGCAGAGAGCTGGATCGGAAGAGGAGCAGCTGGGACTCTAACTGGCATCCATAGGGGATGGCAGCACTGCAGGCGGCAGCTTTACCCACTACGCCACAGCATCAGCCCCGCAAATTCTTGTTTTTGCTAACTTTACAAAAATATATGAAACATAGTTACAGTTCCTGTATTAGTTTTCTATTGCCATGTAACCAAATATGATAATATTCATGGTTTAAAGTAATACATTTATCTGGCTCGCTCACAGGTGGGTGTAACTCAGTTCTCTCTCAGGCCTCACAAAGCTCAAATCAATGCGTCGGATTGGATGCGTTCTCATCTGCAGCTTGGGATCCTTTTCCAAGCTAACACAATTGGGGCAAAGTTCAATTCCAAGTGAATGGAGAACTGAGATCCTGCTTTCCTTCCAGCCATCTGCCAGGGTCGCTCTGAGCTCCTACACATCACTGACATTCCTTGCCACTTGGCCCCCTCCACCTTCA
Source organism: Oryctolagus cuniculus (assembly GCF_051225735.1). Lineage (NCBI taxonomy): Eukaryota > Metazoa > Chordata > Mammalia > Lagomorpha > Leporidae > Oryctolagus > Oryctolagus cuniculus. Next base: position 89,361,971 of record NC_142888.1, read on the forward strand.
AAGCCAGCGGTGGAAAATTTTCCTCACGTTGAATCTCTTTCACGCTTTAGATCTCTCTGACTTAAAGAAGGACGGGTCCCTTTTAGGGCTAACCTAACTAAGTTAGGCCCACGGAGTCTTTGCCCTTTTAATGAACTCAATGATCTGAGGGTCTTGACTGTGTCTTCAGAATACCTCTTAGTAAATGACAACGCAACAATCGGAACGCTATCTCATTATATTCATATGTTCCATCCAGAGTCAAAGATAGGGGATTACATAAGTGTGAAAGTCATTGGGGATCATCTTAGAATTTTGCCTACGACAACCTCCCCAAAGGCCTTCAACACTGGGAAAAGTTTTTTCTTGCCAAGGGCCATTTGAATATTTACAACATCATTTTCGGGCCATACAAAATTAACAACTTACAAAGTAACCTGTTACAGATGTATTGAATTCTGAATTCTGCCTGCAGTTGCCTTGGCAGGGCCAGACCAAAGGATTTCGCAGCCCCATGGGCTGAATGTTCTCCACCCCTGCTAGATGGTGCCCATATCAATCAAGGGCCCTGAAGCTGAAGCATCATCAGCTTCAAAGAAAATTCACCTTTGCATTACCTCTACCCATTCAGTTTTTCACTTCTCCTATTCTGTTAATGAGTCTCAAACTTTACCCATTCATAAGCATGGATTAGTTATTGCATACGATGCTTTTTTTCTTAAATTTTATGTTTGTTTACATGCTTACTTTTTTTTAAAAAGATGTATTTATTTATTTGAAGGGCAAAGTCACAGAGAGGCAGAGGCAGAGGCAGAGAGAGAGAAAGAGAGAGAGGTCCTCCATCTGCTGGTTCACTCCCCAAATGACCACAACAGTCAGAGCTGAGCTGAGCTGAGGCCAGGGAGCCAGGACATTCTTCCAGGTTTTTCCTGCAGGTGCAGGAGCCCAAGGATCTGGGCCATCTTCTACTGATTTCCCAGGCCATAACAGAGAGCTGGATCGGAAGTGGAGCAGCCAGGTCTCAAACCGGCACCCATATGGGATGCCGGCAGCTTTACCCGCTACACCACAGCACCAGCCCCTACATATTTACTTTTATTAGAAGGGCAGAAGGACAGAGATGGAGAACTTCCATCTGCTGGTTCTCTCCCAAAATGCCTGCCACAGCCAGGCCAAAGCCAGGAGCCTGGAATTCAACCCCGGTTCTCCCATGCAAGTCACTGGGACCCAAGCACTGGAGCCATCACATGCTACCTCCCAGGCTGTGCACCAGCAAGAAGCTGGCATTAGGGGCAAAACTGGGACTCAAACTCAAGCACTTTGATATGGAGTGGGGGCATCTCAAGCAGTGTCTTAATCACTGGCCAAATGCTCACCCCTACTGCTTATAATTCTTTTTTTAAAGATTTATTTCATTTACTTGAAAAGCAGAGCTACAGAGAGTGGAGGAGGGAGAGACGGGGTGGAGGGGGAGAGAGAGAATCTTCTATCTGCTGGTTCACTCCCCAAATGGCCGCAACAGCTGGAGCTGGGTCAGGCTGAATGCAAGAGCCAGGAACTCCTGTGTGGGTGCAGGAGCCCAAATACTTGGGCTCTTCTCTGCTTTCCCAGGCACAATAGCAGGAAGTTGGATTGGAAGCTGAGCCATCAGGGACCTGAAGCAGCATTCATATGGGATTCACGCAACTCAGGTGGCACCCCAGCACTCCGCACCATGACGCCGGCCCCAATCGCCTTTATTTCTTGATTTAATTGTGCCATTCTTTTGCTCTCAAAGGCTCTGACTTTCAGGACGCTTCAGAAGCCAGGCTGAGTCACAGATTCCTAAGCTTTGGCATGTATTTTTCCTCTGCTCCAGCCTGAAGAGACCCATTCTCTATCAGCATGACCCAAACATACTTTCCCCTTGTCCCCTCCAGGTCCTTGCTGTGTCATTCTCCTAAGATGCGTAATTCCCCCGGGCCTAGTACTGTACCAGCATGCATGGCCTGAAGGATTTGTTCCTCGGGATGTTTCAGAAACATACAAATAAATCACAGGTGCTGAGAGCCATAGCAGCCAACCCTATGAAAGTACAGGAGAGAAATAGAGACTTTACCCCAGGTTAGTGAAAAAGGGATTCTTGCAGAATTGTGGATTCACTGTTTGGTTTGTAGGCTGGGTGTGGTTTCACCACTTGCCATGGGACATACAGATCTCATCCACTTCGAGCACCTCTGACCTCTTCTCTCCTCCATCTGCATTCCATCTTGCATGCCTTCTCTAATGCTGTAGGTTTCTGAATTCCTTTCCGTTCACTCTTCAGATAAATGCCCTAGGACTTGTTTTCTGCCAGACTGAACCTAGGCAGAAAGAGTTCCCTCCTACTTAAGTAGATCATGGTCAACCTTTTCACAAAAAGCCCCTAAATTGGCATGTGTTGAGAACTTCCCTGTTGAACAGAGAGAGAGACACCAGATCTGGAACAAAAGGAAGGTCAAGGTCCAGGGCTTGACCATTACACCCTGGAGAAGTGGCTCACAAAGCAGCAGATATATTCGCTTGTAAACTAAATTTCTTTCAAATACCTGACAGAAGTGAAACTTTTTAAAAAATATTTTTGTTTATTTATTTGAAAGGCAGTTACAGAGAAGCAGAGGAAGAGGCAGAAAGAGAGAGAGAGAGAGAAGTCTTCCATCCACTGGTTCACTCCCCAATTCGCTGCAATAGCAGGAGCTGAGCCGATTCAAAGCCAGGAGCTTCTTCCAGGTCTCCCATGTGGGTGCAGGGGCCCAAGAACTTGAATCATCTTCTATTGCTTTCCTAGGCCAGAGCAGAGAGCTGGATCAGAAGAGGAGCAGCTGGGACACAAACTGGCGCCCATATAGGACAGGCGGAAGCTTCGCCCACTACGCCACAGCACCAGGCCCAGAAGTGAATTTTTTCAAAAAAATTTATTTATTTATTTATTTATTTATTTGAAAGTCAGAGTTACACACAGAGAGGAGAAGCAGAGAGCAAGAGCGAGAGTGAGAGAGAGAGAGAGAGAGAGGTCTTGCATCCACTGGTTCACTCCCCAATTGGCCGCAATGGCCGGAGCTGCACCGATCTGAAGCCAGGAGCCAGGAGCTTTTTCCGAGTCTCCCACACAGGTGCAGGGGCCCAAGGACTCGGGCTATATTCTACTGTTTTCCCAGGCCATAGCAGAGAGCTGGATCGGAAGTAGAGCAGCCAGGACTTGAACCTGAGCCCATATGGGATGCCAGCACTACAGGTGGCGGCTTTACCCACTATACCACAGCGCCGGACCCCATGAAATTTAAAAAGCAGTAACCCTGGGGTGGGCACTGTAGCACAGCAGGATAAACTGCTACTTAGACATTGAAGTCTCAGCTACTCTGTGCTTCAAATCTGCGAATGTACCTGGGAGACAGCAAATAGTTCAAGTACTTGGGTTCCTGCCACCCATATGGGAGACCTGGATGGAGTTCCTACCTACTGGCTTTGGCCTGGCTCAGCCCTGGCTGTTGTGGGCATTTGGAGAGTGAACCAGCCAAACTCCGCCTTGATTTCTCTCTCCCTCCTCTCTCCCTCCCTGCCACTCTACCTTTCAAATGGATAAATATTTTTGAAAAAGTGAAAAGAAAAAGCAGTAAGCTCACATTTTTCCACTCTTCTGAGCTACTGAGCATCTCATCTTACCTGGGCTGCCAAGACCACTGAGCTCTGGCCACCGCAGAGTGACACACAAGACACACACTGGTTGCCGCTCTTAATCACTTGCACCACCATTTCTTCTATATCCTTGGTATGTAATGAACCTAATGCCACTTTGAACCAAGTCCAAATTGTCATTCTTACACATCCCTGAACTCGGACTGGACCCTGAGATGTTATAAATCTATATTTCTAACTGCTATAAGGACACAATTCTACAAACATTCTTTGACCCCAGCTATAGAGGAGGGGAAAAAGAGAGATTTAATTAACTTCCAAATGCCTCTAACAAACCAGGAGAGATGTTGTCCCTGGCACCCTTGTGTGTGAACTCACAGCCTTTCCGGCCGGACTCCATGGCTAGATCGCATAATACAGGGGGCCTTACTCCTTGTGTTTCACCTTCTTGAGTTCTTCAGAACATATTCGGAGGTCTTTTCTTGGTGAAAGCTTCTCCTAGGGAAGTGGGGGCCCAACCACATGTACGCACAGCCACAGTGGGCAGCACAGACCTGTTCAGGAAGCAGGAGGTAAAGATATCAGAAGGCAGCCATGCGGGGAAGGGGGAAGGCAGGCAGCCCAGGGCAGCTGCTGCCATGGCAACAGTCTCTAGGAGTGTGGCCTTTCTCTGGGGATCCCAAGAAGCCCCGGGTGGGTTTCTGGTCCAGGGATTCCTGTTCCTGGTGAGGCTGCCTTTCCCATGGCAGGAACTGAACCTGCGCTTCCCCCGAGGCCCCTTGGTTTCACTCTGCAGGGCCTGGCAGCCTGGAGTTGAGGAGTTCTGCCCTCCCAGCCCCCAGCTGTCCCTGCTGCTGCTGCATTCTTTCCTAAGGGCACTAAAGGCAGCACTTGGTCTCAGACTTGCAGCTGTTGCTGGCAGCAGGCCCTGCCCACCTGTGGCTCTCCTGCTCTCACTTCCAACCCTTGCCTCCGGGGAAATATCCAAGTGGGAAATGTGACAACAAGAGCCTTTTCTTTCCCTTCTGGCCTCATCCTGACTGGGGCCTAGACACACACACACACACACACACACACACACACACTTATATTTGCTCAGAAAAACAAGGAAGGGGCTCTGAGAAAAGATGGGGTAGCAACACAGGCTCCTGGAAACACACAGGGACAGCAAAGACAGGTGCAGATCTGGGCTGAGGGGAGACAGTACAGTACTGTGCGGGGGGCTGGGGAGGACTCACTCGCCGGGGACTCTGGAGGCTTGGGTGCCTTCTACCCCTCTCTGCACCTCTGTTTAATGCGCTTCTTCTTAAAAGGTGGGTGGCTGGGGCACTGTTAGTGAAACCGGATGCGTTCCCTTCCAGCTCTAGGGTGCTGTAACAAGCCCACCATGCTGAGGAAGGGCTTGTCCTTGGGACACCAGGTGGCCTGAGTGGGGACCTCCTGCAGGCTGTGGCTGCTGCTGCCTTTCCTGAAAGCACAGAGCACAGAACTTGCCCCAGGCTGCCTTTCCCCACTGGGCTCCACCACCTGCACACTCTTCACCTCAGGGACCCTCAAAAGAGCCTAGAACAACCCACTCTAAGATATGGGTGACAGTGTTTGGAGTGGAGGAGATAGAATCGGAATCTTGGCTGTTTGATTCAACCAGCTTATTATTGAATGAGTGTTTGTTCTGCCCTCTGTCCTGTATATGCTGATGAATAAAACACAAATGTCCTTGAGGAGTTCATTGATGTAGGAGTGAGATAGATGTTTACACATAAGTTTAGCAGAGAATACTAATACAACCTAAGTCATTGGCACTCTACAAACAGCAGGAAAAGGTATCCTAACTCAGCTTGCTCTGGCGACTGTCAGCAGCATCTTCTGGGAATAGGTGACACTTCGAGTATCAATGGTTGAATGGCATTTTCCTGAGCAGAGAAATGGAGGACAGCTGAACAGAAATAGCAGCATGAGAAAAGGCAGGGAGCTTAGCTTCAAAGGCTTGAACAGACCAGACCAGTCTGAATCTAGAAAGAATTAGGATGTCAGAAGTCTATCAGCAGCTTAGGACATGTGCATCTCATATCTGATTGCCTAGGATATAGTCCCAACTCTGTTCCCAGTTCCAGACTCCGGTTAATGTGCACCCTGGGAGGCAGCAGGGTCTCTACCACTCAGGTAGGAGGCCTAGAAAAAGTTCTGGATTCCTGGCTTCTTCAGCCTGGCCTAGCCCCAGCTGTTGTGGGCATTTGGGCAGTGAAGCAGCAGATCTCTCTCTCTCTCTCTCTCTCTCTCTCTCTCTCTCTCGGTGTGTGTGTATGTGTGTGTGTGTGTGTGTCCCTGGTCTATCTGCCTTTCCAATAAAAAAATTTTTAAAGAAATCTATAACAGAGGCAAATTGGCAGAGTAACCTATGAGCACCTTACGATGCAACAATCTCAATTCTAGTCTTCAACGTTAGAGTAATGCGTACATGCACAAGGAAGCCTGCATGAGAAAAATCATTACAGCATATTTTCCTACACACCTCCCCCCATACACACACAAAATTGATGTTTCTTCTCATGCGAATTACTTATTTTTTTTGACAGGCAGAGTGGACAGTGAGAGAGAGAGACAGAGAGGAAGGTCTTCCTTTTGCCGTTGGTTCACCCTCCAATGGCCGCCGCGGCCAGTGCGCTGCAGCCGGCACATCGCGCTGATCCGGAGCCAGGAGCCAGGTGCTTCTCCTGGTCTCCCATGGGCTGCAGGGCCCAAGCACCTGGGCCATCCTCCACTGCACTCCCTGGCCACAGCAGAGAGCTGGCCTGGAAGAGGGGCAACCGGGACAGAATCCGGTGCCCTGACTGGGACTAGAACCCAGTGTGCCGGCGCTGCAAGGCAGAGGATTAGCCTAGTGAGCCACGGCGCCAGCTTGCGAATTACTTTTCTATGTACTTTGTTCATTTTTATTCTGTAAGTAGAGTTTTTTATTTTTCTTTTTTAAAAATATTTATTTATTTGAAAGAGTTACACAGAGTTTCACGCACACACACACACACACACACAGGGAGAGAGAGATATCTTCTATCTGCTGGTTCACTCCCCAAATGGCTGTAATGGCTGGAGCTGGGCCCATCCAAAGCCAGGAGCCAGGAGCTTCTTCCAGGTCTCACGTGGGTACAGGGGCCCAAAGACTTGGGGCCATATTTCACTGCTTTCCCAGGCCATAGCAGAGAGCTGGATCAGAAGTGAGTTGTTTTTTTTTATTATTTTAAAATACATCATCTGGGGGCCGGCACTGTGGCATAGCGGATAAAGCCGCCGCCTACAGTGCTGGCATCCCATATGGACACCGATTCCAGTCACGGTTGCTCCACTTCCAATCCAGCTCTCTCCTATGGCCTGGGAAAGCAGTAGAAGATGCTCCAAATCCTTGGGCCCCTGCACCCGTGTGGGAAGACCCAGAGGAAGCTCCTGGCTCCTGGCTTCAGATCAGCACAGCTCTGGCTGTTATGGCCATTTGGGGAGGGAACCAGTGGATTGAAGACTTCTCTCTCTCTGCCTCTCCTTCTCTCTCTGTGTAACTCTGACTTTCAAATAAATAAATCTTTAAAACATACATAAATCACACATAGACCTCTAAGATCTAAGAGAACAATTTTATTTTTGTCACTGACTTCACCACAAAGAGTAGTGATTTGTGGAATACAGATGAATGTTATAGCATATACCTAAGTAAAAATAAAGGAATAAAGGCCAGCAGTGTGGCATAGTGGGTTAAACAGCCACCTGCAATGCCAACATCCATATGAGTACCAGTTTGAATCCTGGCTGCTCCACTTTCTATCCAACTTCCTACTAATGCACTTCAGAAAGCAACAGAAGATGATCCAAGTGTTTGGGCCCCTGCAATCCATGTTGGAGACCACGATGGATTCCCAGGTTCCTAGCTTTGGTCTGGCCCAACCCCAGCCAATGTGGCCATTTGGGGAGTGGGCCTGTGGAAGAAAGATCTCTCTCTTTCTCTCTCTCTCTCTCCCCACCCCTGTAAATTTGCCTTTCAGATAAATAAATTATCTATATTTTAAAGGTTTATTTATTTATTTGAAAGGCAGAGTTAAAGAGAGGCAGAGGCAGAGAGAGAGAGAGAGAGAGAGAGAGAGAGGTCTTCCATCTGCTGATTCACACCCCAGATGTCAGCAATGGCTGGAGCTGCACCAATCCAAAGCCAGGATCCAGGAGCTTCTTCCAGGTCTCCCACGTGAGCACGGGGCCCAAGGACCTGGGCCATCTTCCACTGCTTTCCCAGGCCATAGCAGAGAGCTGGATCAGAAGTGGAGCAGCTGGGACTTGAACTGGTGCCCATATGGGATGCTGGCACTGCAGGCAGCCGCTTTACCCGCTATGCCACAACACTGGCCCCCTAAATAAATATTTTTAAAAATAAAGGAATAAATAAAATGCATGCTCTAGAAGATAAATCTACAAATATATAAATGAATACACAAAGGCATTTCAATGTATAATATAAAAAAGAAAAAATGTAAACATACATATATTATGTAACAAAGTAAATTGATAGAGTGCATAAAAGGAGATATATATGCATATTGTGACTATATTCATCTCAATAATAACAATATTGTCTAGGGGTAGAGGAAGTATAGGTGATTTCTATCTTCTTTGTATGCTTTCTGCATTTCCCGATAGTTTCTAGTAGAAATATACAGCTTCCACAACTAGAGAAAAAGTGAAAATACTTGTAGTATAAGACTTTAAGGCATTAAGACAGTAAGGCATTCCCCTGGAGAATATCAAAGTCTTTCCTGTCCCCTTCACCACACTTTCTCTCCTTCCCCGTCTCCTTTGTTGTGTTCAACCTGCAATTCTGGCTCTGGTCACCAGATGGCACTTATCTACGTGAGGGTATTTCAAAAAGGTCATGGAATATGGAATAAAAAGATGTTTATTTTGGTGTAAAAAAGTTTAAAATCCATGCAAATGAGAAGTAGTCAAATAATTCATGGAAATATATATTATTAAAAACTATGCATGTTTTTCAAAATATTCTAAATATCTTTTATAAGTATTGTAAGTATTCCAAATATTTCAAACAAGTATTGTCTCAGTGAAGAGAAGGTTTAAAGAAAAAGCTCAGTTTTTAAAACAATGTATTTATTTATTTGAAAGAGTTACAGAGAAGATATATATATATATATATGGAGAGAGAGAGAGAGAGAGAGAGAGAGAAAGAGAATCTTTTCACCCCCAGGTTAATTCCCCCAAACAACCACAACAGCCAGGGATAGGCCAGGCCAAAGGCCAAAGCCTGAAGCCTGAAGTTTCATCTGAGTCTTGCATGTGGGTACAATTGGGCAGACCCACCCTGAGAGGAGTATGGCTTGGGTGAGCTCTTCCACATCCTGCCTGAGCATCACCCCCTCTGAGCGCCAGGGGGACGGATTTATTCTGCCTTGTGAAATGGGCACAGTGATTCCTGGAATCTTATCTCATGCCAACTGGAATTCCAGCACAGCCAGCACTCACCAGTCTTCCATAACCTTGAAGAATGGTCTGGAGGCATGAAGATATTCTCAAATGGCATCATCCAGTGAAAAAATAGCAACAAAGCCAAGGGCACAGGGCTTGCCCAACTGCCTTGTAAGATAATTACAAAAGGAAAACTTTGCATTTATTTTTGATGCCACATTGGAACTCACATTGAAAGAAAGAAATGCAAGGCATTGAGTAATATCAGTCATGGAAAAGACATCTTGCTTCTAAGTCATCTCAGCTTTTCACTTTGTGTATAATTTTGCTTTGATGCAAGAAATCTGTCACATTTTATGTTATAAATTTCATGAGACTGTCTTTAGTTTGTTACATAAAAATACGCTTGAAGAAGCCTTTCAACTTTTAAGTCTGATGCAGTTATCTGTATTTTCTTCTATTTACGTTATATTTATTATTAAGAAAATCAGGAGTGTATAGCAGTGGCTCTCCAACTTTGATTTGCTAATTTACAGAAAAGTAAAATTTAGGGGCCAGCACTGTGGCATAGTGGGTTAAGCCTCTGCCTGCAGTGCCGGCATCCCATTGGACGCTGGTTCTAGTTGCTGCTGCTTGTCTTCTGATCCAACTCCCCACTGATGGCCTGGGAAAGCAGTGGAAGATGGGGGCCCCTGAACCCACGTGGGGGACCTGGAAGAAGCTCCTGGCTCCTGGCTTAGGTCTGGTCCAGCCCTGGCCATTACGGCCACTCTCTCTGTGTCTCTCCCTCTCTCTGTAGCTCTGCCTCTTAAATAAATAAATAAATAAAATCTAAAAAAAAAATAGGGGAAGCATTTTAAGATATTGGTGTAGGCAATGATCTTTAAAAAAAGGAAAGTAGATTTAGAGGGTCTGGGGTGGGGCCCAGGTTTCCATATTTTTGATAAGAGAAACACTGACATATCAAAAATTTAAATAATTTTAATATTGAATTTGGAGAATGAATCCCTCCCTGTGCTCCCTCTGGAATTGCAAATCATAGTTCAACAGAAGTAAATATTTACTAAGGCTTACATAGTCAATGAAACAGAAACTCAAGAGTTCATGACAGCTCACAATTTAAAAAAAAAATTAAGTACTATCTATGTTTCCAGCACTAGCAGGATCAGTAAAACATAATCTTAGAATTTTAAAAGACAGTTTGAGGCTGGCATTGTGGTAAAGCTGCTGCCTGCAATGCCGGCATCCCAGATGGGTGCCCGTTCGAGTTCCAGCTACTCCACTTTTGATCCAGCTCCCTGCTAATGGCCTGGGAAAGCAGTGGAAGATGGCCCAAGTACTTGGAGCCCTGCCACCCACGTGGGAGATTGGAAGAAGCTCCAGATTCCTGGCTTCAGCCTGGCCCAGTCTTGGCCATTGTAGCCATCTAGGGAGTGAACCAGTAGATGGAAGACCTCTCTCTCTCTCTCTGTCTCTCCCTCTCTCTGTAAATCTGACTTTCAAAAATGAATAAATATTTTGAAAAAAGTTTAATAGAGAAATCATGTATGGTATACTTATATATGTATATACTTATATATGGTATACTTATATATATACTTATATATGTCTCCCTCTGTATATAATATTTTAATAACTTACTTTTGCATGTTTCTGGTTGGTATCAAGTAGTGTAAATGAGGAATGTCCTAGTTTGGACCTCAGCTTTATTCACCTCCTTAATTTATACAAGTCACCTGAATTGTAAGGCAAGCCTGCAGAAGCTCCCAACAGAGAAGTTACCTAGGCAAGTCAGGCAATTAAAATAGTTATCTTTGGGTTTGGAAGAAGGTTTTTTTTTAATATTTATTTATTTATTTATTTGAAAGTCAGAGTTACACAGAGAGAGGAGAGGAGATGAGAGGGAGGGAGGGAGGGAGAGAGAGAGAGAGAAAAATCATTCATTCGATGGCTTACTCCCCAATTGGCTGCAATGGCCAGAGTTACGCCAATTCAAAGCCAGGAGCCAGGAGCTTCTTCCAGGTCTCCCACACGGTTGCAGGGACCCAAGGACTTGGGCCATCTTCTATTGCTTTCCCAGGCCATAGCAGAGAGCTGGATGGGAAGTGGAGCAGCCGGGACTCAAACCAGCGCCCATATGGGATGCTGGCGCTTCAGGCCAGGGCATTAACCCGCTGCGCCACAGCGCCAGCCAGAAGAAGGGCTTTTTTAAACAAAATTTTATTTGCCAGGCAGAGTTGGGGGGGAGGCAGAGAGAGAGAGAGAGAGAGATCTTCCACCTGATGGTTCACTCCCCAGATGGCTGCTATGTCCCAGGATGGGTTGAGAGCCAGGAGCTTCTTTGGGGTTTCCCACGTGGGTGCAGGGGCCCAAGCACTTTGGCCATCTTCTGCTGCTTTCCAAGGCCGTTAGCAGGGTGCTGGATTGGAAGTGGAGCAGCCAGGACTCAACTGGGTGTCCATAAGGCAAGCCGGCATCACAGGCAGCGGCTCTACCCGTTACGTTGCAATGCTACCCCCGAGAAGGAGCTTTCGATTCTGAGTACATAACAAGGTGTCTAGTCACAAAACTGTCTCCTGGCCCAGGTCTCACTGAACTCCTAAGTTCAGTGGAGAAAAGGGAGGACTTAAGGGAAAGAAACGGAAAGGACTATGTTTCTAAGTGTTGTTTAGAGACATAGAGGTCTAAGCAGCAATGGCACGGTCGGTGCCTGGCTGGATAACTATAGTATTAAAGCTGTAAGGGGGACATTTACTGTATATCTGTAGAGACCCAGTTCAACGGTGGCCCATCACACAGTGCAGAACAGTGAGGCTTCACACCTCGAGGACTGCAGCACGTCCCCAGTGACCAGGGCCAGTGAGAGGAGCAGCTGGGTCTAGCAGGTGTGGCTAGATCTGAGTACAGCAGGGCAGGACCAGAATGTGGCTCTGGTCTGGAATGTCACCACGGGAACGGTTGCTAAACACAAGTGAGATCTCCTTGGGTATGATCCCCTAAGTTTGTACAGAATGTATAGGGGTTGGGGTCCTGCATGTGTAGATGGCAGAATAAAAGACAGTTCACACATTTTTTTCAAATCTCATTTGTTTCTGCAGCAGCACTATAAGGAAGGTATTAGATGGAAGAAATATATTAATGTTTTGGTTTATATTTTTGACTAAGAGAGTCAGAGAAAACATAGCATTCACTTTTGCTCTTTTAAAATTCCAACAAGTATTTATTAAGTGCCACATTGTCATTATGAGCTGATTAGGTAATTTTCAAAATAGCTTCACTTTTCATTATACTGGTTTTTCTTTTTCTGTGACACAAGCAGAATGTGTTCATTTGGAAAAAAAATGAGATTCAGATAGATCAACACATTTAAAAATTAAAATCACTTATCTCACCACACAGATGGCCATGGTAAGCTTTTGAAGTCCATACTTTTCATTTTCTCTTTGCATATTAATATATAAATATACAGGACTTTTTTACAAAAATGGATATTATATATAACTCTTGAAAATTGCTTTTTTCACTTCACAATATGTCATGTACATCTTTCCATGCAAATAGATGGAGCTCAGATCTCAGGGAGGAAAAAAAAAAGCAACAACAATTTTATGCCAGTTAGGAGCCAAGCACCTAAATTAAAGCTGCGTCAAAAAAGAAAAAAAAGTTAAAATTAGGAAGATGGGGAAAAAGACATGTAAGAAAATGCAGACAGAAAGTTCCGGTGGCAACACTGTTTCCAGGCAAAACAGAATTAAAGACAGAATACATTAAATTGGATAAGGACGGCTGCGTTTCGCCTTCCAATGCATTATCATCAGTTTGTTTCTCACTCTTTTCATCTCTTCCATCTCATCGGCTGCTTGTATCATCTCCTCATTGCTTAAGTTTCTGCCATGAATGTCCCCTCTAAACTGCGGGCGAGAGCGGGCCAGCCTTTCTTTGAAACTTCCCTCTTCGAGCTTATGTTTGCCTACTCCACAAGGAGGCTGCTCCATGGGAGGGCGCTCCTCAAACAGGTCCTTGCTGGAAAGGCGTTCCTGCCGGGGGCGCTCCGCACACAACAGCATCTCGGGCAGGAGCTCGGGCAGCAGCTCCTCGGGGAAGAACTCCTCCTCCGAGGATTGCTCCTCCGAAGAGGGCTCCTCCTCAGGCCCCTGCTTCTCGGGAGCTTGCTCCACTGGAGGCTCCTCCTCGTCGGGCCTCGGCGCGCTCCGCGGCTGTTCTTCATTTTCTTGGCATGGATTTTCCATGCTGAGAATATTCTGATCCGAGCGGTTATTCTTAGGAGACAAGCAAAGCAGGGCAGTGTCAGGATCCTTGGGGCAGCAGCAACACCCCAGCCAGGGCTGCAATACCGGCCTCGCCCTGACTGGGGGCCAGGTCCTCACACGCGCGCTTCTCGGCCGCCCTTCCTTCCCGCAAGCCCACCATTTTCCCAGCAGGCCTTGCCACAGGCCGCTCCCGCAGTGAGAGGGGCGGGACAGCGGGGACCTCAGAGGCCGTTGCGTTTGGCGATCGCCCTGGCGCCCTGGCGCCCTGGCACCGCGGCCCCGGCCCGCTGCCCAGCCCTTCACGGACATGGACCTTTCAGGGACGTATGCTCCTAGACGCACCCTCCTCGAGGTGCCCCCTCAGTGCCCCGCAAACAGACGCCACACAGGGTTGGGGGCGGGGAGGAGGGACAGCCTGAGCGACACACACCCCCAGTTCTGGGCGCCAGCCGCCGCCCCCATGCCAGCCCCCTTCAGGCTCTCCTCCCCTCCCAGACACCCTCTATCCCGCTTCGTTCTCCGCGCCCCCACCTCACAAAGCTTGTCATTTTTTCTCGGGCGGGAAATGGAAGCAAGCGGTTACTTAGAAAACGATTTCCAAGGGTCTATACCTTCCTCCCAGGCGGGCTCTCCGTCACCTTCCTACCCCACCCCCTCAAGACCACCATTTTCTGCACCAAAATGTGGGCGCGGGGGCGGGGCTGGAGCAGAGGGAAGAGGCCTGGGCGCTGCCATCCCTAACTGATTCCGGGGATCCAAGGCAGCACCGACCGCCGATTGGAGAGGATCGAGAGAACTTACTTCCTTCTGCTTTCCCTCTCGACCAAAGGGTACTAAGACGGTGTCTGGACAGGCAGAAAGGACCAGGACGAGAGGGACTTGGCAGACACAGGCTCCTGGTCACGTGAGGGCCGCGCGTCACTGCCGAGCTCAGATCCCCCGTTACCACTTTGACCGGCGGCCGTGCACAGCAACCTGCTTGAATCTGACCCCAAACACACCCAGCATTGTCTCTCACCTCTCCGTGTGCGCCTTTTTCTGCTTGCCGGAGATGTCAGCACCTAGTATGGAAACTGCCTGCCTCTTCCTCTCTGCTGCTTCCCCGGATACCAGCTCTCTCCCCCACCCTCCCTTCCCCATCACGGCAGCCCCTGATTGCCCCTGCAGTTCAAATCCTGCACTGACATTTGACTTCCTGGCCGTCGCGAATCAATATCATCCCCTCCTATCCCAGCACTCCCGGTTTTCATCGACGTCTTTAACTCCATCGTTTCCATTTCGGATCTCTCGACACCTTTTCCGCTTTTGTCATTTTCATGGGAGAAACTCATTCACTTTTCTTTGACGTCAGTATTTTGTTTTTGTTTTTCAGCCCCCAGACCTATGTCACGAATAGAAACTCAAGGCTAAATTAATAGTCATTTAGTTGTAGACGCGTAGAAAAAGTTCAGTTTGTAAAGTATATAAATCTGAAAAAAATGATATTCATAAACCACAAATACATTTGTCCATGTATAAATAGTCCAGAAATCTTAGGTGTTATCCAAAATGAGAGACTCCTTGAGGAAAGCAAAGCATGGCATTTCTCTCTCTGGCTCTGTCATTCTCACTCTCGCTCTATCGATATAGACAGACATATGTATATATGTATGTATGTGTATGTATACAAATAAGTGTATATATATATAATGAATACTTTATATATACATTTATATACCATTATTCAATAGTTGCTATTCATAATAGAAGAAATAGATTTTATTAGGTCTCCAAAATCCTTATCCGGTCACTTCTTGGTACTTGTGGTTACGAAAGTTTATATTAATTCATTAAATCAACAAATATTTAGGTCCTAGAACTCCTGGCCTTCAAAAGATAGCTGCATGGGGCCAGCACTGTGGTGTAGTGGGTAAAGCCACCATCTGCACACTGGCATCCCATATGGGTGTCGGCTGAGTCCCAGCTGTTCCACTTCCCATCCAGCTCCCTGCTAATGTGCCTGGGAGGGCCAGGCCATAGCAGAGAGCTGGATGGGAAATGGAGCAGGTGCGATTAGAACTGGTACCCATATGAGATACCAGCAGCACAGGCAGTAACTTTTACCCACTATGCCACAGCCCTGGCCCCTATATTTTATATTTTGTAGCTTATACACAAGTATGTATTTATTTTTTACTAGGATGGTAGAAACACTGCACAAAATCAATTAACTATTTTTATTTCCACTTCTTTTTAAAAAATATTTATTTAATTATTTGACAGGCAGAGAGTTACAGAGAAAGAGAGCGAGAGACAGAGACAGAGAGAGGTCTTCCATTTGCTGGTTCACTTCCCAGATGGCTGCCATGGCTTGGGTTGGGCCAGTTCAAAGCCAGGAGCTTCTTCCAAGTCTCCCAAGTACATGCAGGGGCTCAAGAACTTGGGCCGTCTTCCACTGCTTTCCCAGGCACATTAGCAGGCAGCTGGATCAGATGTGGAGCAGCTGGGACTTGATCCGGCACCCATATGGGATGCTGGTTCTGCAGGCAATGCCCTTAATCTGCCACAACACTGGTCCCTTTATCTCGCTTCTTGATAATGTGCACACATGCACACTCTACAAACTCTCTACCTTTGTCTTGCTCGAGAGTAAAGAAGGACTGAAAAGAAAAGGAACTATGGGGTTTCTCTATCTTTCCTTTTCTTTGTCATCACTGTCAATGTAAGTAATTGGCAAATACAGGGCAGTCACAAATGGAGAAAGGATGTAATTCGACTTCATGGATCTTTGTTTCTTAGAACTCTGTGTCAGAAGTAAATTGTGAATGGAACCAAAAGGGTAGCCTTCCAGCTATCACCACCCAAACCCTGCCCCTTATTCATTGATAGAGGTAGCATGCTTACTTTCACTTTATTCAAAACTTGCTAAACTCTTAAACATCACAGGACCACTGTAATTCTATGATATATATGCAAATAGGGCAGCAAGAATGGTAGACACATGTATAGTCTAACTTCTCATCCTTTTCTGACACTATGCTGTCTTGAGCACTGAAGCTTTCTAGGAAGTCTCAAAATTAGGTATGAATATTATCAGTCTTCTGATACTGTTCTTTTACAAGATTGTTTTAAGGAGTTGGCATTGTGGAGCAGCAGGTTAGGTGGCCACCCACAATGCCAGCTTCCTATATCAGTGCTGGTTTGAGTCCTGGGTGCTCTACTTCCAACTGTAGGTCATACACACACACACACACACACACACACACACACACACTGTGGGATCCTTTTGTTTTTTTAAAGGTGTATTCATTTATTCGAAAGACAGAGTTACAGAGAGAGGGAAATCCAGAGAAAAAGGGAGATCTTCCATTACTGGTTCATTCCCCAGATGGCCACAACAGGTGGGCCAGGCCAGGCCAAAGCCAAGAGCCAGGAGCTTCATCTATGTCTCCTGTGGATGTCAGGGACCTAAGTACTTGGGCCATCTTCTACCATCTTCCTAGGCACATTAGCAGGAAGCTGGATCAGAAGCAGAGCAGCTGGGACACTAACTGGTGTTCATATGGGATGCCAGTGTTGCAGGCAGTAGCTTAACTCACTGTACCACAACACCAGCCCCAGTCAGCCAGGATCTTAATTGGAATTACTCAATCTACAGATGAACATAGGGAGAACTGCCACTTTGACAATAGTGAGTTCTCTGACATGTGAACATGGTACACTTCATTTCTAGGTCTCACATAATTACTGTCAGTGATGTGTTCAGTTTGCAAGTCTTCACATATTTCTTAAAATTTATCTCACATTATTTCACACTTTTTAAATTTTTTAAAAGATTTATTTGAAAGTCAGAGTTACAGAGAAGGAGAGACATAGGCAAGGAGAGAGAGAAAGAGAGAAAGAAAGAGAGAGAGAGAGAGAGAGAGAGAGAGAGAATCTTCCATCCACTGGAAGATCCCCAAATGGCTGCAGTGGCTGAAGCCAGGAGCTTCTTCCAGGTCTCTCACATAATGCAGGGGCCCAAGGACTTGGGCCATCTTCTACTGTTTTCCCAGGCCACAGCAGAGAGCTGGATCGGAAGTGGCACAACTGGGACTCGAATTGGTGCCCATATGGGCTGCCAGTGCTGCAGACTTTACCTGTCATACCACAGCGCCAGTCCCTATATTTAATTATTTTTAAATGATCTTTTGTCTTGGAATCATGTTAAATTTATTTAATAGTTGTAAAACTTTTTGTAGATTTTTAGTGTAGTCTATGTACATATTCATGGTTTTCTAGCAAAAAGGACAGTTTTATTTGTTTCTTTCCCATTTACATTACTTTTTTATACTAACTAGGATTTCTAACACAGTGTTGCATAGCACTGCTGAGAGCAGACAACCTGTCTAGTCCGTGATCATATCAGGAAAGCATTCACTCTTTTACTACAAGAATTTGCTGCAAAAATTCTTAACAGGGGCCAGCTCTGTGGTGTAGTGGGTAAAGTTTTAATTTCATTGTTTTTTTTTGTTGTTTTTTTTTTTTCCATATGGGCACCAGTTTGTGTCCTGGCTGCTGCACTTTCAATCCAGCTCTCTGCTATGGCTTGGGAAGGCAGTAGAAGATGGCCCAAGTCCTTGGGCCCCTACAGCCATGTGGGAGACTCAGAAGAAACTTCTGGCTCCTGGCTTCAGATCAGTCCAGCTCCAGCCATTGTAGCTATTTGGGGAGTGAACCAGTGGATGGAAGACCTCTCTGTCTCTCCCTCTCTCTGTCTGTAACTTTGCCTATCAAGTTAATAAATAAATCTTTAAAAAATTGTGTCTTTTAAGGAATTTGGCCATTGCACCTATGTTATCAAGTTTATTGTCCTAAACTTTGTCATAATATTCCTACACTGTCCTTTAAATGTTTGGAGAATCTGTAATGATGACTTTTTTATTCTTTTTTAAAAGAGCTTTATTAGGATATCATTCAAATAACATACTTTGGCTGTTGAAAGTATTTATTTCAGTGTATATTCACAGATATACAAAGGAGTCTTCAAAAAGTACATGGAAAAATGGAATTAAAAGATAAAAATATAAACATTATTTCTCAACACAAGCTCCCTCAAGTCCAAGATACTTTTATAAGCAATATATCAGCCAGTCCATCCCTAAAGAACTGAGGGTCCTGGGAACTTACTCATCTCAATGAAATCTTTTGTCCATTAGTAACTGAAGAAAAATGGGTGCCCTTTAAAGAATTTTTTAAAGACTAAGATACAAAAAGAAGTCAAAAGGAGCAAAATCAGGACTGTAAGGTGAATATCTGATTATTTTCCATCGAAACTCTTGCAAAATTGCCCTCGAGAGAAATGAGCAGGAACAGAAGTTTCTGGTGAATGTTTCCCAGGCATTTTTCTGCTGAAGGGTTGCTAAACTTTCTCTGAACACTCTCCTGATAAGCAGATATTATCATTCTTCGGCCCTCTAGCAAGTCGACAAGCAAAATGCTTTGCTAGTTCCCAAAAAACTGTTGCTATGAACTTTGCTCCTGCCAGGTCTGTTTTTGTCTTGACTGAACTATTTCTACCTCCTGGTAACAGTTGTTTGTGCTTTGTTCTCAAGATCATACTGGTAAAGTCAGGTTTATCTCCTGTTGCAATTCCTCAAAGAAATAGCTCAAGATCTTGATCCCCACTAGGTTAAAATTTCATCAAAATCTCTGCTCTTGTCTGCAGCTGACCTGGGTGGAACCGCTTTGGCACTCATTAAGTGGAATGTTTGTTCCACTTTAATTCAGTCCAGATGTTACCTACTGCAATGACTGCATTGCCTAGTTAAGTTTCTACCGGCACCCTAACATTGTTTCTGTTTTTTTTTTAATTTTATTTAATTATTCTTATGTATTTGAAATGAGAGAGAGAGAGAGAGAGAGAGAGAGAGAGAGAGATAGCTCCCATCCACTGGTCTCACTGGTCTACACCTCAAATGCCTGCAACAGCTAGGGCAGGGTCAGGCCAAAGCCAGGAGCTTAAAATGCAGGAGATGGCTTAACCTGCTGTATACAACACCCACTCCTAAAGTTTATTATTATTATTTTTAGATATTTTTCTTTCTTCATCTATTTTTGAAGGCTTGTTTAAAAGTTATATAGAGGGGCTGGCACTGTGATGCAGTGAGTTAAGCTGCCACCCGCAATGCCAGCATACCATATGAGCGTTAGTTTGAGTCCTGGCTGCCCCACTTCTGATCCAGCTCCCTGCTGGATGGAGTTCCTGGCTCCTGGCTTCCACCTGGCCGAACCCTGGCCATTGAGACATTTGGGGAGTGAATCAGCAGATGGAAGATCTCTCTCTCTCTTTTTGTTTTTCCCTCTCTGTGTGTGACTCTGATTTTCAAATACATAAATAAATCTTTAAAGTTATCTGTGCCTAGATTTTTCTTTGAGGAGATTTATTACAACTTTAATCTGTTCAGTTGTTCTAGGTCTATTCAGATTTTCTAATGCTTAAATCAACTTCAATACATTGTATCTTTTTAGAAAATGTCCATTTAATCTAGGTTATCTAATTGGCTGACTTATAGTTGTTCATCGTATTCCACCATAATACTGTTAATCTCTATGAGGTCAATAATAACGTCCTCACTTCAGTCCATGCTTTAGTAATTTGAGTCTTCTTGCTTTTTTCTGATGGATATAGCTAAGTTTTTCAATTCATTGATATTTTTATTGTATATTATGGATATTTGTAACTAAGTATACAACTTTTTCTTTATTAGAGAGGCAGGGATAGACAAAGAGATCTTCCACATAAATTTTATATATATATATATAGTATATTTAATGTTCAGTAAATTGCAATAAGTACATATAGACTTTATTTCAATTTACCAGACATTCAATATACAATAGGGCAGTTTTACTGAGATTTAATCCTAGGACATAATTGTTGCTGGTACTTAACCAAAGGATCTAGTTCATTTAATGCTAAAAAAAATGTTTTTCTGTATAAATACACAATCTCAAATAAAATGAGTCCAAATATTTTCTTTAAAAAAATCACTTTATGGGGCTGGCACCATGGCACAGTAGGTTAATCCTCTGCCTGCAGCGTCAGCATCCCATATGGGCGCCAGTTCTAGCTAGTCCCGGCTGCTCCACTTCCAATCCAGCTCTCTGCTATGGCCTGGGAAAGCAGCAGAAGATGGCCAAAGTCCTTGGGCCCCTGCATCTGCGTGGGAGACCCAGAAGAAGCTCCTGGCTCCTGGCTTCGAATCGGCTCAGCTCCAGCCATTGCAGCCATTTGGGGAGTGAACCAGCAGAAGGAAGACCTTTCTCTCTGTCTCTCCCTCTCACTGTCTGTAACTCTACCTCTCAAATAAATAAATAAAATCTTTTAAAAAATCACTTTAAAGTTTGTTCTATTCAATCTAATAACTAACACAATAAAAGCAGACACACAACTGGTTGATTTATATAGCGCATATCTCGCAGTCCACAAGCATATTAGTAAGTGACAGAGAACCCAATATAACTATTTTGATGGAACTAGGAAATACATTTCTAAGAAAGATTTTTACAGACCTCCATTTCTTATGCCCAATCACAGCAGTCTAACTCTAAAGAGGATAAAGTCAATTGCTGTCTTCACATGAGTCTATTAGTTACTTTGCTAGCAAAATCCGTATTTCTGATCTGTTATGAGCATTGAGATGAGATTGAAACAGTTCCAAAGAAAAGAGCACAATGCACATTGTGATATCGCATATTCATCAGCAGCAAGCACTGCCTACAAAAGTATCTGATCTCAGGAATTAAAAGAAGGCCAGCCCTACACACGGGACAGCCCTCCACTGTGGGACTATAGAAAATCTCAACATCACAGAGAATCTTCCTGTCTTCCTTAATGTTTACCGTGAGAGCTTTCTTCCCAGATCGACCTCCACTGGAGATTCAATACATCAGTAAGAATCTAAATGCAGCTTGCCGCTTAGATGATTTCCCTCCTGATAATGCCTTTGTCCTTCTGTCCTCACCCTCTTTCAAAATCATTGTGAAACATTGATCCCTTCAAAGCTTGACTCTTCCCTCTTCCCCAGAATTTGAAATGGATGTCTCACGAACTTCTTGATAAAATCCAACATATTGATTAGCACGGAGGCAGAAAGTAATGGAACTGTTTTGCATTTCGCTTAGAATACTGATTCCAGATTCCACAGCACAGGCACGACAATTAGCTCCCATACAGTCTTCATGTGCCAGAATTAACATTTGGATTGCTTCCTTGGCGGCGGCGGAAGCAGGCTTTGGAGATGCTGCTGCTGATTCCTCTCTGATGCTACAGACGCCACTGTCACATCCCGGGGGTTTTACCATTGGCTAATAGGCAGCCACATCACCACAAACAAACATTTTACACTAATGATCATAGCAATATTATTTACAATAACCCCAAGTGAAAAGAACAGCTGCCCATCAACTGATGAATGGATAAATAAAATATAGTTTACTGTTTGATGAAATATTATTAAGCAGTGAAAAAGGAATGAAGTATTGGAATATGCTGCAATGTGGATGAACTTCCAAAAACATTGTGCTAAGTGAAATAAGATGTCCAGGGGCATGCTGTTGTGGCGGAGTGGGCCAAGCCTCTGCCTTTGGAGCCGGCATCCCATGTGGGTGCCGGTTCGTGTCCCGGCTGCTCCTCTTCTGATCCAGCTCTCTACTATGGCCTGGGAAAGCAGTAGAAGATGGCCCAAGTACTTGGACCCCTGCACCCACGTGGGAGACCTGGAAGAAGCTCCTGGCTCCTGGCTTCAAATTGGCCCAGCTCCACCCGTTGCAGCCATTTGGGGAGTGAAACATCAGATGGAAGATCTCTCTCTCTCTCTCTCTCTCTCTCTCTCTCTGTCTCTCCCTCTCTGTTTGTAATTCTACCTCTCAAATACATGAGTAAATAAATAACCTTAAAAAAGCAATAAAGTAGCCATAAAATATCACATATTAAATTATTCCATTTATATGAAAAGTCCACAATAGGCAAATCCATATAAAATATATCAGTGATTTCTAGAAACAAGAGGTGGGTAAGGGAGGGGAATGTGTAGTGTTTGTTAATTTGCACAGGGTTTCATTTTGGAACTTTGAAGATGTTCTAAAATTAGTGGATGCACAACTGTGTGAATAACCAAATACCACTGAATTGTATATTTTATTTTTTAAAGATTTATTTATTTGAAAGGCAGAGTTACAAAAAGGCAGAGAGAAAGGTCTTCCAACTGCTGGTTCACTCCCCAGATGGCCACAATGACTGGAGCAGATAGAAGATCAATCTCTGTCTCTCTGTTTGTCTGTCTCTGTCTCTTTGTGTGTTTTGTGTGCGTGTGCGTGTGTGTGTGTGTGTCTTCATCTCTCTCTCTGTAACTCTGCCTTTCAAATAAATAAGTAAATCTATTTTTTAAAAAGTGCAGGGGCCGGGGGGCTGGTGCTGTGGCGCAGCGGGTTAAAGGCCTGGCTTGAAGCGCCGGCATCCCATATGGGTGCCAGTTCTAGTCCTGGCTGCTCCTATTGCAATCCAGCTCTCTGCTGTGGCCTGGGAAAGCAGTAGAAGACGGCCCAGGTCCTTGGGCCCCTGTACCCACATGAGAGTCTTGGAAGAAGCTCCTGGCTCCTGGCTTTGGATCGACACAGCTCCGGCCATTGTGGCCATCTGGGGAGTGAACCAACGGATGGAAGACCTCTCTCTCTGACTCTACCTCTCCCTGTAACTCTGTCTTTCAAATAAATAAAAAATAAATCTTTAAAAAAAAAGTGCAGGGGCCGACACTGTGGAGTAGCAAGTAAAGCTGCCGTCTGCAGTGCCGGCATCCCATGCGGGCGCCGGTTCTAGTCCCGCCTGCTCCACTTCAATCCAGCTCCCTTCTATGGCCTGGGGAAGCAATAGAAGATGGCCCAAGTCTTTGGGCCCCTGCACCCCTGTGGGAGACCAGGAGGAATCTCCTGGCTCCTGACTTCAGATTGGCACAGCCCTGGCCATTGCGGCCAATTGGGGAGTGAACCAGAGGATGGATGATCTCTCTCTCTCTCTCTCTCTCTCTGCCTCTGTGTAACTCTGCCTTTCAAATAAATAAATAAATCTTTTTTTTTAAGTGCAGTAGTTTCTGTTTAAGGACAAATATTGCCTCCCCATGGTGGAAGAGATCCAATGTAATCTACCTTCCCTCTGGAAACAGTACCATATTAGGGACTCAGCATTGGTCTCTACTTTTGGCTCATTCCAAACTCAGCTGTCACAGTAGTCAAATCAGGATGGTGCTGGAAGTTAACATTGCTGAGCTCTTGCATGGTCCCTTCTTCCACTGTTCCTTTGTACATGGGCCCACTGAGAGCAAGCACTGGGAAAGTAGAGTGAGCAGGGAGAATGAATGATATCTACAGAGAATTATTTTTCTCCCAATTATTTTTTATTTTTTTATTATTTATTTATTTTTTATTTTTTGACAGGCAGAGTGGACAGTGAGAGAGAGAGACAGACAGAAAGGTCTTCCTTTGCCGTTGGTTCACCCTCCAATGGCCGCCGCGGCCGGCGCACCGCGCTGATCCGATGGCAGGAGCCAGGAGCCAGGTGCTTCTCCTGGTCTCCCATGGGGTGCAGGGCCCAAGCACCTGGGCCATCCTCCACTGCACTCCCTGGCCACAGCAGAGAGCTGGCCTGGAAGAGGGGCAACCGGTACAGAATCCGGTGCCCTGACCGGGACTAGAACCCGGTGTGCCGGCGCCGCTAGGCGGAGGATTAGCCTAGTGAGCCGCGGCGCCGGCATTTTTCTCACAATTATTAAGAATTTCCTCTGTGGCAGATACCAACAGTGGGTACATTCACTACCTGAGACTATGACCTGTTGACTTAGATCTCAAGACCTCCCAGTGGTTAAAAACAGGAAGAATCCTGGTCAGAGTATTAATCATGAGATCCCTATTTTGCTGTTTCTTTGCAGTCATTCACATAACTCCTGCAAGCTTGTGCCTGAACAGTGCAGAGAGGATGAGCCTGGTCTCTGTAGCATTGCCTCTCCAGAGTAGCTCCCATTGACAAATAATACTTTACCAAGAGTCTTAGAAAACAGATAAACAGAGGGTTATTTCCCTCCTGGACCCTGGACCGTGAACCTTTTCTTCTGGGAGTTTGGATGGTTAAATCCCTCCTTGTAAAAGTAGCTTATATGAAGACAAAGAGGGGCCCAGAGAACCAAGGTCTGAACTATGTTAACCCTCTACATTGCGATTTCAGCCCAGT
The DNA here is from genome assembly GCF_051225735.1 of Oryctolagus cuniculus. Classification (NCBI taxonomy): domain Eukaryota; kingdom Metazoa; phylum Chordata; class Mammalia; order Lagomorpha; family Leporidae; genus Oryctolagus; species Oryctolagus cuniculus. The sequence continues at coordinate 89,386,574 of NC_142888.1, forward strand.
GAGTAACAGTCAGGATGCTACAACCTTGAAGAACAGTTAGTAGTCATAAATTGTCCCCCAGATAAAATCACAGGGGAAAGAATTATAAAAATGACAGAACAGGGCTGGCTCGATCATATTTGTATAAATATTTATTTATTTTTATATTTATTTGAGAGGCGGAGAAACAGAGAGCTCCCATCTGCTGCTTCATTCCCCATATGTCCAGAATGGCCCCATATCAGGGGCCAAAGCCAGGAACCCAGAACTCAATCCTGGTCTCCCACGTGGGTGGCAGGGATGCAAGTACTTGAGCCATCAATGCTGCCTCTCAACGTGTGCTTTAGCAGGAAGCTGGAGTCAGGAGTGGGGCCAGGACATGAATCCAAGCACTGTTATGTGGGTGTCCCAAGTGCTGTCTTAATTGCTAGGCCAAATGCCTGTCTGTCTCGCAACCATTTTGTGGTATCAGCACGGAAGAAGAACTTTGAGGGGCCGGCACTGTGACATAGTAGGTGAAGCCTCTGCTTACAGCACCAGCATCCCATATGGACACAGGTTCGAATCCCGGCTGCTCCACTTCTGATCCAGCTCCCTGCTGATGGCCTGGGAAAGCAGAAGATGGAGACCCAGAGGAAGCTCCTGGCTTCAGATCTGCCCAGCTTCAGCTGCTGTGGCCATTTGGGGAGTGAACAAGCAGATGGAAGACCTCTCTCTCTGTCTCTCCCTGTCTGTAACTCAGCCTCTCAAATAAATAAATAAATAAATCTGAAGAAGAGGAAGAGGAAGAGGAGCAGTCTGGATTCAAACCAGCACCCATATGGGATGCTGGCACTGCAGTCAGTGACTTAACCTACTATACCACAGCGCCTACCCTCATCATTTAAATATTTTGCCATCAGTACTTGCCTTTTTTTCCATTTCTTACTAGGAGAAAACTCTGGAACTTATTAAGTAGATAGTGACAGAATAATAATTGTGAAAATCTTTAAACCAATAAAAATAAATATTTTATAATTATAATTCAACTACAAAATATTCCATAAGTTTTTCTTACTTCTTAAAGAAGTTTTATAATTTTAGGTTTGGGTTGGTGCTGTGGTGCAGTGGGTAAAGCCGCCACCCGCAGTGTCGGCATTCCACTTGGGCACCGGTTCGAGTCCCGGTTGCTCTTCTTCTGATCCAGCTCTCTGCTATGGCCTGGGAAAGCAGTAGAAGACAGTTCAAGCGCTTGGGCCCCTGCAACCGTGTGGGAGACCTGGAAGAAGCTCCTGGCTCCTGGCTTCGGATTGGTGCAGCTCTGGCTGCTGCAGCCATCTGGAGAGTGAATCAGCAATGAAAGACCTCTCTCTCTGTCTCTCTCTCTCGCTCTCTCGCTCTCTGTGTGTGTGTGTGTGTGCCTGTTTCTCTCTCTCTCTGTCTCTGTAACTCTGCCTTTCAAATAAATGACCTTTTTAAAAAAATTTAGGTTTTATGATCTATGAGCAATTTTGCATTCATGTTTTGTATATGGTGTGAGGTAAGAGTACTGTATTTTGCATATAGATATACAAGTGTTGCAGCATCATTTGTTGAAAAATCTGTCATTTCTCCATTGAATTTCTTGGGCTATATTTTCAAAAATGAATTGACTATGTATGTGTGAGTCCATTTCTAGACTGTTATATTCTATTGATGGACCTGTCTATCCTTATGCTGGTACTACTCAATCTTGATTACTGTAGCTTTATAGTTACTTTGAAAACAGGCAGTGTGAGTCCTCCAACTTTTTGATTCATTTTCAAAACTTTTTTGGCTATCTCATATCCTTTAATTTTCTGTGAAACTTTAAAATCTCAGTTTGCTGGGATTTGAACTGAAATAGTGGGTATTTATTGATCAGTTTTGGCAAGAATTCCAGTATTGACACATTGAGTCTTCTAATACAGAAACATGTATCTCCATTTATTTAAGGCTTACTTTATCAATGTTTTTTAGTTGTCAGGGCACAAATCTTGCAGATAGTTTGATGTTAGTTTGGGGGATGCTTATGTATGCTTTCTGCCTGTTGAATTCAGATGAACATTTCCTTAGATTTCCTCCTAGGTTCTTATGGTTCATAGTTAATATAACTGAGAACACATCATGTATGTAATTTTGGTGTACATCAGAATCACCTGGGAAGTATGTGGAAATCATGGATTCCAGAACCATAGTCCTAGAAATTCTGAGTCTGTGATGGGTACATTTCATTTGTAAGTATCCCAGGTGGTCTTCCAACATCTTGAAAAAAACTCTTTCTTATGCTAAGTTAAAATGGTTTCATGAGCTGAATTTAGGAACTATCGCTTCTCCTGTATTCACTTTGAACATAAAATTTTATTTTCTTTTATTTAAAGGTTTATTTATTTATTTGAAAGTCAGAGTTACACAGAGAGAGAAGGAGAGGCAGAGAGAGAGAGGTCTTCCATCAGCTGGTTCACTCCCCAATTGGCTGCAGTGGCTGGAGCTGCGCGGATCCGAAGCCAGGAGCCAGGAGCCTCTTCTGGGTCTCCCATGTGGGTGCAGGGTCCCAAGGACTTGGGACATCTTCTACTGCTTTCTCAGGCCACAGCAGAGAGCTGGATCGGAAGTAGAGCAGCCAGGACTTGAACCAGAGCCCGTATGGGATGCTGGCACTATAGGCAGTGGCTTTACCAGCTATGTCACAGCGCCAGCCCCCAAATTTTATTTTCTATAAGTGAAATTACTTGCCTAAGGATACACTGGACCAGCTGGCACCGTGGCTCAATAGGCTAATCCTCCGCCTTGTGGCACCGGCACACCAGGTTCTAGTCCCGGTCAGGGCGCCGGATTCTGTCCCGGTTGCCCCTCTTCCAGGCCAGCTCTCTGCTATGGCCCGGGAGTGCAGTGGAGGATGGCCCAAGTGCTTGGGCCCTGCACCCGCATGGGAGAACAGGAGAAGCACCTGGCTCCTGGCTTGGGATCAGCGCGGTGCGCCAGCCACAGCGACCAGGAGAAGCACCTGGCTCCTGGCTTCGGATCAGCGCGATGCACCGGCTGCAGCGCGCCGGCCACGGCGGCCATTGGAGGGTGAACCAAGGGCAAAAGGAAGACCTTTCTCTCTGTCTCTCTCTCTCTCACTGTCCACTCTGCCTGTCAAAAAATTAAAAAAAAAAAAAAAGGATACACTGGACCAAAAATTCAAGACTCCTGATTCAATCATAATTGATTGTTAGGTGTGTGTCAGGTGCCCTACAAAACATGTCAGGGTGAATAGGAAAAATACTTCATTTTGAGAAGGAACATACTAGGGTTAAATGAAAATACATATTGTTGAGAATCTCTTGTATTTTAAGAGTACTATTACCTTTTTCATTTGGAATTAGTTTGAAGTGGGAAGGGATTTCTCAGCCTAAAACTCAGTTGTGTGATCCTCTGATCTTGCATCAGGGAATTCTTTGAAAGTTTTTCTTACAGAGAACTCACACTAACAAAGTGTCAACATTTAAATATGGCTTCCCTGGGGTACTGGGTGGGTGGAGTATTCAGTTCAAATCACAATTCCTTGTATTAGTCAATAGAATAGTCTTAGGCCAAAGCCCATTGTTGACCCAAACTGCCTGTGTCCTAAGAAGAGAACGGAAACTATAAGCAAATACAAAATAAACTAAAAATGTTAATGGCTACTTTGTTAAGTACTGTGCAGTACAGGGAGCCCCAGCAACCTTGGGGCAGTACCACCTTACAGTTGCGAGAAGGGCTTTATCCACACTCTTATAGGAGTCAAATAGGAGCTTTTGCCCTTTGAGGACTGTAGGGAATCAAAAGGGCTTCCTCACCATAAGATGTTATATCAACGGCTGTCAGCAGAGAGTTAGTTACAGGGTCCAACAGGAGTACCCAACAGATGTGGTAGTACCAAGATACAGGTGGGACCCTCTTCTCAATTGCTAAGAGTTGTTCATGGGCATAGGTGATGCCTACCTTCAGCCGTCCAGTTAGTGTCTGGCGGGGGTCAGTGTCCTACTACTGCAAGAGAGCCAGCTAAACACAGCCTACGCACTCAGTACCTTGTCTAATCGACCGGGCAGTCCTGTGAGAAAGTACTATCTGTGTTTCATGGATGACAAGACTTACCCTTAACAAGAGATCTGTCACAAGCCTGGCTGCTGCTCTAGCTATGAGTCCCAGAGGTAATGGGAATTTTACTTATCGTTGGATGTTCTGACCACAGGGATTTTAAGTGTCTTCATTGCACTCACAAGCGCCTTGAACAGTTTAATTGCTTATCGTACGTTGTTTTTCTGGCTTTAGTTTTCTTAATTATTGTGACAAACATAACCCACATCCTTAGGAAAAAGTGGAGCTGAGTAAGCAAAGGAAAGCAAGGGAATCACACACGGAGGAGCCGGAGGATGGGCGAGGCCCCAGGAGAAGGGGGCAGCGGTGCTCACTGACCTGGTTCGCCCAGGGGGGACCCAGAACGGCCCCCCAGCGGAACAATGGCTGGCATGGAGGGGCCTAACCAGCAGGTGAGCTGGCTCATTTCTGAGCAGGTAAGACCCGGTCTCAGCCACCATTCAGGAAGACCGACAGCCTGCTTGTGCGCGTGCACATTTTCCAAGTTCTCCCGTGCACAGCTGTTGTATGCAAACACACTGACATGAAGTACACCTCAACAATGGGCTGGCACCACGTGCGCGGTTCTGCAAACGTTTTTATTGTTATTTTACAAGGTACATGCGCAGGGGCCTTAATCCTTTACCGAAGGACAGAGCGCTGTGGGTGGGTCGAAAGGCTGCTGGTCGGGCGCGCGACACCTAAAGCAAAGTGATCAGCTTAAGGTTGAAGCCCAGGGCCTGGCGACTTCGCACAGGAAAAGCGGGGCCGGCAACATTCAGGGCGCAGAGCGCAAGGCCCAGGGTCACAGGTACGGGATGTCGTGGAAGCCCCTCTGGCCCCTCCCGCCGCCCCGGACCCCCCTGACACCCCGCTGGCCCCTCGGGGCGAACGGATCCTGAGCCTCTCTCTGCATCCAGTGGAAACCGCCCGTCTTCTGCTTCTTCCTCAGCTCCTCCTGAGCCCTGGCCGCGTCGGCGCACTCCCGCAGCGTCTCCTCGCTGCCCAGGTGCCGGTCCTGGAAGTCCTCGTGCGAGTCCCTGGGGGAGTCGTCCGTGCCCCGGTCCGTTTTCCTTTTGGCTTTCCGGGGCACGTAGTCTTCGGCCGGGCGCTTCTCGGCGGCGCGCGGCTCGCTCTCCGGCGGCGCGGGGGCTGCGGGCGGGCCCTCGGCGGGGGGCTTGGCCGCCTCGGCCGCTGGCCCCTCCGCGCCCGGCCCGCCCTCCTCCACCAACTGGCCCTGGCCCCCGCCAGGCTCCTCCGCATGCCACTTTCCTTCCTCGTCGGACTTCTCTTCGTCTTCGGGCTCCACTTCGTCTCCCGGCTGTCCCTCGCTTTCCACCTGTCCCTCCTTCCTATTGCGGGCTGTTTCCATGTTGCGATGCCTCCTCCTTGTCCTGTGCTGGGGGTAGGGGCGGAGGGGAGGAGACAAAGAGGAGATGGGGGAGACTCAGGACGCACAGAGGCAGGTGCGCATCCGACTTCATCCCGCGCCCTGGGAGGCGACCCCTAGCCTGGCCAGGCCTCCCGGTGCGCCGCCTGCACACCCCTCGCTCCGCACGCCTGAGCCAACCACCCAGTGGCAGGCGCTGCCACCTGCTCCACACCGGCCCGGCGGGGCAGGGCGCCCGCGCGGTGAGGCGGAGGGCATACGGGCGGCGGGCCCGCATTCGGCCCAGGCCGTGCCCTGCGCGCCGGCGACCCTTCGGGGTCCCCGCCCGAGCCTCCCCTGCCGCTGACCTGCAGGGATTCCGCGCAGCTGGCTCCTCCTCTCAGGCCTCCCGGGGCGCTGGCCACCACCGACGCGCAGACCTGCGGACAGGCAGGGCACAGGGGCGGGGACTGCGCGCTCCGAGGACTCGCAGGGCCTCGGTCCTGGGCACGATCCGGGCCTCCTCACCCCACGCCCCCCTCCCCTGCTTCCCCCGCACCCCGGCCGCCATGTCTCTTCGGGCCTCGGGCAGCACGCCGGGAGGCCTGCCCGGCTGCGTGCGGCGCCCGCGCCCCCTCCGCGGGAAGCAGCCTGCCCCTTTGCGCCCTCTTCGCCGAGGTCCGTGCGTCGTCAGAGGCGCAGAGGCTGCGGGGGGGCTTGTGGCCAGGGTGCCCGCGTCCCACTGTCGCACTGCAGGGCGCCCCCTCCCCAGCCCGCTCTCAAAGGGATGGGGGGGCAGAGGGGGTCCAGAGGGCTGCTGCCCGCGCGGCCGGGTTCCTCGCCAGGGTCTCTGCCAGGGCGCCGCGCGCTCCCCGGCGCCCTCCTCCCACTGCCCCTGCGCCTCCGCAGCCAGGGCTCCCGCTGCCGTCACCTCCATCCCCGTCCCGGGTCCGCGCCGGCGGCCGCCCCCACACTGACCTGCGGGCACGCGGGCCAGGCCTGCGCCTCCTGGGCCTTGCGCCGCTCGCCCGCCGCCCGGACCGCTCAGGGAGCCGGTTCTGCGCGGGCGCCGGGACCGGACCGCAGGGCAGGCGGGCGCGGGGGCTGGCGCCCACGTCGACGCCCGGCCCGTCACGTGAGCGTCGCGTCACCCGAGCTCGCCCCCCCACCGCGCCCGCTTGACCCACCTCACACTCTCCATCTCTGAGGGACCAGGAAGCTGCGGACGGTGGCAGAGTGAGGCAAAGGCGAGGGCATCACTGAGAAGAGGAGGAGGACGCGTCCTGATGCCAGGTGTTTTACCTAGCACATCTCACAGCATCCCTCTCAGGTGTCCACTACCGCCAATGTCACCGCTGATCAAAGACGGTCCCCGACTTGGTCAAGTGCACTCAACTCCAGGATCCCACAGCCTGCTTTCTCGACCCGCTCTGCCTGACTCCCGCACTCCAGCATGGTGCCTACCAGGAAGCTATTTGTATACCAGTTTGAATTATAGAGAATGTACCCTGAGTTCGTATATCTGGTAGAGCTAGTCTGCCTACCTCCACAGTAGTTTCTTTTCAAATTTCCCCCATATGTTATGTGATAATTTTTTCCATCTAAACTTCAATATCAACTTGATTCAGATCCATATTAACCATCCATTGCACATATCCACTTGGATGTTCCTGAAGGACCTCAAATTCAGTATGGCCCCCACGTGATTTTAAAAATCCTTCCGCTCCCTTCTCCACTCGCAAAATTACCCCGCTTTTGTCTCCCTTATTTTAATAGACAGCCAGGGGCGGGAACTGTGGCCTAGTGGGTAAAGCCGCCACCTGCAGTGCTGGCATCCCACATGGGCGCCGGTTTAAGTGCCGGCTGCTCCATTTCCAATCCAGCTCTCTGCTGTGGCCTGGGAAAACAGAAGATGGCCTGAGTCCTTGGGCCCCTGCACCCACATGGGAGACCCAGAGAAAGCTTCTGGCTCCTGGCTTCGGATCAATGCAGCTCCGGTCATTGCGGCCAAGTGGGGAGTGAACCAGCGGGTAGAAGACCTCTCTCTCTGCCTCTCCTCCTCTCTCTGCAACTCTTTCAAGTAAATAAATAAATCTTTTAAAAAAAAATATATAGACAGCCAGGAGCCCAAGCAAGGATCTGGGAAACATCCCTGATTCCTTCTTCTCCCTTGTCACCAAGTACTCTTGACCTTCTCTTCTGAGTATTTCCAGATTTTTTCACTTCTCTCCCATCACCACTCTCGTTACACACTTTCAGGCAATCACCTCCCTTCTCCTGGTCTATGGGGCAGGCCTCCTTCTGGCTTTGTCATCTCAATTCTTGCTCTCCTCTAATGTATTCATCTTTCCAGACTATTATAAAGCGTATTGTCCCCTTGCCTTCTAATGCTTCATCTTCATTGTAACACTTGAAGAAGGTAGGTCACTAACAAATTATCCCTTGCACAAAAATCACCCCACAAGATGGATTAAAAATGGCTTTGGTCCTCATCCCTATTGTTTCAAATCACCTTTAACAGCTATTGAAGATTTAATGTAAATTTTGAATTTTGAGCTAATTGAGAAGAAATATATTGGTTGATATTTAGACAGTTAGGAGGCCAAATTCCTGGATGTGATGCTTCTTTGTTTTTTAAAAGATGTATCTTGTTTTATACCAAGGTCAGAGTTAGAGAGAGAATCTTCCATCTGCTAGTTCACTCCCCAGATGGCCATAATGGCCTAGGCTGGGCCAGGCCAAAACCAGGAGCCAGGAGCTTCATTCAGGTCTCCCAGGTGGGTGGTAGGGGCCCAAACACTTGGACCATCTTCTGTTGCTTTTCCCAGGCCATTAGCAGGATGGGAAGTGGAGCAGTGGGGACAGGAACCAGCACCCATATGGGATGCCAGTGTCCTGAGAGGCAACTTTACCTGCTATGCCACAACACCAGGCTGGGATGATTCAATCTTAACAAAGCAATTAATTATACTTACCTTTCTATTTTAGTCTGCTTTCTGTTACTGTAACAGAATGCCTGCAGCAATGGCTAGCTTTACATAAAAAAGAGGTTTACTTTGGCTTACAGAGGTGGAGGCTCACAATGCAAGATCAAGCAGGGTTCATTGGTCTGCCCTGTACTAATGGCCTTCTTGCTGGCAGTTCCAGAGTGGCACAGAGTTCCACATGGCAAGATGAAATGTATTTATCTCTCTGTATCTGTCTTGATCTTCTTATAAAAAGCTTTCAGGATTCAGTCATGGGAGTCTCACCCTAATGGTCTAATTCAATCTAGTCACTTCCCAGGGGCCCCACCTCTAAAAGCCATAATTAGAATAAGTTTCCACCCTCTTAAGTACCATTCACATAATACTTTGGGGACTAAACTGCTATATGCATTCAGAAGAACAAGTAGTCAAGCCACAGCAACCTCTAACATGTGAGAGCTTCTAATATTAGTCAAAACAGTGTAGAACTTGTCCAAATATAGAAATATAGTGGAAGAAAATGATTTACACACCTAGACTTTAGTGAATACTCAATATGTGAATAAAGTAGCATTTCAACCTAGTGCCAAAAAGCATGCATATTCAATACATTGACTTTTTGCTCTAACTAAATTCATGTGAGCACCACAACCCAGGCGTCCAAACTCAAGGAGAGGTACTTCGTCCTCATTATCATTCTTATAATAGCTTTAATGAGTTCTTTATGTTCATGACATCACATGAGCACCATAAAATATACACTATAACCACCTGTCTCATTATTTGCTGTGGCAGTCAAGAGCTAAAGTATCAATTTTCCACTTGTAAATTGTGTGACCTTGGAAAAGTTCTGAAAGCCCTGAAAGTCTTTAGTTTCCTTTCCTAGAAAATGAGAACAGCATTACCTGCATCATACACTTAACATGAATTCTAAATAAAAAATGGTTTTATAAAGCATTCAGCTCACAGTTAGTTCCTTCCAACCTCACCTCAACCCTCTGTTGAAGATAGAACTTTGTAATAACAATTGCATGGTAGCAGAGGCATCATTTGGAAATGTAATCAGAGAAATTATAGCATATAAATACATAGGAGTTCCAGTAACAGCAGACACTTATGATACAGGAGGGAAAAAATGCAATGCACTCTCAGTGGCTTTTTTGCCCTATTATTTTTCCTTCTAGATGAGCATCTGGGAATCGTAGGTATGAGATACAGAAACACAAGGCATTGTGGATGCACGTTCTATATAGTCAAAATACTAGTCAGGAGACCTCTTTGAGTCCCCAGAGACAGAGCCATCATTACCATGTCTTTGGTAAGTCACTTCCAATGTGCTGGCTTTACCTCTGAAACACTCTGAAGGGATGCTAGATCATCCCTCCTTGGGCACACAATAAAAGGCAGTCACAGTGATTTCTTGTCAGTGCACTAAGACATATTAGGATGGAGGAGCCACACAAGCCAACCATAAGGAAACTGGTGCTCTAGAGAACTCCTGATTACCGAGTGGCTGCCATGTGCCCCCACATGGGAGCAGAAGGTTTATGTCGGACAATGGAATATTCCAAGTGTCCTCTCACTAGTATGTGAGGTAGGGATTCTTTGCCACATTACATGAATGAGGAGCCTGGAGCTCAAAGAACTTCAAGCAAAGTGTGCAGGGCTAAACAGGCTGGTTAGTTCCATGCCTGGGAACCAACTCATGTCTTTGAATGAGGTCTGTCTCAATGTTTCCTAAGTTATCTCCCATTTTCGCCAGTCAACTTTCTTCCCTCTCTTCACTGATGAGTTAACAGTTATTTTTGGGGTGGGGAGGAGAAAGTAGGGCTTAAATGTCTAGCACTGCCATAAACCATGCTAGCTAATAAGTATCATAGAAATCAAATGGAGGATAACAAAGAACTAGTTTGTTTTCCAATAATTGGAGAAAGTAAAATGAAGACTGGAAAAGTGTTTACAACAGAATACATTCTTCTTTAAGAGTCTTGTATCCTCAAGTACTATTCCTATCTTTTAAAAAGTTTTAGCTGATGTATAATAATTATACATATTTATAGGGTACAGGTGATTATATGATATATATATATATATAGTATAAAAATCAAATCAAAGTAATTAGAATGTCCATCAGCCCAAACATTTATCATTTCCTGTGTTGGGAACATTCAAGAGAAAACAATAAACCTCATCATGATAAAAAAAAAAAAACAAACACCAAGCAGGGCCTGTGTTGTAACTCAGCAGGTTAATCTGCAGCCATCTGCAACACTGGCATCCCATATTAGAGCCCCAGTTCAAGTCCCAGGTGATCTGCTTCCAATGCAGCTTCCTGATAACGTGCCTGGGAAAGCAGCAGAAGATGGGACAAGCACTTAGGTCCCTGAACCCACATGGGAGACCCAGATGGATTTCCAGGCTCCTGACTTGGGCCTGGCCCAGCCCTGGGTATTGTGGCCATTTAGGAAGTGAACCAGCAGATGAAAGATCTCTCTTTCTCTCTCTCTCTGTAACTCTTTCAAATAAGTAAAAGAAATCTTTAAAAAAAAAGAAAGAAAACCACCAAGCCACAAAGATAAACACTAAAAGAAAGGAACAAAGAATATACAAAATTAGAGAACAATTAACATAATGGCAAGAATTAGTTCTTACCTATCAATGATCTTGAATATAAATGGATTAAATTTCCCCAATTAAATGATACAGAGTAACTGAATGGATTAGAAAAACAAGATTCAAGTATATGTTCTCTATAAGAAATTCACTTCAGTGGTACTTTTTTTTGGATATGGTCTGGGTGTCTCACATACACTGAGATGGGTCCCCAGGGTGGCAGTAAGGCCTTGTGGGAGGTCCTTAGGTCATTTTGGGCATGCCCTCAAAAGGAATTATGGTATTTCTCATGCTTCCAAAACTGTAAGCTAAATACATCTCTGTACTTTGTAAAGTTACTCTACATCATTTATTTTGTTATAGTGGTGCAAAGCTATTATGAGGGAACTTCAAAAAGTTGGTGGAAAATGGAATTAAAAGGTTAACTTTATTTTTGTGCAAAAACTGTTGAAATTAAAGCACAATTTTTTAATAATATACAACTTCCAAAAACTTTCTGAAGAGCTCTGATACAGTTTACTCATCATTATTTGTTAAATAGTTGTCATTTGCTCCATGATTAATAATGCACCTTTACTATAAATAAAAGATTCATAGTGCATGGGTATCTTTCTGGTATCCCTACTTTATTCCATTCATCTCTATCTTATTCCACTCATCTCTTTGCCTACCCTTGGACTAAGATTTCATTAAATTACTATGACTTTATAATATGTCTTCATTTCAGACTTCATAGTATTTGGATGTCATAGAGCAAAATCATCCTGATTGTTCATTTTCAATAATGTTTAGGTTATTCGACTGTATTTCCATATACACTTTAGAATTAGTTTGTGAAAGTTCATGAAGGGCCTCACCCCAGTGAGAACAGCTCACATACAGAAATCTACCAACCACAGATGCTGGCGAGGATGTGGGGAAAAGGGACACTAACCCACTGTTGGCGGGAATGCAAACTGGTAAAGCCACTATGGAAGTCAGTCTGGAGAGTCCTCAGAAACCTGAATATAGCCCTACCATACAACCCAGCCATCCCACTCCTTGGAATTTACCCAAAGGAAATTAAATTGGCAAATAAAAGAGCTGTCTGCACCTCAATATTTATTGCAGCTCAATTCACAATAGCTAAGACCTGGAATCAACCTAAATGCCCATCAACAGAAGACTGGATAAAGAAATTATGAGATATGTACTCTATAGAATACTATACAGCAGTCAAAAACAACGAAATCCGGTCATTTGCAACAAAATGGAGGAATCTGGAAAACATCATGCTGAATGAATTAAGCCAGTCCCAAAGGGACAAATATCATATGTTCTTCCTGATCGATGACAACTAACCGAGCACCAAAAAGGAAACCTGTTAAAGTGAAATGGACACTATGAGAAACAATGACTTGATAAGTCCTTGTCCTTACTATCAAGGAGCAACTTATTACTTTATCCCTTTTAGTATTTTTTGTTCTACTTAATACTATTGGTTGAACTCTTCAATTAACACACAATTTTTCTTAGGTGTTTAAATTTAACTGAAAAGTGATCCCGGTTAAATGTAAGAGTGGGAATAAGAGAGGGAGGAGATGTACAGTTCGGCACATGCTCACTCGGAATTGCCCCAAACGGTAGAGTTAGAAACATGCCAGGGGATTCCAATTCAATCCCATCAAGGTGGCATGTACCAATGCCATCTCACTAGTCAAAGTGATCAGTTTCAGTTCACAATTGATCATAATGATAGGATTAAGAGTCAAAGAGATCACATGAACAAGAATAGTGTCTGCTAATACTAACTGATAGAATTAAAAAGGAGAGAATGATCCAACATGGGAAGTGGGATACACAGCAGACTCATAGAATGGCAGATGTCCTAAACAGCACTCTGGCCTCAGAATCAGCCCTTAAGGCGTTCGAATCTGGCTAAAAATCCCATGAGAGTATTTCAGGCATGGAAAGCCAAGACACTCTGGCAAAAACAAACAAACAAACAAACAAAAACATAAATGAAAGATCTCTGTGAGTGAGATCCCAGCGGAAAGAACGGGCCATCAAAGAAGGAGGTACCTTTCTATGAAGGAAGGAGAGAACTTCCACTTTGACTACAACCTTGTCTAAGATCGGAGTTGGCAAACTCAAAAGGCTTCCATAGCCTTGGCAACTCATGACAAGAGCCTAGGGAGATTACTGATGCCATAAACAAGAGTGTCAAATTGTTAAATCAATAACAGGAGTCACTGTGCACTTACTCCCCATGTAGGATCTCTGTCCTTAATGTGTTGTTCAGTGTGAATTAATGCTGTAATTACTACTCAAACAGTATTTTACACTTTGTGTTTCTGTGTGGGTGCAAACTGTTGAAATATTTACTTAATATATACTAAACTGATCTTCTGTATATAAAGATAATTGAAAATGAATCTTGATGTGAATGGAATGGGAGAGGAAGGGTTGTGGGTGGGAGGGAAGTTATGTGGGGGGCCACTGTAATCCAAAAGCTGTACTTTGGAAATTTATATTTATTAAATAAAAGTTAAAAAAAAAGAAAGTTCATGAAGGGAAGAAAAGCAAGGAGTTTTGTTTAGGAGTGCACTGAACTTATGGTTAGTTAGTAGATAATTAACATCTATCTAACATTGAATCTTCCAATCCATCACCATAGTATATACACAATTTATTTATATATATTTATTTATATTTATTTTAAATATAAATATAAATTTTTTATTTATATTTATTTTTAAAGATTTATTTATTTTATTTGAAAGGCAGAGTTACAGAGAGGCAGAGGGAGAGAGAAAGAGATCTTCCATCCACTGGCTCACTGCCCAGATGGCCTCAACAGCCAGAGCTGCGCCGATCCGAAGCCAGGAGCCAGGGGCCAGGAGCGTCTTCCGGATCTCCCACGTGGGTGCAGGGGCCCAAGGACTTGATCCATCTTCTACTGCTTTCCCAGGCCATAGCAGAGAGCTGGATCGGAAGTAGAGCAGCCAGGACTCAAACCTGTGCCCATATGGGATGACAGCACTGCAGGCGGCAGCTTCACCCACTATGCCACAGTGCCAGCCCCAATTTGTTTAGATATTTAATTCTCTCAGCCACACATAAAGTTTTCTGCATAGAAGTTTTGAAATATCATGTATTTTATTTTAAACAAATTGTGTATGTATGTATGTATTTGAAAGGAAGCATTAGAGAGAGACAGATAGAGACAGAGTCAGAGAAAGATATACTGCTGGTTCACTCCCCAAATGGCCAGGAGCCAGGAGCTTCTTCTGTGTCTCCCACATGGTTGCAGGAGCCCAAGCACTTGGCCCATCTTCCGCTACTTTCCCAGGCCATAGCAGGGAGTTGGATCAGAAATGGGGCAGCCAGGACTTGAACCGGTGCCCATATGGGATGCGGGTGTTGCAGGTGGCAGCTTTACCCGCTACGTCACAGAGCTGGGCTTGAAATATCATGTATTGTATTTAAAATATTATTTTTCAACTGTTTCTTGAAATTGCATTAAAATGTTATTGAGTTATCCTGGAGAATGTTTGATTTACTTATGAGAAGAATGTGTATTCAGCCGCTTTTGGATGAAATTTCCTGTAAATGTCAGTTCCATTTCGTCTACAGTGTCAACTATTGTATTGGAGTCAAGCTCACCCTTTAGATCTAATCATCTTTGCTTTATAAACCTGTGTGTTCTGGTTTTGGTTGCATGTATATTTACAACTGTCGTTTCCTATTGCTGAATTGGTCTCTCTACATAGTGGCCTTTTTTGTCTTTTTTCAAATTTTTACTTAAAGTCTATTTTTTAAGTTTTTATTTAACGAATGCATTTTTCATAGATACAACTTTAGGAATATAATGGTTCTTTCCCCCATACCCCGCCCCCAGCTCCCATCCCACCTCCCTCTCCCATCTCCTTCTTCATTATGGTTCAATTTTAGTTTGGTTTTATATACAGAGGGCCAACACCATGTTTAGCATAGATTTCAACAATTTGCACCCACGCACACACACAACTTATAGAGCACAATTTGGGAAGAAAATTTGCAGTCAATTCTCATAGTACAATTCATTAGGCACAGAGGTCCTACATGGGGAGCAGGTGCACAGTGACTTCTGTTGTTCCTTTAACAATTAACACTCTTATTTAAGATGTCAGTGATCACCCGAGGCTCTTGCCATGACTGCCAAGGCTATGGAAACCTTTTGTGACCATAGACTCCATCAGTATTTGGACACGGCCATAAGCAAAGTGGATGTTCTCTCCTCCCTTCAGAGAAGAGTGTACCCTTATTTGATGACCCTTTCTTCCCGCTGAGGTCTCACAGAGATCCTCCATGTAGGATATTTTTTGCCACAGTGTCTTGGCTTTCCATGCCTGAAATGCTCTCGAAGGTCTTTCAGCCAGACCAGGAAGCCTTAAGGGTTGATTCTGAGGTCAGAGTGTTATTTACAGCCTATTTTATCTGATACAGTATAGCTACTCCTGCTTTCTTTTAGTTTTCATTTGCATAGAATATTTTTCTGTTCCTTCAGTTTCTTTTTTTTTAAGATTTATTTATTTATTTGAAAGGCAGAGTTACAGAGAGGCAGAGGCAAAGACAGAGAGAAAGGTCTTCCATCCACTGGTTCACTTCCCAGATGGCCCCAATAGCCAGAGCTGCTCCAATCCAAAGCAGGAGCCAGGAGCTTCTTCCAGGTCCCCCACTTGGGTGCAGGGGCCTAAGCACTTGGGACATCTTCCACTGCTTTCCCAGGCCATAGCAGAGAGCTTGATCAGAAGTAGCGCAGCCGGGACTCAAACCGGCACCCATATGGTATGTCGGCACTGCAGGCAACGGTGTTGCTACACGACAGCGCTGGCCCCTCCTTCAGTTTCAATCTATGTGTCTTTGCATACATGTATGCATGTGTGTGTATTTGGAAAACCCTAATATAATATACAAAATTAGTTTCTGGTTACATGTACACATGCCCTTTTAGAAAATAGTACTAGAGGGCCAGCACCGTGCCGTGGCATGTAAAGTGGCCACCTGCAGTGCCAGCATCCCATATGGGCGCTGGTTCTAGTCCAAGCTGCTCCACTTCTGATGCAGCTCTCTACTATGACCTGGGAAAGCAGTGAAAGATGGCCCAGGTGCTGCGCCCTGCACCCATATGGGAGACCTGCAAGAAGCTCTTGGCTCCTGGCTTCAGATCTACTCAGCTTCAGCCATTGTGGCCATTTGGGGAGTGAACCAGTGCTTGGAAGGCTCGCTTTCTCTCTGTCTGCCTTTCCTTCTCCCTTTGCCCCTCTGTAACTCTGCTTTTCAAATAAATAAATCTTTAAAAAAGAAAGAAAATAATACTAGCCTTCATTACTACGAGATAGGAACAGACTGGACACAAAGGTAGTCATAATGAAGGAAAAAACTGGTAACTCTGGCTTCTTGAATTTAAAACCTTTGAGGGCAGGAGTTTGGTGCAGCAGTTATAGGATGCTGCTTGGGATAACCACACCCCATATTTTAGTGCAGGGGATTGAGTCTTGGCTCTTGTTCCAACTCCGATTTCTTGCTAACATGAAATTTGGGAAACGGTGGTGGTGGCTCCAGTAGTTGTGTCTCTGCTACCCATAGGAGAAATGTGGATTGAATTCCAGGGCCCTGGCTATGGCTTGGTTCAGCCCTGACTGTTGCAGGCATTTGGGAATTGAATCATCAGTTGGACTATCCCTCTGTTTGTCTCTATCTTTAAAACAAAAACAAAAACAAAAGCATCATTTATTAAAAAGAGAAATTAAGGGGCTGGCGCTGTGGCATAGAGGTAAAGCCACCACCTGCCTATGGACGCCTGTTCAAGTCTCAGCTGCTCCACTTCCAATCCAGCTCTCTGCTATGACCTGGGAAAGCAGTAGAAGATGGCCCAAGTCCTTGGGCTCCTGCACCTGCGTGGGAGACCCAGAAGAAGCTCCTGGCTCCTGGCTCCTGGCTTCGCATCGGCGCAGCTCCGCCCGTTTCAGCCAATTGAGGTGTGAACCAGCAGATGGAAGACCTCTTTCTCTGTGCCTCTCCTTCTTTCTGTGTAACTCTGACTTTCAAGTAAATAAATAATTTTTTTAAAAAAAGGAAATGAAAAAGGCAATAACAAGTGATGTTTGGGGTCAGCGCTGTGGTGCAACGGGTTAAAGCCCTGACCTGAAGTACCAGCATCCCATATGGGCGCCGGCTCTATTCCTGGCTACTCTTCTTCCTATCCAGATCTCTGCCATGGCCTGGGAAAGCAGTAGAAGATGGCCCAAGTCCTTGGGCCCCTGCACCCACGTGGGAGACCCGGAAGAAGTTCCTGGCTCCTGGCTTCAGATTGGCACAGCTCCGGCTGTTGCAGCCATCTGGGGAGTGAATCAGCGGATGGAATACCTCTTTCTCTGACTCTACCTCTCTCTGTAACTCTTTCAAATAAAATAAAATAAATCTAAAAAGAATTAAAAAATAAAAAAACAAGGGATGGTGAAGATATAAAGTGATAAGAATTCTCATCACTACTGATGGAAGTATAAATTTATTTAATCATTTTGGACATGTTTGCCATTATCTATTAAAGTTTAACATGCAACTCCACTCAACTTCACTCATATGCAGATACCTAACAGAATTGTGGACACGTGTGCACCAATAGCTATGTTCAAAATTGTTCAGATAAGCATTATTTATAATATTCAAAAACTGGAAATAGCCCAAATGTCTACAAAGAGTACAATAACATAATTGTGAAATATTTGATAATTTACTACACATCAATGAAAATAAATTAAGTACATCTAAATTAATTAATTAATACCATAAACAAATTACTAGGGACTAAGTGATTTACAAACAATACAAATTATTTCTCACAGTTCTAGGGGCTGGGAAGTTCAAGATCAAGATGCTAGAAATTTGGTGTCTGCCAAGAGCCCACTTCCTCATAAATGGAGATCTTTTCATTGTAACCTCACACGGTAGAAGGGCAATGAATCTCTCTGAGGTCTTCTTCATAAAGACATCCATTCTGGGGCCAGTGTTGTAGGGCAGTGGGTTAAGCTGCTGCCTGCGACACTGGCATCCCATGTGAGTGCTGGTTCAGGTTCAAGTTCCATTTTCAATCCTGTTCCCTACTAATGCGCATAGGAAAGCAGCCCTAGAAGGCCCAAGTGCTGGGGCCACTGCCACTCACCTGGAGACCCCTGTGGAGTTTCAGGCTCCTGTCCTTGGGCTGGCCCAGCCCTGGTCCATTGGGGCCATTTGGGGAGTGAACCAGCAGGTAGATATCTCTCTCTCCTGCTTTCTCTCTGTCTTTGCCTCTCTGTTAATTGTTCCTTTCAAACAAATAAATAAATCTTTACAATAACAAAAGGGCTCTGCCTTCATGACCTCATCACCTGTTAAAGACTCCATCTCTTAATACCATTGCTTTGGGGATTAGGGGTTCGACATAGGAATTTGGAGGGGAACATAAATATTTCTGTACAATCCACATTTATTGAAATATATCAGCTATATAGAATACATGCTCCAAAATTCTGTTTATATGAAGGTTCAAAAAACAATCAAAACAAAACTATTAAAAAATCAAACTATACCTCTTAGGTTGCAAAAGATAAAAAGGCAAGGAAACTATTAATATAAAATTCAAGATCAATATTATCTCTTGTGAAGAGGGAGTAGAATGATTGAGTGAGGATATCAGAGGTGCTTCTGGAGTGCCAACAGTTTCTTCATAGGAGTAATGATTACCTAGGTTTTCACTTTATAATAAATGATTTAGGTCAACATCTTGTGTATGTGTGTGTGTGTGTGTGTGACATTCTGTGTGTGCTATCTTTCTTTTATAATAAGATGTTAAAATGGAGAAATATACTTACAATCATAATGAGAGACATTTTAAAAAATTCTATCAATAATTGGTAGAGTAAGTAGATAAGAAATCAGAAATGATAAAGAAGATTGGAACAATACACCTAACCAACCTTCCCTAAAGATAGACATTGAACACTGCACCCAGAACATGTAGGCATGAAATATTTTTTAAAAATTGACTATATACTAGGCATTAAAGATGTTTCAATAAACATGAAAAGATCAACATTATCTCTACCATGTTCTCTGACCACAATATACTTATTTTTTCAAGATTTATTTATTTGTTTGAAAGGTAGAGTCACAGAGAGGCAGAGGCAGAGAGAGGTCTTCCATCCACTGGTTCACTCCACAATTGGCCGCAACAGGCAGAGCTGCGCCGATCCGAAGCCAGGAGCCAGGAGCTTCTTGCGGGTCTCCCATGTGGGTACAGGGACCCAAGGACTTGGGCCATCTTCCACTGCTTTCCCAGGCCATAGCAGAAAGCTGGAACGGAAGAGGAGCAGCTGGGACTCAAACTGGTGTCCATATGGGATGCCAACACCACAGGTGGCAGCTTTACCAGCTACGCCACACCGCTGGCCCTCACAATATACTTATAAAGAAGTCAATAATCAATAGCAAAAGAAAACTAGAAAATCCTCACGACTGGGAATATTTTTGCACTTTTCTCATGTCATTCTCCCTGCTATTCTGTACTGCCAGAATTTGATTTGGTGTTAGAGAATTCAGGTCCTATATACAGCATACTCCTAACCTAGTATTACTATCAGAGTCAAAGTGAATGAACAGTTAGCACCTTCACTTTAAAGAGGGGATAAGTGAGATTTGGGGAGAGCAAAGAGGGTCACAAAGTAAAGCACTGCCTGTGAAGTGGTAGAGACAAGATTGTAACTCACTGTAATTCAATAGTCAGTGATCTTAAACACCCTGCTAGGTTTTCTCTATTTTTCTTTTTAAAGATTTATTTATTTATTTGAAAGACAGTTACACAGATAGAAGAAGTTACATAGATAGATAGATAGATAGATAGATAGATAGGCAGGGAGAGACCTTCCATCTGCTGCTTCACTCTCCAAATGGCAGCAACAGTCGTGGCTGGGCCAGTCTGAAGCCAGGAGCTTCTTCCTGGGCTCCCAAGCAGGCACAGAGGCCCAAGGACTTGGGCCATCTTCTACTGCTTTCCCAGACTCATTAGCCAGGAACTAGAAAGGAAGTGGGGCAGCCAGGATTCAAACTGGTGTCCATATGGGATGCCGGGGCCACAGGAGGCAGCTTTACCGGCTAGGGCACAGCACTAGCTCTCCTATATCAGCTTTACTATTCTGTGAGTTGTGCATTGGGTGGTCAGCCGCTTTTGGCCCATTTTGAAGACAAAGAGACACAGTTGGACCTGGAACCCAGCTATTCTGAGCAGATTCCACGATGAGCGTGCATTATTGCAGAATGCCTTGCTCCCCACATCTCAGGGCTCTTTCCTCATAACCAACGTCTGCTCTGAAGGAGAAACAACTTTTACCAGAACCCGTCTCGGAGCTTTAGAGGAATGTCAACTCCACTTCCTGTGTCACCTAAGGGGAGGAGTGATGCTATACAAAATGAAACACTTGGGAAGGTCCAGGCCAGAGACACAGGACTACTAAAAGGTAGATTTCATGGAGAGCTTATAGACTGCACCCTCGGATCTGCCACCTACCATAGTAAGTCACAGGGCCAGCACTGTGGGGTAGTAGGCTAGGCCTCCACCTGAGGTGCTGGTATCCCATATGGGCACCGGTTCAAGTCCCAGCTGCTCCACTTCCCATCCAGCTCTCTGCTATGGCTTGGGAAAGCAGTAGAAGATGGTCCAAGTGCTTGGGCCCCTGCACCCACATGGGAGACCCGCAATAAGCTCCTGGCTCCTGGCTTCAGATTGGCGCAGCTCTGCCTGTTGCGGCCAATTGTGGAGTGAACCAGCGGATGGAAGACCTCTCTCTCTGTCTCTCCCTGATTCTGCCTCTCAAATAAATAAATCTTTAAAAAATAGTAAATTACGGCTAAAATAGCTGTAAAAAGACTCTCTGAAGAGTACTTAGGAAAGCCCTTAGTACTTACTTTACTAAGAGTACTTAGTAAAGAGGGGAAACAGAAGCAACAATACACCTCTAGCACCTACAGCAACTGCAACCATTAATCAAAATCCAACTCCTTGCCAGATCAATGCAAATCCTTATGCTAAAGGCCAATTTACCTCAGTTCTTATTACCTAACATAACATATGCTACTTTTAACAGAAAAATTGTAAGACATGCCAAATGGCAAGGGGGGGGAAGGTCTGAAAGGTCTGAAAAGACAAAGAAGCCATCAGAAGCAGACTGAAATATGATGCCATTTTCTGAACTATCAGAGAATTTAAAATAACTCTGATGAATATGTTAAGGTTACCAACAGAAAAAGCAGACAGCATGCAACAAATGGGTAATGTAGCCAGAGAGATGGAAACTCCAATAAAATCCAAAAGGAAATGTTATATTGTTTTTAAATAAATAAATAAAACAGCTATAGCAGAAATGAAGAATGCCTTTGATGGGTTCATCAACAGAATGGATATAGGCGGGGTCGGGGTGGGGAAGAGAGGGATCAGTGAGCTTGGTGCAGGTGTTTGGTTTAGTGGTTAGGAAGTCAGGACATCTGCTTACCACACAGGAGTGCCTAGATTCAAGTCCAAGCTCAAATTCGATTCCAGATGTCTGCTAAGGGAGATTCAGAGGCAGCAGGTGATAGATCAAGTAGTTGGGTCCCTGCCACCCATGTGGGAAACCTAGATTGATCTTCTGGCTCCCAGGTGTGGCCAAGGCCAAGCCCTGGCTGTGGAGCGAACTTGGGAGAGCAAGCCAATAGATGTGAGCTCCCTGTCGCTATGGCTCTCTAAAAAAATCAGTGACCTTACAAATCTGTCAATAGAAATCTCTCAAATTAAAATGCAAATAAGAAAGAATGGGAAAAAAAGACCAGAACATTCAAAAATTGTGGAACAAAACAGATAACATTCTTAATTGGAATACCAGAATAAGAAAGACAGAAAAAACAGAAGAAATATTTGAACTAATGGTTGAGAACTTGCCAAAATCAGTAAGAGACACCAAACCACTTGTCTAAGAAATTCAAAGACACAAGGGAGACTACCAAAACAATTACACCTAGGCATATAATAATCAAGCTATAAAAACAAAGAGAGGGCCTGGCATGGTGGCACAGTGGATCGAACTGCTGTGTGCATCAGCATTCCGAATCAGAAAAGCTGGTTTGAGTCCTGGTTGCTCTCTTTCCAAACCAGCTCCCCAATAATGTGCCTGGAAAAATAGAAGATGATGGTTCAAGTACTTGGGCCCTTACCACCTACATGGGAGACCTGGATGGAGTTCCAGATTCCTAACTTCGGCCTGGCCCCTGCCATTGTGACCATCTGGGGAGTGAGCCAATGGATGAACGATCTCTTTCTCTCTCTGTCTCTAATTCTCTGTCAATCTGCCCTTAAGTAAATAAAAACTATATATATATATATATATATATATGAGAAAATTACGAAATCAGCCAAAGGAAAAAAACTCACCTAGAATGTAGAAGAGTAAGGATACAAACTGTAGCAGAAATTTCATCAGAAACCATGCAAACAAGAGTAGAATGCAATGTTTAAAAGTGTGGAAAGAGGGCCGGCGCCGTGGCTCAATAGGCTAATCCTCTGCCTGCGGTGCCGGCACCCCAGGTTCTAGTCCCGGCTGGGGCGCCAGATTCTGTCCTGGTTGTCCCTCTTCCAGTCCAGCTCTATGCTGTGGCCCGGGAAGGCAGTGGAGGATGGCCCAAGTGCTTGGGCCCTGCAGCCACATGGGAGACCAAAAGGAAGCACCTGGCTCCTGGCTTCGAATTGGCACTGCGCGCTGGCTGTAGTGGCAATTTGGGGGGTGAACCAATGGAAGGAAGACTTCTCTCTCTGTCTCTCTCTCTCACTGTCTAACTCTGCCTGTAAAAAGAAAAAGCTACCAAAATTCTATATCCAGCAAAATTATCCTTCAATAGTGAAGGAGAAATAACAAAACTTCATCAAACAGAGACTGATGGAATTCAACATCAGCAAACCTGCTGAAATGTAAAAGGATTTTCTTTAGGGGGCCAGTGTGTGGCACTGCAGGTAAAGCCACCGACTGTGAAGCCAGCATCCCCTATGGGCACTGGTTCATGTCCAGACTGCTCCACTTCTGATATAGTTCCCTGCTAATGGCCTGGGAAAGTAGTGGAGGATGATGATCCAAGTGTTTGGGACCCTGTCAACCACGTGAGACACCTGGAAGAAGCTCCTGGATCCTGGGTTTGGTCTGACCCAGCTCTGGCCACTGTGGACATCTGGGAAGAGATTCAGCAGTTGGAAGATCTCTCGTTCTCTTTGTAACTCTGACTTTCAAATAAATAAAACATCTTTAAAAAACATTTTCTTTAGGCAAAAAGAAAACACTATAGGTAAGCAACTCAAATCCACATAAAGAAGAAAATAGTGCTGGAAATGGAATAAATAAAAGTGAATAAAAATTTTAATTTTCTTACTTTAATTGACCAAAAAGACAACATCTGGAGAAATAATAGCAACCATATATTGAGTGATTATAGTATATATATATATATATATATATGCAATGACTGATATACATTTTGCATTAAGGTACTGTACTACATATAAGTTAAGCAGAAGGCTGTTATTTGTAAGTAGACTTAGGGAGTGTGTGTTTGGCAGTGGTTAAGACACCTATATCCTATATTGGAGAGCCTAGGTTTGAGTCCCTGGAAAGCAACCAAGTAATGGCTCAAGTACTTGAGTCCCTGCCATCCACATGGAAGACCTGGATTGAAATCCAAGCTCCTGGCTTTGGACTGGCCTACCCACTGCTATTGTGGACATTTGAGTAGTGAACCAGCCAATGGGAGCACTCTCTCTTTCAAACAAATATAAATAAACATTTTTTTTGACAGGCAGAGTGGACAGTGAGAGAGAGAGACAGAGAGAAAGGTCTTCCTTTGCCGTTGGTTCACCCTCCAATGGCCACCATGGCCGGCGCGCTGCGGCCGGCGCGCTGCGCTGATCCGATGGCAGGAGCCAGGTACTTATCCTGGTCTCCCATGGGGTGCAGGGCCCAAGCACTTGGGCCATCCTCCACTGCACTTCCTGGCCACAGCAGAGAGCTGGCCTGGAAGAGGGGCAACCGGGACAGAATCCGGCGCCCCAACCGGGACTAGAACCCGGTGTGCTGGTGCTGCAAGGCGGAGAATTAGCCTAGTGAGCTGCGGCGCCGGCCATAAATAAACATTTTTAAAAGGACTTGGTTAAAATGTACATTGGAAATGAGAGAAATTACTAATAAAAATATAACTCTAACACTGAGAAAAGACAACATGAATCATGTAACATATTCAGAGAAATCAGAAAAGGAAGCATCTGACAAGTATAAACGATGATAAACATGTTTGCTATTAAGCTAAAACATTATCAAGAATAACTATTGGCCGATGCTGCGGCTCACTAGGCTAATCCTCTGCCTACGGCGCCGGCACCCCGGGTTCTAGTCCCAGTCGGGGCGCCGGATTCTGTCCCGGCTGCCCCTCTTCCAGGCCAGCTCTCTGCTGTGGCCAGGGAGTGCAGTGGAGGACGGCCCAAGTGCTTGGGCCCTGCACCCCATGGGAAACCAGGAGAAGCACCTGGCTCCTGGCTTCAGATCAGCGCACTAGCCGCAGCAGCCACTGTGGGGTGAACCAATGGCAAAGGAAGACCTTGCTCTCTGTCTCTCTTTCTCACTGTCCACTCTGCCTGTCAAAAAAAAAAGAATAACTATTTTATTTATTCATTAATTTATTCAACTGTCAGAGAAACATCCCACCCGCTGGTTCACTACCCAAATGCCTGCAACAGCTGGGGCTGGAACAGAGCCAAACCAGGAGCCAGGAACTTAAACCTGGTCTCCTAAATGGGTGGCAGAGACCCAGCTACTTGAGTCATCGCGTCCTGCCTCCCAGAGTGCACATTAACAGGAAAATGGAGTTGGGAGAAGTGGAGACAGGACTCAAACCCAGATACTCAGATATAACATGTGGGCATCCCAAGCAGCAGCTTAACTGTGAGGCCCACTGCCCACCTCAAATACTACTGTAAATATAAATGGCCTAAATACACCAAGAAACTATCAGAGTAGATTAAAGAAAGATTTAACTATATGTTGTCTACAAGACGCTCCTTTATAAACACATTGAGAGGTTAAACATAAGACAAAGGAGAAAGACATACAGGCTGAATAAGATGCTCTTATTCAAAATGCTTGGGGCCAGAAGTGTTTTGGGTTTCAGATTTTTTAGAGTATCTGCATATGCACAAATGAGATATATTGAGCAAGGGACTCAAATCTATGAAATTCATTTGTTTCTTGTATACCTTAAACACACTGCCTGAGGGTAATTGTATTAGTCCATTGTTTTTGTTACCAGAATGAAATACCTGAGACAGGGTACTTTATAAAGAAAAGAGATTTATTTTAGCTCTTGGTTCTCAAGTGCAAGGCCCAGGAGCCTTATCTGGTATAATGTACTTGCTGGCAGTCTCACGGCAGTATAGTGCATCACACTGCAAGAGACAAGGAGCATGCATGTCTAGTTGTGTCTCTCTCCTCCTGTTTGTAAAGCCACCAGGATTCAATCATGGGGGCTCCACCTTTAATGAACTTACATAATCCTAATTATTTTCCAAAGGCCCTTCTCTGAACACCACAGGTGAATTAAGTTTCTACCTTCTTAAGCCTCACAATGAGGATTAGATGTCAATACATGAAAGTTTGAGGAACACTCAAGTTATATCCAAACCATAGCAATCATTTTATACAGCATTTTTAATGTATCTGCATTTTTACTGTGGCCCTTCACATAAGGCAAGGTGTGGCATTTCTACCTGTGGCATCATGTCAACACTCAGAAAATTTTGGATTCTGGGACATTCAGGTTTCAGACTTTCAGATCATGGATAATTACTACACTAATCAAAATAAATAAATAATAAAGCTGGAGTAGCTGTAAAATTTCAGATAGAGCAGATTTTAGAACAATGAAAATTATCAGGGATAAAAAGGTTCAATATAATAATAAAGGAATCAATTCTCCAACAACAGACAGTGATTCTAAACATGTGTGCATCTAACAACAATGCCAAAATATGTGAGACTAAAACTGATAGAAATGAAAGAAACAGACTAATCCATTACTACAGTTGCAGACTTCAACATATCTCACCCCCAAAGCCAGTATTCAATAGATTAAGCAGGCAGAAAATTAGTAAGGATATAATTGATCTGAAAAGTATTGCCAATGAACTTGATCTAATTGGTCATCATTGACAATTTATAGAACCTTCCATCCAGCAGCATAATACTGAATTATTTTGAGCTCACAAAGAATATTCATGATGTTCTGGGTCGTGAAACACCATAAACAAGTTTAAAAGAATATAAATCATTGGGGATGGCATTGTGGCACGGCAAGTTATGCCAGTGCTTGTGATACCAGCATCCCCTATCCAAATGGCATCCCATACCAGAATGCTTGTTGAAGTCCCAGCTGCTCTGTTTCCGGTCCAGCTTCCTGCTAATGCACTCAGAAAGGCGGCAGATGATGGCCCAAGGGCTTGAGCCCCTGCCACCCACGTGGGAGACCTGGAAGAAGCTCCTGGCTCCTTTGGCCTGGACCAGCCCTGGCTATTGTGGCCATTTGGGAAGTGAACCAGTGAATGGAAGATCTGTCTTTCTTTGTGTCTCCCTCTCTCTGACACTTCGCCTTTAAAAAAAAAAAAAAAGATTTATTTATTTATTTATTTGAAAGTCAGAGTTACACAGAGAGAGGAGAGGCAAAGAAAGAGAGGTCTTCCATTCCGCTGGCTCACTCTCCAACTGGCCACACCAGCCGGAGCTGCGCCGATCCGAAGCCAGGAGCCAGGAGCCTCTTCCAGGTCTCCCATATGGGTGCAGGGGCCCAAGGACTTGGGCCATCCTTCACTGCTTTCCCAGGCCACAGCAGAGAGCCAGATTGGAAGTGGAGCAGCCAGGACCCAAAATGGCACCCATATGGGATACGGGCACTGTAGGCCGGGACTTTAACCCGTTGTGCCACAGCGCCAGCCCCAATAATCTTTTTTTAAAAAAGAATATAAATCATAATAGTATGCGCTCACTGGAATTAAACTAGAAATCAATAACAGAAAGCTGGAAACCCAAATATTTGCAAATTAAACATACTTCTTTCTAAATAACACATGATTCAAAGAATTCTCAAAAAAATATAAAAATATTTTGTACTAAAAGAAAACACTGCAAAAGCAGTGTTGAAGGGAAAAATTTCAGGGTGGGATTTTGGCCTGGTGTTAAGCTGCTGGTTGAAACACCTGCATCCTGTATCACAGTACCTGAGTTCAAGTCTCAGCTCCACTCCAATCCTTGCTTCCTGCTAATGTGCACCCTGGGAGGCCATGGTTGATGGCTCAAGTGGTTGGGTCCCTGAAACCCATGTGGAAGACCCACATTGAATTCCCGGCTCCTCATTCCCAGCTTTGGCCTGGCCCAGCACCAGCTGTTGCAGGCATTTGAGAAGTGACCCATCAAATGAGGGATTTCTTTCTTTCTACCTCTGTCTCTAAATAAATAAGTAAATAAATAAATAGTTAAAAGGAAATTTCTAGTTTAAATGTATATATGAGAAAAAGAATTATCTAAAATCAATAATCTAAGTTTTCACCTTAGGAAACAAGAGAAAGAAGAGTAATTTAAGCCTATAAAGCAGAAGACAAGACAGAATAAAAATTTAAGCCTACAAGCAGGAGAAAAGACAGAATAAAAATTAGAGAAGAAATCAATGAAACTGAAAATAGGAAAACAATAAAGGAAATAAAGAAAGCCAAAAACTTGCTCTTTAAAATGATAAATAAAATCGTGGGCAGTACTGTGGCACAACATGTTAAGCAGTCACTTGCAATGCCAGCATCCCATGTTGGAGTGCTGATTTGATTCCCAGCTCCCTACTAATGCACTTGGGAAAGCAGCAAATCATGACCCAAGTGCTTGGGCCCTTTCACCTACATGCAGACCCAGATACAGTTCCTTGCTCCTTGATTCAGCCTGACCCAGCCCTGGCTGTTGAGGACAACTGGGGAATGAACCAACAGAACAGATCTTTCTCTTGGTCTCTCCCTTTCTCTATGCCTACAAATTTGTGAACATACATACCATCAAAACTCACACAAGGAACAAGTAACCTTAATAGCCCTTTATCTGTTAAAAGAAATGGATTAAATAATTACTAACCTTCCAAAGATATAAACTTCCAGGACCATAACATATCAGCAATAAATTCTACCAGCCATTTAATGAAGAAATAACAGCAATTCTCCACAATCTCTTCAGTAAAATAGAAACAGAAATAATATGTTAAGATCCATTCTGTGAGGCCAGCATTACTCTAATTCCAACTCCAGAAAAAAACATCACAGGAATGGAAAATTACTGATCAACATCTCTCATAAAAACAGATGTAACAATCTTCAAAAAAAATTGACAAGTCAAACCCAACAATGTCTAAAAATTGTGTAAGGCTGGTTCAACGTTTGAAAAAAAATCAATCAATGTAATCAAACACATTAACATATTAAAAGAAAAATCATGATATCACCAGATGTAGAAAAGCAGTTGAGGGAATTCAACACTGATTAACAGCATAGGATTCAACAACATAGAATTAGAGAGGAAGCTCTTTGACAATGAACATCTCCAAAAATCTGCAGCCAACATCATATTTGATGGTGACAAAGTGATGCTTTTCACCTTAAAAAAAATTACGGGGCCAACATTGTGGTGCAGCAAATTAAACTATTGCTTGCAACGCTGGCATCTCATACGAGTGTGGGTTCATCCTGTATTCTCCACTTCCCATCCAGCTGCTGGCCAATGCACCTGGGAAGGCACTTAGGCCCCTGCCACCCACCTGGGAGAGCAGAAAAGAGTTCTCAGTTCCTGGCTTTGGCTAGGCACAGATCTGGCTATTGCAGCCAGATTTGGGAGAGCAAATGAAAGATCTGTCTCTCCTCTCTCTCTGTTGCTCTTCAAGTAAATAAATAAATAGATAAATAAATCTTACAAAAACCTTTAAATTAAAAAATAAATTTTTAAAATTTATTTGAAAGGCAGAGAAAAAGAAACATTCAAAGATAAATCTTTCATCCATTGATTCACTCTCCAAATGCCTGCAATAGCCAGGGCTGGGCCAGGCTGAAGCCAGGAGCCCTAAACTCAATCTGGGTCTCCCACGTAGGTGGGAGTGGCCCAAGTACTTGGGCCATCATAAGCTTCCTCCCAGAGTGTGCATTAGCAGGAAGCTGCCATCAGAAGAAGAACCAGAACTCAAACCCAGGCAAGCCAATGTGGAATGAAGGCATACCATGCAGCATCTTAACCATTGAATCTAATGTCCACCCTATTTTACCCCTTAAGATTAGGAACAAGGCATGAATGGCCTTTCTCATTGCTCTTATTAAACATAACACTAGAATTCCTATCTAGTATAAGAAATATATGGGGCAGGCATTTGGCACAGCAGTTAGAACGCTGCTTGGGATGCCAGCATCCCATATGTGAGTGCTGGATTCAATTCATGGCTACGCTACTTCTGATCAAGCTTCCTGACAATGCATACCCAGGGAGACAGCAGTAGATGGCTCAAGTACTTGAGTCTCTCCCATCTACACGGGAGACCTATAAGAAGTCCCAGGCTCTTGGCTTCTGCCTGGCCCAACCCTGGCTGTTGCAGGCTTTGGAGGAGTGAACCAGCAGATGGAAGATCTCTGTCTGTCTCTCCCTCTGTCTCTCTGCCTTTCAAATAAAATGAAAATCAGAAAGAAAAAACAGGAAATAAAACACACAGAGAAGGAAATAAAACTATCTTTATTTGCAGAGGAAATGATTATGTAGAAAATGCCAAAGAACCAATATATTCTTGGTTGTAAAATCTAGTGCTAATGTAATATAAAAGGTCAACAGATTTCCTATATATTAGCAAAGAAGAAGTGGAATGTGAAATTTTAAAGTACCACTTACAATTGCATTCCTAATACACAGAATGTAGCAAAAACAATCCAAATGTATTTTAAACATATGAATCAAACTAAGTTAAAGGGATGAGGACAAAAAGGTGATGACATAGGTAAATTTGGAAATGAGTGGAATCTCTTAAGATTAAAAGCAAAGTGAACTGTACATTTCAGTCTAGTCTAGTTAATGCAGTTGTTTCCTATAGCTAACAATTTTAAAACCACCACACAACTATACAGGAATTGAACCATGAACAAGACAGATTTCTTGAAATTGGAATGGAAGGTTAAAGATAAGCAAGGAAGAAGCTGGCAGAGTCATTTAAGCTAATGCCTGAGACACTGGTATCTCATATTAGAGTGAGGCTCCACTTCGGATCCAGACCAGTCCCACCAGTAGATGGAAGATCTCTGTCTCTCCCTCTCTGTCGCTCTGCTTTTCAAATAAATAAATAAATCTTCAAAAAACCAGGTAAGCAAGGTGAGGCTAGAATGATCCATATGACAACAGACTTAAGTTGTAAATATCTGTATAAATTAATGTTTAGCTTTATATCTATAACTGTTTCATATATTCCTACATATATTTTATTATATATATATATTTTTATTATATATAAAGGTATGTGTACACACACACATGCACACACACACACACACGGGTCACGATACACATATATCTGCTTTCTGTCAACTGAGGGCCTACAAGCAACGATATCCCAATAGCAAGGAGTAAGCCGGGAGCCAGGAACTCAATCTAGGTCTCTCATGTGGGTGGTAGAAGCCCAATTATTTGAGCTATGACCACTGTATCCCATGCTCCAAGTTAGCTGGAGTCAAGAGTCAGAGGCAGGTATTGAACCAATATGGGATGCCAACATCTTTTAACTTGCATCATAACAACTAAGCTAAACACCATCTACCCCCATCTTTTTTTTTAATACCATTCTCCAACAAAGATAAGCAGGGCTTGTTGGAGAAATGACTGATTCTAGGACTTCAGCAGGAAATCTGTAAGAAAAGGCTATAGCATCTTGTAATGTCAGAAAGTAACATAAAAAAATCCGTAATACAATGATGGAGGTATGTCAGATGAATACAAAAGCCAACTGAAAGAGCTCCTAATGACCAAAGCTGGAACAATTTCACCAACAAAGTGTATAAAGTAGTATTATATCATAACCAAAAGTATTAAATATGCACGAGCCTATGCTGATATAAGTTGAATATATAAATACATGGAGAAGAAGAGTCAAATATCCCGTGCAAAAGAATTCCAAAAAGCATTTTATAGATACTCTGCCATTAAGGAGCTGGAGTAAAATGCCCCGTTTTCTAAGTATGTGCTGCCAACAGTGACTTTATTCCAAAGAGTACAGAATGGAAAAGGAGAAATGAACGAGTAATCCTATCATGAAGAAACCTGACAAACACTGTCTCAGAAAAGTGACCAAAGTTAACATCTACAGTAGTAAGTGATATTTGCAATATGTACCCTTTATATAATATAGCATTTTACCCCTGTGGTCATCTGCAAAACACATAATACCTGTGTAAACACAAGAAAAACAATCAAGGAAACCCAAATTGTGGGCCATTATACAAAATACCTGACTAGTACTCCTCAAAAGCGTGAAGGTCATCAGGGCCGACGCTGTGGCTTAGTGGGTAAAGCTGCTGCCTGCAGTGCCGTGCACCCCATATAGGCACTGGTTCAAGTCCTGGCTGCTCCACTTCCAATACGGCTCTCTGCTATGGCCTGGGAAAGCAGTAGAAGATGGCCCAAGTCCTTGAGCCCCTGCCCCTGTGGGGGTGACCCGGAAGAAACTCCTGGCTTCGGATCAGCACAACTCCGTCTGTTACAACTGCATGGGGAGTGAAAAGCGGATGGAAGACCTCTCTCTCTCTCTCTCTCTCTCTGCCTCTCCTTCTCTCTGTTAACTCTGACTTTCAAATAAATAAATCTTTTTTTTTTTAAAAGTGTGAAGGTCATCAAAAACAAGGATAGTCAAAACTCTCCCAACTAAGAGGAACCTATGGAGACATGGTAACTAAATGTAATGCGGTAGCATGGATAGGACCCTCGAGCAGAAAAAGCACATTAGGGGAAATCAGAACAAACTTTGTACTTTAGTTAATAATAATTTATTAGTATTGGTTCATCATGAGAAATCCACCACAGCAATGTTAGACATTTAACAACAGGGGATAGTGATATGCAGTATGCAGAAACTGTACTATCTTTGCAATAATTCTGTAAATCTACAACCATCCTCACATAAAAGTTCATTTAAGAAAGCACTATAAGCAAATAAAAAGCTATTGGAAGAGCCAGCGAGGGGGAAAATCACATAAGTAGATGGATTTGTTGAAATAATAAGGCAGAGCTTAACAGGAATTTCCTGGGAGACAACTCCTGAGAAAAAAAGTCAGCAGACATGAGATTAACAAGTGCAAATGGCACAGCATCTGGTCATTTAGATTTTTTTCTCTTCACCCAGCCTCCAGTATCTAAATCTAGCGAGATGTCTCTATGCAAAAAAACAAAACCAAAACCAAAACCACACACACCTATCAACAAGAAACATGAAAAGCAGTGCTTTGTAAGAACTTTGTATAAAATGTCAGGGCCCAAATGACAACTGGATACTACCCACTACCTATGATAGAGTTAGCAGAACTCTATCATAAGAAGAGCAATTCTCTACCCCTTCTCTTGGGACACAGGTGTTGCTTTAGCCCATCAGTCTCTAGGCCACCAGCAGCAGCGGGGACCTTAGGATATGCAGGATCCAGAAGAGGCACCGTGCCCACCAGACATGACATTACTCAGGGGAGAGTGGCCCCCACCTCTCAGTTATCTGGCCTTATTCCTGAGTACAGGTGAGACCTCCCTCCAGCTTCCCCCAGGTGCCTGAGGGCTGCTTCTGCTAGTGTGGGGAAGAGGGTAGGAGCCAACCCATCATAGCTTCACATTGTACCTCATTTGATCTTCTCCACAGTCCTGGAAGGCAAGTTTTATCCTCAGTTCACAGATAACAAGGCTGCTCCTTAAGATCTGTAATAATCATCAAGTTGATTCCTCTAGCTTTGAGTCCCAGAGATAATGCAATGTTTTCCTATCAACTTTATGTCCTGGACAACAAGAATTGTGTCTCCACTGCCTTCATAAGCTCACTGGACAGTTCTTTTGATTGCTCATATATTTCTATTTTTCATTATCTTATGACAAAAGTAATCTATTTTTAGAACAAACTGTGGATGAATGAAAAAAGGATAGAATAAAAATATTACCCACAGGTAACTACTGCTAATGTTTTAGTGTGCACAACTTTTAGAGTTGTTTTCTATATGTAAAATGTAGTTTTACAAAAATGGACTGATGCCATATATATATGGTACTGCAAGTTGTGTTTTTTTTCTTAATTTTACAATATATTATAAACATTTTCCCATGCAATGAATGCAAATCTGCTACTGCAATTTAGAACACTGCACTTGAGTCAAAAGGCTACTGGTAACGGGCTGGACATCTAAAGCCAAGTAGTAGCATATGGTTAGCAAATCTTACTACACATAAGGGATGTCTTCAATGTCCCTTCGCGGGGCCCTGCAGCCTCCCCTGAATTCCCTTGGGCCCCTCGGGTAGAAGGGGTCCTGTAAATTTCTTTGCATCCACACGAAAGCTCCCAACTTCTGTTTGCATTTTCTCCTGTCATCCTCCACCTTAGCCATATTGTCAAATTCTCTGATCATGTCCTCATTGCTGAAATTCATATCGTGTATGGACTCTTTGTACTCCTTGAGATACTGAGCCAGCCCCTTGTTGGTTTTTCTTTTGGCTTTCCTGGGTACGTCGTCCTCAGCCGGGCGCTTTGCTGCAGCCCTGGTTTCACTCTCTGGCTTGCCCAAGCTCTCTGACTTGCCTCCCTCTTCCGCTTTTCCCTCTCTCCCTGCCTCTCCTCCTCCCTGGGCCTTTCCCTCATGCTCTGGCTTGTCCTTATCCCTCAGCCCGTCCTCATCCTCCGTCTTTCCCCTGTTCCCTAACATGTCCTTGTCTTCCAGAGTAGAAGCTACTTCTGGCCTTCCCTCATCCTGCGGCTGTTCTTCGTTTGCCATCACGCCCTGGTTCGCAGGCGTTCCTCCATCTTCACTGCGGGCTGTTTCCATGTTGCGATGCCCCCTCCTTGTCCTGTGCTGGGGGTAGGGGCGGAGGGGAGGAGACAAAGAGGAGATGGGGGAGACTCAGGACGTGGGCACAGAGGCAGGTGCGCATCCGACTTCATCCCGCGCCCTGGGAGGGGACCCCTCGCCTGGCCGGGCCTCCCAGTGCGCCGCCTGCACACCCCTCGCTCCGCACGCCTGAGCCAACCACCCAGTGGCAGGCGCTGCCACCTGCTCCACACCGGCCCGGCGGGGCAGGGCGCCCGCGCGGTGGGGCGGAGGGAGGGCATACGGGCGGCGGGCCCGCATTCGGCCCAGGCCGTGCCCTGCGTGCCACCGACCCTTCGGGGTCCCCGCCCGAGCCTCCCCTGCCGCTGACCTGCAGGGATTCCGCGCAGCTGGCTCCTCCTCTCAGGCCTCCCGGGGCGCTGGCCACCACCGACGCGCAGACCTGCGGACAGGCAGGGCACAGGGGCGGGGACTGCGCGCTCCGCGGACTCGCAGGGACTTTGTCCTTTCCTAAATATAGCCCTACTCACCCAATGTTTTCCTCCCCAATTCCCCTACACCCACCCCCGACAGGCCGGCCGCCATTTCTTCTTAGGGCTCGGGTGTCAGACACGGTATTTTCCAAACTATGTTTGGCCCTCTGCATCCTTCTCTCCTGAGGGCGCTTAGCCTCCACACCCTAGCGGTCAACAGTTTTTTTTACGCAGTGAATGGTAGAAGGGGATTATTTCCACCGTCTTGCTGCTGGGGCGCCTCCCAGCCCACCATCTGCGTCTCCAAAATGGACGGAGGGCAGAGAAGTGCCTAGAAAGCAGGCATGGATACATAGGAGAATCCAGCTTACCCACCTACTGCCCACCGCCGGCTGGCTCACCCGCAGCCACCCTGCACCGTTTTCCCACCTTCATCTCGGTCCTCACCGGGGACAGCTTCCCTAGACCCGAGCCCCACCCCCAGTTTTTGCCCCGACCGTGTACCCGTCCCCCTCCCCCCTCCCCCCTCCTGCCATTTCTCTGGCAACGTGGAAGAAGGCCCTCGCACTGACCTGAAAAAAGCTGGAGCAACAATCAGGAGCCTTGGTGCCTTGGTACCGGAGAGCACCGCTACAGGATCCGACCGTGGGCAGGGAGGGCGGACACCCAAACTGCTGCTCACATCTGCCCTGCGGGTCACGTGAGCGTCGCAGGCCCCGAGTTCGACCTCTCCATGCCCCGCCTACTAGCTCACGCCTGCCTGCTACCCACCGCCTCCTCAAGAGCAGGTACTCCCTCACCTCTCTGGACTTTTTTTTCTCCTGTGGGTAAGTTGGTCAAAAAAGAATTTTAATGAAAACCACAAAGGGGTGCTGTGGGGGTGGGGGTGGGGGTGGGTTAATGGGTTGGGCTGTCCGGGGGAGGAGTCTTAAAAATGTTGCTCTTAAATTCCGTAGAAAGAACGAACGTAGACTCACCCCATAAAATAATATAAATGTGAGTTTAAATATGGTATGGAGAGTGGGCTATGACACCCTAGAAAAAAATTTAGGAAACAATTTCCCCCAAAATGAAATTGACCCTATTTCTTGCAATGCACAAAGATACATTTTCTAACGAATTAAAAAAATGAAATTAAGAGCAGAATAAGAGAAAGTAATTTATCTTAAGTGAAAAGTTGAATATATAAGGGATAATACATATGACAATAGAACTGCATTCCACAACTTTTGCACCAAGTACACAGGAAGCCAAACCACAGCCTCTGGAGCAATCTTCTGGTTTGTTGCCCCTTGACCATCTAGGAAAAGCAAATATGTACCCCTAACCAAGTACAGGGGGTGCCCAGCTTTTAGCTGACCTGCCTCCAGCTTCTCCATGGCAACATCTCCAACCACAGCATAGTGAAGGCTTCTGTATTTTTCTATTATAAAGCTTTCCCACTCCCTGCATGCAATTAAATCTCTACAAAACACAAATGATGGTGTCTGATTGCCTTGCTATACCAAGCTGTTAAGTACCCTCTATTTGTTCTCATGCAGATAATCTATCTCCACATAACTTCTTGGTGTGGAAAGTACTTCAATATATAATAACAAACAGCTGAACAATTCAAGAAAATTGAAAATTCATGAAAATCTATAACAGATTTGTTGAAGGATTGGGACACAAGTACTCTCCCCTGAGTGTATTGGTGAATTTTTCTTTTTTTTTCTTTTTTTTTTTTTGAATTTTAAACTGTTTTATTTTTGTTCTGGAAATTTTATCTTTACTGAAAACCTTTTACTGTAACATAAACAGACATATTAATCCACTGAGACTTTGTATAAACAAATACTTTTGAGTCATCATGATACATTTTTCAAGTTTTTCCACACAAAACTGCTTAAAGAATATTTCCAACCATATTGCTGATTTTAAAATAAACAAAGTCTTTCTCTTTCAGGAGAAATGTTCTGCTGTGACATTATCCTTTTACCATCTTCAGTGTCAATTCTGGGTGAACCAGGATGGCCGCTTCCTATCCGGTTCAATGATCCTCTTGCCCTGATCTTCTTCAGATGGTGTCTCCCCCGTGTACAGCACCACAGTCTCTACCGTAGGAGCCTTAAAAGGGCCTCCTTCTTGTTTTCCTATCTGTTGTCTGATTGCTGCAGTCTCCTTACGCACTTTCTCATAGCAATAGCCACAAAGGACGTGCTTCTGTTTCAGGTGGCCACATTCTGGACACACGTCTATATTATTCTTAACTTTAATAAGCTTATGAGGATTTCTTCTCCTACACCGATTAACTTCAATGGTGCGTCTGTTTTTAGGAGCTGCCATCCAAAAGATAGTGTCCAAAAGGCTGGAATTCTCACTCTCACTGGTATCCTTTGGCTCTGTAAAGATGGTTGGCCCCTGGACTGCTAATGCTGGTTCCCATGGCACACGAGGAAAGCCTGGGCGGCCCAGTTGAAGCTTCCGCTGTAGTTGCTCCCACCAGTTTCAGAACAGTACCCGGAATGCCTGGTGCTGCTGAAACATCACAACCAGCACGGGCGACGCCCGGTGAATTTTTCTGAAAGCCAACTTTGCAAATTGTTTAAAAATAAAAATATTTGATATCAGAATTCCAGTTCTAATGTTTGCCCTTGGGGATAATAAAATTCTGTTAAAACTTTATATTTTAAAACGTTTTATTTTAAAAATCCCCAGAGAAATTTTGTTTCTTGAGCATTTGTGCTTTGCTAGTTTTGAGACCATAGTGGTGATTTCATTGGCTTAATTTATAATAGAAAAAAAAAAAAGAACATTACAACTGTCCATCACAACCGATTTAATTTTATAATCCTCTTAGTACATCTGTTTACTCTGGTTATCTTTGGGTGTTTGGTTTATAAAAAGAATTAATTCTTATATATCGGGTGCTGAAACACAGTAGAAATAATTATTTATTAACTATCAACCATCCCCACGAATGGTGACACTAGTATGGATACACAAAACAGCTACAAGTATGTAGTTGTATTGCTCTCTACAGAATATCATTTCTGTGTCAGGCAC
This sequence comes from Oryctolagus cuniculus, assembly GCF_051225735.1. Lineage (NCBI taxonomy): Eukaryota > Metazoa > Chordata > Mammalia > Lagomorpha > Leporidae > Oryctolagus > Oryctolagus cuniculus. The sequence goes on from NC_142888.1 coordinate 89,424,299, forward strand.
TGTGCTGGCCACCTTATCTGGGGTGCTATTTCATTTATCTCTGGTGGCAGAATTCATGCATCAAGGAGGCAGAATGGTTTATAAAATGCAATCTTAACTCAGGGTAGCACTGGAATAAGTGTAGTAACAGAAATAAAGCAGAGAGCATCCACTAACACACCCAGGTGTACAAGTTTTTAGTGTGTGAAAAAGAAACATTTCTGCTCAGTAGGGAAGAATAAGTTATTACATAAATTATATTTGCATAATTAGTTAAACATCTGAGGGAAAGTGAAGAGCTTTATTTTCTGAGACACATACAAATCTCAGAATAAGCAAGAGAAATGAAGTAAATGCATCCAGATTGGAAGAAAGGACATTAAACTTTGTCTTTTTGCAGATGACGTGATTTTGAATCTAGAAAATTGCAAATAATCCACCAAAGAACTGTGAGAAATAATATATGAGTTCAGCAACGTGGAAGACTACCCTTTCTGTACTCAGGAGTAGTTCAAAAGGAGTTCATGGAAAATGAAATTTAAAATATGCATTTATTTTGGTGCTAAAATTTTTCATTACACTGGAAAATGTGTATTTTGAAAAAAAACTATGCATGGATTTCAAAAAGGCTTGCACCAAAATAAACTCACACTTTCAATTTCATTTTATGCAAATTTTTTGAAGTACCCATTTACAAAATTCAATTGCATTTCTATGCTAGCAATGAATAATTCAGAGGCAAGAATGAAAACAATTCCATTTGGAATAGCATCACAAAGAATAAAACACTTAGAAATAAATTTAATTTTAAAAGTCCAAGTTTTGTACACCAAAATCCACCAAACATTGTTGGAAGAAATAAAAGAATACCTAAATAAATGGAGAGATATCCTATGTTCATAGATTGGATGTTAACATTAGCAATGTTTCTCAAATTGATCTACAGATTCAAAATAATCTCTACCAAAACCTCAGCTGGCTTCTTTGCAGAAATTGACAACCTGATTCCAAAATCCATGGGGGGGGGGGGCGGGAGGGGGGCACTGTGACATAGTGAGTAAAGCAGCCGCCTGCAGTGCTGGCATCCTGTATGGGCGCGGTGGATGGGGGACCCTCTCTCTCTCTCTGCCTCTCCTCTCTCTCTCCATGCTCCATGTAACTCTGACTTTAACATAAATAAATAAATAAATCTTTTTTTTAAAAAAAGAACTTAGCAGCTGAACACTTCATGAATATAAATGATTTTTATACTGCTAAATTTCTAAGCAATTGGCTATGCAATGATAGCAACCGGAACAACCTGTATAAAAGTTACAATAATAACAGGAGTAAAAGAAAGTACAAATATGTGATCCACAATGCCTAAAATGCTTACTATTGGGCTCTTCTCAGAAAAATGTTGTCAACCCATGTCTTACTTAGATCAAAGAAAACAATTCCCATCACCACCACAACCATCATTAAGATGTAATTTTGTGTGGGTACTAATATAGATGTGTGTTAGGGTATAGGTATCATTCTATTCATTTTGAGGTGGTAACTTTATTTTGAAATAATTTTAAATTTATGGAAAATCATTTCATGTATTTTGGGAACAACCCATTTCTGAGGGCTGGAAATCCATAATTGAAAAGTTGTTGGGCTGGTATGGTGGGAAGAGTCTAGAATTCAGATGTAGTACTTAGAAAAGTATTTGACATCTTTTAGGCTCAGATAGTTTGCATATATGTAAAACGGGAGAATGGATAATAGTCAAAAGACTGATCATACAGACATTTGGCAAGGATATAGAGTAACTGGAACTTGCATATACCAGAGGTCTTCAAAAGTTCATGGAAATGAGTATTGCAAAAAACTATAACTGTGCGTGCATTTTAAGTACTCTTTTAAAAAAAGATTTATTTGATTTATTTGAGAGGCAAAGTCACAGACAGAGAAAGAGGCCCTCCATCCACTCATTTACTCCCCAAATGGCCGCAACAGCCAGAGGTGAGCTGATCCAAAGCCAGGAGCCTCCGGAACTACTTCTGAGTCTCCCATGTGTATGCAGGGGCCCAAGCACTTGGGCCATCCTCCACCGCTTTCCCAGGCCACAGCAGAGAGCTGGATTGGAAGTGGAGCAGTCAGGACATAAACCAGTGCCCATTATGGGATGCTGGCTCCGCAGGCAGAGGCTTAACCTACTATACCACAGTGCAGGCCCCTGAAGTACTCTTGTGTACTATAAGTGGAAGCATAAGTTGATACAACTACTTAAAAAATCAGTATCTATTTAAGCTAAATATTTATGTATATTATGACTTGGTAGTTGCACTTGTAGTATATATCTAGTAGAAATGATTATATCAGCAAGACATGAACAAGATGTATTTTAATTTTAATTAATTACTCAAATGGTAATTGGGGTAAGTCAAGTAAATCCACACTACATTATCTTTTGTTTTAAAATATTTCTTGTCAAGTAGATTAATACTGAGAAAGGTGTTTTTTTTTTTATTTATTTGGAAGGCAGAGTTAGAGAGGAGGAGAGACAGAGCGAGAGATCTTCTATCCTCAAATGACTGCAATGGCGGGGGTGCCGAAACCAGGAGCCAGGAGATTCTTCCAGGTCTCCCACATGGGTGCAGGGGCCCAAGGACTTGCGCCATCTTCTACTGCTTTCCCAGGCCATAGCAGAGAGCTGGATCGGAAGTGGAGCGGCTGGGTCTTGAACCGGTGCCCATATGGAATGCTGGTGCTTCAGGCAAGGGTGTTAACCCACTGCACCACAGCGCCGGCCCCAGATGATTATTTTCCCAAGCTTCCTCTTCCCCACTCCAGTCATTCTTCTCTTAGCCTGGAATGAGGACCAGGATCAAAAGGAAGAGGGCAGTGATATGTGAGAATCTGGACCAATTCCATCATACTGGCCACTGCATCAGAAGCTAGGATTTCATGTGACTAAGTTAATGTGGTGGAAGTTCTTTTCAATGTGCCTGAATGTGAAAAATAAAATAATTCAGCATCCATATAGCATGCATGTATGTGTGGATGGAGGAAAACTTTACTTCTTCATTGACTACCATGTGCTGTGGTTTGAATGTTTGTGTCCTCTCCAAACTTCATATTGTAACTTAATCACCAATGCAACACCATTAAGAAGTGGAGTCTACATGGTGATTAGGCCACGAGGGCTCTGCCCTCCTTAATGAAGATGTGACCTTATAAAGGAGTGGGAGGAAACTAGCTCGGCCCCTTTTGTCCTTCTGCCTTCTGCCTTCTTCCAAGTGAGGACACAGCAGCAAAACACCATTTTGAAACAGAGAACTGAACCTTATTAGACACTGACACTGTCAACACCTTGGTCTTGGAATTTCAGCCTCCCGAACTGTAACACATTTCTGGTTTTTAAATAAATCAACCAGCCTCAGATGTTTTGTTACAACAACCCAAACAGACTCAGACACCATGGTTCTCCTCATAAGGTTTAAGAACCAGGAGATATGTTTACTATTGCTAGTCCTAAACTCATATCATTAAATCTACATGATTGGAGGCAAAGGGTTAAACAATCAGCCAAACAAATGACAGGCAAAGAACTATACCACTTTGGTCTTCAGTCTTAAGGCTTCACATCCCAGGAAGGTTCTTACTGGTTCAGTTGAGTCACCTCCCTACACTTTGAGCCAAGGTTGTGACTTAGGGGCTGCAGGTTTTTATTAAGTGAGTCAGTGGAGACTGGGGCATAAACTGTTTTCTTTGGACACTCCCATAATCTATTCCATGCATAATTGTAGGTCAGAAATGTTTGTGTTTATCAAAGTGAAAGATTATAGGCTGGAAAAGAATAATATTGAACAAATCTGAATGAAATAGAATTGAAATTCCAGAGTCAGGGAGATCGGTAAGGGTATTATTTCTTGATTTTTAAAAAATAAGTATATTGGACATGGTTCCTAGAAGAGATTTACTTATGAACTACAATCATTCCCAGATTTCTGTTCATCTTGTTATAACCACAAGAGCCAGAACACAGCAAGACCCTCAAGAAATCAGATAGTCTATTAGCCCAAGATAGCCAAGATTTTCAGAAATGTATTCCAACATTAATGCAGATCAGAGTAAAGGTATCTCCTCCAGCACTGTCCTTGCCACCAAACAGCTATTCTCCTGGGGCAACACTTTCCTTTCTACCCCTGGCTGACAGAGAATTTCAGGAATAGCGGCCTGGTCCCTCCTGTAACCATCATCCAGCTGTCTTCTTCGGCAGGACAGATATTAGCCCAGATTTTAGGTCATTCCAACCCCACCTAGGGAACAGCCCCAACTAGAATCCCCAGCACTTGCCCAAGCTTCTCTGCCCAGCAGGTGGCCTGCCAGCCTCCAAGATTCATTCACTCAGTTTAGTGTGGGCAACTTTTTTTTTTTAGATTTATTTATTTATTTAAAAGTCAGAGTTACACACAGAGAGAAGGAGAGGCAGAGAGAGAGGTCTTCCATCTGCTGGTTCACTCCCCAATTGGCTGCAATGGCCGGAGCTGTGCCATCCAAAGCCAGGAGCCAGGATCTTCCTTCAAGTCTTCCCTTTTGGGTGCAAGGGCCCAAGGACTTGGGCCATCTTCTACTTCTTTCCCAGGCCATAGCAGAGAGCTGGATCAGAAGAGGAGCAGACAGGATTCGAACCAGCACCCATATGGGATGCCAGCACTGCAGATGGCAGCTTTATCCACTACACCACAGCGCTGGCCCCAGTGTGGGCAACTTTCTTTTATTATTATTATTATTTATTTGACAGGTAGAGCTATAGACAGTGAGAGAGAGACACAGAGAGAAAGGTCTTCCTTCTGTTGGTTCACTCCCCAAATGGCCGCCACGGCACTGCGCCAATCCAAAACCAGGAGGCAGGTGCTTCTTCCTGGTCTCCCATGCAGGTGCAGGGGGCCCAAGTACCTGGGCTATCCTCCACTGCCCTCCCCCTTTTTTATTATTATATGTGGGCAACTTTCAATCTTCACCCTCCCTTTGGCTCTATGTCCCTCTCCAGTGCTTCCACTGCATCATCTGGTGCTGCTGCGTACCCTAGTCTCAACAAATCATGGATTCAACTTTGCTCCTGAGACTGGACAGACTGCAGGACAATTCCAGACATGGACAACAGACTGTTTGGGTGTTTGGCTGCAGAGGCATGGCCACAGCCTCATCATGGTTCAAGTTCTAGCGAGCAACATGTTCAACAGCCATTAGCACAACAACCTTCCCTCCCATCTCCCCTGATGTGTACCCCTCTCTCCCATGCCCTCCTGCCTCTCTGCCCTAAGGTTTATAGAAGAAATGCAATGAAATTCCAAGGCTTTTAGTACCCTTTGAAAATTTAAGGCTAGATGAGATTAGAATGCCTTTTTTTATGTCTCCTGACCAGAAGTTGTACAGTGATGATTTGAGCTAGGGTCAAGAGACTGGTTAGAAGAACCAGACCTCCACTATTTGCCTTGGATACTGTGGTTTGTTTTTGGAAAGAAATTCTGAATGGAGTGGAGGAGAGGAAAACTGTCTCTATTAGGGAGTTACGCAAAATTTGTCCCAGATTTTATCTTTTTCTGTGTGCCTTTCAAAAAGTCTTAATGAGTTAAATCTTTCAGGTATTTTTGACTTAGTATTACAGTCAGAGTATTTTTTAAAAAGATTTATTTATTTATTTATTTGAAAGTCAGAGATACAAACAGAGAGAAGGAGAGGCAGAGAGAGGTCTTCCATCCAATGGTTCAGTCCCCAGTTGGCCACAACGGTCAGAGCTGCGCTGATCTGAAGACAGGTGCCCATAGGGGATGCTGGCACTGCAGGCGGCAGCTTTACCTGCTATGCCACAGTGCCGGCCTCCAGAGTATTTAAATATATGTCTTTGGTGCACTATGTCTGTGCCTATCAATACATTAAATCTTCTGTTGCTATGTTAAATCTTCTGTTACTATGTGATAAAGCTATATTAGTCCCACATTTGGTGCTCTCACCTTATCTATAAGATCTGCAAACATTACTGAAATAGGCTGGCAAGATAAACACTTTCAGAAATTCCAGACTTGGCTGTAAGGATAATGCTACATTTTTCTTCAAAATCACACATTATGTGTGTGTTCTGTGGAGGTTATTTCTGCAGGGAAACTCAACTTCTTGGATTAGCAGTTCCAGTGAAAATTCTTACTGCAAGCCAAATATAAATTCTCTTGCCAAGTATCCTCTTTGATCCCATCCTCAAAATACCCAGTCTATCAGGAAACATTTGGGTCTCTCCTGGGTCTGTAGCTTTTTCTTCTTTGCTACCTCTCCAATCTTGAGATTGGGTTTTGCTTTAGAGTGCAAGTATAATACCATGTGATAGATGGGGCCTGGACTCCTATCCCAACAGGGTTACTATAGCCGTGTAAATGTAGATACAGGTTACTATTCTTACCTTTTACCTTGCTCAGGTGAATTATGCTTTTTTTTTTTAGTTGGCTCCTGCCAATATCTAAGTGCAAGGCTGGATTAAATAGGAGAAGGCATATAAAATGTAGTCATGGGGGACTGAGGTGCACAGATGGCCTTGGAGAGGCTGAGGGAAAGTCATTTACTGGGTTTCCCTCCTTTTTGTCTCCAGTCTGGTGCCAAGTAGTGAGATGGAAAACAGTTTATTATTATTATTATTATTATTATTATTCTATGAGCACAATACAGTATATATATATATATATATATTTACGTCACAATTTATGAAACCAAAAAGTTGAGTTTCCAATGGATTCCTTGTTTTTTTTTTATCTTTTATTTAATGAATATAAATTTCCAAAGTACGACTCATGGGTTACAATGGCTCCCCCCCCCATACCGTCCCTCCCACCCACAACCCTCCCCTTTCCCACTCCCTCTCCCCTTCCATTCACATCAAGATTCATTTTCGATTATCTTAATATACAGAAGATCAGCTTAGTATACCTTAAGTAAGGATTTCAACAGTTTGCTCCCACACAGAAACATAAAGTGAAAAATAATAGATGATTTTTTTAAAATGATGATGAAATCAGATCAGACCTATTGTCATGTTTAATCCCAGTGAGAGTCAAGTTGGGAATTGATAATTTCTTTTTTTTTTTTTTTTACAGATGATCAGTTTAGTGTACATTAAGTAAAGATTTCAATTGTTTGCACCCCCATAGAAACACAAAGTGAAATATACTGTTTGAGTACTCGTTATAGCATTAAGCCTCAATGTACAGCACATTAAGGACAGAGATCCTACATGAGGAGTAAGCGCACAGTGACTCCTGTTGTTGACTTTACAAATTGACACTCCTGTTTATGGCATCAGTAATCTCCCTATGCTCCAGTCATGAGTTTCCAAGGCTATGGAAGCCCCTTGAGTTCTCCGACTCTTATCTTGTTTAGACACGGTCATAGTCAAAGTGGAGGTTCTCTCCTCCCTTCAGAGAAAGGCACCTCCCTCTTTGAAGACCTGTTCTTTCCACTGGGATCTCACTCACAGAGATCTTTTTGCCAGAGTGTCTTGGCTTTCCATGCCTGAAATACTCTCATGGGCTTTTCAGCCAGATCCGAGTGCCTTTAGGGCTGATTCTGAGGCCAGAGTGCTATTTAGGACATCCGCCATTCTATGAGTCTGCTGAGTATCTCGCTTCCCATGTTGGATCACTCTCCCCTTTATTTATTCTATCGGTTAGTGTTAGCAGGTACTAGACTTGTTTATGTGCTCCCTTTGACTCTTAGTCCTTTCATTATGATCAATTGTGAACTGAAATTGATCACTTGGAATAGTGAGATGGCATTGGCACATGCCACCTTGATGGGATTGAACTGGAATCCCCTGGTATGTTTCCAACTCTACCAATTGGGGCAAGTCAGCCCGAGCATGCCCCAAATTATACATCTCTTCCCTCTCTTATTCCCACTCTTATGTTTAACAGGGATCACATTTCAGTTAATTTTCAACACTTAAGAATAACTGTGTGATAATTACAGAATTAAACCAGTCATATTAAGTAGAACAGACAAAAAAAATACTAAGAGGGGGATTCCTTGTTTTTTAATAATCAACAGTTTTTAAATGTGATCAGGACTATAATATTATACAGCTATTATAAAGGTTTGGAGAGAGGGGAAGATGGGAAGAAGATACCAATGTAGCAAAGACAAAAAGCCTTGGATCCATGTTGACCTCTCGCCTACATAACAGCAAGCAGGCCCTCATTTCTCTGCCCTGTTAATACAGCCCCGCCCTGCCTGGACTGTGGGACACAGCACTATCTGAAGAGTCCAGCTGTCAGCCTGAGCTCTCCCAGCTCTTCCCAAGCTCTTCCCCCCAGCCTCAGCCTCAGCCCCAGAGTCCAGCCCCAGCCCCAGCCCCAGCCCCTCCCAGCTCACACTGCACTCTCACAGGGCCTTTAGAAGTAGCCCAGGCTCTACCTCTGTCTCACAGCCCGGCTTTCGCTCAGGCCCCCACGCCTCTCCCGGCCACTTTGTACTAGGAAAACCGCTGGTCTGTGCTAGTCTGTGAGGGAAGGTGCTCCCTCTTGGCCGTGTCCACCTGGGCGTGAGCCCCTCCCAGGCTTTATTCTTCTGAACAAACCTGCTCTGGCTGCGGCTTCATGGTCTGCCTCTTCTTCCCTGACAGATACTCTGAGGGTTTTGTTTTTGTTTTTTTCTTCAGGGTTTTATTTTTGATCGTTCTGTTTTCTTCTTGTTGGCCATTTCTGTTTTTGCTGGCATCTGTGCAAATTTTTACAGTGGCAAAAATAATGAGGGGCCAGCGCTGTGGCGCAGCGGGTTAAAGCCCTGGCCTGAAGCACCGGCATCCCAAGTGGGTGCCGGTTCTAGTCCTGGCTGCTTCACTTCCAATCCAGCTCTCTTCTATGGCCTGGGAAAGCAGTAGAAGATGGCCCAAGTCCTCGGACCCCTGAACCCACATGGGAGACTGGGAAGAAGCTCCTGGCTCCTGGCTTCGGATCGGCGCAGCTCCGGCCGTTGCGGCCATCTGGGGAGTGAACCAGCAGATCGAAGACCTCTCTCTCTCTCTCTGCCTCGCCTCTCTCTGTGTAACTCTGACTTTCAAATAAATAAATAAATCTCTGAAAAAATAATTTATGTCAATTTAGTCCTTTCTTAATTCCTGGGAATTTGGGCCCACATAGTTTCACAAGATACAACCTTAGCCATTAGCAAGCAAAGCTAATATGTACAGAAGCAAGAGATCTGCAGTTAGCTTTTAGCCACACTCACTCCATTTTGATTTTGATTCTACATACCCAGAACACTAGGAACTCCATCTGGGTCTCCCACGTGGGTGGCAGGAACCCCAGGACCTAGGCCATCATCTGCTACCTCCCAGGATGCACCTTATCAGGAAGCTGGATGGAAATTGGAGGCAGGACTCAATCCCAGGCGCTCTGATAGGAGATGCAGGCATCCCAAGAAGTGGCTTAATCTGCTCTGCCACAACACTTGCCCTGACATTTTTCATTTGTATATTTGCATGCTTTTTGTTTATTTCCCCCGTTTTATATTAAAATGAAGTCAAAAAAAGTTTGTGGTGTTACTGAGAACAAAGGTCCATTTACTCACTGCTCACAGGCCAATACTTGAGAGACAAGAATTGATGAGAGGAAATCTGGCTTATTCAAGAGGCTAGCAACTTAAGGAGATGGTGGACTTTTCGTCACAAAAGCCATCTCAAATGCTCAAGTTCACAGGGGGACTTTTAAAAGGAAAAGGGAAGTTGGGGAGAGAATTAAGGAGGGTAATGAGAGGTAGTGGTCCATTTGATCTGGGCTCAGCTATTTACAGCTGGTGATCATATGTTCTTTCTGTATCTGAAGTCCTTCAATTTTAGCTGGCTTCTCTGAGGTGAGCCCCTAGAATTTTTTTTTTTAGATTTGTTTATTTATTTGACAGGCAAAGTGAGAGAGAGAGAGCGAAAGAACAGGAGTGAGAGCAAGAGATAGAGATCTATTGGTTCACTCCCCAGACGGCCAGTTCAGGCTGATGCCAGAAGCCCAAAACTTCATCCTGGTCTCCCACGTGGCTGGCAGGGACCCAAGCACTCAAGCCATCTTCTACTGCCTTCCTAGGCACATTAGTGGGGATCTGGATCCAAAGTGGAGCAGCTGGGACTCAAATCGGTGCTCATATGGGATGTGGTGTCACAAGCTGCGGCTTAACCTACTGCTCCACAACACTGCCCCCCCTCCCCAAATTCTTACACAAGTCTATTAAATTAAACATAAGTCTGATTAGTTGAAAAGTGAGTAGTTAGCTTTTGTTAAGCAAAAATGGGGGAGGAGAAAAATGGAGTCACTTGAGAGTAGCTAAGGTGGTGTTTTTATTCTCTAACACTGTTTCCCCTTCATTCTTGTTTATGTTCTTTACAGCAGCTAAAGCTATTTCCTTGTCCTTCTAGTAAAACACAGCACAGGAGCATGACTGCTCATTTAGGTTTTCTTTGTTTCTCTTTTGTCTACCAGGTTAATCAGATGTACTCATTGCCTATACTCATCCTTCAACATCAAGCATCATTTTTTCGCTCTACTTAAGATTCATCGGCCACAATCACCCCTGTACTTTCAGCCAAAATACAGTGCATTTCTAATGTTCTTTCACCAATGCTTCGGTTTGCTTCCTGAATTTTTGAGAGCAAAATGGTCAAAATACTGTGAATGTCCTAATGGATTTCCCATATTAAAATACCTTCTCACATAATATAAAATGTTCTGAACCAACATGCTATAACAACTTTCTTCAAACTTTTGTTATGATACTGGCAGACATTATGAGCGTTTACAAATATTTGTTTATCTGAAAAGTAGGGAGAGAGATCTCCTCCATCTGCTGGTTCACTTCCTAAATTTCTGCAACAGTCAGGTATGCGCCAAACTGAAGCCAGAAGGAGTCCAGAAATCCATCAGGGTCTCCCAAGTGGGTGGCAGGGGCTCAAGCAACTGGGCCATCTTCTGTTTTCTCAGATGCATTAGCAGGGAGCTGGATTGGAAGCAGAGTTTTGTAGCTTTAGTTTTTATGTTTATGTCTTTGATCCATTTTTATATGATATAGTCAATGTACCATTAAAACACAAAGAACTTTGACAAACTAGACATGTGGATGGAGCCAGCATCACTGCCTCTCAGGGTCTGTATTGGCAGGAAGCTGGAGCTAGGTATCTAAACCAGGTTCTCTGATGTGTGTGCAGGTATCTTAACCTATCCCTATTTATTTTTAAGATGCCAAATTAGAATCACAATATAATAGTGATCTCCTCATTATGTAGTACTGATCTTCTCATTATGCATGCTTTTAAAATTATCTTCATTAAGCTATTATTTTGAAAAATTTACTTTTTTATTAAAAATATTTATTTATGTTGTGGAAATACCACCATAATCAAGACATATAACAGTTCCATCATGCTAAGAAAATTCTCCTGTGCCCTTTTGTAGTCAATCTGCTTTCTGATGCCCCACTTTTTATAGCTGTAGGTTTTAAATTTGTATTTCCATGTTAATCCTGTTTATGTATTTTTTTTTGACAGGCAGAGTAGACAGTGAGAGAGAGAGACAGAGAGAAAGGTCTTCCTTTGCCATTGGTTCATCCTCCAATGTCCGCCGCGGCCGGTGCGCACCGCGCTGATCCGATGGCAGGAGCTAGGTACTTATCCTGGTCTCCCATGGGGTGCAGGGCCCAAGCACTTGGGCCATCCTCCACTGCACTCCCTGGCCACAGCAGAGAGCTGGCCTGAAAGAGGGGCAACCGGGACAGAATCCGGTGCCCCGACTGGGACTAGAACCCGGTGTGCCGGCGCCGCAAGGCAGAGGATTAGCCTAGTGAGCCGTGGCGCCGGCCTGTTTATGTATTTTTAAAAAGATTTATTTTACTTGTTTATTTGAAAGAGTTACAGAGAGAGGTAGAGTCATAGAGAGAGAGAGAAAGAGAGAGAGAGAGATCTTCCATCTGCTGGTTCAGTCCCCAAATGGCCACAATGGCTGGAGCTGAGCCAATCTGAAGCCAGGAGCCAGGAGCTTCTTCCTGGTCTCCCATGTGGGTGCAGGGGCCCAAGGACTTGGGCCATATTCCGCTGCTCCTCTTAAGATTTATTTATTTATTTGAAAGGCAGAGTTAGAGAGAGAGAGAGAGAGAGAGAGAGAGGTCTTCCATCTGCTGGTTCACTCCCCAGATGGCTGCAACAGCCAGAGCTGCGCCGATCCGAAGCCAGGAGCCAGGAGCCTCCTCCGGGTCTCCCACATGGGCGCAGGGGCCCAAGGACTTGGGCCATCTTCTACTGTTTTCCCATGCCATAGCAGAGAGCTGGATTGAAGAGGAGCAGCCAGTACTAGAACCAGAGCCCATATGGGATGCCAGAATTTACATTAGCAGGAAGCTGGAGTCAGGAGCTGGAGCTGGGAATCAAACCCAAATGTTCCCATGTGGGATGTGGGCATCCTAACCAGTGTCTTAACTGCTTAGTCAGATGCTCACTCCATAATGTAAAATTTTTAGTACCACAAATGTGTATGTATCTGCTTAATTTACTCTGATCCTTTGGAGGGCCACAGGCCATTTGAATATCTATGAAAATCCTACTTCGGTATCTTACGTGTGATGCCACATCTCTTAAGAATGCTTGGTGTATTGTGATTAGGGTCAAATATTCCTCCTTCATCCATCTTTTACTCCAAATGAGAACATCTGTCATGACTGAATGCTCAGTCTCAAAGGACCATCCACGGAGCTACCCCAAGCATTGATATGGAGCTGTGCTCAAGTGCCTAGCCTACACCTGGAGGGAAATGTAGATCTCTGGTCTCATCTCTGTTTGGGAGAAATCTCTTCTTCACCCTGTCTGTCCTCAGAGGCCCCTCCCTCCTGATCAAGCACAAACAACCCCTTCCTTTTGTTAAAAGTTTGAGTTTTCACAAAGGATGGAACAAACATTGGCTTTAGATAGCTTATGCTTCCAGTCCTGCCTTTAAAACACACACACACACACACACACACACACACACACAATTTTTTTAAAAGATTAATTTATTTGAAAGGCAGAGTGATAGAAAGAGAGGGAGAGACAGACAGATCTTCCACCTGCTGGTTCCCAGGGCCAGCATTGTGAAGTAATGGGTAAAGATACCACCTGCAATGCTAGCATCCCATATGGGTGCTGATTCGAGTCCCAGCTGCTCCACTTCCCATCCAGCTCCCCGCTAATGTACCTTGGGAAGCAGCTGGAGATGGCCTGAGTCCTTGGGCTCCTACATGCATGTGAGAGACCTGGAAGAAGCTCCTGGCTCCTGGCTTCTGTCTGTCCCAGCCCAGGCCTTTGTGGCCATTTGGGGAGTGAACCAGAGGATGCAAAATCTTGCGCTCTCTCTCTCTCTCTCTCTCTCTCTCTCTCTCTCTCTCTCTCTCTCTCCAACTGTGCCTTTCAAATAAATAAAATAAACAAAAGCTGGGAACTCCATCCGGGCAGGGACCAAGTACTTGGGACATATCCCACTGCCTTCCCAGGCACATTAGCAGGGAGCTGGACTGGGAGTGGAGTAGCCATGATTTGGATCAGCGCTAATACCTGATGACTGTTAGCAGGCAGCAGCTTAACCTGCTGTGCCACAATGCACTCCCGGACCATATCCCTGCTTTTAACCTTTCTTAGGCAAAGGGAAGGGACATCAAAGGCTGGCTGCCTACTGGAAAATGAAGGAGAGTGAATAGAGAACACTGATATTTATTTTAAAACATTTATTTATTTGAAAGGCAGGGTTAGAGAGAGAGAGGCAGAGAGAGGTCTTCCATCCACTGGTTCATTCCTCAAATGGCTGCAATAGCTGGGTGGATTTTGAAGCTAGGAGCCAGGCGCTTCATCCAATTCTCCCATGTGGGTGCAGAGTCCCAGGCACTTGGGCCATCTTCTGCTGCTTTCCGAGACACATTAACAGGGAGCTGCATCGAAAGTGGAGCACCCGGGACTCCAACCCGGGACCATATGGAATGCAGGCGAATTTACCTGCTAAGGCACAGCGCTGGCCCCAACACTAAAATTTTGAAATAAATGCATACAAGGGAATCTTCAAAAAGTTCGTAGAAATTACATGTTATGAAAAACTATGCATGTGATTCATTTTTTTTTTGCACCAAAATAAATTTACCTTTTAATTCTATTTTCCACAAACTTAGGTACCCTCGTATTTCCCCAAGGTTACTTTTAAAGCAGACAAAATTCAAGACAACAGGGACATGTTTACTTCCAGCAACCTGGGCAGAGTTTCCCCAATAGCCTGCATCCAAGCCTAGTTCCTGTAATTGCTTTGACAGCTCAGGTAATGCCATGAAGAGTGATGGTGTTTAAGAAAAAGCGGAGCGTCAGGGTTGGGGAGTGGAGTGCGTTGCCCAGTGGAGGAACTCTGTTCGGAGGCGTTTCCTGTGTGGCGAATCAGCGGGTGCATCGCGGTTGCCATAGTGACCTGACGTCATTACGGCGACGATGGAGGCCCTGAAGACTTTTTATTAGATTTCAACATGGCGAGAGAGGCAGGGTTTCGACTTCAGGTGTTTGGGCCGCAGCTGAGGGTGTAGGTACCCCGCGATGGAAGGTGAAGCTCCCTGGAGTGTGAAGAGACGAAGGGAATGCTGCATCCAAGGAAGTCTGCTTTGGGACTCAGTGCTGGCCATCTCGTGAAGGGGAGGGAGCTGGGACTCTCCTGTTCCCAGTTATTGGTGGTGGTGGTGGTGGGTCCTGCTCCAGGGTGTCCTGGAGCGACTTTCCAGGTAAAGGCGGGGCGCGGGAGGACGGGACGGGTAACGACTCTGTCGGAACCCAGCTTCCCAGCTGTAAAATGGGAGTAAGAAGGCTCACCCGCAGGATTGCTGCGGCCTCAGTGAGAACACCTGTGCAAGCCCAGTCAGTACCGTGTGGGTCATTGGGGGATCACGAAGGCCTGTGTAAGTTCAGACCGCGCCTTAGCCCTTCAAAAATCTGTTGTTAGAGGATAGATGGGGAAAGAATAAGCTTCTGGTAGGAAACTCATTGTACCCTCTGGTTATTATAATCACTACCCAACTGTGTCAGTGTTGCTCACTGACCCAGTGTCTAGCGTGGTCCTGGGCACGTAGTGACTCTGGAAAGCATAATGACTCCTGTATGCCATTTCTTCCTGGGCAGCTCTTCATGCTGATGACCGAGCGCATATCAGGTGTCTGAAGGAGGTGGGTTCTGAGGATCTGGGTGGAGCTGGCTGCTGAAGCTTCTACTACTGATTTGAAGGCCAGCCTTTCTCAAGAGACCCCCAGCGCTTCCAGTATGGGATGCGGCACCTGGCTCAAGTGAGTTCCTACATCTGAAAATATATATTGTGCAGTCTTCACTGTGGCATTCACAAAATGGTCTGAAAGTAGAGAAGCTACTTTGATCTCTTCATTGGAGAACAGATGTAGCAGGTGGAATTTCACATGCTCTATAGTAGCTCTTGCCGCCCAGCTTAGGGAATGCTGTTCTTTGTCACACAGCAATGAATCTAGTTCAGTTAGGGAAGGAACTTAATTTTTTAAAAATATTTATTTTCTTTATCTGAAAGACTTATAGGGAGAGGTAGAGGCAGAGAGGTCTTCCATCTGCTGGTTCACTCCCCAGATGGCTGCAACAGCCAGAGCTCTTCATATGTTACAGGCCTGGGACTTGATACTTGGCTGGTGCAATTAGGAAGGGCACTTGTGTTTATTAACTGGTACCTATGGCAGTTGGCAGCTTTGATATTTACAGAGCAGTAATCCTGACCACCTAATTCCAGTTTCCCTCTGGTGTCACCAGGGACTGTCAGGCAGCTGAGGTGCTAACAGGAGCAGGGTTCTCATGTAGGAGATGGCATGCAGCAGCTGAGGTGCTAACAGGGGCAGGGTTCTCATGCAGGAGGTGGCATATGCAAGCCCCATGTGCAGACAGTACCCTGGCCATTATTTCCTCTCTGCAAGATGGAGCATGCCTTACCTTCAAATCATCCGGAGCTCAGCAGGGTGACCCATCCTCGGCAGAGGCCGCAGGGGAAAGCATTCGTTATTAACCATTGTGAGATTTTCTAAAATCTGGATACATGTCTTTAACAGATATATATATTTTAAAGATTTATTTTATTTATTTATTTGAAAGAGTTACAGAGAGAGAGGTCCGCATCCGCTGGTTCACTCCCCAGATGGCCGCAGTGGCCAGAGCTGTGCCGATCTAAAGCCAGGAGCCAGGATCCTGGGTCTCCCACGTGGGTGCAGGGGCCCAAGGACTTGGGCCATCTTCTACTGCTTTCCCAGGCCATAGCAGAGAATTGGATTGGAATAGGAGCAGCCAGGACTAGAACTGGCGCACATATGGGATGCCGGTACTTCAGGCCAGGGCCTGAACCCACTGCTCCACAGCGCCGGCCCTACAGATATATTATTTCTGAAAATTTCCTCCCAGTCAGTGGCTTATCATTTTATTTTGTGAATACTATCTTTGGAAGTACAGAAGTTTTTTTTTTTTTTTATGAGACTGATTTATCAACTTGTTCATTTTTGCTTTGGATGTTGCTATATTTGTATCATATCCAAGAAATCATCACCTAACACAAATCCTGTGTTTCTGTCTAGATACTTTATAGTTCTAGCTTTTATATCTAAGCCTATGAGCCATTTTGAGTTCCCTTTTGTGTATGATATGATGTATGGATACAAGTTTATTTTGGGCTGTATGGAAATTCAGTTGTTTCAGAACCCTAATTGCCTTTGCATCTTTGTCAAAAATCAGTTGTCCATATGTGTGTGGGTCTCTCTACTTTGTTATTTTGATATACCTTTCTATGCTGCTGCCAATACCACATTGTTCTGATTACTGTAGGTTTTTACTGAAGCCAGAAACTGAATTTGTCCTGCAACTTTGTGCTTTTTTGAAGTTGTTTTCCATAGTGTGGGCCCTTTGCATTTCCACATGAGTTTTAGAATAAGCTTGTCAATTTCTTTAATATATATATATGTGTGTGTGTGTGTTTTCATTTGAAAGGCAGAGTTACAGAGAGGCAGAGGCAGAGAGAGAAAGAGAGAAAGAGAGAGAGAGAGATCCTCCATCCACTGGTTCACTCCCCAAATGGCCACAATAGCAAGAGCTGGGCTGATCCAAAGCCAGGAGCTTCTTCCAGGTTTCCCACATGGTACAAGGGCCCAAGGCCTTGGACCATCCTCCACTGCTTTCCCAGGCACATTAGCAGAGAGATCGGAAGTGGAGCAGCTGGACTTGAACTGGTACACCCGTGGGATGCTGACACTGCAGGCGGCCCTGTCAATTTCTTTTTTAAAAATGTATGCTAGGGGGCTGGTGCTGTGGCGCAGTGGGTTAAAGCCCTGGTCTGAAGCACCAGCATCTCATACGGCTGCCAGTTTTAGTACCAGCTACTCCTCTTCTGATCCAGCTCTCTGCTATGGCCTGGGAAAGCAGTAGAAGATGGCCCAAGTCCTTGGGCCCCTACACCTGTGTGAGAGACCTGGAGGAGGCTCCTGGCTCCTGACTTCCAGCCATTGTGGCCATTTGGGGTATGAACCAGCAGATGGAAGACCTCTCTCTGTCTCTGTCTCCACCTCTCTAACTCTTTCTGTCGCTCCCCCTCTTCGTGGAGGAACGACACAGGACCCTGCCTAGGCTTCATATCCGTGTCACGGCACCATTATGTCGCTCCTCCTCTTCATGGAGGAACGACATTAAACCCTGCGTTGTTCTTTTGCCTGCTCGGCCCTCCCCGGGTTTGCTGCTGGTTCTTCCCGGGTTGGCTACCGTCCCTTCTACCTCCGTGGAAGGGGGGTTCCCCCTGCCACTTTCCCCACTTCCGCGGGGGAGCAGCACACCGCCAGCCGGCCGGCTCTCTCGGGGGCTGCTCAGGTGTTCCTTCAGATAGATGTTCCCGGTGCATGTTGTCTCTCTCCTCCTTTATAGTCCTCTTCCACCAATCCCAACTCTGCTACCCACACGCCGAGTACGCTGCTCTCCTCCAATCAGGAGCAGGTCCTACAGTTTATTGGTTGAACTGGAGGCAGCTGTGTAGAAGCTGTTTCCTCCTCTCCCAGCGCCATATTGTGGGAGAGCAGATGCATAGAATAAGTCTTAATTCCAGTAACTTAGTCTAGTTCGAGTTGCTCCCCACACTTTCAAATAAATAAATAAATCTTTAAAAAAAATGCTAGATTTTTATTGGAGTTGCACTGAATCTATAGATCAGTTTGAGGAGATTAGACATCTTTTTTTTTTAATATTTGTTCATTTATTTTATTTGAAATGCAGTTACAGAGAGGCAGAGGCAGATAGAGAGGTCTTCCATCCGCTGGTTCACTGCCCAGATGACCACAATGGCCAGAGCTGCGCCGATCCGAAGCCAGGAGCCAGGAGCTTCTTCTAGGTTTCCTTCACGGGTGCAGGGGCCTAAGGACTTGAGCCAACTTCCATTGCCTTCCCAGGCTATAGCAGAGAGCTGGACCGGAAGTAGAGCTGCCAGGACTTGAACCGGCACCCATATGGCATGACGGCACTGCAGGCTGGGGCTTTACCCGCTATGCCACAGCGTCGGCCCCAAAGATTTTTATTTTAAGAAATTGGTTCATGTGATTGTGGAGGCATGGTGAGTTGAAAATCTAGTGGATATGGCCACAGGGCTCAGATTCAGGAAAGAGTTGAAGTTGAGTACAAAGGCAGGAAGAGCCAGTATTGCTATGAAATCAAAGAGTGAGCTGGTAGAGCTCTTTCTTTGGGGGACATTTCCTTTTTAATTCTACTCAGGCTTCCAACTGATTGGGTAAGGCTCACCCGCATTGGGAAGGACAATCTGCTTTACTTAGTCTGCCAATTTAAATGTAAATCTTATACAAAAACAGCTTCATGGAGCATCCAGAATAATTAACTAAATATCGAGGCACTGTGACCCAGAAAATTTTACATACAAAATTAACCATCACAGCACTCCTTTGCCTGTATTTCCATTATCAGCTTTTAGAAATTATCAGCAATATATAAAGACTAGAGAGAAAAAAATGTCCCTGACACAATTCTGTAAGCGATCTGGAATAATTTATTGCTAAAATAAAATAGTTCAGTAGCTCTTGACTTTCAGCATTAAATCGTAGTTTTTCCCAAACAAATCCACCTTGATGAATTCCTGGGTTCTGGGTTGTGAGAAAGAGAGGGAAAGAGCATATATGTATAGAGGTGTGAATACACACACACACACACACACACACAAGATGCTGGAGTCATAGGTGGTGGCTCAACCTGCTGTGCTAGAGTGCCTGTCCCTGTATTTTCTTTTTGAATGCCATTGGAGTTTTGATGAGCATTGAAAGTGTAGATCACTTTGGATAGTATGGAGATTTTAACAATGTTTTTTAAATCCAGGAACTCAGAATACCTTTTCCTTTATTTTTTCTTCAATTTTTTTCATCAGTGTTTTGTAATAATCAGTGTATGGATCTTTTACTTCCTTGATTAAATTTATTACTGAGTATTTTATTCTCTCTGACTCTATTATAAATGGGAATGAGTTTCTTTTATTTCTTTTTCAGATTATTCATTGTTGATACGTGAAAATGTAGCTGATTTTTCTGTTTGCTTTACATCCTGCAAATTTACTGAACTTTTTTTTAATTAGTTCTAGCAGGTTTTTGGTGGATTCATTAATATTTTTTTAATACAAGGGGCCTTTTCAAAAGTTCATGGAAAATGGAATTAAAAGATAATGTAAGGGCTGGTGCTGTGGCATATCGGGTAAAGCTGCCCCCTGCAGTGCTGGCATCCCATATAGGTTCGGGTCCCAGCTGTTCCACTTCCACTCCAGCTCTCTGCTATGGCCTGGGAAAGCAGTAGAAGATGGTCCAAGTCCTTGGGTCCCTGCGCCCATGTGGGAGACCAGGGAAGAAGCTCCTGGCTTAGGATTGGCCCAGCTCTGGCCACTGCGGCCATTTGGAGAGCGAACCAGCAGATAGAAGCCCTTTTTCTCTCTCTGCCTCTGTCTCTATAACTCTTATTTCAAATAAATACATAAATCTTTTTTTAAAGATAATATGACTTTTTCGTGAATATTTTGAAGCTCCCTTGTGTGTGTGCTTGTGTGTGTGTGTGTGTGTGTGTATAAAGCATCATGATATCTGCAAAAAGAGACAATTGAACTTCTTTTCTGATTTGTATGATTTTTATTTCTTTAACTGCTCTGTCTACGGCTTCTATTATAATGTTGAGTAGAAGTGGCATGAGTGGGCCACTTACCTTGTTGCTGATTGTAAAGGGAAAATTTTAAATCTTTTTCACCATTCAGTATGTTAGCTGTAGTCTTGTAAATATGGATTTTTTTGTTGAAATGCATTTCTGTACCTAATTTTCTGAGATTTAAAAAAATTTTTAAAAAAATTATTTATTTGAAAGTCAGAGTTACACAGAGAAAGAAGGAGAGGCAGAGAGACAGTCTTCAATCCACTGGTTCACACCCCAGATGGCTGCAACGGCCGGAGCTGCGCCGATCCGAAGCCAGGAGCCAGGAGCTTCTTCAGGTCTCCCATGCAGGTGCAGGGCCCAAGGACTTGGGCCATCCTCTACTGCTTTCCCAGGCCACCACAGAGAGCTGGATTGGAAGAGGAGCAGGCAGGACTCGAACCAGCACCCATGTGGGTTGCCGGCACTTCTGGCAGCAGCTTTACCTGCTACCCCTTTATGTTTTTTTTTTTAATTTTTTAATTTTTATTTTTTTGAGAATTTTAATCATAAAAAGATGTTGGATTTTGTCAAAGGCCATTTCTGCATCTATTGAGATCATAATGCATTTTTTATTCTTCATTTTGTGAATATAGTGTATCATGTTTATTGATTTTCATATACTGAGATACTCAGTCTTTTTTTTTTTTTTTCATTTTTAAATTTTTTTCCTGAGTCATTCTTAGAATCCCAGGGACGAATCTCATGTGATCATGGTAAGTGATCCTTTTAATGTGCTGTTGTGGGGCCGGCGCTGTGGGGCAGTAGGTTAAAGCCCTGGCCTGAAGCACCGGCATCCCATATGGGCGCCAGTTCTAGTCCCGGCTGCTCCTCTTCTGATCCAGCTCTCTGCTATGGCCTGGGAAAGCAGTAGAAAATGGCCCAAGTCCTTGGGCTCCTGCACCCACATGGGAGACCTGCAAGAAGTTCCTGGCTCCTGGCTTTAGATCAGCACAGCTCTGGCCGTTGCACCCATCTGAGGAATGAACCAGTGGATGGAAGACCTCTCTCTCTGTCTCTACCTCTCTCAGTAACTCTGTCTTTCAAATAAATAAAATAAATATTTTAAAAAATGTGCTGTTGTGTTTAATGTGTTTGCTAGTATATTGTTGAGGGGTTTTCGTCTGTTCATCAGGCATATGAGTCTGTAGTTTTATTTCTTGCAGTATCCTTGTTTGCTTTTGGTTCCAGGATAATCCTGGCCTTATAATATGATTTTAAAATTTTTCTTCCTTTTTAACTTTGTGAAAAAGTTTGAGGGGAATTAATATTAGTTCTTTAAATGTTTGATAAAATTCAGTAGTAAAACCTTCAGGTCTTAGGATTTTTCTTTGATGGGAGATTTTAAATTACTGATTCAATCTCCTTACTCATTTTTGATCAGTTCAGATTTTCTGTTTCTTCATAACAGTCTTGGTAGCTTGTATTTGTCTAGGACACTGTCCATTTCCTCTAGGAATTATGATTTGTTTTATAATTGTTTATAGCAGTCTCTTATCCTAGTATCTGTTGTAGTATCTCTTCTTTCATTCTGATTTGAGTTATCTTTTTTCTTTGTTCAGTTAATATTTTGTTGATTTTGTTTATCTTTTAACAAACCAATTCTTAGTTTTGTTTATCTCTTCCATTGTTATTTTAGTCTCTTTTTCAATTCTTTTTTTTGTTAAAGATTATTTATTTGAAAGGCAGAGTTAGAGAGGCAGTGGCAGAGGTGGAGAGAGAGGCCTTCCATCTGCTGGTTCACTCCCCAAATGACTGCAACTGACAGGAGCTGGGCCGATCTGAAGCCAGGAGGCAGGAGCTTCCTCCGGTCTCCCACATGGGTGCAGGGGCTCAAGGACTCAGGCCATCTTCTACTGCTTTCTAAGGCCACAGCAGAGAGCCGGATCAGAAGTGGAGCAGCCAGCTCTCGAACCAGTGCCCATATGGGATGCTGGCACTGCAGATGGCAGCTTTACCTGCTGCACCACAGCGCTGCCCCTTTCAGTTATTTCTACTCTGGTCTTTATTATATCCTTTCTCCAAATAACTTTGGGATTATTGTGTTCTTTTTTATCTGGTTCCTTTTTTTAAGAGATTTTATTTTTTGGAAAGAGTTACAGACAGAGAGAAGGAGAGACAGACAAAGGACTTAGATCTGCTGGTTCACTCCCCAAATGGCCACAATGGCAGGAGCTGGGCCTATTCAAAGCCAGGAGCCAGGAATTTCTTCCGGGTCTCCCATGCAGGTGCGGGGGTCCAAGCACCTGGATTGTCTTCAATTACTTTCCCAGGCCATAGCAGAGAGCTAAATCAGAAGAAGAGCTGGTGGGACTAGAACAGGTGCCCATATGGGATGCTGGTACCACAGGCAGAGACTTAGCCTACTACACCACAGTGCCGGCCCCTTATCTAGTTCGTTAAGATATAATGTTAAGTTGTTTATTGGGATCTTCCTCTTGCGATGTAGGTATTAATTGCTATAGATTTCCCTCATAGAACTGTTTTTGCTACATCCTGTAGCTTGGCATATTTTTTTTTTTCATTTTTATTTGTCTCAAGATTTTTTTAAATTTCCCTTTTAATTTCTCCTTTGATTCATTGTTTGGGAACATGTTTAATTTCCATATATTTATGCATTTTCCAAAATGGCTGTTGCTATTTATTTATAGTTTCGTATCACTGTGTTTGGCAAAGATGCTTGATATGATTTCAGTCTTCTTGATTTGGTTAAGACTTGTTTTGTGGTCTAACATATTACGGAGACTATTCCCTGTGTGCTTGAGACAAACATGTGTTCTGTTGCTATTGGATGGATCCCTCTTGACGCTGCACATGGATTTTCTGCTTGTTTTCAATGGCAGTGGCACTGGTGTCTGATGGTGTTTGTGGAGCTGTCATGGAGCTGGGACTTGAAGCATAGGTTCACCTGCAAGGCTATAACTCTGGAATTCTGGTGGTCATGAACATGACCCCTGGAGCACAAGCATTCCCACTGCCATGTTGGTGGCAGTATGCAAGGCATACATTCTTGTGCTGTAGTCAGAGAGCCAAGAATATGACCACAGGTGTGAGCGAAGTTAGCCTGGCTCTGACCCCGTGGCATGGTTTATAGCTGTAGGACATCTGAGCCAGTGCTTGGAGCATGGTCCATGTCTAGCATGGGCTTGGCTCTGGAGCCCAGAGTATGCGCTAGATTACTATTGCCAAGGTCACAGCATCTGAGGCATGAATGGTTTACAAAGCAGCTGCAGAGCCTCTGTCTAGAGTATGAGCATTCCCAGAATGGCTATGGATGGATGGATTGGGAAATGCTGGGGGTTGGGAGAAGTCCTTCTCCAGTGTGGCTATATTTGGTGGTGGTAGGGGGGGAGGGGTGGGCACCTGCATCTCTTTCTCTGGATTTCCCTGGCAGGAATGCCTATTGGTTTACCTCAGTGGTGAGAGGCTGAAGTTCTTTGCGGAGCAGGCCTCTGGAGACTGCCATGGTCCCCCCTGCAAGGCAATCAGCAATAGCCTATGCCTTTCTTTTTTCCTGCAAGTCATCTCCAGGTGTCTCAGGTATGCTGGTCTCCACAGAGATGCTGGCTTTGTGGATAGTCTCTATTTTCTACTCTATTGTGTTGCTGCAGGTTTTTTTTAATGGACCCTTGAGCTCTTTCTGGGCTTACATATTTATGTATGTATGTATGGATGAGTGTGTGTGTGTGTATATAAAATAAGATGTCATTTTGGTTAGTTAACCTGCTTGTATAACAGCACTGGGTTGAATTATATCCCCCAACAAGTTCTGTCCAAGCCTTAGCCCCCAGTACCTGTGAATGTGATCTTATTTGGAAACAGACTCTGCATATGCACTTCAGGATTTGGAGATGAGATCATCCAGTATTTAGGGTACCACTAATTGTAAAACCTCAGTCTAAACTGTATTTTATATGGTTATCAGGATAGTATTACCAATGATAATATATAAAGAGAAATTTAAAACTTGGTGAAAATTCCTTATGTACTAAGTGTTTTTAAATATATTGAGGAATTAATGCTCACAGCACCCTTACCAGGTAGATACTGTGAATAATCAGAATTTTATAGATGATAAATTGAGGAAGAGAGAGAGCAAGGACCTTGCCCAAGATGGCATAGAGAGTGAGACAGCTTATATTTGTACCCAGTTTGTTATGACCTAGAGTGTGGAACAGTATCAAAGATTTATTAAGTGAAAGAAGCAGTTTTCTCAATCATGTGTATCTTGGTAGGCCATTAAAAATAATGCCTAATAAGTTAATATATTCACACAAAAAACTGGAAACTGCACCTAGTGGCAAAAAGATTATTTGTATGGGTGGGCATTGTGGTACAGTGGGCTAAGTCACTGCTTGGGATGCCCACATGCCACATCAGAGTGCATGGGATCGAGTCCTGCTTCTAGTTGCTGCCCAGCTACCTGCTAATGTGCACCCTGGGAATCAGCAGGTGATAGCTCAAATTCTTGGGCCCCTGCCATTCATGTGGGAGACCTAGATGGAGCTCAAGGCTCCTGACTTCAGCCTGGCTCAGATCTGCCTGTTGTAGGTATTTGAGGAGTAAAATAGCAGATGGAAGAACTTTGTCTCTTTGCATTTAACAAACAGACAAACAAAAGTGATTTGTGACCTTGGAATACATATTCCTTGCAGTGCTGAGGACTGTAGTGCAGTGGGATAAGGAGTCAGCGGGAAAAAAAAGAATGTTAAGAGGGAATGTAGGGACCACCCCTGGTTTAAAATTGAAGGGAGGATTAGAAGGGGGCTCTTCTGTTGCTGAATAGGTAATGAAATATCTAGGGTGGATTTTGAAAATCTTTAATTACTTGAAAGTTGAGCATGACAAAAAGTCAATGTGAAGAATTCAACTTATCTCCGATTTAAACCATGGAAGTTGTCCATATGTTCATTTCTTTAGTGCCTTCCTATTTGTACTTGAGAAATAATGAGATCCCTGCAATGGAATAGTATGGGTTTTTAGTTCAATAAATAGTTACTTGTCAATGGAAGAAAGGATAATTGTGTGACAAGAAGTACTGGTTACTCTTTGAGTTTTGTCTCCCAGGGAGGCACTGAATGACTGGAATCTTGCTGAGATGCTGGTGGATTTTGTAGCACTTGAGGACACTGCACTAGAGACGACAGGACAGGTGCGGACATTTCCTGTACATATATGAACCCACGCAGCACCGCACGAGCAGCCACTGGACGAACACCACACCTGGCTTCTCTGACCTATCACTGTGCTCATGTGGTGAGTACACAGAAACACACACACACACACATCTTCCCAGCATGGGGCACTGAATTTGAGTCTGCTCCGAGGTATGAGGGTGAACAATTCTTTCTTTTTTTTTTATGACAGAGTGGACAGTGAGAGAGAGAGAGAGAGAGAAAGGTCTTTCTTCCTTTACTGTTGGTTCACCCCCCAATGGCTGCTGTGGCCAGCGTGCTACGACCGGCACACAGCGCTGACCCGAAGCCAGGAGCCAGGTGCTTCTGGTCTCCCATGCGGGCGCAGGGCCCAAGCACTTGGGCCATCCTCCACTGCACTTCTAGGCCACAGCAGAGAGCTGGCCTGGAAGAGGGGCAACCGGGACAGAATCCGGCGCCCCGACCGGGACTAGAACCCGGTGTGCCGGTGCCGCAGGCGGAGGATTAGCCTAGTGAGCCACGGCACCAGCCAGAATAATTCCTATTAGAATATGAAACACCCAAGAACATAGAGGAACCTTCTGGCTCTAAAACTTTGGACTCAGGTCACATCAGACGTGTGTGCCCCCATCAGGGGAAACAGACGTGAGGTGCACAGTGCCTGCCTTTGTGCTGGGCTCAGCCAGCCCCTCCTGCCCTGTCCCAACTTTTAAAGGAGCAGAGAGGCCCCACGGGATCCCCCTGCTCTGGACAGTTTCCTCATTGACCCCCGGGGACAGCTCTGTAGGGGCGGTGCGGTCAGGCCCATTTCACATGACCCAGCTCAGCTCCCAGAGCCTCGGTCTGCTGTGCAGGTGGGTGGGGGGAGGGGAGTGGCAGGAGGTTCTGTCCCTCGTCCTCCCTAGGGGACCCTGAGCAGCCTCCCTTCTAGAAGATGGGCCTCCAGCTTGAGACGTGGTCAGAGGGCACAGCCCTGCTAGTGCGCCCCGCGCCTCCCTGCACGGCCCCTCTCGGTGGCAGGGGAGGCACCATCCCAGCCTCCGTGCCAGGAGCCCCGGGTGTGGGGCCACCTGAGGGGCTGGTCCCTGAGGTGGTGCGTGGGGTCTGGCGGGAACTCGGGTGCTGCCCTGAGGACAGGTGAGTGAGAGGGAAGGAAGGCAACATGTACTGAGTTCTTGATGCAAAAGCACTTCATACTTCATGTCTTTATACTTTCATCCTAGCACTTGATCAGTCATTATGTCAGTTATTCCTGTTAGGTCCTAGCTTCAGGTATTTTTTTTAAAGATTTATTTATTTATTTGAAAGAGTTACACAGAGAGAGAAGGAGAGGCAGAGAGAGAGAGGTCTTCCATCCGCTGGTTCACTCCCCAATTGGCTGCAGTGGCTGGAGCTGCGCGGATCCGAAGCCAGGAGCCAGGAGCCTCTTCTGGGTCTCCCACATGGGTGCAGAGGCCCAAGGACTTGGGCCATCCTCCACGGCTCTTCCAGACCACAGCAGAGAACTGGATCGGAAGTGGAGCAGCTGGGTCTCAAACCGGCACCCATATGGGATGCCAGTACTGCCGGTGGCAGCTTAACCTGCTATGCCACAGCACCCAATTATAAATCTTAAGAAAAAATGTGAGATGGAAAGACCAGGTGCAGAAGATGAGTCCCATGGTGGCACCTTTGGGAAACACTCTGTGTGTGTGTGTGTGTTCTTCTAAATCTTACCTGTAGATACACATCTGGATACTGTCCAGCATTCTGTTGCCAACAGATGCATTTACATCAGATAGGAGATGGGCCAGCAGGAAATGTAGATTCGCATTCATGAGTTGTATATGTTGAAATTTTGTATTTAGGTGGAAAATGCCTTTTTTTTTTTTTCTATTTGAGAGGTACATGGACAGAGAGCTTCCATCTCCTGGTTTATACCCCAAATGACTGCAATAGCCAGGACTGGGCCAAGGTCAGAGCCAAGAGCTGGAAATGCAATCCAGGTCTCTCACCGTGGTGGCAAGAACCCAATTATTGAGACATCACTGCTGCCTCCCAGGGTCTACATTGGTGAGAAGCTGGAGAGAAGCTGTAGCCAGAAATTAAACCCAGGATCTCTGATGTGCAGGCAGGCATCTTAACTGCTAGGTTCAATGTCTGCTTCCAAGGTGAAAAGTATTTACTTCTAAAGAGATTGATAAAGTAACACTCACATGTATTTATTAATTTGGAAAGGTATGAATTACATGCAATTTTCTGGTGAAACAAAGTAGATAACAAATTGAACTCTCTGTGTATGTATGTTTCTTATTTCTCCTT
The DNA here is from genome assembly GCF_051225735.1 of Oryctolagus cuniculus. NCBI lineage: Eukaryota > Metazoa > Chordata > Mammalia > Lagomorpha > Leporidae > Oryctolagus > Oryctolagus cuniculus. Next base: position 89,451,986 of record NC_142888.1, read on the forward strand.
TAGCTTTATGACCCAGATACTTACAGGTGAAGTATCATTTTAAATTAGATAGGGGCTGGAGCCAATCTCAGTTCTAAATAATCATGGACAATAATGGATACCGAAGCTTCCTGTCATTAGGCAGTAACTCCTGAAAGTTCTGGTTGAAGCCAAGCTGTGATCTTCTGCGCTTTCCTTCTTTCTGAACCCTGGTCTGGAACACTCAATTAGTCCTGGCTCTGGTCACCTGATGACACCCACCTCCATTTTTCCTCTGAGTCTTTGATGAAAATGCATGCATCTTGCATAGTCACACAGGTCTGGAAGGGGTTTGTCTGCTGTAATGACACCTGTGTGGTACATGCACATGAACATGAAATCAGGTCCACTTGCTGTTCACCCCACTTCTCCATCACATCCCCTGACTTGTCTCTCCCTTCTCTGTGGGCTGAGGTGTCCACACTGCAGGGGTTCCTCCCAGAGAGCAGGGTGTTCTTCCCGCATTACCTCACCCTGTACAGGCTTCCTAGACGTCCTCCCGCCTCTTCTCAGCCACCCTTCTCCTGCATACCATGGCCACACCTGCCCTGATCCCATTATTGCTAGCCTGTCACCTCTCTGTCACCTCCTCCTGCCCTGCACCTGCTCATCTGTGTGAGCTAAGGCACCATGAGCACCTTGGTGTTTAATAATGTCATGTCTATGGTCCAGAGTATATGTTTCTACAGTGTTCTTTCACATATGCTGAGTTTTTTCAGGACAGAGTCAGAAGCATTCTGTACTTAGGTTTATTAGCTGGGTTTTAAGGGAGATATTACACTTTGTGCTCATTACAGACACATTGGGCTTGTAGTTTTCACAGTAGAGGTACGATGGTGCCACCTTGTGACCAAATCCTGCAGTGCAGGTGGAACTTGGTAGAGCTGGAAGGTGGGAGGGAGGGCCTGTGGCCCAAGCGACCCCACAAAGCTTTCTGGAAGTCTAGGAGGGAAAGGAAGGATTCATAGGAATACTACAGGAAGGCTCAGGGTGTCCAAAAGGAAGTGTAGTGTCCTGTCACTGTGCAGTAGAGAAAGCCCTGTATGAGAGGAAGGGAACGATTAGTTTGGGGCTGTGAGGGCTCTGGATGAACAGAGACCTGACAAGCCAAGTGCATCCATGCTGTTCATGACCTTCTCAGCCTAACTTCACCCTCACGGTCACCGTTCTCTACCCACATACATTTCTTTTCTTTTCTCTTGGAATAGTGTCACTGGCATGCTTTTTATGAGCTTCATCTTGGGGCTTTTAGTATGTAATGAACCAGGTGAGGGTGGTGGGGCTAGTTTCCAGCACTTCGCAGGTGAACTCCAGTGTAGGTTCTTCTCAGGAGTACAACAGGTTCCTCACAGTTTACAGGCTCATTACTGAGCTGCAAAAACTCTCTCCCCTGTATTCCTCTGATCATCTGCCACAATCAGACAGAAAGCAGGAGACTTTTTTCTACAGCTATAGTGGAAACCTTAGCTGAAGGTAGCCATGTAAACACGTTTCTGTGAGAATTTTTATTTTAAAGATTTATTTACTTATTTGAGAGGCAGAGCTACAGACTGAGAGAAAGAGCCAGAGAGCGAGGTCTTCCATCTGCTGGCTCCCTCCCCAATGGACACAATGGCAATGCTAGGCCGATCTGAAGCCAGGAGCCAGGAGCTTCTTCCAGGTCTTCCACGCGGGTGCAGGGGCCCAAGGACTTGGGCCATCTTCTACTGCTTTCCCAGGCCATAGCAGAGAGCTGGATAGGAAGAGGAACAGCTGGGACTCAATCCAGCGCCCACATGGGATTCCAGCACTGCATGTAGAGGCTTAATCTTTTATGCCATGGCTCCAGCCCCAGGATTTCACCTTTTTTTTATTACAACAACTAGGCTTTCATGATATAATACCACAAAGTTTATTTTACCCGTATTGTTTTGATGAAAACTCAGATAGTTTACTATGCATTATTACAGACTGCTCTACATAACTGCCTTGCTCATCTATATGCATTTCTTTGTGGTCAGTTTCTCAAATTTTTCAGAACCTGAAAATCTACAGAAATTATGAATTAATACATTCAGATGCCATTATTAACGCATGTTCTGAACAGCAGGAAATGAAAGTGTATGTTTCTCCACACAAAGAAAGAATGCTCCTTGGTTAGGCAGCAAATATCTCTCATGCCTGTTTACATCGTCATTTATTTTTACTGCTTATCAGTATTCCATGTGACAATTCCTATGACCCTGTGTCATTCAGAGTGCTGTGGCGTTTGCCGTCATCCTCACTGGGTGGGACCTTTTCAGACTGTGTACACTGCTAAAGGGCACAGCACACGGCATAGTTCACATCACTGTTGGCACTAGTGACCTAAATGTGCCCTCTTTGGGCCCAGCTACCGTGATGACTGATCCAGGTCAGCGTATGACAATCGTATGTACGTGTGTGTGTGTGTGTGTGTGTGCTGACAACCGTATTTCCCTTCTGCCCCTTCCTGGCTGTGCATACTGTTTGGTCTCCCTACATTCAGGGGCAGAAGTGGAGGAAAGGAATTATTTAATGGCTGTCCTCCTAGCCAGATCCTTATCAACATCCCTCACTATGTTCTGAAGAAAAACCTGTAAAGGAGAGATTCTTGGTGCAAAGGATGTGCCACAGAGCTAATGCCATTTAGTCTCCCCAAAATGGAATCTCGTGAGAAACTCTGTGGAGGAATCAAAGTCGTAGTTATGGTGACATCCTGTCACTCAGGGCAGGCCCTAGACTCTGGTCTGGGCCCACTCTTCAGCTACTGCTAGGCATGAAGAATAGGAAGTGGTCAGACATGACCTTGACTTTGCTCATCAGGGCAACCTGCGGTGATATGCAGGCAGGGTGGGGAAGGGTGATTGGCTGAAGGAACACAGGACGCAGAGTCAGCAGGCTTGGGATGCAGCTGCAGGTTTAGGTGCATCCATGCTTGTATAGAACACGTCCATCAAGGCCTTTGTATGAAGAGGTTGGACCGTTATTGTCAGCCCTCAGAGGACTAGGCCACATCACATTTTTTAAAAAAAGATTTTTTTTTTTTATTTATTTGAAAGAGTTACAGAGAGAGGTAGAGACAGAGAGAAAGGTCTTCCATCCGCTGATTACTCCCCAGATGGCTGCAATGGCCAGAGCTGCGCTGATCTGAAGTCAAGAGCCAGGAGCTTCCTCTGGGCCTCCCACGTGGGTGCAGGGGCCAAAAGACCCAGGCTATCTTCCACTGCTTTCCCAGGCCATAGCAGAGAGCTGGATTGGAAGTGGAGCAGCCAGGTCTCAAACTGGTGCCTGTATGGGATGCTGGCACTGTAGGCGGTGGCTTTACCTGCTACACCACAGCGCCAGCCCCATGTGTATTGTTCTTATTCATTGTGGATCTTCCTAGTTGGTAGAAAGATCAGACTTGGAGCAGGAGTGTATGTGGGGGACCGACCCCTCATGATCCTGCATTTTGGAACAAGGACATTGGAGTAATTGGGCAACCACTGAGACAGAGGAGTAGAGCTCACCCCGCGGGCAAAGCAGAGCAAGTGGCCCTGCAGGGACGCTGTGTCCTCAGAGTTCTGGAGGGAGAGGGCCTGGCTGACCAGTTTTTCTCCTTCCAAACTCCTCAGCCAGGAAAGGCATGCTTGCTCTAGAGGAAGTGAGTGTGGAGTGGGACTGGATGTGTTTTGGTCATGGCCGCCCCTCCCATGGTAGAAAACAGCAGGAATGGGGGATTAGAATCCCCCAGGATAAACTAATGCATGGTGGGATTGACTAGGTTTCTGCCTACTATATGCCTATGTTCTTGTAGGCCTGCCTCCCAGAAACTCTGAGGTCCCTTATGTGACGTTTTGGTTTCCAGATCTTCCAGTCCCGTGATTAGGGACAGTCTCTCAGTGTTCTGTACGGAGGGTGCTTCGTCACGCTGCGTGATTCTCCATGTCCCCCCCCTTCCCAGGGCCTCGCTCATCTCCCAGAGCGTGAGGGGTGAGGGCGTGGTGGCGGGAAGGCAAAGGTCTTTTTTCATGGAAACACAAGGTAACAAAGGGATTTAAAGAAGCATTTCTGGAGGGGAGTAGCAGCTGTGTTGTCATGGAAACTCGACGTCATCATTGCGACTTTATCGGCTATGATGACTTTTTAGTGGCAACCTACGTGGCCTTGCTGGAAAAGCAGAGTCCCTCATAAAGAAAGGTCTTTTGGAAATGGTGGTGGCTCTGAGCCCAACAGTGGTGAGGAGTGAAGCTCCCAGGGGTGCCGGGAGACAGAGGAATCCCAGATCCAAGTTGGCTTGGTCCCGCTTTAGGAGTTGGTGCCCGGCCTCCTCGTGAGGGAGGGGGAGATGGGACCCTTCTGGCCCCAGGGAGTGGGGTGTCCTGGAGCTACCTTCCAAGGAAAGGTGGGGTCGGCAGGATGGGACAGGTAGCTCTCAGGCCCCAACCTCCCCTCTGTAAAGCGGTGATCAGAAGGCTCCCTGTCAGAGTTGCTGCAGCCGTCAGTGATAACACCTGCTAAATAGTAATCCATCATATCACCCCCCCCCTCCCCCGGTCTCCTCCCTCAACCTCCGAGCAACTTGAGATGATAATATGCATTCTAAAATGATTGCCATGTTTTCAGCCATTCTACTCTGGAAATTTTTGGGATGCCAGGAATTTATCAAAAATTGTTAAATTGGTCAAGTACAACAGTTCAGTTATTTTCAAAAGTAGTCATTGTCAATTATCATGTACTTTGTTTTATCACAGCGCTATGCAGCTGTGTCCCCTGAAATTCTCAGAAGAGCCTAAATACCATTGTTGTGTTGTCTCAGGACACCATTTTCAGTTCGGGGGTACCCAGTGTCTCATCGCCTCCTACTGCCCTGTGCCCAGCCAAGTGCAGCCTCTGTCACTGTGCGTTAGGATTCTTCTCCAAGACGTTCTAAGTAAATGGCATCATGGAGATATTTCTGTTTGTTTGGCTTTTGATTTTTTTGATTTGGATTTCTTCATTCACAGTGTTTAAGGTTTATTCATTTTGTTGTACATATCCACATTGCTTATTTTTATATTGCTGGGTAATATTCCACTGTATCAATATAATACTGTTTGTTTTATACATTCACCCATTTGGGAAATTGTGGCTGCTTGGGCAGTGTTATACGCATGAAACTGCTGTAGACAGTGTTGTACTCATGTAAGTCTTTGCACAGACACAGGCCTCCTTCTCTCAGGATAAAGATTTGTGAGTGCAATAGCTGGATCACATAGTAGACTTAAGGGTAACATGGTGAGACAGTGGCCAGTGATTTCCAGTGTGGTTGTTCTGTTTTTCATGGCCCCCGCAGTGTGTGAGTTTCATCCTCCACAAACCTGGTAGTACTTGGGATAGTTAGGACCTCCCCTCCCCTCCCCTCCCCTCCCTCCCCCCCCTGCCCTCCCCTCCCATCTCTTCCCTCCCCAGTGTCATTGCAGAAGCAGGTAAACCCATTGCCTGCAATGCTGGCATCCCATGTGTGTGGCGATTTGTGCCCCGGCTACTCTACTTCTGATCCAGCTCCCTTTTAATGGCCTGGGAAAAGTAACAGAAGGTGGTCCAAGTGTTTGGGTCCCTGCCACCCATGGAGAACCCAGAAGAAGCTCCTGGCTTTGACCTGGCCTAGTCCTGGCTGTTGCAGCCATCTGGGGGTTGAACCAATAGATGGAAGATCTCTGTCTCTCTCTGTAACTCTTTAAAATAAATAACAAATCTTTAAAAAAAGAAAAAAAATACTTTCTTCCTTGCACTGAATTGCTTTTGTATGTCAAAAATCAGCTTTCTCTATATGTATGTGTCTGTTTTGTTTCCCATCCTCCTACTTTCCTCTTTCTTCTATGTACTTGCGTATCCCCTTACTGTCCCTTCTTCTAGATTCACACCAGGGAAGGGTGCAGACTGTGCACCCAGAACCAGAAGTTCTAAGAGGCGATGCAGGTGTGGAATGGAGCTCCTAGACTGGCTAGCAGAGCAAGAGTGAGGAGATCAGGCTCCCATCGTGGCGACAGTAGAGGTAAGTCACGTCCCTCCACCAGCCTCATCTATACAATAGGATAACAGCTGTCAATCCTCCTGACAATGAAGAATACCCTGGAGATGAAGTATGGTCCCATGTTTATATATATTTGGCTGTTTCTGATTTTTAATCCCATTCCTTTGATGATATTTTCTCATTTCACGCCAGTAGCACACTGGATGACTGTAGGTTTAACAAGAATCTTGGCTTCAGGTATGATTGTTCTCTAGCTTTGTTCTTTTACAAAGTTGTATTCACAGTGGAGAACCTTTGCATGTTTACATGAACCTTAACATGATCATCTCAATTTCTTTAAAAAAATGACTGTTGGGATTTAAGTGAATCTATCTATCAGACTGGGGAAAATTGAGATGCTAACAATACTGAGTCTTCTGGTCCATGAATAGAGTGTGTCTCTCGCTGATTTAGATCGTTATTTCTCTTAGTGTTTTGGTGTTAAGTGTACATGCATTGCATATGTGTCATCAGATTATTAGTAAACGTTTATACTCTTTGATGCTTCCATAAATGATATCATTTTTAAAAAGATTTATTCATTTATTTGAAAGGCAGAGCCACAGAGAGGAAGAGGCAGAGAGAGAAAGAGGTCTTTTATACTCTGGTTCACTGCCCAGATGTCTGCAATGGCCATAGCTGGGTCAATCTGAAGCCAGGAGCCAGCAGCTTCTTCCCTTTCCCCCATGCTGGTGCAGGGTGCCAAGGACCTGGGCCATCTTTTACGGCTTTCCCAGGAAACAGCGGAGAGCCAGATCGGAAATGGAGCTGCCAGGAATTGAACCAGCGCCCATATGGGATACCAGCATTGCAGGCAGCGGCTTTACATAGTACACCACAGTGCCGGGCCCAATGATAATCATATTTTTTCCACTTAGTTTTTTTTTTATTGAATGATAATCGTACTTTTAAGATTTTTTTTAAGTTTTTTTTGAGAAGTAATGTGACAGAGGAAGGAAGAGAGAGAAAGAGATCTTCCATTTGCTGGTTCACTCCACAGAAGGCTGTGAGAGCCAGGGCTGGGTCAAGCCAAAACCCAGATCCAGGAACTCCATCCGGTTCTCTTATGTGAGTGGCAGGGACCAAGGACTTACGCCATCTTCTGCTGCTTTCCCAGGTGCATCGGCAGGAAGCTCTATGAGAAGCGGAGTAGCCAGGGCTCTAACTAGCACTTTGATATGTGATGGTAGTGTTGTAAGCAGCAACTTAATCCACTGTGCCACAGTGTGCATGCCAGTTTTTAAAGTACAGTTGCTGTGGGCAGGCGCTGTGGCCCAGTAGGTTAAAGCCCCAGCATGCAGCACTGGCATCCCATACGGGCGCCGGTTTGAGTCCTGGCTGCTCCATTTCCACTCCAGCTCTCTGCTATGGCCTGGGAAAGCAGTAGAAGTGGCCCAAGTCCTTGGGTCCTTGCACTTGCACGGGAGACCAGGAAGAAGCTCCTGGCTCCTGGCTTTGGATCGGCCCAGCTCCAGCCGTTGTAAGAGGACGCTGTGCACCTTCAGGCGAGTGGAGCGTGGTGCCGATTTTCCTCTCCTTCCCAAAACTCCACTGGGACATTAGATGAAAAATTCTGGAGTCATGTATAATTTCTGTCACTTTGCAGTGATAATGATGTGTGTGTTATTTGCATTATCCAGTGCAATTATGAAAAAAACTAACACGTGCTTTTCCTGTCTCACAGCACAGCATCTCCGGCCACCGTGACAGGTGCAGATTTCTCCCCACCACAGCTGATCAGCTCTGCAGAGGTTTCCCAGTGGGCAGCCGGGCGACCCTACTTCCATTCAGCTCCACCACTGCCCACCGCGAGGCAGCTTCACATCCCACAGGTGAGGGCCTGTTCCCACTGCAGATACCAGCTTGTGACCCGGGCTTCTGATTGACAGGTTTGCATTGGGATTTCCAGCGGCCATTGGTGACCAACCTTAACCTTCAGCCCCCCTCCCCTCCGCAGAGATTGCGGTGGGGCTGAAAGCGCCAATCCTGTGATCATGCCTTGTTCTCTCTGGGTGAGCGGCCCCATCCTGAAGCCTTCCATGTCCCCAGGCTCCAGGCATCTTATGGTCATACAAAAGAAGTGGCTACTACGCAGCGATGTCAGGTTTTAGAGATTATTCTCAGGACATGGAGGGTAGCAGAGGCCAGATACGTATTTCTTACTATCATAGTGAGTGTTGTTTATCTGTGCAGAATGGGATCATGGTTGGTGTGTACTCTTAGACTGTGTGGCTGTTTCACGAAGTGGTTATATGTTTCTCTTGTCAGCATTTGGAGTTTTCTATTTTTTCGTTTTGAAGATGTATTTATTATTTATTTGAGAAGTAGATTTATAACAGAGAGGGAGAAACAGAAAGGTCTTTGATCTTTGGCCGTAATGGCCAGAGGTGGGCTGATCCGAAGCCGGAGGCAGGAGCTTCTTCTGGGTCTCCCATTAGGTTTAGGGGCCCAAGCACTTAAACCATCTTCTGCTGCTTTCCCAGGCCACAGCAGAGAGCTGGATTGGAAGTGCAGCAGCCAAGTCTCAACCTGGTGCCGATAGGGATGCCTGTGCTGCAGGAGGCGGCTTTACCTGCTCTACCACAGTGCCAGTGCCAGCTCCTGATGTCAACTTCTGAATCTGGTGCTGTGAACATTCTCGTTTGTACTGATGGGGTTCAGGAATAACTACTCCAAAATGTGACACTCTGGCATGCAGAATGTTGTAAGCTTTGAGAAAATGGTAGAAGCAGGGAACCCATTCTCACTGCCGCTCCCTGAAGCAGGTCATCCACCCTAGCTGGGATTTTCTTCCCTTCCCCTCAAGTAGCAACTAGGATGCTCACAGGACAGGTCCCTCTGTCCCCAGAGGACGGGGCCATCCTTATCTCTGAATGAAGGGACACGGAGAACCATCTGAGCCCGCGGGCCTGGGTGAGTGTCCTCTACTTTACTGTCATGTGATCAGACCCCCGCCCCCTGGGGTGTTTCTCCACAACTGTGCCTTGTGCATCAACCCTGGACTAAAACCCTGTGGGCTAGCTGTTTCCTGGGCCTTCAGTTCCTTTATGCTAATTGGTTAGGCAGCAAATCCTCGCTCCTGACCATTCCCCCGTCATTGATGGTTACTGCTCCTCAAGAGTGGCTAGGCACAGACAGCGCCCATGTTACAGCTGTCTGTCTGTGTTACAGGTCTGGGTGCTGGAGAACTGTTAACAGCTGTCTCTTACAGCTCTGTTCCAGCCCCTCCTCACGCGTTGGGTCACACCTGCTCCTCTGTGCTGATTCCTGAGGACTGCTGGACTCTTCTGCTGGAGCTGCTCTCCCCTGCCAGGTCTCTTCTCCTCACCAGGAAGACCGAGGCACGCCAGGAACCACTGAGCTCTGGCCGCCAGGCGACCTGCTCAGCATGCCAGGCTCCAAGGTTTCTGTCTCTCAGGGAGGAAGTTTGATGATTGGTCGAACTGTATGCTAAAGAGGAATTCTGTGTGAACAAATCAGGGAGTCAGGAAAACCCACATGCAATTGGCTCAGCGAGGAACCAATCCGCAGTGGCCTACCATGGCGCTCAGGGGACCTAGGGGAGTTAGCAGTGTTCTGAAACAGGTCCTTGGTGGGCGGGGCCTGGCGAGAAGCAGGAGCCAATCAGGAGTGGCCAGAGAGGCTTGCAGGTGCAGGAAGCCACAGGGTCCTTAAACTGTATGGGCCCTCCGGAAAGCCCCGCTGGGTGTCTCTTGGTGTTGAATGTCCGTCAGGTGGGGGAAATATCAGGAAGGAGGGATGAGAATTCCTGGGATCAGCTAATGTACGGTGGGGTTGACCAGGTATCTGCCTCCGGAGGAGACTGTGAGATCCCTTCAGTGACGCTGTTTCTGTGTTCCCGTACACGGAGCCCGTGGTTAGCGGAGCCGGGTGGTTAGCGTCTCCTCATCTGTGCTAGCGCGGGGCAGCCGCTCGGCATGCTGAGTGATGTGACAGGGCCCCCTCAGGGCCTGCCTCGAGCACGGGGCTGCTGCTCAGGAGAGCCCGGCTGGGGTTTAGGCCTTTCCAGAGAGGAAGTTTGCCAATGGCTGGAGGTGCGTGCTCACCGGGTGTTCTCCGGGAAGCAATCAGCCTTAAGGAGGAAGCGCTGCGCCCTAAGGGGCCACGGGGTCAGGGCCAAGGGGAGGGGGAAGGCGGTGAAGAAGAGGAGCTGTGTAGGTGAAGGAACAAGAAGGCACAGCCCACGGGGCTGGGGTGCCGTTTCACTTCCCGGAGGGCGGCCGGCCGGCCAAGGGCTGTGCCTGCAGAACCACCCCAGCAGCAGCCAGAGGGCTCAGAGGGTGCGCGGCCATAGTTCGGCTGTTGGGGGTGCGACGGGGGCTTCTGGTGCAGGGCCCAGAGCTCGCAGGGCGTTCGCCTTTGTGGCTGCACCGCCGGCCCGGGGAGCCCGCAGCAGCCGGCAAGCAGCTCTCTGGGTGACAGGGAAGCAGGCCTTGTTCCCAGATGAGCCAGGTGTGGACAGAGGCCCAGAGACAAACTGCTCGGCTGAGGGCACATTTTGCGTTGGGGGTGGCATTGCCCCGCTAGGAAGAGCCAGGCGTGCAAGGACAGCACCCTGGGTCTGTGCCCGGGGAGTCCTCCCCAGCGTCCATTTTCAGGTGAACTTCCCGGCAGCAGGGCTGTGCTGGGGCAGGCTCACTGCCCCCAGGTGCTGCAGCCTAGGGCCTCTGCTTAGTAAGCCCTCTCAGGTGGTGGCACAGGCTTTTTTCATGGAAAGACCAAGTAACAGGGATTTAAGGAGGCATTTCCTGAGTGGACTAGCAGCCTGTTAATGGCATTTATCTCTGAAACTCATCATGGTGGCTTTGTGGATGTTGACTACTTTTAAGGCAATCCACATGGCCTTGTGTGAGAGGGCTTCCACCTTCAGATGTGTGGACACAGCAGCGGCTCTGAGTCTAACCTTGGTGGGGAGTGAAGCCCCTACAGCGTGTGGAGAGAACGGATCCCACCTCCACCTCTGCCCCGGCCTGGCTTGCTGTGGGTCTCCATGGGGCTGTCTCATGTGGAATGGTGAATGGAGTGTCCCACTGCAGGGTGTCCTGGCGCCACTTTCCATGCAAAGACAGGCGTGTCATGATGGGCCTGTACCGACTCCTGACCTCAGCTTCCCCCGTGTAAAATGGGAGTAATAAAGCTCCGCCTCAGAGTCGGGCAGCCATCAGGGATAACACCTGCTCTAGAGCTCACCAGTCCCTCCCATGCCTCTCTCTGCTGGGTGCTGGGGTATGCACCTGGCTCTGAGGTCCCTGAGCCGTCAGACATGATAATATGCATTCTGCAATGACTGCTCTGGTTTCAGCCATTCTACAGTGGGGGTGTGTGGTAAGCAAGGAGTTTATCTAGTGTTGTTAAATTTGTCAGCTACAGCAATTCAGTGTTTTCAAGAGTAATAGCTTGTCCTTTGTCATATGACAGTGGTACCCCTTGGTGTCCCCAAACACCATTGTTGTGTTTCCCAGGACGTAAGGTTTCGGTTCAGTAGTACCCAGTGTCTCCTCACCTCCTGCTGCCCTATGCCCAGGGAAGCGCAGCGCTCCTGTCCCTGTGCGTTAGGATTCTTGCCCAAGACACTGGAGATGAATGGAGTCTTAGAGATGTGTATGTTTTTGGTGATGTTGATTTGCCTTCTTTGATACGATTTGTTTTTCATTTGACCTGTTTTGTTGCACATGTCCACATTTACTGCTGAGTAGTATTCTGCTCTGGAAGTCTAATATTGTATGTTTTATCCATTCACCACTTGAGGAAATCGTGTGTTGTTTCCATCTGGGGCTGTTGTATGTGAATCTGCCATGGACCATAGTGCACTCATGGGTCTTTGCAGGGACATAGGACTTCTTCCCTAGGACAGATACTTGGGAGTGCACTGGCTACATCATACTGTAGAAGTAAGATTGATGTTGTGGGGGCCGGCTTAGTGACATAGTGGGCTTAGCCTATGCCACTGGTTTGTGTCCTGGCTTCTATTCTTCCAATCTGTCTCTCTGCTTATGGTCTGCGAAAGCAGTAGAAGATGGCCCAAGTATTTGGGCTTCTGTACCTGAGTGGGAGGCTCGGGAGAATTTCTGGCATCTGGCTCTGGATAGGCCCAGCTCCTGCTATTGTGGTCATCTGGGGAGTGAAGCAGCGGATAGAAGACCTTTCTGTCTGTAACTTCGCCTCTCAAATAAATAAAATCTTTTAAAAAATCGATATTGTGATGCACTGACAGATGGTTGCCAGTGTGGTTGCACCAGTTTTCATTGGCCTTGCAGTGTATGAGAGTTTCATCTTACACAAACCTGCTGGTACGTGGGATGGTTGGGGTTTTGATAGACTGTGGTCATTCTCTAGTAATGTAATTGTATTTCATTGTCGTTTTCATTGATCTTTCCCTAAAGATTAATTGTGTTCAGTGATTTCTGTGTTCTTGTTTGACATTTGTATATCTTCTTTAGTGTATCATCTAGTCACTTCTTTAGCCTGTTTCTTTTTTTTTTTTTCTGACAGGCAGAGTGGACAGTGAGAGAGAGAGACAGAGAGAGAAAGGTCTTCCTTTGCCATTGGTTCACCCTCCAATGGCCGCCGCTGCAGCCGGCGCACCGCGCTGATCCGATGGCAGGAGCCAGGATCCAGGTGCTTTTCCTGGTCTCCCATGGGGTGCAGGGCCCAAGCACCTGGGCCATCCTCCACTGCACTCCCTGGCCATAGCAGAGAGCTGGCCTGGAAGAGGGGCAACCGGGACAGAATCCGGCGCCCCAACCGGGACTAGAACCCGGTGTGCCGGCGCCGCAAGGTGGAGGATTAGCCTATTGAGCCACGGCGCCGGCCTAGCCTGTTTCTTTTCTCAAAATTATTTTCTTCATTTGATAGAGCCAGAGAGAGATGGAGTTCGAGATCTCTTCTTTCTGCTGTTTCACTGCCCTAATAGCAACAACAGCCAGGTCTGTGCCAGGATGAAACCAGGAGCCAGGAACTTCATCCTGATCTCCCAAGTGGGTGGCAGGTGCCCCGGTCCCTGGAGTGTGTTCTGCTGCTTTACCAGTGCACTATCAGGCAGCTGTGTCAGAAGCAGAGCTCCTGGTTCCTGAAACAGCACTCTGATACGGAATATCAGCTTCACAAGTGGCGGCTTAACCCGCTGTGCCACAACACTGGTCTGTGCCTGCTTCTTTGTTGGACCATTAGCTGTCTTTTTTATGACTTCTGTGAGGTTTCTCTGTTTTCTGATTAAAAATCAGTTATCACATACATGATGTTAAACTAATTTCTCCGGGCCATGGCCTTGTCTTTTTTTCTGAACACTGTATGGAAAAACTGAAGTTCCTGAATCTGAGGAAGTTTCATTTATTAATTTCTGGATGGGAAGCAGAGCAGTCGGCACTCACACTGATGCTGCTATGGGCTGCTGGTATCCAGGTGGCAGCTTAACCCAGTGTGTACAACGTGGCCCATATTTATTTATGTGAAATGGGGAGAATCTTCCATGCTGTGTTTTATGCCAGAGCCAGAACCCTGTAACTCCATCTGGATCTCCCACATGATGTCAGGGCCCAATGCCTCGGGCCATCTTCTGTTGCTTTCCCAGGGAGCTGCATCGAAACCAGAGCATCCTGGGATCATCCTGTGCTCTGATGTGGGATCCCAGCCTGGAGGCTGCCGCTTCACCCACTGCATGACCACACCAACATCTGAGGTTTTCTTTTGTTCTCTCAGCAATATGGTGGTATTAGGTGTACAAGTTTTGTGCATGTGTAATCAGATTATTTTCAAAAATTCTTACTTTCTCTTGCTTCTGTAGTTGGTATTTGAAAAGATTTATTTATTTACTTACTTATTTACTCATTGAGAGTGAGGGACAGATCTTCCATCTGCATGTTCACTCCCTAAAATAGTCACCACAGCCAGTACTGGGCCAGGTTGAACCCAGAATGCCTGAAGTCCATCCAGGTCTCCCACATGAGTGGCAGGCCCCAAGCACTTGGGCCATCTTCCCCTGCTTTCCTAGGTGCATTATGATGGGGCTGGATTGGAAGCAGAGCAGCTGGGACTTGAACCGGCACTCCGACGTGGGATGACCCTGGTGAGTCGCAGCAGAACTCACTGCGCCACAATGCAGATCCCTATTTTCAAGAACACTTGCTAATTATTGGTGTTGTCTGAACTGTCAGTGACAAGAGTTTCACAGTAGCTGTTGAGGAACTTGTTAGTTGGAAGCTCAGGCTATTGTAGAATGGACAGAGTATTGATGCTTCATTTGTGGTTACTGGTATTTATCAGCTTGTAGAAGGCAATGACAGTCTACTGATACTGGCAAGGCATATGTTCTAGAGAATTCATGCAGCTTCAGAAAAATCCCAGTGAATGCATACTTTAGCCATTTTCCACTTTATATGTGTATTTACAAGTGGATCTGTTGTGTGTGGTTTTCTTTATCCCTGTAAATCCACCTCAGGGAACACCTGGGATTGTGGGTGGTGAGAGCGAGAATGAGAAACAGCATGTGTGTGTGTGTGTGTGTGTGTGTGTGTCACTGAGGCTCCCAGGTGTGTTTATGGCAAGGGTACTTCATCACTGGCCATGCCCGTTATACTTGCTTCCTAGACACACGGAACAGGTTTCCTTTCCCAGCACGGGTACCATGGGGGCTCAGTGACTGCTGACATTTTGTCTTTGGTGTGGATTTCTGGAAGAGAGACAGCCGGTCCCAGGAGAGAACAACTGTGTAATCACAGGAGGTGACTTCAAGTCCCCTCCACGGGGCATCTGCTACATGACATTTTGAAGGGACGTCTCTTCCAGCCTGTTCAGAAACCACATGCTCCATCCCAGGAAAGGCTAAAGGGAGAGGGAAGCCTGTGGCCCCACCCATGAGACCACGCAGGGTGACCTTGGCCCTTTCTGCATCTGTGAGTGGGGTCCCTTCAGGAGACAGCTGCCCCTTAGTGCTGGGTGCCTCAGTTTCCCAGGGTTAATCCTCTCCCCACTCACCCCCATCATTGCTGTGCAGATGCTGAGTTTCCAGCATTCAGGGTGAAGGTCAGGCTGACCTTGCCTGGAATGGGGTCCGTTTGAGGCCCTAGAGCATGGGCTGGACTCTGCCATCCGTGTTGCTCCAGTGTTGCTCCCTTGACAGAGGACTTGAGATGGACTCAGAAGGTGGAGGAGGCTGTGCCGACTGCACTGAGAGGGCCTGGTGCCCCATGAACCCCACTGTGTATCTACTACATTCACTAGATGGAGCTGTGGGAGTGGGCGGGAAATGAAACCATGCATGTATCCTGTCAGCCTTTGTAAACATATAGATTTTTAAGGGGAGTTGGAGAAACACTGTAGTGTTTTTGTGTTATCACCTTTGAGGGAAAATCTGTTTAAAAAATTTAGTTGGGGATGGGGGCACAAAAATAACCTGAAGAAAGGGGATAACACTGTCACCTGGTGACCAGGGTCAGAACTGCAGGAGTAAGGTTTCAACCAGGGTAGAGGGTTGGAGGGGAGTGAGTTTCATGGATTCCATTGTATAGAGCAAAGCTTTCTGAAATTTTCTGCACACTCATCACAATCTTCCTATAGTCATGTGTTCCCTGGGATCTTTCAGCTCTGGGACTACAGTCCAGCCTGTTTGTGAACTGAGTGGAAAACTGCTGGACTTGGTATGTGAACAGCTGTTGCGAAGAAGCCTGAGAGACAAACAAGCACACACCCATGCACACAGACACACTGTCAGATAACTTGTTTTTATCTGCTATTTTGCACGGAAAACAGTATTCTGTGAACTTGCTTACACAGCAAAGACTAGAGAGAACTGTTTCGAAACAGTTCAGTTATTTCATGTTTTGAGCATTTTGTACAATAAAGTCTCCTTATTAGAAACACTAGAGTTTCCATATTTAAAACTCAGGTAAATTGGGGCTGGTGCTCTGATGTAATGGAGCGGGTAAAGCCACCACCTCTAGTGCCGGCATCTCATATGGGTGCTGGTTCGAGTCCTGGCTGTTCCCCTTTGATCCAGCTCTCTGCTGTGGCCTGGGAAAGCAGTAGAAGATGGCCCAAGTCCTTGGGCCCCTGCACCCATTATGTGGGAGACCTGGAGGAAGCTCCTGGATTCTGGCTTTGGATCAGCCCAGCTCTGGTCGACCATCTGGGTAGTAAGCCAGAAAATGGAAGACTTCTCTCTCTCTGCTTCTGCCTCTGCCTTTCTGTAACTCTGCCTTTCAAATAAAGAAATAATTAAAAAAAAAAACTCAGGTAAATTCGTAAGGGATTTCTCTACCTCACCCATTGCAGCACGGTGCATTAAATGAATCCATTTAATGTGTCTTTTTCACCCATCAGACTCTGAATATGATTCTTTGTAAGCCTATTTCCACGCTATCATCTTGTGATTTGGTTCATTATCTGTGTTTACAAACTTTGTTATCTTAAAAACTGTATCTCAATATCTTTCTCACATTACCCATTAATTGTTTTTGATATTTAAAACATGAAGGATAATTCAAAAGTGTACTATAAATTGAAATCATTTGTCTTCTCTTTCTGTCCCCACTGTTACCCCATCTGTAGTAATACAAAGACCATGTCTCTTAATTGTGGTAGCTACTCTTCGTGTTTTTCTCCATATGTGTATAGTAACGTATTTAATCACAGCATCTGTAAACTATATGTACATGTATTTATATATATTTTTACATATATATCTTGTATAATGGAGTCATATTCTATATTTGTCACTTGCCTGATTGATTTTATTTTTCTTGTTTGTTTCTGTATGTTAATGGGTGATTTTATCTGTATCTTTTCATTATTCTTACTTGTATTTTTACTTATTACAAAGGCAGACATGCACAAAGGGAGACAGAGACACACAGGGATCGTCCATCTACCCTCTCATTCCTCAGATGCCTGCAGCTGCTGGAACTGGGCTAGGGCCATGCCAGGATTTCAAACTGAACCTGGGTTTCCCATGTGGGTGTCCAGGGTTCCCAGAACTCGAGACGTTATCTGCTGCCTCTCAGGGTGCTTTAGCTGGCAGGTGGAATCAGAAGCAGAATCTTGAACTCAGGGACTCTGGTATGTGATGCAGGAGTCCTAAGTGGTGATTTGAGTGCTTGCCGTATGCTGTCCCTTAATTGTCTTTTGTACATTGTCTCTTCATTTTGTTTTGGAGGAGAAGCTGTGTTATTGTATACAGGAATCTCAATAGTGCACACTGATCCTGCTTTGTGGGCTTGGGGTGACAGGACCAGTACTGGGCACTGGCAAGCACTAATTCTTGGTTCACTGATCTTAAGCAAGCTGGGCATTCAAATACCATGTGGCCTATAACTGCATCTTTTTATTGATCATTGGTGATGATGGTGATTCCTGCCACCCATCCCGAGAGTAAATGGTAGGAGTGGGGATTCTATTGCAGGCTTCCATGGACTGTGATGTTTTTTCCCCTCGGACAGAGCGGTTGACGTGCAGACGAATGAGATTTACTGAAGTCTCCTGAGCTGAAGCAGGTGTTAACTCATTGAATGTGGTGCTTGTCTTGCGTGTTCACACAGATGCTATGTTCAGGGTGTAGAGTTGGGTCCACTGGTAAAGGATTCATTGAACACTGGAGTTCAGGGGTGTTTGGTGCAGCAGTTAAGGAACCATCTGGGAGGATGGCACCCATCTGTGAGTGCTTGAGTTCTAGTTCCAGCTACCATTCCAATTCTAGCTACCTGTCAATTCATACCCTGTGGGGCAGCAGGTAATGGCTTAGGTAGCTGGCTCCCTGCCATCCATGTGGGAGACCCAGACTGAGTTCCAGGTCCTCCCTGGGCTATGCAGTGTGATGGACTGGGTAGGGAGGACTCCTCACTTCTCATGGAATAATTGTGATTTTTCAGTGCTCTGTTGGGCCCTCTATATTCCCCCTGTGGTGCACATGACCTGGGGCTCTGCCACCTTACTGGAGTTGCAAAGGCCTGACTGAGGGTGTGCAGGCAGGGACAATGGAGGGAGCGTGAGGAGCTCTCCTGGGTCCAGTGCCTGAGCCTCCCCAGGGCGACATCCTCCTCCTCCCTAGACTGGGCACCCTCACCCAGGGGTTCACTGAGCAGCCGCCACTCTTCACATGGCCAGAGGCCCCCGTGGCATGAAGAAGTCACAGTAGTCCCTGCACACGCTGCAGGCTCTGCTGGGAGTTACGGGGCACTCTGTGGAAACTCCATACTATGGAATTGTGGGGTATAGCATCTGGAGCCATTGGAGAATCCTCAGGGAGGAGCTGGGCAGGGCTCACAGGGGCTGAAAGGGATGAAGGAGACAGGGAGCCCAGCCTGGTGACAGCGAGGATGAGGGTGCCCCCAAGGAAGCAGACGGGGCTCTGGATAGCTGCATGCTCACTCAGAGTCAGAGGCCACTTGGAGTCGGTCCAGATTGCGGAAGGACACATGGGCTTCGGCGGGATGCCGCAGAGCTCCTGTCCACCCTGAAACTGATGAACGATGAGGAGCACGGAGCCCTGTGCATGCTCCCCGATCCACAGGGCAGGGCACATGGAGCACTCACGGTGCTGAAGAGCTGGATGCTCCGTTCCCTCGGCCTTCACTGAAGTGGGAAGCCGACATCAAGGGGCAGGACTTACCACTAACTGAGCCCCACCCTGTCTGCAGCCCACACACCTGCTTTAGCGTCTCTGAACCTGCTCCTATGTCTCCCATCTGCCTGTGAGTTTCTGCCTTCCCCAGGAGTCACATCCTCCATCCCAGCACCCTCTCATTTGTTTCCCTCCATGTCCTCCTGGAGCTTGTCCAGGGGGCTTTTCTCCTCCTTTATTGTCTTGGCTCTTATCATCTCAAGGACTTGGGTCACAGCCCAGCACTGCTCTGAAAGGTTCCGGGGATATTTAGCACCTTTATGAATTTTGCAATTGCTTTCATGCACTTATCATTGCTGCAGAACTCATTTTGATACCAACTACTCCACCTTTAAGCAGATCGAATTGGTTGATCACACACCCCCTTGGGGGTGGATGACGGTGCAGAGTGGACACATGGACTCACCATACTCTCCTGAAATGTGCACTTTTCAGTCTACGGTACCTGACGTGTCCTCTATGTTTAGTAGGGTCTCTGCTCATGATTTCCCCTGGGATGTGACATTCGTTTCTGGATCTCACACCTGTGATCTGCACACGTTCCTCACACACACTTGTCCCTATCCCTGTGAGTGCTATTTGTATATCTCCTGTGATTTACCAGAGAGGCCCATGATCAGTCCCCTTTCATTTGTCTCTGAATCCACATGTCTGCCAACTTCCTGTTTTTGAGGATTAACAAATATACAGATGATTCCCAGGTTCCCTGAGTCCTCTGACCTGGGAGCAGAGGCATTTGTCATCCAGGGAGTGACACTCAGTGGTGTTAGCACATTTGGGGTGTCTGGAAAGAATTGTCTTCCAATAGACGTGTACTCTGCAGGAGGGGACAGGAGCGTTGAGGTCACCAGAACCATGGGTCAAGAGAAGACGTGCTCACCTGCTTATTGTCTATTTACAGCATGGAGAAACTGTTTGCCTCTCCCAAGACAGCTGCCACTCACTGATTCCTGCAATGATAGGGGCCCTGGACAGTGGAGACTGCTGCCTGCTCAGCTCCTTCCAACGCTGTGAGTGAAGCCCCTCTCTGCTTGAGTCTTCAGTGATTCCTCTCTATGGACTGATGACTGCATCCACTAATGTGTGACTTCTTGCCTCCACCACGAAGTTAAATATGGCAATCTCAAGAGGGGATGAAAAATCTCTTGTCTAAAAGTGTATTTGTGTTCTTTCTGCTGTTCTTCCTCCTCCAGATAGTCTTAAATCTTTTCTTTGGAGCCTTCCCTTCCATTCGCAGAACCTTTCAGCCGTTCTCTCGGGCTCTGTGGTCCACTGTGAAATCTCTTAGTTTCCTATCGTGTGAGAGTCTCTCTTAATATCCACTGGTTCCTGCAGGATGATTTGTCTGGACATTGAGTTCCCGGCTGACACTTCTTTTATTTCAGCATTTCAGAAGTTTTGTGTCCTCTTCTTTTGGACAGCAGGGTTTCCAGAAGAAATTTGCTCTTTGGTATTCTTTTGGCCTGTAGATGATATGTAGTTTTCCTCTTCCCCCATTTCAACATTTTGTCTGTCTGTAGTTTGCTGATTTTTTACTATCATGTACCTTCTCATGAGTTTGTTTGGGCTTATTATATTTTAGTTTCACTCAGCTCCTTCAAATTGTGGATTTTAATCTGTCGGATTGATGGTTGTTGGCCATTATTATTTGACTACGTTTTCACCCATGCCTTCTTTCTTTTCCTTCCAGGAAACAAAAACAATAGGAATGTTAAATCCTTTACTAATGCCTCCTGTGTCCCTCAGAATTTGTTCTTTTTTAAAAAAAATTTTATATGTTTCTCTGATTGTATAATTTATATCTTTTTGTCTTCCAGTTGTTTTCTCTGTTCTAATTTTGTGTCTATCCATGTAGATTTTCCTTCAGTTATTGTATGTTTTAGTTCTAAAATTCCCCACTGGCTCTTGTTTATATCTTATTATTTGCAGAGATTCTGTACTTTCGCTTGTTTCATGTAGTTTTGTACTTCCCTGGGAAGCATCTTTAGGAAGCCTGCTTTGAAATTCTGGTGAGACCATTCTGACATCTGTGTCACGTCAGGACTGGCATCTGGGCACTGAGTTTCTCACTGAAGCTGAGATTCTCCTGGTCTTAGAAGAGGGAACTCTGACTGTCCTCAAATATTTTGGTATGGTTCCTAAGAGTCTGTGTCTGATTTAAATGATCTATGTTGAGAAGTATCTGGTGCCCCTGTACCCATGGAGAGCTGGGTTTCTGATCCTTACCTGTCAGGAGAGGGTAAGGGTTTACCCTGCCTCCTCTGATACTCTGAGATAACAGACTCCTTTTCCCAGGTAGGGGTGGGTGGCATGGTGCCTGCATGGTGTGCTGTGTTTCCACTCCAGAGGTTGGCCAGGTCTCTCAGTAGAGTCATGTGAGAACGGCCACGCAGGCTTTTTTTGGCCAGGAGAGCAGGGTTTCCTTGGGGTTCCTTTTGTGTAGGGCTGTTGGCATTCCTAGGGGAGCCGCCTTCATCACCCAGGCTGGGATATGTGGGCCAGTGAGGAAACACAGATAATTTTCTCTCATATTGCTTCTTGGAACACGGTTCCTCTGGTGTCTCCCTGGTCTTCCTCCATCCATGTTCTGAGTGTCTTATGTTACTTTTTTTTTTAAAGAGTTATTTATTTACTTCAAAGAGTTAACACAGAGAGAAGGAGAGGCAGAGAGAGAGAGAGAGAGAGAGAGAGAGAGAAAGAGAGAGGTCTTCCATCTGCTGGTTCACTCCCCAGATGGCTGCAATGGCCGGGGCTGCACCAATACGAAACCAGGAGCCAGGAGCTTCTTCCGGGTCTCCCTCAAGGGTGCAGGGGCCCAAGGACTTGGGCCATCTTCTACTGCTTTCCCAAGCCATAAGCAGAGAGCTGGACTGGAAGTGGAGCAGCCAGGACTCGAACCAGTGGCCATATGGGATGCAGGCACTACAGGCGAGGGCTTTACCCGCTATGCCACAGAGCCAGCCCTTATGTTACTTTTATACCGACAGCCCTGGGTATTACCTGTAGCTCTCCTGAGTACTAGGGAGAAACGCATTGGCTGTAAAAGAAAGGATGACTGAAAGTCACAGACTGCTAGGGACTCTTGGGTTTTTGCCTTTTCAGCAGGCAGCAGGTGGCTGAAATCCTGGTGTGATGTGGCTACACAACATGTAACCTGCAACCCAGCACCAGAGACTTCAGCATAGGTCTAGAAATTTCCTATACACGTCTCAACCTACTGAGCACCGCAGGAGGAGTCACTGGGACAACTCTTCACATGGGTTCTGTGCCCGCTGACAGAACTCGGGAGGTGAGTTCACAGATGTACGCACACCTGCCATGTCAGCGTGGGGCCCTGGACTTGGGTGTGCTCAGAGGTGTGGTGACCAGTGCTTATGAGATTATGAAATATCAAGAGGGCAGAGAGCCTTCTGGCAGTAAGACTCTGAACTCTGGGCAATCAGATGTGTATTTGCTTCCCTGCTCTAGACGTGTGTGCCCCCATCAGGGGAAACAGTGAGACGTGAGGGGCACAGTGCCTGCACTTCTCAGGTGAACCCGTTAGGTTCTTCCTCACAGGTGACAAGGTTATTCCCCAGCTGCAAAACCTGTCTTCTCCGAGTTCCTCTCTTGAATCAGGACTGGCACAGTTGGGGAAGATGTGTGGGGGCATTTGTTCTTGTAGCTGTGGTGCAAGAAGTCGCAGCCCGTAGTCATGTGAACACATTTCTTCCAGAATGTTGAAATTACCATGCCATGTGATTTCACTTGTGGTTTTGCTTTTTTTTTTTTTTTTTTCACAGCACCCGACTGTTTCATCCTTTGCTGCCAGCAGGTTTATTTTACCTGTATTCTTTGATGTAAATTCAGGTACGTCACTATTTATTACAAACTGCAGTACCCCTAACACCACTGCCCATGTACGTACAAATATACTTGTAATCCTTTCTCTGCACTAAGTTTCTCAAAATTTCCAAAACCGTGAAATGTATAGGATTTTGAATTAAGCAGTATGTTAAGTACCGTTACTACTGCATGTTTGGAACATGCAGTAGATCAAAGTGTTTCTCTGCACTCCCTCACCCATATGGGATGCCAGCACCACAGGTGGATGCCTAACACCACAGTGCCAGCCCCATGGGGATACATACTGGGTTTCAGATATTTGGGTCCACCATAAGGTTCTGCAGTCAGTACGAGGGAGGTGGGACCTATCCATTTATTTAGTGATTTTTTCCAGTTGGTTCTAACTCTCTCCCAGGTTGGAAATTCAAAGCTGAGGATTTGGTACGAGGTCTTCCTCATACTTGGACTTTGACGTGTAATTACGTCGTTGGTCGCCCCTGCTACTTTGCTGTGAAGATCGTGTCCTCTCTGGTGTGTCTGACAGGTGAGAGGTCTTCCCCTGAGGAACCTTCAGTCAGCAGTGTGCAGGGGAGGCTGTGATCGGGGCACTGGGAACAGCACAGGGGACAAGAGGCTGTGTCCCTCGAGCTGTCAGTCCAGCTGGGCAGAACTGGCAGTCAGCAGTAACCACACCCAGTTGCAGTGGTGATCTCATTTCCTGATTTCCGCTTTGAAGAAAACAGGCACAGATATGGTAGGGGATGCCTGGGAGCAGGATTAGAATGGAAGGGGTGTGAGGGCAGTGCTTTCTGAAGTGACTCTCGAGCTGAGTCTCAAGTGACAAGCATCCAGGCACGGACGGATAATTTTACCAGTGTCACTACCCAGTGTGAGGCACCAATTGGGCCAGTAGCAGAGGGAAAGCTGGTATGGCTGCAGCCTGGCGGACACGGTGCACTCACTGGGAGGGGACGTGAAGGGGCCGATGGGAGCCATGTGCACTGGGCCAGGTCAGGATTCAGCTAGGATTCTGAGTGAGGAGGGTTAGAGTCTGGGAGAGACGCGATCTGATTCTTGTTGTCAGGAGACGCTGGCCAGGATGTGGGAATGGACTGGTGAGGACAAGACAGTGTGGGCGCCATCAGGGGACGTTGAGGAGGCCAGGGGAGGGAGGGGGGATGGGTCGGTACTGCAGTGAGCAGAGGGAGGGCTGCTCCTGTGCAGCGCACCTGGAGGTAGGGCAGGGGAGCCCTCAGTGGCTGAGCCTGGGGGTGTGTGGGCCCAGGCAGAATCAGGGCCGCTCCCTGTTCCTGTGTGCAGTAAGTCACCTTTCAGCGGCTCAGAGGGCACCTGCTTGTCTGAGGTTACCTGGAGGGATGGAAGAGGACGCTGTGCACCTTCAGACGAGAGGAGCGTGGTGCTGATTTTCCTCTCCTTCCCCAACTCCACTGGGACGTTACAAGTAAAAGTCTTCACCCAACAGGTGCTCTTCTGTGTCTGGCTGCTTCCGTCGTTACAGTGTGTGAGTCTTTGGAGTTATTCTGATAGGGTATGAAAAAAAACAAAGTGTGTTTTCCCTGCTGTCACACTAATTACAACCCAGCGTGTCCGGCCACCAAGATGTGAGGCAATTTCTCACTTCCCACAGCCACTCGGTTCTGAGGCAGATTTCCCAGTGGATGGCAGCTGGTGACCCACAGTTTTGTTCAGTTCCAGCTCTGCCCACCTGAGGCAGTGTGGCATCCCACAGGTGAGGACCCAGTCCCAGGACCCCATACCCACTCCAGGGGCCAGGTTGTGACCTGTGCTCAGATCGACCAACATAAATTGGGGATCCCATGACCGCCTCACCCTGGAGTTTAACTGATTTCCTAGAGCAGCTCACAGAACCCAGGGAAACATGTCACCTGTGTTCGCCCATGTATTATAATGGAATTACCGAGGATACAGAAGAACAGCCACATGGCCGAGATGCCCGAGGCTGGACCTGTGGGAGGGGGTGGAGCTCCCGTGCCCTCCCAGGTGTGCCACCCTCCAGAAACCTGCCCGTGTTCTGCAACCAGGAAGTCCATCTGAACTCTGACCTTTGGGTCTCTGTGAAGGCTGCCTCACCTAGGCTTGTTGGATGACATCACTGGCCAGTGTGACCAACTTAACCTTCAGCTGCCCTCTGGGGTTGAAAGTGCCAATCCTGTGATCATGCCTTGTTCTCTCTGGATGAGCAGCCACATCCTGACGCCTTCCAGGTCCCCATACAAAAGAAGTGGTTACCATGCAGAGATGTCAAAGGTTTTAGAGCTTATTCGCAGGACATGGAGGGCAGAGACCAGATATGTATTTCTTCCTGTCATAGTGAGTGTTGTTTCTGTGTAGAATGGGATCATGGTTGGTGTGCACTCTTAGACTGTGTGGCTATGTTCCTCTTGTCAGGTTTGGAGTTTTCCACTTCTTTGTAAAGATGTATTATTTATTTGAGAGGTGGAGTTACAAAGAGGGAGAGACAGAAATGTCTAACATCGGGGTTCACTTGCATAATCCCAGAGGTGTGCCAATCCGAAGCCAGGAGCTTCTTCTGGGGTTCCACATGAGTGCATGTGCCCAGGCACTTAGACCATCTTCTGCTGCTTTCCCAGGCCATAGCAGAGTTTGATTGGAAGAGGAGCAACCAGGTCTCGACCCGGTGACCATAGGGAAGCCTGTGCTGCAGGATGAGGCTTTACCTGCTATGCTATAGCACCGGCCCCAGTTTCCAACTGTGAATTCTAGTGCTGTGAACATTCTCGTTTGTACTGATGGGGTTCAGGAATAACTACTCCAAAACGTGACACTCTGGCATGCAGAATGTCGTAAGCTTTGAGAAAATGGTAGAAGCAGGGAACCCATTCTCACTCCCGCTCCCTGAAGCAGGTCATCCGCCCTAGCTGGGATTTTCTTCCCTTCCCCTCAAGTAGCAACTAGGATGCTCACAGGACAGGTCCCTCTGTCCCCAGAGGACGGGGCCATCCTTATCTCTGAATGAAAGGACACGGAGAACCATCTGAGCCCGCAGGCCTGGGTGAGTGTCCTCTACTTTACTGTCATGTGATCAGACCCCTGCCCCCTGGGGTGTTTCTCCACAACTGTGCCTTGTGCATCAACCCTGGACTAAAACCCTGTGGGCTAGCTGTTTCCTGGGCCTTCAGTTCCTTACACGGCCTCCTATGTCATGTAGAACTTACATTACATGTATTTTATATTTCCCATTTGCTAATCTCATTGTTACAGGGCTCTAGGCTGTGAGCATTGGATGTATAGAGGAAAAGGTGTTTCTGTCCCCCTGGAATCTTATGCATGAACGTTCATTTCCATTCCTCTTGCACCTACAGATGAGGGGCAGTTTTTTTTTTTTTTTAAGATTTTATTTCTTTATTTCAGAGCCAGAATGATGGAGAAAGGTCTTCCTTCCACTGGTTCACTCTCCAAATGGCCACCATGGGCAGAGCTGGGTTGATCAGGAGCCAGCTGCGTTCCAGTTCTCCCACACGGGTGCAGGGGCCCAAGCACTTGGGCCATCTTCTACTGCTTTCCCAGATGACAGCAGAGAGCTGGATTGGAAGTGGAGCAGCTGGAACTCAAACCAGCGCCCATATGGGATGCTGGCACTGCAGGCAGCAGCTTTACCTGCTAGGCCACAGTGCCAGCCCCAGTCTGAACATTTTGTACAATAAAGCTTACATATTTAAAACGCAGGTAAATTTATTAAATGAGAATCTTCTACCTCCCCCCACTGTCTGCACAGCACATTAAATAAATCTGTCATTTTCACCCATCAGATTCTGAACATGATTCTTAGTGTACTTCCCCATCATTTTGTGATGTGGTTCATGGTTTCAGTATGCACAAAGCTTTCTTATTTTAAAAACTAACTCAGGAGCTGGCCTGTGGTACAATGGTTTAAGCTGCTGCTTGCAATGTCGGCATGCCATACTGGAGTGCTGGCTCAAGTCCCCGCTGCTCTGCCTCTGATCCAACTCCCTGCTACTGTGCCTTTGAAAGCAGTGGGAGATGGCCCACGTGCTCAGGCTCATGCCACTCACATAGGAGACCCAAATGGAGTTCCTAGCTCCTGGTTTGGGTCTGGCCAAGACCTAGATGTCACGGCCATTTGGGGAGTGAACCAGAAAACAGAAGTCTGCCTCTCTCTGCCTTCCAACTAATCTGAATATCTTTGTCAATTTAACCAATAATTCCTTTTGCCATTTAAGACATATCAAAGACAATTAGAATGTTGAGCCAGAATTGTGGCACAGTGCATTAAACCACTGCTGTGATGCCCACATCCCATATTTTAATGCCAATCCCGCTGCCTGCTAATGTACCTGGGAGATCTAGATGCCATTCCAGGCTTCTGCCATTTCCAGAGTTGACCCGTGAATAGAAGATCTCTGTCTCTCCCCTTCTCGGTTACTCTCCTTTCAAATAAATAAAACATCTTTAATAAATAAATAAAATATATATTAGAAGTTAAAATTACTTTGTATCTTTCTGTTCCCACTTATACCCCAATCCCAGATACAAAGACCTTTTCTTATTGGCACCTATTTTCCATATGTATACCATAACATACCTATAAGTTATTTAAGTATATTCTCTACCACGATGGAACAATATTGTACATTATATTTTGTGACTTACCTAATTAACTAAACATGATTATTATTTATTTTTTTCTTTCTGCTTCCTTTCATTTGTTTTCATATCAACGAAATTTTTTTTACAGTTTTTAAAGTTTATTTTTATTAGAAAGGCAGACACACAAAAAGAGAAGACAGAGTGAGACTGATATTTTTGGTCCACTTCTTAACTCTTCAAATGCCTGTAGTAGTTGGAACTGGGCTAGGCCCAAGCCCGGAGTTTCAACTCAATCCCACTCTCCCACGATGATGTCCCGGGACCCAAGAACATGAGCCATCCCCTGCTCTCTGCCAGGGTGCACTTCAGCCAGAAGCTGGAATCAGGAGAACTGGGCCCCGAGCCAGGCACTCTGATCTGGGATGCGGCTGCCCAAGCAGCAATCTAACTGCTGCGCCCAACGCCTGCCCCTTATTCTGCTTCTGTTGTGCGCTCTTAATAGCATTGACTTTTTTTTTTAAGATTTATTTACCTACCTGAAAGGTGAGCTACAGAGACAGAGGTCTTCCATGCAATGTTTCCCTCCCCAGATGGCCACAATGGCTGGAGCTGCACCGATCTGAAGCCAGGAGCTTCTTCCAGGTCTCCCACATGGGTACAGGGGCCCAGAGACTTGGGCCATACTCCACTGCCCTCCCAGGCCACAGCAGAGAGCTGGACTGGAAGTGGAACAGCCAGGACTTGAACCAGCACCCACATAGGATGCCGGCACTTGCAGGCGGTGGCTTTACCTGCTATGCCACAGCACCAGCCCCAATACCATTGACTTCTAAGAGTAATTCATACCTCAGGGATACAAAACTGGTAGAGGTTGGAAGTAAGTTTTCCTGGGTGTCACACTTCTTTGTTTTCTGCTTTAACTATACTTGTGGAATTTTATGTAGTATTGATAATGTTTGGTAACACACTGTTTTTTGTGTTTTTTTTTTTTTTTGACAGGCAGAGTGGACAGTGAGAGAGAGAGAGAGAGAGAGAGAGACAGAGAGAAAGAAGGTCTTCCTTTGCCATTGGTTCACCCTCCAATGGCCGCCGCGGCCGGTGCGCTGCGCTGATCCGAAGCCAGGAGCCAGGTGCTTCTCCTAGTCTCCCATTGGGTGCAGGGTCCAAGGACTTGGGCCATCCTCCACTGCACCCCCTGGCCACAGCAGAGAGCTGGCCTGGAAGAGGGGCAACCGGGACAGAATCTGGCACCCCGACTGGGACTAGAACCCAGTGTGCCAGCGCCGAAGGCGGAGGATTAGCCTAGTGAGCTGTGGCGCAGGCCCAGTAATACACTGTTTTTAAGGGAACAACTCGATAATAATGGTTTGTACATTAAATGCCTATCATTGTTAGTTTCCTCAGCACCCTGTTAGTTTCCTCTGCACCCACTGTCCTCTGGGCTGTCTTATGAACAGTGACTGTCTTTCAGTCTCAGAGCAGGAATTTGTAGTTTCCCGCCCAGGTCAGTTAAGCTAATGTTGTATTTATGTTCCCGGTGCTGGGCAGCAGTCTGAGGGTTAAGACGGGACGGAGGGTGAAACCCGCTCCCTGCAGCAGGTGTGTGCACGTGAGCAGCCTGGCCATCAGCTGCCCTCTCAAGGGACAGGAGCTTGTGCTGCCCCCTGGGTGCAGTTCCGCCTCTCAGGGCACACCCAGGCAGGCCTCTTAGCCCACGGGGCAGGATTTCATCCCACCATCACCATCAGCAACAGAACACTTAACACAGTGCCCGACTGCAACAAGGGAGCTGCCACAATCGGTGCTCTGGCTGTTGCTGCCATCTTGGGAGTACACCAGTCTCTCTGCCTCTGCACCTCTGTAAGTGCCTTTCAAATAAATAAATCAATCTTATTTTCTTTTGTAAAGTCAGAACATCTAATATTTGAGAATGTTTCACCTGCATATTAATTAGTATGTAGGAAAGTTCAGGTTTTAAAAAGCCAGCATGGGGCCGGTGCTGTGGCTCACTTGGTTAATCCTCTGCCTACAGCGCCGGCATCCCATATGGGTGCCAGGTTTTAGTCCCGGTTGCTCCTCTTCCAGTCCAGCTCTCTGCTGTGGCCCGGGAGTGCAGTGGAGGATGGCCCAAGTGCTTGGGCCCTGCACCCGCATGGGAGACCAGGAAGAAGCACCTGGCTCCTGGCTTCGGATCGGCGCAGCGCGCCAGCCATAGCAACCATTTGGGGGGTGAACCAACGGAAGGAAGACCTTTCTCTCTGTCTCTCTCACTGTCCACTCTGCCTGTCAAAAAAAATTTAAAAAAGACATGACTCCTGGGGGAGGGAGGAGCTCGCAGGCAGATGGGAGTCCCAGGCATCATGGGCACTATGCATTACCTTGTAATTCCATTTTCCAATAGCTGGACTTTCAGATAGCCGGGCAAGCTGGAGGACAAGAACGCTGCAAGGTGCTGTGTGCATCTGAGGGGTGTTTGCGTGCGTACTCAGTGATGGCAAAAACAGTAGTATCGTTCTGTTCATCGGAGCTGTCATGTGGAGGACAAGGATAAAGCCAGACGTAGCAATTACATACATGTCCTGGACAGGGACTACAGCTATGGGAGAAGAAAGGGGATGCAGTCAGGGAGGGATAAGGTTTATTTCCTTTCTGTGGTTAGTTCCTTACGTAGCAGATAGGTTAGCAACTACATTTTTATCTTACATGTGACCCGCCTGAATCTTTGCAAATGCCTAATACTGACCCAAAGGCCTAAGGCTAAAACAATACGCAGCAATGCCAGTGTGTTTGAAATCCACAATGAGTGAAATTCATTCACCTGTTCTTTTGTGTATACAGAGGCAAATGCAGTGTTTACACATTACATATATACTTCATGGATGTATTGTATTATATTCAGAGTTTAGTATTCTGACTTTACAATTTTTCTTTTCACTTTTGTCAACTTTTATCCCGTGTACTAACTTGTAGGTAAAGTATTACTAAATTATCAATGTATAAGATGTTCAAACTTCACTTTTTTATGAGTTTCATTTAATTTATATGAAAGGTAGAGAGACATCTTCTATCTACTAGCTCAGTTGACAAATGCCTGGAACAGCTGTAACTGAGCCAGGCTGAAGCTGGGGATCTAGAACTCAATCGAGGTCTCCCTCGTGGGTGGCAGGGAGCCAAGAACCCAAACCAGCACCTGATGCCTCCCAGGACACACCTGGGCAAGCCGTTAGACTTGAAAGCAGAGCTGGGACTAGATCCAAGGCACTCCGATATGAGAAACAAGCCTCCTGGGAGGCTTGTCCAGCATAGCACCAAGATCCACTCCTAACTCCACTTGTTAATGAATCCTTGACCAGCTGATCCAGCTCTACAGCTTGAACAAAGTATCTGTTTGGATCCGCAAGGCATACATGATATTTGATAGTTATGCCTGCTTCTGCTCATGACATTTCTGTACGTGTCGTCTATTCTGCATGTCAACCAATCTGCAAGGTGATAAAATATAGGTTTATGGAACTCTGGAATGTCTGGCCCTGTGTTCCTCATGCCTGCAATCCCTTTTGCGATGAGCAATAAGACTCATCATCAATAAGCAAAGACACAATTACAGACCACACGGTAGATAAACGAGTTGTTCAAGCTCATATAACCACCAGTTAATGCTCGGCAGGGTCAAATACCAGCCCTTGTCACCCCAAACCCATGGCCTGAAGCACTGTTTCTGTGTCGAGTGCTCTTCTGTGAGAGATGAGAGGCCAACAAGGGGACACTCACCCACAGTCCTGTGCTCAGTAAGTAGGGCTGAGTAACTGGGACCCTCCTTCGGCGGCTCCATTGTCATCCAGCCATCCTGTTAGTATGCTTTCTCTTCTGTGTGACTTATTTCTGAAGCTCAGTAAGGAGCTGCCTCAGTAATGGCAAACCAGAAGGAACACAGGAGACAGGAAAAAAAAAAGCACAGGATGAGATGGGACCAACATTCATGTCCTGCTACATTTCCAGGTGCTGTTTCAGGTCCTGTGTTTTGTGGGGCAGAGGAGGCAGGGTGGGCTGGGAGTAACACAGAACAAGGTCCTACTAAGTGTCAGACGTTCTTTCAGACCAGGCTCAGACCCACAGAAGGTCCGCACCTTTCTTAGGGCCATACATGTCTCCTCTGTCTGCTCAGGCCACCCTGCAGCCTCCCGCACAGATGACGGCTTTCAGCCCCCAGCTTAAGCACTGATAGTGGGACACTACCTTCATGTGGATCCTGGGCTTTGTAATGCCCTCGCTGATGACGGTGATGGTGGGACGAAATCCTGCCCCATGGGCTAAGAGGGCTGGGTGTGGCCACCATGTGGATGGTCTTTTCGTGAGATGTGGAACTGCACCCAGGAAGCAGCACAAGCTCTTGTCCTTTGAGAAGGCAGCCAACCGCCAAGCTGCTCACGTGCACACACCTACTGCAGGGAGGGAGTTTCACACTCCATCCCATCTTAATCCTCAGAGTGCCCAGGACCAGTCATCAGCCTGGGATGCCGACATCCCATATGGGTGGTGTTTCAAGTCCCTGCTGCTCCACTTCTGATCTAGCTCACTACTAATGTGCCTGGGAAAGCAGTGGAGGGTGGCCCAAGTGCTTGGACCCCTGAACCCACATGGGAGGCCTGGGAGAAGCTCCTGGTACAGCATCTGCAGTTGAGGCCATTTGGGGAGTGAACCAGCAGATGAAAGGCCTCTCTATTTCTGTCTCCCTCTCTAACTCTGCCTGTCAAGTAAATAAATTAATCTTTAACAACAACAACAACAACAACAGGTTATTTGACAATGTATGTGTGTTCATAAGTGTTTCTGTGTCTCACCCTTCTTCACCAGCAGGTTTCTATTCAGTTCACAAACAGGCTGGACTGGTAGTCCAAGGACTTAAATACTGCAGTGTGACATGAATATAACAGGATCATGACAGGTGTGTAGAAAATTCCACAAAGCTTCGGTCTATGCAGTGGAATCCCCTAACCTTGGCTTAGCCCCTGGTTGAGACCTCACTCCTGCAGTTCTGACTCTGACCACCAGGTGGCAGATACCCATATCTAGAGGTTATTTTCACCACACAAAAAGCCATATTTTTTCTGCCTCAGGAAAGACCTGCTCTCCCAGGAAAGGGGCCTTGGATAAAAAGAGCAGAGGCTGAATTCTCAAAGACCAGCACAGGAGTAGAGCCCCTGACCCAACACCTCATTCTCCTGCTGTAGTGAAATGGTTTTCACAGACTTCTCCCCAATATCCCCCACTCCAGCTTTCCTCTTACAAGAGGCAGCCTGGCGCCTTGCTGGAGGAAATGTCACACAGTAAAACCGCTGGAGAGGGGACTTGATGCTAACCACCGCAATTACCCAGGTACACACTCCTGAACCAGCAATCCCTATTCTAAGAATCTATCCCAAAACATAATGCAAAAAGGTAGAAAGCCTAAGCCCAGGGGCCTTCCTGGGAGTACAACTGTGAGAGCTGCCCACCAATAAGGGGCAGGAAAGGAACTGAGGCACGTCTACACCTGAGTACTACGGGTACTGCTATGGAGTGCTCTCCAGACATGCTGTTCAGTGAAAACCAGGCACAGATAGGAGTGTCCGCGTGGCTGTCCCGTACAGCAGCTACCGAAAGGTCACATTTAAATGATGAACTCAGCACGTCGTCTCGCACCATACTTCCTGTGCCACAGGCAGCTATGGGTCCTCTGCCAGACAATACAGAACATTTGAATTTCTAAAGAAATCTCTGCTGCACAGCATTGATGTGCAACAAGCCACCCTTTCCCTGTGAACAGGGGAGAAGATGGATATATATATATATACGGCATAGCTGGAAGAAATACGTGGGGCCAGCATTTGGCACTGGTTCATCTGCTGTTTCAGATGCCCATGTGCCACAGCAGGGTCCTGAATTTGTGTTCCAGGGCTCTGCACGCCATTCCTGCTTCCTGCTAACACACACCCTGGGAGGCAGCAGATGGTCCAAGCGGTCAGGCCCTTGCTGGCCACTGGAAAACCTGCGCATTTTCAGCTACTGCTGTAGGCCTGTTCAGCCCTGGAGGATGTGAGCATTTGGGTGCAAATAACTGATGGCAGAGCTCTGTCTGCATCTCAAAGTAGAAGAAACAGAAAGCCTGATAAACATGATCCCCATAAGGGGATGGAGAAGGATGCCTATGCTCCTAAAGCTACAACACAGATGTTCTGGCTCCGTGCACTGAAATGACAACAATGCCCAAGACGGTAACTATGGTAACTCCACTAAACCACTGTCCATGAAAGCAACCAGGCTTCTCTGGAGAAATGGTCGATTCCAGGACTAGGGTCAACACAGTACCAGATGACTCACAATCAAGATGGCATACGAGATACTCTATTAGGAAGTTCAGAAGCCCACCCAAAGGACAGCATTTCACTTTGTGCAGGAAAAGATGAGAGACTGTAATGGATTACTACCCATCAGATATATAAGCAGAAGGGACATTTTATAAGGGACAGATGAGGCGGGCGACACGCAGACCCAGGGAGCACCCTCCTGGTCCCTGGGACAGACAAGCAGCAACAATGAGCCTCCTGCATCAGCACTCGCAGAGGGAAGAAACACCACCGCCCCTGAGGTGCTCTTGCACAGAAACCTGCACCTGACCCAGCCTTAACCCTGGATGTCAATGCCACTAAACAGCAGTGCTCAGAGAAAGCCAAACCACACAGCAAGAGTATAAGCCAGAGTTGGCATTGTGGTGCAGTGGGTACAGCCACTACTTTAACACCAGCATCCCAAATGAGGGCTGCTTCCAGGGCTAACTACTCCACTTCTAATCTATTTGCATCCTAATGTGAAAGGGAAAGCAGCCTCAGGCAGCCCAGGTGCATCAGCCCCTGAAGCCCACGTGGGAGACCCAGGTGGAGTCTAGGCTCCTAGGGCCGCCCAGACCATTTCTGGGGAGTGAACCAGAGGTTGAAACATCTGCCTCTATCTCTTGCTTGCTCAGTCTCACTCTTAGCAACTCTGCCTTTCATATAAGTAAATTTTTTTTAAAGATTTGTTTATTTGAAAGGCAGAGTTACAGAGAAGCAGATGGAGAGACGTCTTCCATTTGCTGGTCCTCTCCCCAGATGGATTCAACAGCCAGAGCTGTGCTAATCAGGAGCCAGGAGCTTCTGGGTCTCCCACGTGCATGCAGGGGCCCAAGCACTTGAGCCATCTTCTACTGCTTTCACAGGCCCTAGCAGAGAGCTGGATCAGAAGTGGAGCAGCTGGGACTCAAACCGGCGCCCATATGGGATGCCGGCACTGCAGCCACCGGCTCTACCCACTTATCCACGGTGATGTCCCCAAAAACTATCCTTGTGTAGAAAGCAGCACCAGTACACTACACTCTCCATTCCTCATGAGACAGCCCCATGAGACCCACAGCAGGCCAGGGCCGGGGCAGAGGTGGAGGTGGGATCCTTTCTCTCCACACGCTGTAGGGGCTTCACTCCCCACCAAGGTTAGACTCAGAGCCGCTGCTGTGTCCACACATCTGAAGGTGGAAGCCCTCTCACACAAGGCCATGTGGATTGCCTTAAAAGTAGTCAACGTCTGGCCGGCGCCGCGGCTCACTAGGCTAATCCTCTGCCTTGCGGCGCCGGCACACCGGGTTCTAGTCCCAGTCGGGGCGCTGGATTCTGTCCCGGTTGCCCCTCTTCCAGGCCAGCTCTCTGCTGTGGCCCGGGAGTGCAGTGGAGGATGGCCCAAGTCCTTGGGCCCTGCACCCCATGGGAGACCAGGAGAAGCACCTGGCTCCTGCCTTCGGATTAGCGTGGTGTGCCGGCCGCAGCATGCCAGCCGTGGCGGCCATTGGAGGGTGAACCAACGGCAAAGGAAGACCTTTCTCTCTGTCTCTCTCTCTCTCACTGTCCACTCTGCCTGTCAAAAAAAAAAAAAAAAAAGTCAACGTCCACAAAGCCACCATGATGAGTTTCAGAGATAAATGCAATTAACAGGCTGCTAGTCCACTCAGGAAATGCCTCCTTAAATCCCTGTTACTTGGTCTTTCCATGAAAAAGGCCTGTGCCACCACCTGAGAGAGCTTACTAAGCAGAGGCCCTAGGCTGCAGCACCTGGGGGCAGTGAGCCTGCCCCAGCACAGCCCTGCTGCCGGGAAGTTCACCTGAAAATGGACGCTGGGGAGGACTCCCCGGGCACAGACCCAGGGTGCTGTCCTTGCACGCCTGGCTCTTCCTAGCGGGGCAATGCCACCCCCAACGCAAAATGTGCCCTCAGCCGAGCAGTTTGTCTCTGGGCCTCTGTCCACACCTGGCTCATCTGGGAACAAGGCCTGCTTCCCTGTCACCCAGAGAGCTGCTTGCCGGCTGCTGCGGGCTCCCCGGGCCGGCGGTGCAGCCACAAAGGCGAACGCCCTGCGAGCTCTGGGCCCTGCACCAGAAGCCCCCGTCGCACCCCCAACAGCCGAACTATGGCCGCGCACCCTCTGAGCCCTCTGGCTGCTGCTGGGGTGGTTCTGCAGGCACAGCCCTTGGCCGGCCGGCCGCCCTCCGGGAAGTGAAACGGCACCCCAGCCCCGTGGGCTGTGCCTTCTTGTTCCTTCACCTACACAGCTCCTCTTCTTCACCGCCTTCCCCCTCCCCTTGGCCCTGACCCCGTGGCCCCTTAGGGCGCAGCGCTTCCTCCTTAAGGCTGATTGCTTCCCGGAGAACACCCGGTGAGCACGCACCTCCAGCCATTGGCAAACTTCCTCTCTGGAAAGGCCTAAACCCCAGCCGGGCTCTCCTGAGCAGCAGCCCCGTGCTCGAGGCAGGCCCTGAGGGGGCCCTGTCACATCACTCAGCATGCCGAGCGAGCGGCTGCCTGGCACTAGCACAGATGAGGAGACTCTAACCACGGGCTCCGTGTACGGGAACACAGAAACAGCGTCACTGAAGGGATCTCACAGTCTCCTCCGGAGGCAGATACCTGGTCAACCCCACCGTACATTAGCTGATCCCAGGAATTCTCATCCCTCCTTCCTGATATTTCCCCCACCTGACGGACATTCAACACCAAGAGACACCCAGCGGGGCTTTCCGGAGGGCCCATACAGTTTAAGGACCCTGTGGCTTCCTGCACCTGCAAGCCTCTCTGGCCACTCCTGATTGGCTCCTGCTTCTCGCCAGGCCCCGCCCACCAAGGACCTGTTTCAGAACACTGCTAACTCCCCTAGGTCCCCTGAGCGCCATGGTAGGCCACTGCGGATTGGTTCCTCGCTGAGCCAATTGCATGTGGGTTTTCCTGACTCCCTGATTTGTTCACACAGAATTCCTCTTTAGCATACAGTTCGACCAATCATCAAACTTCCTCCCTGAGAGACAGAAACCTTGGAGCCTTGCATGCTGAGCAGGTCGCCTGGCGGCCAGAGCTCAGTGGTTCCTGGCGTGCCTCGGTCTTCCTGGTGAGGAGAAGAGACCTGGCAGGGGAGAGCAGCTCCAGCAGAAGAGTCCAGCAGTCCTCAGGAATCAGCACAGAGGAGCAGGTGTGACCCAACGCGTGAGGAGGGGCTGGAACAGAGCTGTAAGAGACAGCTGTAACAGTTCTCCAGCACCCAGACCTGTAACACAGACAGACAGCTGTAACATGGGCGCTGTCTGTGCCTAGCCACTCTTGAGGAGCAGTAACCATCAATGACGGGGGAATGGTCAGGAGCGAGGATTTGCTGCCTAACCAATTAGCATAAAGGAACTGAAGGCCCAGGAAACAGCTAGCCCACAGGGTTTTAGTCCAGGGTTGATGCACAAGGCACAGTTGTGGAGAAACACCCCAGGGGGCGGGGGTCTGATCACATGACAGTAAAGTAGAGGACACTCACCCAGGCCCGCGGGCTCAGATGGTTCTCCGTGTCCCTTCATTCAGAGATAAGGATGGCCCCGTCCTCTGGGGACAGAGGGACCTGTCCTGTGAGCATCCTAGTTGCTCTTGAGGGTAAGGGAAGAAAATCCCAGCTAAGGTGGATGACCTGCTTCAGGGAGCGGAGTGAGAATGGGTTCCCTGCTTCTACCATTTTCTCAAAGCTTACGACATTCTGCATGCCAGAGTGTCACATTTTGGAGTAGTTATTCCTGAACCCCATCAGTACAAACGAGAATGTTCACAGCACCAGATTCAGAAGTTGAGAACAGGAGCTGGCACTGTGGTAGAGCAGGTAAAGCCGCCTCCTGCAGCACAGGCATCCCTATCGGCACCGGGTCGAGATCTGGCTGCTCCTCTTCCGATCCAGCTCTCTGCTGTGGCCTGGGAAAACAGTAGAAGATGGCCCATGTCCTTGGACCCCTGCACCTGCGTGGGAGACCTGGAAGAAGCTCCTGCCTCCTGGCTTCGGATCGGCCCAGCTCTGGCCATTGCAGTCAGTTGGAGAGTGAACCAGCTGATGGAAGACCTCTCTCTCTCTCTGCCTCTCCTCTGTGTAACTCTGCTCTCAAATAAATAATAAATTATCTTTAACAATAAGAAGTTGATCGAGTCATTGCTTCTCATCAATGACTTGATCAGCCCTTGTCCTGACTGTCGAGGAACAGCTTATTTTATTTTTCTCACTATTTTCTTTTTCTACTTAATATATTGGTTGAACTCTTAACACAGAATTATTCGTAGGTGATTAAATCATATTGAAAATTGATCCCAGTAAAAAATAAGAGTGGGAATAAGAGATGGAGGATGTGTACAGTTAACGACACGTTCCCATGGACTTACCCCTAAGGTTATTAATGGGACTCCAAATCCCATTAAGCTGAGTGGTACTAATGCCAACTTCCATGTCAAAGTGATCATTTTAAGTGCATAAGTGATCTTAAAGATGGGAATAATTGTCAAAGGGATCACATAAATAAGACCAAGTGTCTGCTAATAACAGTAGATAGAATTAAAAAGGAGATAATGATTCAACATGGGAAGCAGGCTACACAGCAGACTCACAGAATGACAAACACCCTAAACAATAGTCCAGAATCAGCCCTAAGGCATTCAGATCTGGCTAAAAAGCCCATGAGAGCATTTCAGCATGTTTCCATGCCAAGACACTGTGGCAAAAAAATGACCTACATAAAGGATCTCTGTGAGTGAGATCCCAGTGGAAAGAAGGGGCCATCAAAGAAGGAGGTACCTTTCTCTGAAAGGAGAAGAGAACTTCCACTTTGCTTATGGACCAGGTCACAAGCTGGCATCTGCAGTGGGAACAGGCCCTCACTTGTGGATGTGAAGCTGCCTCGCGGTGGGCAGTGGTGGAGCTGAATGGAAGTAGGGGGTCGCCTGGCTGCCCACTGGGAAACCTGCTGCAGAGCTGATCAGCTGTGGTGGGGAGAAATCTGCACCTGTCACGGTGGCCGGAGATGCTGTGCTGTGAGACAGGAAAAGCACATGTTAGTTTTTTCATAATTGCACTGGATAATGCAAATAACACACACATCATTATTGCTGCAAAGTGACAGAAATTATACATGACTCCAGAATTTTTCATCTAATGTCCCAGTGGAGTTTTGGGAAGGAGAGGAAAATCGGTACCACGCTCCACTCGCCTGAAGGTGCACAGAGTCCTCTTACGACGGCTGGAGCTGGGCCGATCCAAAGCCAGGAGCCAGGAGCTTCTTCTGGGTCTCCCATGCAAGTGCAAGGACCCAAGGACTTGGGCCACTTCTACTGCTTTCCCAGGCCATAGCAGAGAGCTGGAGTGGAAGTGGAGCAGCCAGGACTCAAACCGGCACCCGTATGGGATGCCAGTGCTGCATGCTGGGGCTTTAACCTGCTGGGCCACAGCGCCTGCCCACAGCAACTGTACTTTAAAAACTGGCATGCACACTGTGGCACAGTGGATTAAGTTGCTGCTTACAACACTACCATCACATATCAAAGTGCTAGTTAGAGCCCTGGCTACTCCGCTTCTCATAGAGCTTCCTGCCGATGCACCTGGGAAAGCAGCAGAAGATGGCGTAAGTCCTTGGTCCCTGCCACTCACATAAGAGAACCGGATGGAGTTCCTGGATCTGGGTTTTGGCTTGACCCAGCCCTGGCTCTCACAGCCTTCTGTGGAGTGAACCAGCAAATGGAAGATCTCTTTCTCTCTCTTCCTTCCTCTGTCACATTGCCTCTCAAATTAATAAATCTTAAAAATATGATATCATTGGGGCCGATGCTGTGGCATGGTGGGTAAAGCCACCGCCTGCATTGCCAACATCCCATATGGTGGACAGTTTGAGTCCTGGCAGCTCCACTTCTGATCTGGCTCTCCGCTGTGGACTGGGAAAGCAGTGAAAGATGACCCAGGTCCTTGGGACCCTGCAGCTGCCTCAGGGACCGGGAAAAACTCCTGGCTCTTGGCTTCAGATAGGCTCAGTTTGAGCCGTTGTGGCCATCCGGGGAGTGAAGCAGTATATGGAGGCCTCTTTGTGGCTCTGCCTTTCAAATAAATGAATAAAACTTTTTAAAATGTGCTATCACTTATGCAAGCATCAGAGCATAAACGTTTATTTGTAATCTGATGACACATATGCAGTGCATCTACATTTAATACCACCAAAATGCTAAGAGAAATAAAGATGTAAATTGGCTAGAGACACTCTCTGTTCATGGACCAGAGCACTCAGTATTGTTAGCATCTCAAGTCTTCCCAGTCTGACAGATGGATTCACTTAAATCTCAACAGCCATTTTTTTTTATTAAAGAAACTGACATGATCATGTTAAAGTTCATGTAAACACACAAAGGATCTCCACTGTGAATACAACTTTGTAAAAGAACAAAGCTAGAGGTGCTGTCCAGAGCCCATGCACCACCTCAGGGACAAGCCCCTCAGGTGGCCCCACACCCGGGGCTCCTGGCACAGAGGCTGGGATGGTGCCTCCCCTGTCACCGAGAGGGGCCGTACAGGGAGGCGCGGGGCCACACTAGCAGGGCTGTGCCCTCTTGACCACGTCTCAAGCTGGAGGCCCATCTTCTAGAAGGGAGGCTGCTCAGGGTCCCCTAGGGAGGGCGAGGGACAGAACCTCCTGCCACTCCCCCCACCCACCCACCTGCACAGCAGACCGAGGCTCTGGGAGCTGAGCTGGGTCATGTGAAATGAGCCTGACCGCACCGCCCCTACAGAGCTGTTCCT
This sequence comes from Oryctolagus cuniculus, assembly GCF_051225735.1. NCBI lineage: Eukaryota > Metazoa > Chordata > Mammalia > Lagomorpha > Leporidae > Oryctolagus > Oryctolagus cuniculus. The sequence goes on from NC_142888.1 coordinate 89,492,243, forward strand.
GGGGGTCAATGAGGAAACTGTCCAGAGCAGGGGGATCCCGTGGGGCCTCTCTGCTCCTTTAAAAGTTGGGACAGGGCAGGAGGGGCTGGCTGAGCCCAGGACAAAGGCAGGCACTGTGCACCTCACGTCTCACTGTTTCCCCTGATGGGGGCACACACGTCTAGAGCAGGGAAGCAAATACATATCTGATTGCCCGGAGTTCAGAGTCTTACAGCCAGAAGGCTCTCTGCCCTCTTGATATTTCATAATCTCATAAGCACTGGTCATCACACCTCTGAGCACACCCAAGTCCAGAGCCCTGTGAACTCACCTCCTGAGTTCTGTCAGCGGGCACAGAACCCATGTGAAGAGTTGTCCCAGTGGCTCCTCCTGCGGTGCTCAGGTTGAGACGTGTACAGGAAACTTTTAGACCTATGCTGAAGTCTCTGGTGCTGGGTTGCAGGTCTCACATTGTGCAGCCACATCACACCAGGATTTCAGCCGCCTGCTGCCTGCTGAAAAGGCAAAAACCCAAGAGTCCCTAGCAGTCTGTGACTCTCAGTCATCCTTTCTTTTACAAATATCTGAATCTGCATCAGCTCAGAACCCACAAAATCCCACTGGAGTCATCTCATTCACTCTGCAGAGGAAATAAAAGTACCCAGAGTGAGTGCACACATGAGCAACCTCAAGGCTTAAAAATCTGGGATGGGATGGCTTCTTCACATCGACTTTGCAACCTGCTCAAGTTTCAAGAAGCTAAACAACTCCAAACCCCTCCTCTGACCTCTCCTCACACACTCAACTGCTCCATGTCTCCCTTTCTTTCCGTTTGTGTCTCTGCAAACTGCCTATCCCTTGCCCATGTCTATCTGTCTGTCTGTCTTTCCTTATGCAAGAAGAATTTTCTCTATTCCCTGCTCCCCTGTTAACTTCCTCCCTTTCCACGGAGTCCTCCCCCTGGTGCAGGATTGCTTTTGTCCCCAGGACTGCCGTGACCAGGCTCTCACCACACTGACAATTCACCATTTTTCTCATTAGAAACAGTGAATTCACAGAAACATAGCGACATACAAAATATTCCTTTCAATGACATCCTCAAATACACGTGCCTGGGCAGACCATGGCTTGCACTTGACAACAAATCTCTGACAGGTCCCTAGGCTGCGCTCCATCACAGCACGGGTACGAATCCATGCCGTCCTGACACCACCTGTGCAGTCACAGCAAAGCCTCCTTCTCTCTGTTCCACTGTTTTTCTTCCACACAATGGGGTTCCCCACAGGATCTACCTTGTAAGGGAGCTGTGAGCATGCACAGCTCAGCACGCACTAAAGCACTCGCCACATAAGAACTCAGAGCCATTTTTACACTTCTGATGTATCATCATGGACATGACCGTCCTTATAGCCACAAGGAAGCAGGACACAGAGGATGCTCATTCTCAATCAGCCACACTGGAGGTACAATAGTGAGGTGTTCTGTTCCCAGGGCTGCCCTCACAGAGTGCCACAGACTTGGTGGTGTAAACCCCAGCAATGTGTTCTCTCACAATTCGGGATATGGGATGGCCAACATCAACTGTCCCCGGGTCACGCCCCTCTCACGGCTTCATAGTCCTCCTCTGCCTCCTGCATCTTCTGGTGGTTCCCCGCTGTCCTGGGGGACACCCAATACTGGAGTGCCTGATTTGAGTTGTGCTTACTTTGCTTCTGGTCCAGCTTCTTGTTGTTAATGCTTCTGAGAAGGCAGAGAAACAGGGTCACGTACTTGGGGTTCTGCCACCCACCTGGGAGACCCAGATGGAGCTCCTGGCTCCAGGCTTGATCTTGGCCCAGTCCTATCTGTTGCAGCCATTTAGGGAATCAAGCAGCAGATGGAAGATGTCTCTCTCTTTCTCTGTGACTCTGCCTTTCAAATAAACAGATGCATAAATTTTCTAAAAGAAGATATCTCACGGCATTAACATTCATTCATGTCTTTTAAAAACTCAGTGAAACAGGAATCGCTGGATGATTTCTTAGCACGGCAATGTGCACACACGTACACCTTGGATCAAGGGCTAGAGTCTCAATGAATGGAGACAACACTGGATTTCTCCCTGCAGTAAACATGGACAAGACAAAAGCCCACCTTGACATTTGATGTTGTCTGAGAGGACTCTTGACATGCAACTGCCAGGATCATGCAATTAGAAGTAACGAAAGGGTAAAATCTCCCCTTATTTGTTCATTTTAAGATTTCAAATTGGAAGTCCTCCTTATGGAAAAGTTACTACCAACGAAAGAAGAATTTAGTAAAGTAGTAAACTATTAACATCAGAAACTGATAATTTCCTATGTATGAGAAACATACTAGAATACATAAACAAAAAGAAATGATTATACACGCTAAACAAGCAATGTCTAAACTTACATAAAACATCAGAATTGACAAACAGAAAGATATGTGCTATTCTGCAGTAAGACACCCCATTCTGAAACAAGAAATTTCCATGTTCAATAATTTATTTCAGGTCCAAGAAAATAATTTATTTCAGATCCAAGAAAAATACCAGGTACAGTTCTATGGAGTAGACAGATTATCAGATTTATCTGGCACTTGACACAGCACGAGTGGTCAGACAAGCTCTGAGAAAGGAGAATCATTGGTGATGAACAGGGGTTCATCCCTGCTCCTGCAAGTCAACCAAAAATTCAGGGTCGCACAGTGTGACAGTGTAGGGTTGAATCGTGAACTGACTAATGCAACAGAAAAGACTCATGCAACAGAACAGGAAATACTGACACATGCTAAACTGAATGTGGAAATTCAGAGGGTGATGGAGGGAGATCTCAGATCAGTGGAGACAGGCCGTATTCTGGTGGCTACATAACTATATGGTTAAAAACACAGAAACAAACCCATGTCTATGTCTTTTTCTAAAAAATATTGATTTATTTATTTGAAAGGCAGAATTACAGAGAGGCAGACACAGAGGGAGAAAAAGAGAGAGAGAGAGAGAGAGAGAGACTGAATCTCTCATCCACTGGTTTACTCCCCAGATAGACAATGGCTTCAGCTGGGCTATGCTGAAGCCAGGTGCCTGGAACTCCATCCAAGTCTCCTATGCGGGTTCAGGTGCAAGGATGTGGGTCACCTTCTGTTGCTTTCCCAGGTGCATTACAAGAAGCTGGATCAGAAAAAGAGCAGCAGCTGACACCGCGACTCAATAGGCTAATCCTCCGCCTGCGGTGCCGGCACACCAGGTTCTAGTCCCGGTCGGGGCGCTGGATTCTGTCCCGGTTGCCCCTCTTCCAGGCCAGCTCTCTGCTGTGGCCCGGGAGTGCAGTGGAGGATGGCCCAAGTGCTTGGGCCCTGCACCCCATGGGAGACCAGGAGAAGCACCTGGCTCCTGCCTTCGGATCAGCGCAGTGCGCCGGCTGCAGCGGCCATTGGAGGGTGAACCAACGGCAAAAAGAAGACCTCTCTCTCTCTCATGTGCACTCTGCCTGTCAAAAAAAAAAAAGAGCTGCCAGGACTCAAACAGGCTCTCATATGGGATGCTGGCATCACAGGTGATGGTTTAACCCACTGCTGCACAAAGCTGGCCCCAAAGGTCCTCTACTCTGTAGACAACTTTTCACAAAGTAAGTGTGTTTAGATCAGCAGCACCACAAGCCCATGAGTACTGCATTGTGCTGCAGCTTATGATGGCTGGAAGGTCACCAGGTAACAGAAATCCCACAGGTCCCTGATAATCTTGTGCCACTACTGTTGTACCTATGGCCCATCCACAACTGAAACATTACTGTGCCACATGTGGCTATGAATCATGTGTACCTATGTGTTTCCATGTATCTTTACACTGTTATTATTCATCAGCTTAGAATTTATTTGAAAAGCAAAGAGACAGGGAGACAGAGACAGAGGTTCCATCCACTGATTGATTCCCCAAATGCTCACCAACAGCCAGGGCTGGTGCAAGGCCATCTTGAGAGCCTATAACTCAATCCAGGTCTCCATGAGGGTGTCAGGGACACGGGTACTGGGTCTGGCTTTGGAGTGTGATGGGCTACACAGTAGCCTACGATGTCAGCATCCCATATGAGTGCTGGTTCAAGGTCCAGACACTCCACTTCTGATCCAGCTCCCTGCTGCACATGGGAAAGCACTGAAAGACAGCCCAAGTACTTGGGTCTCCGACATCCATGGGGGAGACCCAGATGGGGTTTCAGGCGCCTGGGTTCAAATGCTCAGCTTTGAGTAAACCAGCAGATGAAAGATTTCTGTCTCTCTCTGTAACTCTACCTTACAAATAAATAATAAATCTTAAGGGAAAATAAGCACAACTCTTTGAGCCATTGTCTCATACCACTCAGAGCGTGCCCCAGCAGGATGCTTGATGGAAAGCAGAGGATGGGGCCAGTGCCTTGGCTCACTTGGTTAATCTTCCACCTGCAGCACCAGAATCCCATGTGGGTGCCAGGTTCTAGTCCCCGTTGCTCCTCTTCCAGTCCAGCTCTCTGCTGTGGCCCGGGAGGGCAGTGGAGGATGGCCCAAGTGCTTGGGCCCCTGCACCCGCATGGGAGACCAGGAGGAGGTACCTGGCTCCTGGCTTTGGATTGGTGTAGCCCCAGCCATGTGGCCATTTGGGGGGTGAACCAACGGAAGGAAGACCTTTCTCTCTGTCTCTCTCTCTCTCACTTTATCTGTCACATTAAAAAAAAAGAAAGCAGAGGAGCTGGGACTAGAACCAGGCACTGTGACGTGGAAAGCAGGGATCCCAAGGACCATCCTCACTGCTGTCTCAAACTCCTGCCCCTTCGTTAAAGAGCTACAAGAATAAAACACAATGCCCACACATACACATAGGGACACATGTGCAGACAGACATATGGAGGGATTTTTATTCCAAAGGATTAAGAGAAATTTATACGTCCATCAAAAAAGTCCAAGTGAGGGCCGGCACTGTGGCATAGTGGGTAAAGCCACCACCTGCAGTGCCGGCATCCCATATGGGCACCGGTTCGAGTCCTGGCTGTTCCACTTCCAATCCAGCTCTCTGCTATGGCCTGTGAAAGTATTAGAGGATGGCCCAAGTCTTTGGGCCCCTGCACCCATGTGGGAGACCTGGAAGAAGGTCCTGACTCCTGGCTTCGGATGCGGCCATCTGGGGAGTGAACCAGTGGATAGAAGACCTCTCTCTCTTCCCTCTCCTCTCTGTGTGTAACTCTGACATTCAAATAAATAAATAAATCTTAAAAAAAGTGCAGGTGAGTAAACCATGACAACACTACACAATCCTGTGCCATCAGAAAGTTCTTAAGAATGACGAGTATCTATGGACACAGGGGCAAGGCATCAGGAAGGGTCAGAGTAAGGAAATAAAGGTACATAGTGCTGTCTTTAAAAAAACACCACCGCTGCTCATTTTCCATCAACTTCCTTCCCGTGTTGCTTTAGATGCTGGGAACAGCAGTGTGAGACCACTCAGGGCTCGTGCCTCTACCCATTCTGTGGCCTGAGCAGTGGGAGCTGTGGCCCAGGCTTAGGGGGAGACAGAGGGCTCCGGTCTGCAGTAGGGAACAGCTGAGTAGGCCCTGAGGGCATCTCCAGGCCTTCAAACCAATCTGCAAGTCCAGGCTGAGTACCAGTAGACTCAGGAGCTGGGGCCATCCATGCACCCGAAACTGCTCCCCAGTCACTGCTTTCTTGGGAGCTGCCTGCTCGTCTTTTTCAATCTCCTCAGCATCTCTGTGGAAGGAGAAGTCAGGCCTGACCTCCCGTGGGTGCTCATGGGAGACAGTAACACGCATGTGCAAAACTTCCCGGGCCAGCATCCACCACACCAGACTCACCGAGTGAGCTCCTTTATTGTTGCACGGGCTGCCGATGTCCACACAGCACAGAGGAGAGTCTCGGCTACATAGAGCACCGGAAGGCAAGTTCAGTTAAGATGCCTCTGTGTGAGGCTGGTGCTCAGCCCTGGGGTTGGCAGCCACCAGAAGAGGTGGCTCCCGGAAGGCTGCCTGGAGCTGGCCTGAGAAGGTTCCCGGTGTGAGGCAGCCAGCAGCAGGAGTGGCTCCGCACTGCACACAGCCCTCCGGCCAGTGTTCCTGGAGACTATCACACTGCCATCCCTTTCTCTGCATAACTCACTTTCAAAATACATCACTTTTTTGCAAACTTTAATGAAATGAAAACCTATTCAATGAACTTCAGTGGATGCAAAATTTGATGTGTAAGGAAGATGGAAAAGTTTATAATGGGTTGATAGGCTAATAATACTTGAACCTAGTAATCAGTCTTAATGTCATACAAACAATGTGACACAGTGACACTTCTGGTATAATATTATAGGAATAAGCAACAAAATATATTTTGTCCCAAATTTGAAATTGGTGAAGTCTCTGAATCTTTTAGATTGTTTTGATTGACAAACAATTGTACATATTTATGGGGTACAATGTAATATTTCAGTACATGCACAGAATTTAATGATCAAATTAGGATAATTACCATCCATTGTTTTTTATATTCAAGATTTCTTTGTAGTGTGAACATTCAAAAGCCTTTCTTCAAGCTATTTATAAAAATACAGTATGTTATTCTTTTTTATTTTTTTATTTATTTATTTTTTTGACAGGCAAAGTGGACAGTGAGAGAGAGAGACAGAGAGAAAGGTCTTCCTTTGCCGTTGGTTCACCCTCCAATGGCCGCCGTGGCCGGCGCACTGCGGCCGGCACACAGCGCTGACCCGAAGCCAGGAGCCAGGTGCTTCTCCTGGTCTCCCATGGGGTGCAGGGCCCAAGCCAGGGAGTGCAGTGGGCCATCCTCCACTGCACTCCCTGGCCACAGCAGAGAGCTGGCCTGGAAGAGGGGCAACCAGGACAGAATCCGGCGCCCCGGCCGGGACTAGAACCCGGTGTGCCGGCGCCACAAGGCGGAGGATTAGCCTAGTGAGCCGCGGCACCGGCCATTAACTATTGTCACCCTACTGTGCAACAGAACACCAGAAGGATTATTTTTACAATAAGGAAAAAAAGATACTTTTAATTCAATAAAATTAAACCTTTATGAGGTTTAATTTATATATTTTTTTGAGAAACTTAATTAACTTTAAAGAAAAACCCAAGAATGATACGTCTTTTGTGAGCACTTAGACATAACTATAGCTTATGAAGTCTCTAAATCTAATACAAATTTGAAGTGTAGGAGAGTGGCCAGTGGAACACAATGTAAAAATACAGCCATCAAAATATGCAATGCAAATTCCACAGGACAAAAGATTCAGATTCTTTTTTAAAGAAAAATTTATTTATTTATTTGAAAAGCGGAGAGAGAGAGAGAGAGCAAGCGAGTGAAGGAGAAACAGAGAAGTACTTTGATTCACTGGTTGATTCCCCAAATGGCTTGCAATGGCCAAAAATGGCCCAGGCCAAAGCCAGGTTCCTGGAACTCCATCCAGGTCTCCCATATGGGTGGCAGGGGTCTAAGCACTTGGACCATCTTCTACTGCCTTCACAGATACATGAGCAGGGAGCTGGAAAGTACAGATTCTTAAGCAAATAAATTGGATGCTCTGATGATTTATTTCATATGTCAACTTGATTGAGCCACAGAGTGCTCAGATATTTGGTAAAAAATTATTTTGGGTGTGTCAGTGAGGGTTTTTCTGGGTGAAATAAAATTTTTATTGACACACTGAGGAAAGCAGATTGCCTTCCCTGATGTGGATGGGCTTCATTCAATCAAGTTAATCAGGAGGCTGAATAAGAGGGAACACTTCTGCCCCAGTACCTGAACTGAGATTTGGTCTTTTTCTGCCTTGTAGCTCTCCATCCTTCAGACCTAGACTGGAACTACAACATTGGCTGTCCATCATCTACACCTTGCTGACTGCAGACTGTGGAACTTCTCAGCCTCCATATTTGCATGAGCTATTCCTTGTAACACATGTGTACCTCTTTCTTCTTGGTTGTTTCTTTGGAAAATTATAGCAGGGAAGGTTGTTAAAAAAGGAAAGATCAGGGCCAGCACTGCGGCACAGCAGGTTAACGCCCTGGCCTGAAGCACCAGCATCTCATATGGGCGCCAGTTCGAGACCTGGCTGCTCCACTTCCGATCCAGCTTTCTGCTGTGGCCTGGGAAAGCAGAGGAAGATGGCCCAAGTCCTTGGGCCCCTGTACCCACAAGGGAGACCCGGAGGAAGCTCCTGGCTTCGGTTCGGTGCCGCTCCAGCCATTGAGGCCAATTGGGGAGTGAACCATTGGATGGAGGACCTCTCTCTCTCTCTCTCTCTCTCTCTCTGCCTCTCCTCTCTCTGTGTAACTCTGACTTTCAAACAAATAAATAAATCTTTTAAAAAAAGGAAAGTTCTTCTACTTAAAAGTAACTTATACTACAAAGAAATTATAATTAAAATTATAATGAGAGGGGGAGGCATTTGGCATAGCGGTTAAGTTGCTGCTTAGGATGTCTGCATCCCATATCAGAGTGCCTAGTTTGAGTCCCTCAGCTTCTAATCTAGCTTCCTGCTAACACACACTCTGGGAGACAGCATATTAGATCAAGTACCTGGGTCCCTGCCACCCACATGGGAGACCGAGATTGTGCTTTGGCTCCTGGTTATGACTTTGCCCAGATCTAGCTGTTGCCGACTCTCTCTCTCTCTCTCTCTCTCTCTCTCTCTGTATACACACACACATACACACACACACACACACATTCTCTCTTTCTCTCCACCTTTCAAATAAAATGAAAATAAATGAATATTTCGAAAAAGAAAGACTCTGAAGACTCCTCCCAAATGCTATTAAATTAATAAACAAATTCAGCAAAATTGCAGGATACAAAGCCAATATGAAAAATCAATAGTAATCTTCTACACCAATAGTGAATCATCTGAAAAAAAAAATCAAGAAAGCAATTCTATTTCCAATGCCAAAAAAAGTTAGATACCTGGGAATAAATTTAAGGAAACAGGAGAAAGATGTCTACAAGGAAAACTATAAGTCATTGATGAAAGAAATGAAGGGGACACAAAGAAATGGAAAGACGCTCTGTATTCATGGATTGAAGAATCAATATCAGTAATGTCGCTCCCCGTCTTCGTGGAGGAACGACACAGGACCCTGCGCTGTTCTTTCGTCTGCTCGGCCCTCCCCGGGTTTGCTGCTGGTTCTTCCCGGGTTGGCTGCCGTCCCTTCCACCTCCGTGGAAGGGCGGTTCCCCCTGGCCACTTTCCCCACTTCCGCAGGGGAGCGGCACACCGCCGGCCGGCTCTCTCGGGGGCTGCACAGGTGTTCCTTCAGATAGATGTTCCTCGTGCATGTTGTCTCTCTCCTCCTTTATAGTCCTCTTCCACCAATCCCAACTCGGCTGCCCACACGCCGAGTACGCTGCTCTCCTCCAATCAGGAGCAGGTCCTGCTGTTTATTGGTTGAACTGGAGGCAGCTGTGTAGAAGCTGTTACTCCCTTCTCAGCGCCATATTGTGGGAGAGCAGATGCATAGAATAAGTCTTAATTCCAGTAACAGTCTAGTCCGAGTTGCTCCCCACAAGTAAGATGCACATAATAGCAAAGTGATTTATAGATTCATTGCAATTCCTATCAAAATTCTAATGTCATTTTTCATAGAACTAGAAAAATCACTACTAAAATGTGCAACCACCAAAGACTTGAATAGCCAAAGGGCTCTTGAACAAAAATAACAAAGTAGGAAGCATACACTACTTGATTTTAAATTGTATTACAAAGCTATAGTAATTAAAAAAGCTATAGTGATTAAAACTGGCATAAAAAAGAATCATAGACCAGTTGAGCAGAATAGAGATCCTAGAAGTAAATCCACACATTTACAGCCAACTGATCTTTGACAAAGTTGCTAATAGTATCCGTTAGAAAAAGAAAAATCTTTTTAATAAATGGAGTTGGGAAAATTGAATATCCACATGCAGAAGAATGAAACTAGATCACTATTTCTCACTGTACAAAAATCACCTCAAAATGGATTAAATACCTAACTGTTAGACTTGAAACACTGAAACTATTAGAAGAAAACCTAGCAAAAACACTTCAAGACCTTGACATGGGCAAGGATTTTCTTGATCAGATCTTCAAAGCACAGGAAATAGAAGCAAAAATAAATAAATTGGATTTTAACAAATCAAAGAGCTCCAATACAGCAAAGGAAACAAGAGAGTGAAAAGAAAACCTTAAGAATGGGAGAAAATATTTGCAAGCCATACACCTAACAAGGGATTAATATTCAGAATCATAAGTCACTCAAACACTCAAACAACTCAATAGCAAAAAAAAAATTCAATTCTAAAAATGGGCAGTAGTTCTAAACAGTTATTTCTCCAAGGGAGACATACAAATGGCTAACAGGTACATGAAAAAAATGTTCAACCACACTAATCATCAGGGAAATGCAAATCAAAACAACAGTAAGATACCACCCCACTCCAGTAACATTGGCTATTATCAAAAAGACAAAGAAAACAAGTGTTGGTGAGGATATGGAGAAAATGCCACCCTTGCACATTTACCCTTGCACACCCACCAATTTACATTGGTGGGAACGTAAATTAGGACAGCCATTGTAGAAAACAGTATGGAGGTTCCTCAAAAAACTGAAAAGTATCATATGATCCAGCAATTCTATCCAAGGGAAATTAAATCCATCTGTTGAAGAGACATATGCATTCCCATGGATACTGCAGCACTATTCACAATAGCCAAGACATGGAAACAATCTCAGTATTCACCCACCAACAAATAGATAAAGATAATGTGGTACATAGACACAATGGAATATCATTCAGCCATAAAAAGGATGAAATCTTGTCATTTGCAACACACATATACCTGAAAGTCATTATATAAGTGAAATAAGCCAAGCACAGAAAGGTAAATATCACATGAATCTCACTTATATGTGGAATCCAAACATCACAGAAGTTAAAAACATAATGGTGGTTAACAGAGGCTGGGGAGGTAAGTGGGGAGTGGGGGTTAGGGACACGTTGATTGATATGTACTAGGTTATATAGCTAGATAAAAGTAAGAAGTTTTGGGGGTTCCATTGCACAGGATAAAGATAGTTAATGCACTATCATTTCTCTATTTTTAAAAATCTGGAAGAAAGGATTTTGGGTGTTTTCACTATAAAGACATTAAATACTTGAAAGGATAAACATATTTACTATGATTCGATGTTACACAATATATTCAAATAAGAAACATCACACATGTATAATTTTTATGTGTGTTAAAAAGTTTTAAATAAGAAATTTAAAATTATAAAAAATTATAATGAGATCATCACCACATTCCCATATGAATAACAAAGTGACAAATGTTTATAAGGATCAGGGGCAAGTAGAACTGTCATACAATGCTGGCAGGTATACAGACTGGAATAACCATGGTGAAAAATCACATTGCACTACCTACTGAGCTGAACAGACATATACTCTATGGCTCAGAAGTGTCACTCTTTGGTACACCCCAAGATAAAAGAAAATGTCTACCTAAACGATATGAATGAGTACATTCATATTACCATTATTCATAAGAAGCCAAAAACTGCAAAGTACTCAAATCTCCATAAATTCATGCCTAATAAAGACAATTCAAAAGCTAAAATTAAATTTAAAAATAAGATGAGTGATACGAGCAATACTTCCTCCTCACCTCCCCTTAATATAACCTGTATGACTCCATTTATAGGAAATCAAACTGATCTATAGAAGGAATATCACTGGTTTCCTGGGGATAGGATAGGGTGGCGGCAGGTTGGCTGGGGAATACAGACTGGGAATATAATCACAATAATATTTAGGAATATATGTTAATGTAAAGGACTTTGCTATGTATCACTAAAATAGGGGAAACATATTATTTTGAAATTCTAAGTTCATGTAACTGACATATTTAAGTAACAACTGGAAAACCCCTGTCTTAAAAAAATCACAGAATGTATAAAATTATGGTTACTAAAGAATCCATGTTACAATCTCAGATTTCTAGAGAGGTCTTCCGACCAGCTGTATATTTCAACACCCATCTGAGAAATACATGGGAAACACTGCTTATTATAGCAGTCAGGAAAATAGAAGTATATTTACTGAAAGTGCATGATAAGATCAAGTTCCTTCTTCAAGCTAGAAACTCATTGCTCTCAGACTAAGAAGCTGCCTCTAAGAGGCTACTATAAATCGCATGATTGATAGGATGAAATTCCATCTGCTGAAGTTCTTGTCCAAGGAAGATACTACAGTGGCTTCTTTACTTTTATACTATTTTATGCCCCTCACATGTGTTATTGCACAACAGGTTTTTGTTTAGATCTATCACTCACTTGATGCAGTTGTCATATCTTATCTGAGAGGGAAGTGGGGGGGGGCGGTTCTGAAGACAGCTGTCCTTCAAATCTAGAGTGAAGCTTCAGCAACCATCAAGACCGGGATCCTCAGAACCTGCCTGTTTCAGACTCCAGTATGAGCTGTCAGCCAATGAAGAGCTGCCCCTTGGAGAGATAGAATGTAGCAATCACTGTACTTCATGAGTGACTGTGTGACCAGAAGCAGGGTAGTCACTGGGTAGTGACTTATGGTACTAATACAGTTTCTTTAGTGAGCATTGTACCACAGGGTCCAATAAGTTTCTCACCAGGGACTATTTCTTCTCCTTTTCTCATTTTTCTTCCCCAAACAAAACAAATTTGAAAAGGCATAGGAAGGTGCCCGAATCCCTGACTCTGCAATAACCCCAGAATCATAGGCTTGCACTGCGGCCGCAGATACCCTGCGAGTGAGTCTGTAAGACCCGGGGGGGGGGGGGGGGGGGGCTCAGCCAGAGTCGTTACCTGTCCTATCCTCCTGAGCCCCGCATTTATATGGAAAACAGCTCCAGGGCATCCTGGAACAGGACACCCCACTCTCTGGGGACAGGCGGGTCCCACCTCACTCTCCCTCAAGAGACGGCCGGCACCGACTCCCAAAAAGGAAACGAGCCGACTTAGACCTTGGGAGTCCTTGGTCTCCTTACATCCCAGGGAGCTTCAGGCTCCACCATGGAACACCGACACCCTCAATTGAGTCTAAATACCTGAAGACAGGATCATGCTCTTCTCTGGAGAACTTGGAGAACTCGTTGGTCTCTATTAAAAAGTCGTCACAGCCAGCAAGGTCGCCGTAATGACGTCATGTTTCTAAGGAAACCGGGATGCGAGGGCTGGTCCTCCACACATTACTTTGTAACCTTGTCTGTCGCTGAATGCCAATTACTTTTACTCCTCAGACCACCTTTTGAGAAAGCATGCTAATTAGAGGAACTAGGCACAGTTTGATGAACAAAGCATGTCCCTGTTGTCAAGAATTTTGTTTGCTTTAAAAGTTGCCGTGGGGGGAATTTTTTTTTTAACACGTATTTACTTATTTGGAAGGCAGAGATCTTCCATCTGTGGGTTCACTCTTCAAATGGCTGCTGTGAGGCTGGAACTCCATCCTGGTCTCCCACGTGGGTGCAGGGGCCCAAGCGCTCTAGCCATCTTTCACTGCTTTCCCAGGTGCATTAGCAGGGAGCTGAATCAGCTCAGACTTGAACCAATACTCTGAACCAATACTCATACCCCATATGGGACGAAGGCATCACAGGCTGCCACTTAACCCACTGCACCACAACACCCGCCCCTACTTTTTCTTACTGTATGCTTGGTGCTTCTCTGGCATCTGGGGCCTTAGAGACTGGGGCAGGAGTACCCTTCACAGGTTTAACTAATTCCTTATGTTAGCAAAGAAATCACCTGGGTGGTTAACTCTCATATGCAAACTAACCAAGCTATCCTCACAAACTAACCAATCCACCCCAGCCTGCTAGCACCCATACACACATGAACATGGCCACCTCCACGAATGGGCTTTATCACTCCAGGCCAATAATACCCTCCCTAATCACCCTAGGGTCTGGTGCCAGAAGATTCATGACAGCCTCTATACCCCAGAGCCAGATGAAATTACTCAGAGTGGCCAATCCTAAACCTTTTTGCCTTTCCTGCCTGTCATTTCCATAGTAACCATGATAAAGGCTCTTGCCACATTTTCTTCCTTCTTCCTCGGCCTCCTGACCTAAACTAAAGGCTTCCTGGGTGGACTTGTGTGGTGTGGAGAGCCCCTCCTCTTGGAAATTATGAATAAGGAAGTACCTCCTTAGTGACAGTTGTCTCCTTATCTGCCGGCCTCTCCAAACTTGAATAATAATAAAACCAGAATTTTCAAACAATGCCTCAGGGACTTGGGACTTGAAGGCAATAAGCCCACTAGAAAAATTGGCAGCTCTGCCCTGAGCCATGTGGACAAAAGAGAGTGCGGACTGCAGAGAGTTCCTCCTGTTACATCAGGAGGATAAAGGGCTTTTTCATCAGTGAACAGAAAATTCTGCACTATGGTTAGTAGTACTGTCCAACTGAACTGTGGAAGTATGGGAAGAGAGCACGTGTTTTTGTAGATCTGGACAAATGGGTTGCATAAGATTTTTTATATTTGCTAATCTAGTATCCTGATGTTAGAATACTTTTTAAAAGATTTATTTATTTTTATTATTTGAAAGGCAGAGTTAGAGAGCGAGGGCTTCTATCTAAAGGTTCACTCTACAAATGACCACAATGGCTGGAGCTGAGCCGATCCTGAAGCCAGGAGCCAGGAGCTTCTTCTGGGTCTCCCCCGTGGGTGCAGGGGCCCAAGCAGGTGGGCCATCGCTGCTTTCCAAGACACATTAGCAGAGAGTTGAATCCGAAGTGGAGCAGCTGTGACATATGGGATGCTGGCATCACAAGTGGAGGCTTAACCCTCTCTGCCACAATGTGGGCCCCTAGAATACTTTTTTATTTCCCTATAAGTGGTATGGTTTATTTGCCTTGGAATATGTCTTGCAGTAATTCAGAAATTTAAAAAGAAATCTTAATGGCTAAGTGTATGTGTTTATGCTTGTAGTTTTACACACTTGTATTATTCTCCCTCATAGGTATTCACTTAGCAAAGCTTAGAAGCTGAGGGTGCAAATTAGATCCCAGTACGAGATCCCAAATGTGGTAATAGATCTGATATGAGGGTCAAGGGTTTATGATTCCAGCCTCCTTGCTATTTGCCCCCTGTCTTCATTTGGGGGCTCAGTAGAAAACTGCCTTTTCCAAATCAATCTAGAATATCAAACAAAGGGATAGAAAATGATGAAGAATAAAGGAAATGGTTTGATGATCTCCTTTCTACTCCCATAAACCCTTAGAATGTCCCTCCTGCAACACAAAAATGGGTCCAAAGCTTGATTCGTAATGTAAGTGTAAGCAGGCTCAACTTCCCACTGCTACATTTCCAGGGGTTCTCTATGGCAATTATGTGGTTTGGTCATCACCCCTCTAGGAGGGAACAGAAAGCTGAGCTGGGATGAACAAGTGTTGAAACTCTACTATGTGCCATGTACTCTGAACGGGATTTCTCTCTCTCATCCCACAGTTTTGTAAATAAGGCCTCCGGAGTCTCCTTTTGCAGATGATCAAGGGCAGGTTGACAGAGGCTAAGAAAGTGTTCCATTGCCATACAGTAAATAAGGTGGGGATAGGGTTTCAGCTTTTGCCTTTAGAACAATAATTCGTACACTCCTGAAATGGGTGATATCACTTCAGGCTGAAAGTTAAGTTCTTCAGGGTAGAAGGATAGTACACATGACAATGTTTTGTGGCAATACAGAGTCACAATACATAAACAGTTAACACTACATCTGTGGTATTACAATTTCCTATTTTGGGCAGACAGGGTGTGTTAGGGTAAAAATTTGTAAAATGTCTCTTTTGGGGAGGCAGTAATGACGGAAAGTTGAGAAACACTGAATACATCCAGTTACCTCTTCTGTAGCTGATGCACCACCAAGGCTTAAGGACTGACCAAATTACACTTACCCTTGGATGCTCACTCAAGAACCCCTCCTGGTGACGATAAATGAGGACATTGACAGTGCAAGTGAAATCCTGCCAATGGGATCAAGAAACCTTGAAAAGGGTCTGGTGGGGCCAGCACTGTGGCACAGTGGATTAACACCTTGGCCTGAAGCGCCAGCATCCCATATGGGCACCTGTTCAAGACCCAGCTGCTCCACTTCCAATCCAGCTCTCTGCTATGGCCTGGGAAAGCAGTGGAAGATGGCCCAAGTCCTTGGGCCCCTGCACCTGCATGGGAGACCTGGAAGAAGCTCCTGGCTTTGGATCGGGTGCAGCTCCTGACGTTGCGGCTAACTGGGGAGTGAACCATCTGATGGAAGACCTCTCTCTCTCTCTTTCTCTCTCTCTCTCTCTCTCTCTCTCTCTCTCTCTGTGTGTGTGTGTGTGTGTAACTTGTGATTTTCAAATAAATAAATCTTTAAAAAAGAGAGAGAGAAAAGTGTCTGGGGACTATGTGACCTGGTAAGGTGGCAGGGACTCAGTCAGAATAACAGATGCTTCCTCTGAGACAGCTGGCCTGGAGAGTAAGATAGTAAGGTTTTTAAAATGGATGGAACTGAATGATGTATCTCCTTTGATCTTAACCTTTACTGAGGTACTCTATTTTTTAAGACTTATTTTATTTATTTGAAAGACAGAGTTACAGAGAGAGGTAGAGACACAGAGAGAGGTCTTCCATCCACTGGTTCACTCCCCAGATGGCTGCAATGGCAGGAGCTGCACCGATCTGAAGCCAGGAGCCAGGAGCTTCTTCTGGGTCTCCCACATGGGTGCAGGGGCCCAAGGACTTGGGCCATCTTCTACTGCTATCCCAGGCCATAGCAGAGAGCTGGATTGGAAGAGGAGCAGCTGGGACTTGAACCGGCGTCCATATGGGATGCCGGTGCTTCAGGCCAGGGCGTTAACCCACTGCGCCACAGCGCCAGCCCCAAGGTACTCTAATTAATAATTGTCAGTGGAACCTGCTCAAGTGACCATCAGCTGATGAATGGATAAACAATGAATTTACCTTTACAATAGGTAAAAATTATGATATTTTTCTTTTAATTAATTTTATGTATTTATTTTCATTCTATTTGAAAGGCAGAGAGAGAGAGAGAGAGAGAGAGAGAGAGAGCAAGAGAGGGAGAATATCTTCTATCCACTGGTTCACTCTTCAAATGCCCACAACAGCACAACAGCGAGGACTGGGCCAGGCTGAAACTGCCAGGCTGGAGCTCAATCTAGATCTCTTACATGGTGGTGGTGGGGGCAGGGATCCAAGTACTTGAACCTTTCAGGGTACACAATGGTGAAAGCTGGATTAGAAGAGTAGGAGGGCCGGCACCTGCAACACCAGCATCCCATACTGGACGCTGGTTAGAGTCCCAGCTGCTTCTGATCCAACTCCCTACTAATGAGCCTGGGAATGCAACAGAGAATGATCTGAGTCCTTGGGCCCCTGCACCCACGTGGGAGACCCAGATAAAGTTCCTGGCTCCTGGCTTTGGTCTGGCCCAGCCCTGGCCGTTGAGGCCATTTGGGAAGTCAATCAGCAGATGGAAGCTCTCTCTCTCTAACTCTGCCTTTCAAATAAATAAAAATAAATCTTAAAAAAAAAAGAAGTGAGAATATTGTTTTTTAATACTTGGATTTTATTAAGCTTTATTTATTTATTTATTTGAAAGGCAGAGTGACAGAGAAGAGGAAACAGAAGAGAAGAGGAGTGACAGAAGAGGAGGAGGAAGAGAGAGGTATTTCACTCGCTGATTCACTTCCCAAATGGCTGCAACAGCTGATGCTGGGCCAGGCCGAAGCCAGGAACCTGGAACTCCATCTGGGTCTCCCATGTGGGTGACAGGGGCCCAAGCACTTGGGACATCTTCCACTGCTTTCCGAAGCACGTTAGCAAGGAGCTGGATCAGAAGTGGAGCAGCGAAGGGTGCCCTGGGCCCTCCCAATTAGAGCACCCACAATAAGCATTCTGGACACTGGCTCTGGACTTGGAATGAGACAACTATCAATATCATGTCAGCCTCAGTGTGCTCTTGTTCCGTCCCTGCAAGAAAGCCATCCTCTAGGTTTACACCAAAAGTAAAACTGAACAACCAAATATCTGGGCAGCTCCCATTCTCCCCGTGGACTCAGTACCTAAAGACTTCAGGACGCTTTCACAGGAAGTGCTTGGTTAGCCTGTGCTGCATGTGGAATATTCTTAGAATGCTGGCTGCTTGGGCAGCCACAAACTCATAGTGACGTTCTCTTCAGATGCCTCGAGTCAGCCTTCCCCAGGGTGGGAGCCCTGGGAAGATAGGTTTTCCAGCCTCAGGTTATACTGCACCACTCAGCTAGCTGTTCATAGCCGGGATATGCTGCAGCATCAGAACCCACCCTGGCGTCGGCTGCAGGCCCAGGGTCTCACCAGCTGTATCCATTACTAGCTCAATTTCCCAAGCAGCTCTCGGGGCCTCTGTTTTCTCATCTGTCAAATGGGGGTAAGAAGTACAGCCCACCTGCTTCATGTGGTTGTATCTGGATGATTCTGAAAGTAAACGAGCTGCTGAATGAGGGAGGAAGAGAGCAGTCTGTCCCCGTCACGGCACTGGTGTCCCCTGTCCACCATGGCCCTTTCTCGCTTCCCATGGCCTCTTTGCCAATCCTGGGCCAGAACCACAGCTCCTGTCGCACACGGCAGCCTCTTCCCTTTCACGGGCTGCTTTGCAAGAAGTGCAGCTCGTGTCATAGTTGCTCATTTAGGGCTACTGGCGGATAGGGAGAGAAGTGGCTGAGAGCTTTTTCCTAGGCTGGCCACAGCCTCTCTGCAGCAGCAGGGCTGGCCAGCCTGAGCCCGCTCTCCCTCCTCCTGTGTTTTGTGAACACCGTCTCAGGGGACTGCACACTTGGCTGGCATTCTTGCCTCGGCATGACTCCGATTCTTGAACATCTGTCTAGCTCCCTTTCATTTTGTGCATTTTGATAATAAAACAGAAAAAAACCCTCAGTAGTGAAAGACAAAATGTAGGGAGCATTGTTGCCCAGCAGGGGACAGAGCCACTGAGACAGCACACCAAGCTCCCTTGAGTCAGCGGGGCAGCCCGACCTGTGCGGAAGAGCAGCACAGATTCAAGTCATTGGGGAAAAAAAAGACAAACGCGGACGCGCCCATTCAAAAGAAGCCGCGCACGAGGCTGCAGGTGGTGCTAGCAGGTTTCTCTGCTCCCTCTGACTTTGCCCTTTCAATAAGGACTGATTGTGCCCTCGTGCCAACTACTACTGCGCGTGAAGGCCTCTCCTGATAGGACGCCCGCTAGCAGCCGCATAAAAAGGCAGCAACTTTCTAAAGTGCACATTTTAAAAAAATGTCTCCAGTTGCATTTGTGAAATGCCTTGTGTGCTTTTAGCTTTGTGGATTTTCATATCTGAGGAAAGGGCAAAGAAAATGAGCTGTTATTTTGGCCGATAAGGGTATTTTGGCCAGTTTACTAATACAACGACCAATACTAGTAGCACCAGTGCCAGCATTGATAACAGCAAGGGAAAGAGAAAGAAAGTCCGTTCTCACGTATTATACATTTCTTCAGCAGGTAACAAATCCGTGTGGTGTAGGAGGCCTACTGCTCCAGGGTTACAATTTGCTAAAGCTAGGGGAGGAACGGTATATCCAATCCCCCAGCATTGTTACAAACAGCCACAGGCAGAGAAAACGGGGGTCAGAACCCACAAACACCCACTAGCCGGTGAATGCGACAACACGAAAACCAGCCACTAAACGCACCCCAACCAGGCTTCAGCAGGACAAGTGTCCCCGCTGCCTGTTCATCCCAGTGGATATTAGCAATGTGTCCTGCAGCTCCCCTGACTTTGCACCCTGCGGTTCCCACCCAATCTCCTGAGAGACTGGCATTTGCTGTTGAGAGGATGGTGCATGGAATATTCAGTTTGGAATGGGCAATGCACCTTCTGAACGAGAAGTAGGGGAGCATGGACACTGGCCAGATTTCACATATGAGCAAAACCAGGCCTGTGCCCAGAGAATTGAATTTCTTGGTCAGAAATCTCAAAGAGCTCCTCCCCTAGCCCCTTATCTCATCCTTTAATCAACCAGGCACGAAACACACTTGTGGACCCTTATTCCTCAGCTGTGAAGCACTGGCCCCGACAGAACGTCAGGTTGCATGCCAAGTATTTGTACACATGTGCTGACCTCATATGCTGCTTTTGAAAGAAGTGGTAGCAGGGCTGGTGCTGTGGAGTAGTGGTTAAAGCTGCTACCTGCAGTGCCAGTATCCCATATGGCCGCCGGTTCAAGTCCCAGCTGCTCCTCTTCTGATCCAGCTCTCTGCTCTGGCCTGGGAAAGCAGTAAAAGATGGCCTGGGTCCTTGGGCCCCTGCACCCGCATGGGAGACCTGGAAGAAGCTCCTGGCTCCTGGCTTCGGATCAGCACAGCTCCGGCCATTGTGGCCATCTGGGAAGTGAACCAGCATATGGGAAACCTCTCTCTCTGTCTCTGCCTCTCTCTGTAACTCTCTTTCAAATGAATAAAATAAAATCTAAAAAAGAAAGTATGATAAGGCTACTAAATTTTCATCAAGAAGGTACTGCTGACTTAAACTTTGGGTCATAGATGGTGAGACACTGATGCATGTAAGCATATGGAAATTATGTCACTATTTAAAATAAATTATTTTGGGTAATTATAATAATATATTAATATAATTACTATAATCTATTGTTCCTTTTACATGCAACTTTCTCTTTACTACAGTAAAAGGTTGAATTTCTGTCTGGAAGAGGTCTGTATACCTGTTGCCTAGAAATTCCCTCTTTTCCACCTAGACTACCAGAAAGTTCTGTAGGGTGAGATTGGCTCACAGCCTGCCCCTCCCTTCCGCCTTCTTGCACCTCAGTGTTCAGCTGCAGTTCAGGATTCTGTCATGAGGGTACACAAACATGCCTCCATCATCCACCTCTCTACAAAGACAGGTATGCAAAGTGTTAAAAAAAAACAAACCCTACAACATGTCCTTTAAAACTCAGTTTATGAACCTATGGACAAAATAATTCTGATTTCCAACTGAAAAATGATAGATGTAAAAACTTTAGGACACCCATATAATGAAACACCAGTTAGCCCCACAGTGCCTTGGCAGTCACCATGGGAGCTGGCATAGGGCAGAACAAGGCAGGCAGGAAGTGAGTGATAGAAGATGGGGGCTGGGCAGCTGTTGTCCATAAGGCCCTGGAGAGGGCATGTCCGGGGCAGGGAGGTGTGGGGAGCCTGTACTGCGCTGAGGTCATGGAGAGTGCACAATCTTCTCTCTGGGAGGGACCTTACTGGTGTGGACACCTCACCCCACACTGATGAGGAAGAGATAAATTAATAAATAAGACATAGTTTTGTGGGGTAAGCACTTGGCACAGTGGTTAAGTTGCTTTTTGGGACTCTTACATCCATATTCAAGTGCTGGTTCGAATTCTGGCTCCTACACTTCTGATCCAGCTTCTTGCTAATGCACCCTGGAAGGCAGAAGGTGATGGCTCAATTACTTGGATTGCTGGGATCCAGATTGAGTTCCGGGCCCCTTGGCTTCAGCCTGGCCCAACCCTGGCTGTTGTGGACATTTGGTAAAGAGAACCAGGGGATGAAAGATTTCTTTCCATCTGACTTTCTGCCTTTCAAATAAAAATTAAAATAAATTTTTAAAAATTTACAAATTTACATTTGCAATCAACAGCAATTCAAACTGCTTTAATATACAAGTGAATTTTTCCAAAAAAACTGGTATACTAGAAGACATGTTATGGTTAGCAAGATATACTCCTTTCATTAAAACAGAGGGAAAATGGAGATACATCCTATGTATATTTATACATGAGTTTTCTGTCACACTTACTTGCCAATCTTTTTTGTTTGTATTTCACAAAACATGAATACTAACCCAATGTTTAAGGTATAGTTTTCTAGCTTCTCCACAGTTTTCACAAAATTCTTAGCATTTGAGAATTTGTTTTTAAATTTCATTGATGTTGTGACTTAAAAACTATACAAGTCATAATTTTGGTCATAGGTGCATGTAATAGCATACCCTAGGCACATGAAGTCACTCAGCACCTAGAAGGCATGAAGACAAAATGGGAAAACTTGAGAATACAGGCTAAACTGCTCATAGAAAGACCACAAAAGGTTTCCCTGATTTACTTAAAGCCTTTGAAAGTTCCCTTATCTGAATACAAGGATGGGTGACTTGAATCTGTGAGGATGAAAGGAGATGAAGTATGAAGTGTATTTGGTCAAAATATTCAGAGCACGTTAACTTCCTTCACTGTCACCTGTCCCCAGAGCAACACCCAAGCCTTTGCCAGAGCCCATGCACCACCTCAGGGACCAGCCCCTCAGGTGGCCCCACACCCAAGGCTCCTGGCACAGAGGCTGGGATGCCACCTCCCCTGTCACCGAGAGGGGCCGTACAGGGAGGCGCGGGGCCACACTAGCAGGGCTGTGCCCTCTGACCACGTCTCAAGCTGGAGGCCCATCTTCTAGAAGGGAGGCTGCTCAGGGTCCCCTAGGGAGGGCGAGGGACAGAACCTCCTGCCACTCCCCCCACCCACCTGCACAGCAGACCGAGGCTCTGGGAGCTGAGCTGGGTCATGTGAAATGAGCCTGACCGCACTGCCCCTACAGAGCTGTCCCCGGGGGTCAATGAGGAAACTGTCCAGAGCATAGGGATCCCGTGGGGCCTCTCTGCTCCTTTAAAAGTTGGGACAGGGCAGGAGGGGCTGGCTGAGCCCAGGACAAAGGCAGGCACTGTGCCCCTCACGTCTCACTGTTTCCCCTGATGGGGGCACACACGTCTAGAGCAGGGAAGCAAATACACATCTGATTGCCCGAAGTTCAGAGTCTTACAGCCAGAAGGCTCTCTGCCCTCTTGATATTTCATAATCTCATAAGCACTGATCACCCTCAAACCTTGGAGCAGACCCAAATCAGGGGCCCCAAGCTGGGAAGACAAGGTGCGTCTGTCAGCTCACCTTGTGAGCTCCGTGATAGGTCAGAGAAGCCAGGTGTGGTGTTCAACAGTTTCTCCTGGACTTCTGGGTATGTTAATGTGTTTACAGAAAAATATCTATCTATCTCACAGTCACGAATGCAGGGTCCTCAGATGATGCATTATCCAGTCACATCACACACAGATTCCAGCCACCTGCTGCTTCCCTGTGAGGCAACTATCCAAGATTAACTAGCATTTCTTTCAGACACAATTCTCCATTCTTTCATTTGCCAGTAAGTGCATATTCATTGAGCTTAAACCCATGCTAGCACATTGGAGGCACCTCGTGAACTCAGAAGTGGAAATAAGAAGGAATGGAGTATATGGGCAAATTCAAGGGCTAAAACTGAGATGGCATATCACTTTCACATTAAATTGAACCTTTCTCAGCTTTCAGGAAGTTGAATATTTTTTAGCAATCCTTCTTTGGACTCCTCATCACTCATTCAGACAGAGGATTGAAATTCATTCTCTCTCTCCCTCCCTCTCTCTCTTTCTCTCCCCCACCCCGTACTCCCTCCCTCCTATCTTCTGTCTTCCCCTTCAAAGTCCCATAGTTTTCTATATTTTCTATTAACTTACCACTGAGTCCTTTTTTTTAAACAGGCAGAGTGGACAGTGAGAGAGAGAGAGAGAAAGGTCTTCCTTTTGCCGTTGGTTCACCCTCCAATGGCCGCCGCAGCCGGCGTGCTGCGGCCAGCACACCATGCTGATCCGAAGGCAGGAGCCAGATGCTTCTCCTGGTCTCCCATGGGGTGCAGGACCCAAGCACTTGGGCCATCCTCCACTGGGATGCCAGTGCTTCAGGCCAGGGCTTTAACCCACTGTGCCACAGTGCCGGCCCCTCAACTGAGTCTTTATCCCTATGGCTTCTGACCCCAGGACTGCAACAAACATTCTCTCCAGGGTCATAACTGACTTCTTTTGTCACTAGGTTCAGGTTTTCATATATCTGTATCAACATGATCTGTATTACATTGAGTGACCCCCTAAAATGTGTGTGCTTGTGCAGACTGCAGCTTTCGCCTGACAACCAATCTATGACAGTTTCCTGGGCTCTGGAGCATGACATACCGGGAAGATCAAAGCCACTCAGTTCATTCAATGTGCCATCTTGAGCAAACTTCTTATTCTGCCAGGCTCTCAATTTTTCAGTTATAAAATGGGAATTAGCAACGGTATCTATTTTAATAAGAGTGCTCTGAGCATGGAATGACTCATTACACAAGAATCGTATTACACAGGAAATGTTAGTTATTTTACATCTTATTGGCATTAGTATCACTGTAGCCATGAAAAAACAGGCTACTGACTAATATTTATCCATACTCAATGACATTTCAGTATGCTATTAGTGAGTTTATTATTTGTCCCAGGGCTACTATAACATATTATCATGAATTTTCTGGGCTTGAACAGAGAAATTTATTACCTTACTGTTTAGAAGCATAAAACCAAGGCGTAGGCAGGGCTGCAGTGCACCAGAAGTCTCTAGGAGAGAATGCTCTCTTAGTTCCTCTAGATTCCGGTGACTCTTGCTTTGCTTGGTATGTGGGAGCATAATTCCAATCTTTGCCTCCATCTTCACATGGCCTTCTTCCCTGTGTATGTAATATCGCCATGTTTTTGTTTTTATGTAGAACCCATTCATTGGATTTAGACACTAGCCTAAATCCAGGATATTCACATGCAGAGATCTTTAATTGCATAGACACTATTTCCAAGTAAAGTTTGGGGGATCAGGATTGGATTATTTTGAGTGGGGCTGTTTCACCCACTACAGTGAAACAAGCATGATAAAGGACTAAATGTAAGATGAAAGTTCTATTTTTATGTGTAAATACATAAAGGCATGCAGAAATATTTAATCATAGATTTCAAATCCTCCATATGTTAAATACTCTTTTTTTTTCATAAAATATTTACTTATTTACTTGAAAGGCAAAATTATAGAGAGGGACGGAGATACAGAAAGATCTATCTGCTGGTTCACTCCCCAAACGGCTGCAGTGGCTGACACTGGGCCAGGCAGAAGTCAGGAGCCAGGAAATCAACAAAAGCCACGCCCCGCTTGTTGAGACCTCGATCCTGCAGTTCTAACTCTGCCCACCTGGCGGCATCATGATATATATTTTTTACATGTTGCCTGTCTCTTAACAAAAAGGCATAATTTTGTAAACAGAGACAAGTTTTTTTCCTCAAAACATATGAAGAAAAAACAAATATAGGGGCCGCCATTGTGGTACAGCAGGTAAAGCTGCCTCCTGCAGCACCAGCATCCCATATGGGTGCCAGTTTGTGTCCTGGCTGCTCCACTTCTGATCCAGCTCCATGCTAATGGCCTGGGAAAAGCTGCAAAGGATGGCCCAAGTGCTTGGGCCCCTGCTAACTCACATGGGAGACTTGGACCCTGGCTCCAGCTTGGCTCAGCCCTGGCCTTTGCGGCTATCTGGGGAGTGAACCAGCAGATGGAAGATTCCTGCCTCACCCTCTCTCTCTGTAACTCACTTTCAAATGAAACAAACAAACAAAAACAAGTACCGTGCTTTTTTTCAATTCTCTTAGAAAGATGTCTATGTTTGTAAACAGACTGAAAAGACTTATGCATAGTTTTTTTTTTTTTTTTAGTAGAACCTATGCACAGTTTTGTTTCCTGCCCAGTCCCACATCTCCATTTCATAAACTTAGTAAACATGTATTGGGGCTTACTGGTCACCAGGCACTGTCAGGCCAATTCTGTAGGTGCATTCCATACCCGCCCTCTTGATCTGTGGACCTGCATGTCATAAACTGTCCATGGGAGCAAAATGGACGTTGGAGTTCACCCCATTCTGTATGGCCTCAAATGAACTCCATTCTCCATTCCAAGCAAGTTTATTCCAACTTTCACCCTCAGTCCTGGAAAGTCAGCATCTAAACAGGAAATGATGCAGTTGAGTTCAGGAGAAGTTGCACCTTGGGAAACTGGCACCTAGCGCTAAGGGATGACCTTCCAAGAGGCCCTCACTTATAGACAGAGACTGAAGGACAAGTCCACCCTGTGTGGTCTCAAGGGAGGAGAACTATAGACTTTACTCTTCCTTGAGTGCTTTGCAAGGTCAGAGTGTGTGGTTTCAGAACTGGTGTTATGCTTGTAATTCCCTGGAAGGGAGGTCCCTTCTGAGGTGACCAGGACTTTCTGCCTCAGGTAAGACCTGCTCTCCCAGTTAGGGGCCTGAGACCCAGATTCACAGAGACAGAGAGAGCAGAGACTCAGTTCTCAAAGACAAGCCCAGGACTAGGAATCCTTCTCAAACATCGAATTCTCCAAGTTTAGTGCAGTGGTTTTCACAGATTTCTCACATGTTGTCATCCATTCCCCAGGGTTTTTAAAGACAGTGTGTGTGGAAACAAGCATTCTCATGCCTTGCTACAGCTAAAATACCTAAGTGCAGCGACTTAGGAAGAAAGAAACAAGGTTTATTTCAGCTCACGATTTTGGAGGTTCACAGTCCAGGATCTGGCAGCCTCACTCAAAAAGTGAAAAATCTCTGTGTCTCAGTTTCTCCTTCTGTAAAATGGGGAAAACATCCATTCCTATTCATGGGTTGTTGCTTGAAGAAATAGTTAATATATAAAAACCCTTAGACCAGTGCTAGATACACAATGAAAAATTAAAATGGTGAATGTTGTATAAATATTAGCTGGCTGATATTTTATAGTTTTATAGTTTGCATCTATCTTCTATAAAGTTTAATAGTCTGCCAAACTAAATAACAAGTAGAGCAAGATTCTCCAAAGATTAAGTCATTTGAGAGTGGCACAGCAATGTGAGAAAACATACTATAGGGGCCGGCACTGTGGCGCAGCAGGTTAATGCTCTGGCCTGAAGCACCGGCATCCCATATGGGCACCAGTTCGAGACCCAGCCGCTCCAGTTCTAATCCAGCTCTCTGCTATGGCCTGGGAAAGCAGTAGAAGATGGCCCAAGTTTTTGGGTCCCTGCACCTATGTGGGAGACCCGGTGCCTTCTGGCTTCAGGGTGCAGCTCCAGCCATTGCAGCCAACTGGGGAGTGAACCAGCAGGTGGAAGACCTCTCTCTCTCTCTCTCTCTCTCTCTCTCTCTGTCTCTCCTTCTCTCTCTGTGTAACTCTGACTTTCAAATAAATAAATAAATAATATGAAAAAAGAAATCATGCATGAGAACCCTTCCTTCATAATTTTCCACCTTCATTGACTTAGGGCTGATCCAAGTTATTACATTTTGATTCTGACAACTTTCACAATTCTTATAACTCAGTCCTATTCATCAACTGATACTTTTCAAAATCTCATTTGAAAATATTCTGAGTATGTATTGTAACTGCAAATATCTTTAAACATGTATAGTCAATATTTTCATGAAATTCTTACGAATTTGTATTTGTGATGTAAATAACTTCAGAAATGGCATCAAAAACATGATGATGGGGAGAGGGTAACATTGGTTGTTTTGATTTGATCGGTTCCATTGTATACCTTTGTGGAAATGCCATATTGTACCTCATAGATTTGTGCAATTGTTGAGTGATAACTGGTAATCAAAAGTTCAATTGTTAAAAATTCCCCAAAAATATTTAGAGAAGAAAATGCTAACTAACTTGATTTGATCATCATTCATTGAATACATATAAGATTATCACACTGTACTCCACAAATATGTACACTTTAAACAATTTTTAAAGCGAGTTAAAGGAGAAAAAAGTGAAACATGCAACACCTTTGCTATTTTTAGTTTCATTTATTTTTAATTGGCACATAATTATACATATTTTAGGGTACTGTGTGATGTTTCAATACATGCATACATATGAAATGATCACATTAGGGTAATTACAATTAGGAGGAACACCTTCCAGTGCTCTATATTTAACAAAAACATATATTTCGAAATAGCTAGAAGAAAGGATTTTGAATGTTCTCTCCAAAAAGAAATGATAAATATTTGAGGCCATAATATAACTTTTAAAAACAGATCTCTGAACCACTAGCTGTCATATATAATGTACACAAGCTCTCTGCTAAAAGCTAGGAAAGCTTTTTAAAATGGAGAAATGTTTGTTTATTACCAAGGTTGCCAGCTTTCACTATAAACCCATCTCATGTCAATTCAAAGTGTGATAATAGCTCTGTTAACTTATGCCCTGAAGTGAAACTTGATTTATTGTGATCTAAGTAAAAGTGAAAAGATACACTTAGAGAATCAGAAAATCTTAGTTCAAGCCTTAACTCTCCCCTTTCTAGCCATTTAATGTCGGAGCAATTCAACAAACTTCTGAGTTTTAATTTCTTCATCTGCAAGGAGTTAACACTTGCACTACTAGCTACAATGGACTATATTAGAGTGTTTTGTATTAGAAAAAGCACCCTGCAAATATTATCATTACCCCAATAATTATTAAAATGTGGACCTACAGAAAATTGTAAATAATCACCACTTAGTGGCACTACAGACATGCTGACTACAACAAATTTAATTCATAGGGCAAACCATGCAAACATTATCAGCTTTCAATAGCAATGCTAAAAGTCTATACAAAGACATTACTGCAAAGTGACACTCTTAGAGAAAGCACCAAAAGCCACACATTTGTTTGACTTGAGACATTAAAATGAATTAGGATGACTTATAACTATAAAGAGCTATTTCGTTTTTAAGTTTAGAAACTAACTAGCCACCTGTAAAAAAAAAAAAAAAAGACAAGTATTATGGACAGTCCCAAGACAAATGAAAAAGAAAATCCATCACTTCTGGCCCCTTTTTGTAAGCCAGTCTTCAAACAACTCACAACATTAATTTTTCCAGTAATGACATATACTCTAAAAGAGGATGTGTACTTGTACATCACGTCCAGTGTATACTTACATAAAGAAGGGCATAAAACACAAGAGTTCCTATGAGTCCATAGATACCTGGGAGTTTTGACTACCCTTCATGCTCCCATGATAGTCTGGAAAGAATAAGTGAAATACAACAAACACTTCAAATATGGATCCTTTTTTACAAATCCTTATTATGCAGTTGTCTTATAATACTCCATTCTCGTGGGCTTTCTTCTTTCCCTCCTCTTTCTCCTCCCTTCTCCTCTTCTTCCTCTTCTCCTCCTCCTCCTTCTTCTTCTCTTGGTTGTAAAATTAAGTTTAATTAGGCCATTAACATTTCCTTTCAAGAATTCCTTTTCATGTTGGTTCTTATACTAAAAATTAATTAAGAATAAAAACCAAACGATGATATAAGCAAAGAAATAAAATGACACGTGCTTCGTTAAGTCTAAAAATATGCTGTCTGAAATTCAGAACAACTTAGTAACTCTTCATTATTTCATATGCATCTGGAAATGGGACAGACACATGTCCTGATCCTGTCACAAGAGGTAGAATTCCAGCAATTGGTACAACATTCCAAGATAGGGTCAAAGTGACATTCCGGTTTCCCTTGAGACCATTTCCATCATCAAAGAAAAAATACTTCGCTTTCACATCTTTCACCCTCAGCTTCGGATTGTCACCTCTCAGAACAATCTTGTCCCAGAGGACCACCTGGTTCACAGCATTATTTTTTGTTGAATATTCTGCTGATAAATAAAGAAACAACTGCTTAACATTCCAGTCAAACGTCTTCTCCAGATCAGCAGTTATATGAAATGTGATGAATCCCAGGTCGCTTCTTTGTCTGGGTCCAGTGAAGTCTTCTACATTTTTTAGCATGATCCGGGAGACCTGCAGCTGCACCGGCACGCACCTGTCTTTGAATGCGGTGGTGACGAAGCAGCCCAGGGTGACCGCCGCCATCACGCTCAGCGAGAAGGCAAACAGCGAGTTTGCCCGCGACAGCAGTGTGTTCATCGTGACTGTCAACCACAATCCCGTCTCCACCCGTACAGAAGGGCTCCGGGGTCCGCTTCCTCAGGCGCACCTCCTCCCTGAGATCCGCAACTCCTCAAGTGTGCGCGTGTTCCCGGGAGCGCGCGCCGCCCCGAATGCTTTCTGCAAGTCACTAATATTTTCTACAACCACTGTGGGATGAACTAACCTGAGAACACCTCAAAGCGCAAGGAACAACTGATCTCAGAAAACAGTAGCACCACATCTCCACCTGGTGGAACAAAAAGCCCCGGTGGTCGTCCCTGATTCCCACACACACAACCACCGCGGGGCTTGCCTGCCCTCCTGGCCGCGCCTATTCAGATGCGAGCCTGCCTCTGCTCACTGCTCCAGCACCGTCCTGTTTACCCGCGTCCCTCCCTTGCATTTCTGCAACATTCCCCTTATGCTCAGCCCCACACAGTAACTTGTGCCTGTTCAGCGTCTCCTGACAACAAGAATCAGATCGGGTCACTCCCAGACTCTAACCCTCCTCCCTCAGCATCAAAGCCAAATCCCTGACCTGGTCCAGTGCATGTGGCTTCCGTCAGCCCCTTCCACATCCCCTCCCAATGATTGCACCGTGTCTGCCAGGCTGCAGCCACGCCAGCTTTCCCTCTGCTCCTGGCGCAACTGGTGCCAGACCAAGAGTGGGGACACTGTCTGTCCATACTTGGCTTCTTCTTGTCATGCAGGAGTCAGCTCAAGTACCACTTCCTGAGACAGCCTTCGAGGCAATCCCTTTTTAAATCATCCCTGTTCCAGTCACTTTCTTTTTCCTTTTTAAAGGTTTATTTATTTATTTGAAAGTCAGAGTTACACAGAGAGAGAAGGAAAGGCAGAGAGAGAGAGAGGTCTTCCATCCACTGGAAAAATCTTGACCCAAACAGCTCACGTTTCAGTACAATTTACTTATTGCCTTTCTTGGAGAGTTCTGGGACATTTGGAGTGTCAGTTAAAGCAATTCTTCAAAAGTGGTCCTCTCTCCTAAGACCAGTGCTTGCTTTCCCACGTGGGATCTCACTCAGTCTCCAGAGTATTACTGGTAGTTGGGAGGTGCTATACTTTGGATATGATTTGGTTCTTGAACTCATACAGAATTTTCAACTCCAAAGTCATAAGTTAATGGTAGAAAAAGGGAGTAAACTTAATTCAACTATGGTGTTTGGGAGGTGTGCCTTAATGGGAGATCCTTAAGTCATTGGGGATATGCCTTGGGAAGGTAGTTCTCATGTAACTTCTTGAGTTCTCACAAGAGGGTTCTTAAGAAAGTCTGAGTTGGGGCCAACAAAATTGCTTTGTTTTCTGGTTCACCATATGACCTTTCCTACACACATGGCTCGCCATTGTCATCCACCACCCTCATCAGAGGCCAAAGCAATGGGAATGCCTTATCTTGGACTTGAACCTCTAAAAGTGAGCTAAATGAAGCTTTCTTTTCATAAAGTGAGTTGTCACAGGTATTCCATTACAGTAACAAAAAGGTGACCAATACAGGAGGATTGGACATTGTTATCCTGTTTTATAGATGAGGCCAGTGGAAGGCACGGCACTTACCTAAAATATCCCATGATGGAACCCTGGTCTCTTCACTCCCACTCCCTGAAGCTATTAGACTCCACATCACACTTGGTTTTTCTCTCTGGGTTCTTGGTTGTGGGGCACAAAATCCAAACCTTTGTCTGGTGTGACACTAGATGGCAGAGTAAGAGGTGAGAAAGTACATGGAATAGAGACATTAAACACAGGGGATAGGTGAGCCATGGCTTGCCTTTTCCCCACTTGGAGTTGTTCAATGACGCTTTTCCTCTTCTCCAGCTCTATCCACAATGACCTCCCATATACAACAATGACACTGAAGTTCGGACATAATGGAAAAGTGGAATTATCCCTGCCTGGTATTTCATTTCCAAGTATTCTCTCTGCAGTCATGCTATTATGTTAAAGACCCAGGCATTGATTGCATCGACAGAACATGGAGGCTGGAGCAAGGAACTCAGATTTGTTGTGGACCTACTGCATACCACAGACCATAGGTTGCTATTTTCAGGTTTTTCTCTTGAGATGCTTATCGTCATGCTGTGAGGTGAGGTGAGCATCATTCCATGCTTCTACAGTTGGGAAGATGAGCTCAGAGAGTGAAGTATATGCTTGACAAGTTCTAAGGAGGTGTCAAATAGACACTGAGGTGAATTTGAAGGGGCTCCCGCCAAGAAATTCTGGGACAATCTGAGCATAAAATATTTAATAATAATAATGGAATTTAACCATCTAAGAGAAATGGGAATCTATGAGTCATATGCTATAAATCAATACATGAGGGGCTGGTGCTGTGGTGTAGCGGGTAAAGCCACCTCCTGCAATGCAGGCATCCGATATGGGCGTCGGTTTGAGTCCCAGCTGCTCCACTTCCGATGCAGCTCTCTGCTATGACCTGAGAAAGCAGTAGATGATGGCCCAAGTTCTTGAAGACCTCTTTCTCTCTCTGGCTGATTCTCTCTGTGTAACTCTGTCTTTCAAATAAATAAAATAAATCTTTAAAAAATGTGACTAATTAAATAACAAAATGCTATCTAAGCTATTCTCAAATGTCAACTAATCATTTTAGAAGGAACAACAGAATTGGAAAAACAGCGCACGACACACTGTAGTAAGCAATTAAGTCAAGAATCATAAATGGATTCTCAGTGTGCATCAAATCTCACAGCAGTCACTGAGTCACCATGGTAACCATGCTGGCCTAGGAAAGGTGAGGAAAAAAGCATCATTCCAAGCCTCTTCCCAACATGCACTAGGCACTTAATAGGGCTGACATAATCACAGTAATTAACCTGAAGTATCCCTCAAAATAAACATTCCTGGCAGTTTCAATGATATACAAATGCATACACACATGCATATATACATGTCTATGTACATAAATGCTCTC
This sequence comes from Oryctolagus cuniculus, assembly GCF_051225735.1. Classification (NCBI taxonomy): domain Eukaryota; kingdom Metazoa; phylum Chordata; class Mammalia; order Lagomorpha; family Leporidae; genus Oryctolagus; species Oryctolagus cuniculus. The sequence goes on from NC_142888.1 coordinate 89,525,046, forward strand.
TCCCGCTCTCTCGCCATTCAACATTCCAAGAATTCATTAAGGTGGATTCACTGTGAGGTGAAAAAGAACCACATTACAATGGATTAATTTCTAACTACCCATACAAAGTTTAAAGGTACTAAGCTATGTTCTTATACTATTAATTTTTCTGGAGATGACCTATAGAATTGTCTTTGGGACTTGTCTATCCTTAGTTTCTTTCTTTTTTATTTTTTATTTATTTATTTTTTGACAGGCAGAGTGGACAGTGAGAGAGAGAGAGACAGAGAGAAAGGTCTTCCTTTTGCCGTTGGTTCACCCTCCAATGGCTGCCGCGGCCGGCGCACCACGCTGATCCAAAGGCAGGAGCCAGGTGCTTCTCCTGGTCTCCCATGGGGTGCAGGGCCCAAGCACTTGGGCCATCCCCCACTGCACTCCCTGGCCACAGCAGAGAGCTGGCCTGGAAGAGGGGCAACCGGGACAGAATCCGGTGCCCCGACTGGGACTAGAACCCGGTGTGCCGGCACCGCTAGGTGGAGGATTAGTCTATTGAGCCGCGGCGCCAGCCTTATCCTTAGTTTCAATATATTGCCAATGACCTCTAAAAGTTGATATGGAAACACAATATCTAAATACAACTTAAGCATCAAAATACCTTTTCCATCCCAGAATGTCTGTGCTTTCAATCAAAAAGATTTAACAGTTATTGTAAAACATCTTTTTGCCGACAATTCATAGAAAATATAATTGCTGGGGCCAGTGCAGTGCTGGTTCAAGTCCATGTGCTTTACTTTCAATCCAGCTCCCTGCTAATGGCCTGGGAATGTAGCAGAGGATGGCCCAAGTTCTTGGGCCCCTTCATCCACGTGGGAGACCTGGATGTAGCTCCTGGATCCTGGCTTTTGACCACCCCATCTCTGGCTGTTGTGGCCATTTGAGGAGTGAACCAGCAGATTAAAGGTTCTCTCTCTCTCTCTCTCTCTCTCTCTCTCTCTCTCTCTCCCTTTCTCTCTCTCTCTCTGTAACTCTGCCTTTAAAATCAATCAATATTTTTTTAAAAATATAGCCATTGAAAATTATGTTTTAAAAATTATACCACTTAAAATAATATGAAAACTTTGAAATATTTATGGATAATCCATAAACACATTTGCAACACCTGTGCAATGGAACACTGAAAAGCATTGCTGAGAGGCCTATACTGCAAGCGGAATAAAATTCTACCAAACTTGTTTTTTTTTTTTTTTTGATAGGCAGAGTGGACAGTGAGAGAGAGAGAGACAGAGATAGATAAAGGTCTTCCTTTTCCGTTGGTTCACCCCCCCAATGGCTACTGTGGCTGGCGTGCTGCACTGATCCAAAGCCAGGAGCCAGGCGCTTATCCTGGTCTCCCATGGGGTGCAGGGCCCAAGCACTTGGGCCATCCTCCACTGCACTCCCGGGGCCACAGCAGAGAGCTGGCCTGGAAGAGGAGCAACCGGGACAGAATCCGACGCCCCAACCGGGACTAGAACCCGGAGTGCCAGCGCCGCAGGCGGAGGATTAGCCTAGTGAGCCACAGCGCCGGCCCCAAACTTGTTTTAAGAGAAATTAACAGGCTGATTCTAACATTCAAATGAAAATGCAAAGTTACTAGACTGTGGAAAAAAATCTTTGTTTTAAAAAGATTTATTTCTTCATTTATAAAATCAGAGTTAGAGAGTGGGAAAGACAGAGAGAAATTTTCCTTCCATAAGCTGATTTCACTACCCAGATGGCCATGATAACCAATGCTGGGCCAGGAACAACCAATTTTCAACTAAGGTACAAATACAATTCAGTGATACCCATATAATGAATATGTATTGTGTGTATTTGTGTATGTGGGTATGTACATATGTACACTCCATTTGTAGAAGTCAACTAAAGTGAATATGAGAGCTAAATATAATGCCTAAACCTGTAAAAACTTGTAGAAGAACACATAGGAGGAATAGGTAAATATTTCTTAGATAACACACCAATAATATCATCCATAAGTGAACAAACTTATAAATTGTGCTTCCTCAAAATTGTTATCTTCTGCTCCTCTGAAGCCACTTGAGGGAGAAAAAGATAAAAAAAGATAAGCTAGGAAAATATTCGTGAATTGTATATCTGACCAAAGACTTATATCCAAAATACAGAATATCTCGCAAGACTCAATATGAGCCAAATAGACATTCCAATTAATAAATAGACAAATGATTAGAACAGATAATTCACCTATGCACAAATTGCATATAATCACATGAAGAGATGATCAATGATGTCATTAATTGTCAGGGAAACTTGAGTTCAAACTACACTGGATGTCACAAACCCTTTTATGCCCTTGAAAATGGCTCGAGTTAAAAGGCCCATACTAAGCAGTGTTGAGACTGTGGAGGATGGAGTTCTCATGTAATATTGATGGTACTGAAAAATGGTACAACCACTCTGGGAACAGTTTGGCAGTTTCTAATGTTAATTTCACTTCTACCCTATGAGCCAACCACTGTACACCCAGTATTTACTCTAGACAAAAACAAACAAGAAGTCCATGTACACATTTTTACACAGTGTTACAACACCTCTATTTAAAAGTGCCCCAAACATAAAATCGCTCACTGCCCATGAAAAAGTGGATGGCTAACACGAATTGTGGAATATCTACATAATGGAATACTACTTAGCAACTTAAAAAGGGAGTTGTTCAATCATGAAACTGTATGGATAAATCTAAAAATAAATAGGCTGAATGTGAGAAGTCACACACAAAAAGGATACATAGTACATGATTCCATTACACAAAATTTTAGGAAATGAAAAATAATTTACAGTGACAGATCAGTGGTCACCTGGAAATGGGAAGGGGTGGAAGGAACAGGTAGGTGTGAGGAAAATGATTTTTGGTGTGATGGATATGTTTATTAGCTTGAGCACAGTATTGTTTTTGCTGATGCATACAGGATGTCAAAACTTATTAAAACAGGGGCCGGTGCCGTGGCATAGTGGGTGAAACCACCACCTGCCGGACCGGCATCCCATATGGGTGCTGGTTCGAGTCCTGGCTGCTCCACTTCCGATCCAGCCTGGGAAACAGTAGAAGATGGCCCAAGTCCTTGGGCTCCTGCACCCTTGTGGGAGACCTGGAAGAAATTCCTGGCTCCTGGTTTTGGATCAGCACAGGTCCGGCCATTGCAGCCATCTGGGGAGTGAACCAGTGGATGGAAGACCCCTCTCTCTCTGCCTCTCCTTCTCTCCTGTGTAACTCTGACTTTCAAGTAAATAAATAAATCTTTAAAAAAAAACCTTACTAAAACAAACAGCTAAATATACCCAGGGTATCACATGTCAATCATACCTCAATAGAGCATTTGAAATATACTTTTTCAAATTTCTGATGTGATTATCTTAATTATAGAACAATTTCCACTAATATGGTCTTTCCGTACTAGCATATGCACCTTATCTCTTTTTTTTTTCCCAAATTGTCCACACTATATATGACTAAAAGAGAAATAATCATTTTCAATTAGTGGCATCTAAATGTTTAGGGAAAGTTGGTGAACATTTCATTCTGAAGACCCAACTGGTAAAAAAAATCATAGTGCTGTTTAAGAATACTTGGGGGGCCGGCTGTGTGGTGCAGTAGGTTAATCCTCCACCTGCAGTGCCAGCATCCCATATGAGTGCTGGTTCGAGACCCAGCTGCTCCTCTTCCAATCCAGCTCTCTGCTGTGGCTTGGGGAAGCAGTAGAAGATGGCCCAGGTCCTTGAGCCCTTGCACCTGAGTGGGAGACCGGGAAGAAGCACCTGGCTCCTGGCTTTGATCGGCGCAGCTCCATTCATTGCGGCCATTTTCGGAGTGAACCAATGGACAGAAGACCTTTCACTCTGTTTCTCCTTTTCATTGTCTGTAACTCTACCTGTCAAATAAATAAATAAAATAATTTAAAAAAAGAATACTTGGTTATTTTGGAGAATACGATTGTGTTAGTAATTGGGCAAATTTCCAGGATAAATTGCTAATTTTGAAAAGATAATTTTTTTTATCATTTTTTTGACAGGCAGAGTTAGACAGTGAGAGAGAGAGAGAAAGAGAGAGAGAGAGAAAGGTCTTCCCTCTGTTGGTTCACCCCCCAAATGGTCGCTACAGCTGGTGCGCTGTGCCAATCCGAAGCCAGGAGCCAGGTGCTTCTTCCTGGTCTCTCATGCAGGTGCAGGGCCCAAGCACTTGGGCCATCCTCCACTGCCTTCCCCAGGCCACAGCAGAAAGCTGGACAGGAAGAGGAGCAACTGGGACAGAACCAGCGCCCCAACTGGGATTAGAACCTGGGGTGCCGGCTCCGCAGGCGGAGGATTAGCCAAGTGAGCCGCAGTGCTGGCCTAAAAAGATAATTTCAATTCATTTTAAAACAACATTTTGAAATTACTTGAATTCTATAAAATGTCACTCTAGGGTTGATGAATATATAACTATCAGAGAAGAATCCAAACTCCAGTGGCACAATGCCTTCTAAATGATGGTGACTAGATTTCACTGATATTTATTTAGACAATTAGCAAATACATGAAATTATTTTAAATTCACATAAAACATCAAGTTCTCTCCTCAAGGAGGGGAATTTACTGCTTTTAGACAAAGTGGGTATGTCTAAGGTGAACCTCAGGGGCTACCAGGTGATGGGATGAAATTCCACCTGCTAAATCTCTTCACTCAGGAGATCAAAGTAGCCTCTCTACATTTAGATCATTACAAACCTCACAGGCCCTATTGCACACAGGATGTTTTTAGGTCTATGAACTCACTTTAGCCAGGTGTCGTACCCTACCCAGGGATGGAAGTGTTGAGGGTCTCCTGAGGACGGCTGCCCTTCAAATCTGGAGTAGAAGCTTCAACAGTCATCACCACCCAGATCCTTGGAATCCGCCTCCTTCCAACAACTGATGTGAGCTCAGTCATCTGATAAAGAGCTGCCCCTGCTCCGTGTTCCTGTAAGTAGTGACCACCCCCCAACTCCCACTAGCTCAAGTATTACTTGTGTGGTTTCGTTTATGTCTGATCACTTCCCGATCTTCCTACTGTGAGAGTGGTTTGGGAGTGGCTCCTAATGGAGTCCATGTGATGTGTGACAGGATGTCACTGTCATTACCATCTTCACTCATCTCCATTCTCACATGACTCCAGTTTGGGGAGGCTAAATTCATACCAGCTCACTTAGCATGCCCTTTGCACCAATAATTACGCTTTTAGAACTATATCCTCAGGACACAGTGATGAATGTGGATAAGGATCTGATCATAAGGACTGCCATCCTGAGAATCCTCTTCCTTCACTTCGGGGTCTGAATTTAGAAAGGGAGATCAAGTGGGATGCAAAACTGTGGGGTTTTTCAAATGAGGAGACAGGACATGAGAGCATCTATTCTAAGAGCATGCCTGTGGATAGCTATGCGCTCCCACTTTTATTTAGAGGGTACCAGCAAGTCTACAGGCCAGCAGACATGTAGGCAAGGCTATACATCAACTTAAGAAGGATTTGGGAAAAGGAATTCGGTCTGGTGGTCTAAGATAGGGATTAGGGTTGTGTTGTAAATTCTTCAGAGACCGGCCCATTTAGATGCTCATGCAAATTTACAAATTCTCAAAAACACTCCAAGTACCAATAATGTCCATGCCCCCTGCTGCTCTCACTGCCACATTCCTTTGGGGTGGGTGTGCCCATCCTTGGTCTGAGCAGAAACTACGGCCACGCCTCTAATTTCGGTGGTGGTGGGGTGCTCCCCTGAGAGTCCCTTAGGCAGCATCTCTACACAAAGCCATGAAGAGGCATAAAGAAGCAGAGGGAAATGTGACTGTCATCAGCACACACTCACACTCACACTCACAAGGACATGTATATCCCATCCTGGTTCTGTTAGCATCATCCTAGAGCTCCGCAGAGGGTTTTCTGCATTCAAACAGGACACATTCAGTGAACTGTCCAAAGAGCCACATGAACTCTCCAGAGAACTGTGCCCTTTCACAGCGCACAGACTCTGAAAAGATATACCCACACACCAGGGGTGCCAGAATGCTGAGAAAAACAAGGGTGTGAAAAGTGATTATGCCACATGCATTGGATAGAATTCTAGACAGGCAGTAAAAATGAATTATAGGGGCCAGCACTGTGGCTCAGCAGGTTAACGCCCTGGCCTGAAGTGCCGGCATCCCATATGGGCACTGGTTGGACTCCTGGCTGCTCCATTTCCAACCAGCTCTCTGCTATGGCCTGGGAAAGCAGTGGAAGATGGCCCAAGTCCTTGCGCCCCTGAAACCACGTGGAAGACCAGGAAGAAGCTCCTGGCTCCTGGCTTCGGATCGGCACAGCTCCGGCCGTTGCAGCCAATTGGAGAGTGAACCAGCAGATGGAAGACCTCTCTGTCTCTGCCTCTCCTTCTCTCTGCATAACTCTGACTTTCGAGTAAATAAATACATCTTTAAAAAAGAACACAATAAAAAGCATCTACTCTATATTCCCAGGCATGGATCCATGCGTTGAACTACTGAGTATCTCTTGCCGGCCTTGGCAGGCACCTTTAAGTGGCTACAGAACAGCTCAGGGCAGGGTCCTGGCGACTGACAGAGCATGCGCATGCCGGAGCAGCATCCGGCCAGCTGGAGAGGGGATGACTGAGAGCGAGTGGGAGAGTCTGGGAAGCCTTACAGGAGCGGGGTAATGGAAGATACATGTGCTGCTCTCAGGGAGGGACCCTTCTACAGTGTGGACGTCTCAACCTACACTGAAGAGCAAAGAGATACATTAGTGAATATGATATAAATATATATATTTGCAGCCAGCAACAAATGGAACTGATTTAATATGCAGGTGAATATTTCAAACAGGCTGAGTGTCCTAGAAAACAAACTGATTCGCAGCATTCATTACTCTTGACAAACTCCTTTCATTACAAAAGAACAAAAATGGAGAAAGCTGTGATGCCACCTTGTGGTCATATTCAGGATTGCAGCGTTGAGAGGTCGGGGGTGGGGTTCAGCGTGAGAAAAGAAGGGAGGGAGGTGGGGAGGGGGGAATATGGGGAGGTGAATGGGATGAGTTTTCAGGAATTTTTCACATATCTGAGGCTACCTCTCTGTGACAGCAAATTATTTTTTAGCTGTCTGCTGTGCACAGACTTAGTTACTTTTAGTTCGATCCGCAAGAAATACTCTGCAAGCCTTGTAGTATAAAGAAACAAGTAGTTTATTTGAGTAGCAAATTTTAAGAAGCAGGGCAGAGAGAGAGAGAAAGAGAGAGAGAGAACGGGGGGGGGGGAGTCCCTAAGAGTAGGGACTCAACCTGGGAATTTACCACTAGGCAATCTTTACACAGCACCGGAAAAGGATCCCTACTGAGAACCAAACATCATCAGTAATCATCACCGGCAGTTCAACGTCCAGCATGACTGCGTGTTCCCCTGGGATGGAACAGCAGCAGCAGAGGCTTGCTCTGGCTCCCTCTTAAAGCCCCCAAGGACAAAGAGGGCTCATTGCCAAGATTTTAGGCAAGCAGTGAGTCCCGTCTCGGATCTTGGCCAGAGAGCCGAGACACAAAGCATGCCCACCTGTTTATCAGAAACATTCCTTTATCCTCCTCCCTGGAAACTGGCCAGGCTCCCAAGGAGCAGGAGAAGGTCATCCGGCAGACAAGTTACTTGTTTACCAGAGCCGAACCTAGATACAAGCCTCTTCATCCTAAAAATTTTTCCTTACACTCTCTTAAGCCATAATTTTTCCCAAATATAAAAAAGCACATTTTCTGCATTTTGTAAACCAGAGATAGGAAGCTGGTCCTCATGAGAACTGCAGATTAAGCTACAACTGTGAGTTGCATGAGTATTTGAGGCAGTACAGCTAGAGGAAGAAATGCACACACATGCACAGGCAACTCAACCTTTAAATGTGATTTGTTTCCCCATGTAATTGAGTACAACGAATCCTCTCATGTAGTAAAGACACATGCACACATTATTTTTGTCAGTCTGATCGCAAGTACATTGGTTTCAAATGTTTTATCAAAACACTTTTTCATTAGTACAGAATTTCAGACAACCGTGAGCCTAAGTTAATGCGCATCTCTTACCGGCCCATCTTCTACCCTCTGACTCAAATGTATCTGTTGTCAATATAATGGTGTGCATTCTCCAGTCATGTCCCTGCAGGTGATTGGCACAGAAAATGACTGCACTGCCCCTAATCCATGCAAGTGAAGGCCAAGTAGGGAGCAGACACTTCCATTTTCACGTGGCTGTAACGAGGCAGCCCTACCTACTGGAGTGGTGTAAGGAGACCATACAGAGAATGGTGACACTCATCCCCATCTGGCAGAAACGAACCTCCCAGATCAATCTTCTTCCCCCAACCCCCAAATAATAAGCCAGAAGAAATCTGTTGAAAGACACATCCTAACCAAGCTTCAGAATGGCAATCCTTTCAGAAAAAAAGTGAATCCCTGAGTCACACTGATAGAAATAACTGCATACATACCTATATACGTGCAACAGAAGAGGAAATTCTGCACTATTATCAAATGCCAACTAATAATTTTAGAAGGGATATGAGCAGTATAAAAGCAACACTTCATTAACTATCGTAGTAATAAGTGACTCAGGCAAAAATCGGAAATGGAAGCTCAAGCCTGTGCCAAATCCCCCAACAGTCACTGAGTACCATGGTAATCATGCTGGCCAAGGAAAGCTGTGGGGAAAAATAAGCCTCCTGTAACCCACTGCGCCACAGCGCCGGCCCCAAGCCCCTTGCTCTAGGAACTGAAAAGGATTGACATAACACGCAGTAATTAACACCGAGGGCATTTCATAATACACAATCCTGGAAGCTTTAGCGCTACACAAATTAAGGCATACACACAAATCAAAAACGTACTTGTTCTCTCCCATTCCTCTCTCACCATCTAAGAGCCCAAGCTTTTATTTGGAAGGGAGAGAGAGAGCGAGAGTGAGAGTGAGAGCAAGTGCTAGTTCACTCCCCAAATGTCTGAAATAGTAGGAGCTGGGTCAGGCCAAAGTTAGGAGCCCAAAACTCAATTTGGTCTCCCACACAGGTGGCAGAGGCACACGTACTTGAGTCCCCACCTGCTGCCTCTCAGGGTGAGCATTATTAGGAAGCTGAATTGCAAACAGAGAGGGAACTGAAACCAGGTTCAATGTGTTGCCATTGATTTCTTTTTTTTTTTAAGATTTATTTATTTGAAAGGCAGAGTTACACAGAGAGAGGAGAGGCAGAGAGAGAGAGAGGTCTTCCATCCACTGGTTCACTCCCCAATTGGCCACAACGGCCAGAGCTGACTTGATCCGAAGCCAGGAGACAGGAGCTTCTTCGGTCTCCCACATGGGTGAAGGGCCCCAAGGACTTGGGCCATCCTCTACTGCTCTCCCAGGCCGTAGCAGAGAGCTGGATCGGAAGTGGAGTAGCCGGGTCTTGAGCCGGTTGTCCATATGGGATGCACTGCAGACGATGGTCTTACCGGCTATGCCATAGTGCCAGCCCTGCCATTGATTGATAAAAGCTGATATGGAGATATAAATAGATAGATAGGTAGATAGATAGATAGATAATGTATGTTAAACATCAAATACACTTTTCATCCTCAAACACCCCACATTTTCAAAGAAAAGATTCCTGAACAGTCATTTTTAAACATTTTTAAACATTTGATTGCTGATGGTTTAGTGAAAGTATAAATAATTAAATGTAATAAGTACAATAATTAAGAATTCTATTTAAGAAACAACACCACTTATAGCAGCATGAAAAAGTATAAAATATTATGAATGATGTTTCCTCACATGTGAAATATCTGTATACTGAACAATATAAAATATTGGAGAGAGAATTAAGGAAGAGCAAAGAAGTGGAGGACTTATGTTCATGGGTGAGAAAGTTCGGTATTGGGGCCAACATTGTGGCTTGGCAGATTCAGCAACACCCGCAACTCCGACATCCCATATGAACATCAGTTCGAGTCCTGGTTGCTCCACTTCCGATCCAGCTCCCTGCTAACGAGCCTGGAAAAGTAGTGGAAGATGGCCCAAGTTCTTGAACCCCTGCCCCTCATGCAGGAGACCAGGATGCAATTCTAGGTTCCTGCCTTTGGCCTGATCCGGCCCTTGCCATTGCAGCCATTTGGGTAGTGAACTAGAAGATGTAAGATCTCTCTCTGTCTTTTGCTCACTCTCTGTAGCTCTACTTTTCAAATAAATAAATGAATCTTTTTTAAAAAGAAAGCTCAGTATTTTTTTTAATTTTTTTAACTTATTTAATGAATATAAATTTCCAAAGTACGGCTTATGGATTACAATGGCTTCCCCCCCATAACGTCCCTCCCACCCGCAACCCTCCCCTTTCCCACGCCCTCTCCCCTTCCATTCATATGAGGATTCATTTTCAATTCTCTTTATATACAGAAGATCAGTTTAGCATACATTAAGTAAAGATTTCAACAGTTTGCTCCCACACAGAAACATAAAGTGAAAAATAATAGATGATTTTTTAAATGATGATGAAATCAGATCAGACCTATTGTCATGTTTAATCCCAGTGAGAGTCAAGTTGGGAATTGCTAATTTCTTCTTTTTTTTTTTTTAACAGAAGATCAGTTTAGTATACATTAAGTAAAGATTTCAACAGTTTGCACCCCCATAGAAACACAAAGTGAAATATATTGTTTGAGTACTCGTTATAGCATTAAATCTCAATGTACAGCACATTAAGGACAGAGATCCTACATGAGGAGTAAGTGCACAGTGACTCCTGTTGTTGACTTTACAAATTGACACTCCTGTTTATGGCATCAGTAATCTCCCTATGCTCCAGTCATGAGTTTCCAAGGCTATGGAAGCCCCTTGAGTTCTCCGACTCTTATCTTGTTTAGACAAGGTCATAGTCAAAGTGGAGGTTCTCTCCTCCCTTCAGAGAAAGGTACCTCCTTCTTTGAAGACCTGTTCTTTCCACTGGGGAAAGCTCAGTATTTTTAAGATGTTTATTCTCCTCAAACTAATATACAGATTTAATGCAATCAATTCTTATAAAAATCATACAAAGATTTTAAAAAGAATTTGGCAACTGCACCAAACTCATATATATATGATATACATCATATATATATCTGACATAGATTATGAAAAAAGCATAAAAAAAGAGTAAAGTTAGACAGTAAACATTGCCAATTTCAAGACTCCTTATAAACAAACCTACAGTATCGAGATAACATGGTACTGGCACCAAGTTAGGCAAGTAGATCAAAGGAAGAAAATAAAGATTTCAGAAATAGACCCACACCTATATGAATAACTGAATTTTTAAAAAAATATTTATTTATTTGACAGGCAGAGCTACAGAGGGGGGGGAGAGGGGGAGAGAGAGAGAGAGAGAGAGAGAGAGAGAGAGAGACATCTTCCTTCCCCTGGCTCACTCTTCAAATGGCTGCAACAGCCAGGCTGGAGCTGGAACATCGAACTCCATCTGGGTCTCCCACATGGGTGGCAGGGGCCCAAGTTCTTGAGACATCCTCCGCTGTTTCCTCAGGCCCATTAGCAGGGAACTACATATGAAGTGGATCAGTTGGGACTCAAACAGGCGCTCTTATGGGATGCTGGTGTTGCAGGCGTTGGTTTAACTCGCTACGCCACAGCACTGGTCTCTGGTCAACTGATTTTTAAAAAAGGTTTATTTCATTTATTTTGAAGGGTAGAGTTACACGGAGAGAGTCTTCCATCCACTGGTTCACTCCCCAAATGGCTGTAACAGCTGTATATGTAAATTGGTTGCAAAGGCACATTAAAGATGAAGTTCATTCCTGGAGCAGTACACCCCATTCCTGGGGGCCAGGAACCCTCTCGCTCACGAGATAGCCAGGCACGGAGTTCCAAAGTAGGACCGAGCAGACTTGGAGCTGGGATTCCTTCATCTCCCATATCCCAGGGAGGTTCAGTCCTCACCGCGGGGCACCCACACCCTCAGCTGAGGTCCAACATCCGAAGGCGGGACTCTGCTCCTCTTGAGTCCAGGTCAGCATCCATTAACAAGTTGTCTCCTCCTGTCATGGAGGAGAACTAAATGATCCAGACACACACACACACACACACGCACACACACACACGAAGCCATTTAAAGAATCTGAGTTATTTCAGGAAAGCCAGGCTAGAATATTAATTAGTAGGCAGGGACTTCTATAATTGAATCTCTCAGGATCCCAATATCCTGGGGGAGAGAATTCTTAACCTCCATTTCAAGAATTTTCTCTCCAATGATGTATTTGTGTGTGTGTGTGTGGAGGGGGGCAAGGAACACATCTAGTCTCTGTATACACTCATTCCTTCTCTTTGAAGGGAATCACTTACCAGCTGAGTGAGTTTGTGTAGGCAGCCCATAAACAAGTCATAGAAAAGTCAAAGTCAATCTTGGCTTGTGGAATTCCTGGGATGAGAAAGTCCCGTACTCCCATGCTGAAGGAGAATGATCAAACAAGAGCACTCTGCTAAAATTGACTATGTTATGATTGTGTTGCAGAAAGCCTGGTAAGTTGCTTGCCTGTGTTGTTAACTTCTGTGTTGCCTTGAGCTGCAGCTGGTTATGTATAAAATATCGCTGAGACACTGGAATAAATGAGCCTTGATCAGACTTTTGTTCTGGCTCCATTCTCTGCGCCCTTGTCCCTCTTTTCATTCCCACTCCCTCCTTCAGGTTCCGTTCAACAGGTGCGGCTGGCCCGCATCAAGTTTGGAAGGAGAACAAGGAGTTGTGCACCCCGGCCCTCTCCCTCCAAAACTCTTGGTAGTGATCAGCACTTAGCCAACATACGTTCTGTTTTGCCCTCAGGGTTGGGTCATACGATGGGGCCACGTTTTTTTCCCCTTCACAGTCTTTCCAAGAATACGGTAGTCTTTCTCCATAATGTTTGGGATTGAAGGGGCCTCCAAAATACCATCCCCACTCCAATTCTGAGTTCTACATAAACTTGGAAATATGACAAAAGAATAAAGAGAGCAGTAAATTATAAGGGTTATATTGGAGAAAGTAGCTTAACTCTGCACATGAGTTTCTTCTTAATGAACCCCAGAGTTGCACAAACTTATCCACCCAGTGGTGCTCCAGTGGACAGTCACAGAAGTCAAGCACCGCAGTGCGTATCCTCTCTGCTGTCTGCTGATGGAGATCTGTCTACATGTGCTCAAGGAAAGCAGCTTCCTTGCAAGACTACTTACAGTGGAAGAATTTCAGGACATCTTTGAGAAACACTTCTCAATGTGAATAAGTACCCCTTATCCTGACTGGATCCTTTGAAATCTTCTAAGGACATGGCTTTCTATGTGACTAATGGAGCCATTTGTAGGATCCGTCTCTCAGTACCTTAACCCTTGTGACTTCAGTGGAGGTTCCTATCATGGAGGGGGGTTGGAATTAGGTTCTAAATTCCAAGAGTAGTGTGAAGATCATACACCATGAAAGTTCCCTTGGAAAAACATGTAAGAGAACATTGAGGAAATATTCAGAAGTTGACATGCACACATAAACCCACACACATACTGTAGCCAAAATTATAACATAGTCCTACCAAGGCTACAAGAATAAGAGAATCCCTATGTTATCTAATGATTAAAAAAAAAACTGCAGAAAAAGAGGAAGAGTACACCTAAACCACTAGTTTTGGATATCAATTTATGCTTTGCACCTCTAAACAGTAGCCAGAATTGTACATATTGACAGGGCCAGCTGGGTAGTCTGGTGTCTGTCATCTCAGTCATCTGGACACTCTCCTTGTCTGAGACATCCAGGAGACCTCTATTATGTGGATAAGGACTGGTGCCAGGGTCTGCTGGGAGTTCAGCAGGGGCTTTGATTAGACAACCTTATTTCCAGCCTGTGTAATTCCCCATGTGTAGAATGGACAGATTAAAATATAAAATCTCTATTAACATTGAATTCCAGATAAATAATGAAAAGTTTTTAGTATTAGTATGTGGCATGCAACATAGTTTTGATGTTTTGGAATTCAAACTCAATGAGGCATTCTGTATTTTTATTCACTAAATCTGACAAGCCTATGGAACAGAACTCTGAAACTAAAGACAAAAGCTGGTACCAAAACAAAATGCAGGAAATAACAGCAAATGCTACCTGGTGGGAGGAAGGAGAAAGAGACACATACAGGGGGCTGGTGCTGTGGTGCAACAGGTTAAGCTGCCGTCTGCAGTGCTGGCATCCCATATAGGTGCTGGTTCGAGTCCCAGCTGCTCCACTTCTGATCCACCTCGCTGCCATGGCCTGGGAAAACAATGGAAGATGGCACAAGTGCTTGGGCCCTGCACCCACGTGGGAGACCTGGAAGAAGCTCTTGGCTCCTGGCTTCAGCCTGGCCCAGCTCCAGCCTTGTGGTCATCTGGGGAGTGAACTAGAGGATGGAAGATCTCTCTCTGTCTCTGTCTCTGTCTCTGTCCCTCTCTTCGCCAACTCTACCTTTCAAATAAATAAAATAAATCTTTAAAAATAAAGAACACTTTGAGGGACTGGCCTTGTGGTGTAATGAGTTAAGCCGCCTCCTGAGAAGCCAGCATCCCATATGGGTGCCGGTTCATGTCCTGGCTGCTCCACCTCTGCTCCAGCTTCTGACTAATGCACCTGGGAAATCAGGGGAGCATGGCCCAAGTGCTTGGACTCAAGCACCCAAGTGGGAGATCCAGAAGAAGCTCCTGGCTCCTGGCTTTGGCCTGACCCAGCTCTGGGCATTGTGGCCATTTGGGGAGTGAGCCAATAGATGGAAGGCCTCTCTCTCTGTCTCTACCTCTCTCTGTAACTCTGCCTTTCAAATAAATAAGTAAACCTTTAAGAATAAAAGGTACTACTTCAAAAAGTTTGTGAAAAAATGGCAGTAGAGTATAAGTTTATTTTGGTGCAAAAAAATCAATGCGTAGTTTTTTCTTTTTTTCTTAAGATTTATTTTATTTATTTGAAAGACAGAGTTACAGAGAGAGGTAGAGACAGAGAGAGAAGTCTTCCGTCTATTGGTTCACTCCCCAAATCGGCACAACAGCCAGAGTTGTGCCGATCCGAAGTCAGGGGCCAGGAGCTTCTTCCCGGTCTCCCACTCAGGTGCAGGGGCCCAAGGACTTGGGCCATCTTCTACTGCTTTCCCAGGCCATAGCAGAGAACTGGATCAGAAGAGGAGCAGCTGGGACTAGAACCAACGCCCATATGGCATGCCGGTGCTTCAGGCCAGGGCGTTAACCCGCTTCGTCACAGCGCCGGCTCCCGATAGTTTTTTCTATAATATGCATCTTACATGAACTTTTAAATGAAAAAAATCTACATATGGACTTTAAAAAAAATTGCACCAAAATAAATATATCTTTTAATCTCATTTTTCCACAAACCTTTTGTATACTCCTAGTCCCAAATGGACATATCTGTTTCTGCAGCCTGTATTATTACTTAATAAGTTGAGTTACCTTTGAATCAGAAGTCCTATTTTCTATCAACAAGGGAGTTGCTGGTGAGGGTTTAGGCAAAGGCCATCAAGGTGATTTTGAGGTGCATCCTGGCCCTGACTAGCATGGGAGACCAGGTTGCCACACGAGTTTCCTGCTCCAGGGAGAAAATACAGCGCCTGCTAATAAAGCACATAGTTTAGAGGGGCTCAGATCCAGGTTCTCCACTTTAGTGGCTGAAGTCAGTCTCATGACAACCTGCTAGTGAGGTATCGCTATCATCTCTGTATGGATCTCTGTTCTTCCAGTGTTTCTCCTCCCTGCACGTCCAGCAATGAGCCAGGCTAGGTGCTCCTTCCCCTTGCCAAAAGGGAGAGCTGGAAGAAGCGGCAGACTGAAGCCAGTGCTTCTTCCATTCCTTATTAAACATTTAAACTTATGAGCTGCTTGGACCTAGTGAGGTGAGTAGGAACTCTAGGGACTCAAGGAAAGGATGGTAAGGGGGGATTTCTCCAAGATAGGGTGTAGGGATCCCAGTGCTGCTTCAAATGCATGCTTCGAGAGCTCCTGGATGGTTCATCAAGGCTGGGCATCCAGCCATGAGACATATTTCTCTGTTTGCATAGAAGGATGAATGCAGTAGGGTAAGGATTCCTAAAAGTACTGATCCGGTTAGGAAAATAGGCAGCGTGATGAGCAGTGTGGATGCATGAGTGATAATAGCAGGGGCTTCCTCAGGCTCTACATGGAGGATAGGTTTCCATATGTGGTACTGCTTTGTTAAAGAACATACACTTTAAAATCTAATCGAGGGCCAGTGCCGTGGCATAGCAGGTAAAGCCTCCATCTGCAGTGCCAGCATCCCATATGGGCGCTGGTTCTAGTCCCAGCTGCTCCTCTTCTGATCCAGTTCTCTGCTATGGCCTGGGAAAGCAGTACAAGATGGCCTAAATCCTTGGGCCGCTGCACCTGAGTGGGAGACTGGGAAGAAGCTCCTGGCCTCGGATCAGCGCAGCTCCGGCTGTGGCTGCCATCTGGGGAGTGAAGCATCTGATGGAAGATCTCTCTCTTTCACTGACTCTACACTTGTGTAACTCCGCCTTTCAAATAAATAAATAAATCTCTTTAAAAAAACTTTAAAAAAACTGATTTAACTCTAAAGTCTCTTTACTAATATGTCACAATCAAACATAAGATGAAGGTACCTGTTTTATTCTATCTAAGCAGATAATGGGGGGGTCACAAAATTATTATTATTTGCTAATGTGACAGACCATTGTTTGGATTTTATATTACTCTTCATTCTTCCTTATCTTGTTTCCCTATAACTAACATATTTCTTAGTCCATTTATGTTGCTATAACAAAATAATTGGGACTGGGTAATTTGTAAAGAACAGAAATTTGTTTCCTCATAGTTCTGGAGGCTGGGACTTCTTGCTTTTCGTTATCACATGGTAAAGGTGAGAGGGCAAGACAGACAGCAAAAGGTAGCTGAACTTGCCCTTTTATTATTAACTTATGGCTGTGATAATGGCAGTAATCCATTCTTGAGGGTAATGTCTTAATGGCCCAGTCACCTGTGAAAGGTACCAACTCCTAATACTGTCACAGGGCAATCACATTTCAACATGAGTTTTTGGGGCCAGCTCTGTGGCGTAGGTAAAGCTGCCACCTGCAGTAACGGCATCCCATATGGGCGCTCCACTTCTGATCCAGCTCTCTGCTATGGCCTGGGAAAGCAGTAGAAGATGGCCCAAGTTCTTGGGCCCCTGTACCCGCATGGGAGACCTGGAGGAATCTCCTGGCTCCTGGTTTTGGATCGGTGCAGCTCTGGCTGTTGCAGCCATCTGGGGAGTGAACCATTAGATGGAAGACCTCTCTCTCTCTACCTCTTTCTCTCCTCTCTCTGTGTAACTCTGACTTTCAAATAAACAAATAAATCTTAAAAAAAAAAACATGAGTTTTGGAGAGGACAAACATTCAAACCATAGAATTCTGCCCCTAGCCACTCAAAACTTGTTTTCCTCATATACAAAATACATTCATTCCATCCCAATAGCCTCCAAATTCTTAACCCAGTCCACTGTCAACTCAAAAGGCCAAAGTCCAGAGTCCAATCTAAATCAGATATGGATGAAAAAAGACTCATGGCAGGATTCATTATGAGGCAAATTTCATCCTGTGAGCCTGTGCAATCAGAGCAAGTTATGTGTTTCCAAAACACAATGTTGGGACAGGCCCAGGATACACATTTTTATTCCAAATGAGAGAAATAGGTAAGAAAAATAAAGGGTAGTAACTAATCACAAGTAAGTCAAAACCCAATGAGATGAGCAACATTAAACCTTAAATCTGCAGAGTAATCTTCCTGGACTCCATGTCCTGCCTTCTGGACACAATGGGGTTGGAGTTGAGACCTCAAGCCTCAGAGAGCCCCATCTATATGGCTTTGCTGGCTTAGCTGACACAGCAATGTTCACAGGTTGGAGTCTCATGCCTGCAAGCTCTCCCAGGCTGGTGTTGCACACCAGTAGCTCTATAGTTCTAGGTTCTTCAGGCTGGCCTGCTCCAAAAGCTCCATTAAGCATTGTCTTAGTAGGAATTCTTTGCTGTGGCTCCATTTCTATGACATGTCTCTGCCCAGGACCCTAATCTCTCTGTGATACCCTTTGAAATATAGGTGTAGAAAGCTATGTCTCCACTTCTCTTGCATTCTGTGCACCTGCAAAATTAGCACCATGTGGACAGCAGCACCTGTGTTTGCTTCGGCCATGGCTGGGGCGTTCAAGAAGTTCTGCACTGGAATTCAAGGAGCAAAGACTTGAGGCGTCACTGGGCATCATGCTTCAGGGTTCCCAGCATACCTTAGATATTTCCTTTCCACAAGTATTTGCACCCTGGGCCAGAGATTGGAGGAACAGCATCCATAACCACTTTGGGATCTTTCTATAATTGTGCTGATGAATAACCTGTGTCTTTGGTCTATGTATGCTAATTTAATCAAATGTTGCTTAGTCATACCTTTGACTTCCTTTCCTGAAAATGCTCTTTCATTCCCTACCATAAGGCCACATTGAGAATCATTCCAATTCTTAAGTTCTGTTTCCCTTTTAACTATATATTATATCTTTAAATCATTCTTTTCTCTCATGTTTTATTAAATACAGCTAAAAGAAGCTATGCAAAGGATGTCACATGCCTGAATGCATTTCTGCTTATGTCTTTCTTCCACCATATATCATAGCTCAATGCTATTAAATTCTGCCTTCCACAAAGCCCTTTGGCATAGACAAAGCACAAATTTGTTGCCACTTTATAACACGGCTGACCTTTCCTTCAGAGTCCAACAACTTGGTCCTCATTTCCCTGTAAGAGTTCATCAGACTGACCTTTACTACTCATAATTCTACAAACTTTCTAATCATGATCACTTAAGTAATCTCTAAGAAGTTTCAGACTTTCCCTACAGTTCCTCTCTTCATCTAAGCCCTCCCCTGTGGTAGAATGAGAAGGCCATGCTGAGATGGTTGCTGGCAAGCCAGCATCAGTTACTCAGGAATGGCTTTGAAACCCACCTGGCAACGGAGCCTGCCTGGCAACAGGCTGTGATTGGATGGCTTTGGAAACCACATGGCAACGGAGCCTGCCTGGCAACAGGCTGTGATTGGATGGCTTCGGATACCGCCTGGCAACAGGCTGTGACTGGTTAGGGCATAAACGGCCCCTTGACCGGATTGGCTGCCTTGGCTATTTAAGCTGTTGTACTAACTGAAATAAATGAGTGTGCGGGCTGCTCCCCTCTGGCCTGCTTTCACCTGACTCCCGGGGTCTGTGTGATGACTCCACACCTCTTGCCCCCACCGCGCTCCTCCTCTCAGACAAATCAACCTCAACACTCCCCAGAATTAATGTTTCATCCACAGTCATCTAAGCTTTTTCTTTTTTTTTTTTTAAGGATTTATTTATTTATTTGAAAGTCAGAGTTACACAGAGAGAGGAGAGACAGAGAAAGAGAGAAAGGTCTTCCATCCACTGGTTCACTCCCCAACTGACCACAACAGCTGGAGCTGCGCCGATCCGAAGCCAGGAGCCAGGAACTTCTTCCAGGTCTCCCATGCTGGTGCAGGGGCCCAAGGACTTGGGCCATCCTCCACTGCTTTCCCAGGCCATAGCAGAGATCTGGACGGGAAGTGGAGCAGCCAGGACTCAAACTGGCACCTATATGGGATGCTGGCGCTTCAGGCTAGGGCGTTAACCTGCTGCATGATAGCGCCGGCCCCTAAACTTTTTCTGGTTTGTTCCTCCAAATTCTTCTAAACTCTACCCATTACCTATTTCCAAAGCCACTTCCACAATATAAAGAATTTACTATAGTAACAACTCCAATAATTGGTACCAGTTTTCTGAGTCCATTTTCCTGCCCTAACAGACTACCTGAAACTAGGTAATTTATAGTGAAGAGAAATGTATTGGCTTGTAGTTATGGAGGCTGGGAAGTTCAAGATCTAGTGCTGGGCATCTGGCAAGGGCCTTTTTGGTGTATAAGCATTTGGAAACAGGTGAGAGGTTGAAAGAGAGCAAAAAGAGGCTGGACTTACCCTTTTGTTACAAATTCATTTCTGTGATAACAAGTCCACTGCGATAACAACATTAATCCATTCATGAGAGAAGACGCTTCACAGTCCAATTACTTCTCAAAGGCCTCACCTAATATACATACAAAAGCAATCAAGTTTCTTTTTTTAAGATTTATTTTATTTATTTGAAAGACAGAGTTACAGAGAGAGGTAGAGACAGAGAGAAAGAGAGAGAGAGAGGTCTCCCATCCACTGGTTCACTCCCCAGATGGCCGCAACTGCCGGAGCTGCGCCAATCCGAAGCCAGGAGCCAGGAGCTTCCTCTGGGTCCCCCACATGGGTGCAGGGGCCCAAGGACTTGGGCCATCTTCTACTGCTTTCCCAGGCCATAGCAGAGAGCTGGTTCAGAAGTGGAGCAGCTGGGACTAGAACCAGCACCCATATGGGATGCCGATGCTTCAAGCCAGGGCTTTAACCCACTGCACCACAGCGTTGGCCCCGAAAATGTGCATTTCTAAATGCAAAGACAATGGTCCCAGTTTATGCCTTATAGTATGTTCTGGCATAATTGTAGAGTTCAAAAAGAAAATCCATTCAGTAATTTTGTGTTTATGCTGCACCATGATTAAGTGGAAAACGTGGGGCCATGATTACTCCATAAACTTCTGGGAGAGGATAAATTGGTATGACTTCTTTGTGAAGATATTTAGCAACTTCTAAGAGAAAACCAAGTGCAATTCCATCAGTTACTGTACTCTTAGGTCTGGAGTATGGAAAATCTTGGGCACTTGTTTAAGCATGGTCATGCCGCATGGCCAAAACATAAAAACAACCCCAAAGGTGCCTTATTAAAGAACTCTGAGAAGTACTGTTTTAAGAGGGGGAAAAAAAGATTCAAAAGAGCACCTGCTCTGTGATGTCACTTAAATATTTATAGCTAAACATGTGCAAGCAGTTATGCTTTTACATAACTTTCTCATGGTGGCTCTGTGAGGAAGACATTAGCATTCCTGATTTACAGATGATAAAATCTAACTCACTGATTTTCAGATCTGTCTGGTAAGGTGCGGTGGTAGGATTATACCTCCTACTTTCTTCAACAGACACCCAACAGTCTCCTTTATATATGATGAGCATCTAGGACTTAGAAACTTGTAATCATACACATTTCTGGTATTGTGTCCTCATGGGTACTCACCCAACAACCACTGTCCTTGAAGAAGTAGATGGTGCAGATGAAATCCCAACAGAGTCAAATAAGGGGTAATGGGTCTGTTATGAAGATCAAGGGCTTGTGATTTCTGCCTCTTTATCTGCCTCTCTCTTCATGTGGGACTCAATGGGAAATTTTTTTTTCTAATATTAATGAGCAGATCAAATAAGTGGGCACAAAATGATGAGGAATCAAGCAAATAGTTTGATGTCCTACTTGCAGCCCCCCAAATCCTTCTTCAAAGTCATTATACAGCATAAAAATTGTCCCAAAGCTTCATTCAAATTATAATTGTATGTGCAACTTTTTGTGGTGTCATTTCCAGGTGGTGTCTATGGAAGTTATACTGTTTTGTTTAGACAACTGTCATCACTTATCTGAAAGGGAGGAGAAAGTTGGGTCGGGAAGAACATTTAATGAAGTTCTATGTGATATCTATGCTGTACAGGCTTTCTTATTTATCATACAGAACAGTTCTTTAAAAAAGCATCAAGTCTCTTTTTATGGCTGATAAACAGCAGTTTAGCAGAGACTAAGAAAGTATTTCAGCATTACACATTAAGCAGGGAGCAAGAAGGGATTCCAGCTTTTGCCTTGATAACAGTATTTCATGTACTCCTAGGAAGGGTGATATTCCCCCTAAGGGGCTAAAAATTGTCTCCTTAGGGTAGGAGGAGGGCGGCATTACAATGGTTTGTAGAATTACAAAGGATCACAATACATAAATAATTATCATTATGTCTATAATGTTAAAACTTCATTTTCTGGGCAGAAAGTAGAGGAGCAAATGTCTAAATAGGTCTCTATGTAGGGGACAATATTAAAAGAAGACTGAGAAATGTTGCATATGCCAGTGACCTCCTATATAGAAGATGAGCTATCAGGGCTTAAGAACTGTTCATTTTACAATGCTCCATGGACGCTCACTCAACAACCCCTCTTAGTGATTATATCAATCCTTGTGGTGATGCCTGAAATCAAATCCTTACCCTGGGGCCAGGAGTCCTGGCTCTGGGATCATGGGAATTGATTAGATTTGAAAGAGGCAAGAAGGGGCACACTCAGAAAAACAGATGCTTCCATTGCAACAAATGATCTGAGGGGTAGAAAATGAATGTTGACAAAACTAATGTAATCAAGAAGCACTCTAAGTTATCTCTCCTTTAATAATAACATTTATTCAAGTAACCTAATATTAAACACAAACTGTAGATCAAGCTATGGAAAGTTAAGAGAGATTCAGGAAATCTCAGAAATTGCTTCATTAATTCCTGCTGGGAAATAAAACCTGGAATTTTATTAAAGCTTTTATGTCCTAAAGCCACCATGAATCTGAATGTGCTAATCTCTCTGAATGATTACAAGTAATGCTGTAGGTGGTATTGCTCATTTATATAATAAGGCATATTACTTTTAAATTATAATATTAAAAACCTTAAAACATTGCATGGATAAATAAATCACTAAAGCTTATCTGAGGAGGCCAAAATAAATACTTTTAGATTATATGGGGCTAATTCTAATGATATATGAATCATTCTTAGTAATCTGAGGGCTTAATGATAATGTGGTAGGCAGCCTCTAAGATTACATCCAATGATCCTTTTCTCCTAGTATTCATGCCCTTGTGTAATTTTTTTCATGGTGTGAGCTGGAATTAGTGACTTACTACTCATAAATGAAATACGTAGGAAGAAAAGGGATGTCTTTTCTGACTTTAGATTTAAAAAAGCTGTGTGTTCCTTGTTGGGCACATTCTCATGCTAGCTATGAGGAAAACCAGCTTGCATGTTATGGTCTACCTATGTGACCATGAACTAGTGAGACCCTGAGATCTGCCAACAGCAGATGAATGAGGTTGGAATTGAATCCTACCCAAGGTGAGCCTTGAGACAACTATGGCCCCTACCTAGGACTTAACTATAGTCTAATGAGGGACCTTGATATAGATTCCTGTCACAAGTAAAATAATATTTATTAATATACACTTCTTTTTTAAAAATAGATTTAAATATATTTTTTCATTTAATCGGAATGGCAGAAAGGCAGAGTTAGAGATAGAGAAAGATCTTCCATACCATGGTTCACTCCTCCAATATCCTTAAGAGCCAGGACTGGGCCAGACTGAAGACAGGAGCTCGGGTTCAATCTGTGTCTACCATGTGGGTAGCCAGGACCCAAGCACTTGAGTTGCTATCTTCTGCCTCCCAGGGTATGCATTAGCAAGAAGCTGGAATTGGAAGCAGATCTGGGACTTGAACCCAGGTACTCCAATAAGAAATGCAGGTGTACCAAGCAGTGTATTGCACCAGATGCCTGACCCATGTGTGTTGTTTTAAGTGATGAAAGTTTGGGGGTAATTTGTTGTGCAGGAATAGATAAATAATACAGTTATATACAGAGAACTCAAGTGAAGAAACATTTGAAAATACATGGCTAGAGCCGGCACTGTGGCATAGCGGGTAAAGCTGCCACCTGCAGTGCTGGCATCCCATATGCCCTCTGGTTCGAGTCCAGGCTGCTCTACTTCCAATCCAGCTCTCTGCTATGGCCTGAGAAACCTGCACTCACAATGGAAGACCTGGAAGAAGCTCCTGGCTCCTGGCTTTGGGTCAAAGCAGCTCCAGCCATTGCAGCCATCAGGAGTGAACCAGTGGATGGAAGACCTCTCTCTCTCTCTCTCTCTCTCTCTCTCTCTCTCTCTCTCTCTCCCTCTCTCCTTCTCTCCCTCTCTCCCTCTCTCCCTCTCTCCCTCTCTCCCTCTCTCCCTCTCCTTCTCTCTCTGTGTAACTTTGACTTTCAAGTAAATAAATAAATCTTAAAAAATACATTGACCAATGAAATGCAAGTGGAAACCTAAACAGATGCTATTTTTAATTCAAAAAGGAGGTTGCAGAACCATATGGGTAGCTGAAACCTAAAACTCCCAGAGACGGGCAAGACCCCTGACCTCAGGGAGCCATGGAAGTTCCCATTTTCTGAATGCTGGTACTGGTACTTTTTTATAAATCACGTAATTCCCACAATGTTACTGGAAGCTAGAGGATCTGATCTTTAAATCATTTTGTAGCTGGGGAAACAATGATGTATACAGATTAAATAACCTGGCTGGGGGTCAATTTGCTACTAAGTGGAAAGGCAGAGACCAGCACCCTATCTGTCCATGTGTAGACTGTGTGATACTTCACCGCATGCCACACTGACATCAAATACATCTTGCTTTTCTGCTGACTCAAGATAAAAATCTGTGAATCAGCACATGTTTAATCCATTGTCTGTATATCCATCCATCTATCCTTCCAACCACTGACACAGCTGACAAACACTAAGGCCAAACTCTACAGCATTGATTAAGTTTTAGTTTTTCCCAGAGTGGATCAAATACAGAAAGGGTGCTGTGGTAAATTCAGATAGTAGATCTGAAAAGATGACTCATTCACATTAACATTTCAAACAGATTAAATTCCTTACCATTGATGAGTACAAAATGTAATAATGCCCTGACCACCTCTCTACACTCCTACTGGTATTCTTTATATACCATCTCCTTTTTGCAACCAAAGTCCTAGGAAGCATTTTCAATGCTTATTATCTAAAAGTCAGACTAGAAAAACACCTTCCAAAGTGTGAGCATCTGATGACATGAAGGCTGAGCTACAGATGACGTGTTTTTAAATGAAGCACACATCTCCCCTTCCCCTACCCTGTATCTCATACTTCAGTTTCACTGAAGGGGATTATGCAAATAGGTTTACTAAATGACAGTAATAAGTTGTCTTGGTCATTTCAATGACCTCTATCTCATCTGTTTTTTAAAACATTTATTTATTTATTTAAAAGTCAGAGTTACACAGAGAGAGAAGGAGAGGCAGAGATAGAGAGAGGTCTTCTATCCGCTGGTTCACTCCCTAACTGACCACAACGGCCGGAGCTGCACCGATCCAAAGCCAGGAGCCAAGAGCTTCCTCCGAATCTCCCACACGGGTGCAGGGGCCCAAGGGCTTGGGCTATTTTCCACTGCTTTCCCAGGCCATAGCAGAGAGCTGGTTCAGAAGTGGAGCAGCTGGGACTGAAAACAGCGCCCATATGGGATGCTGGCACCGCAGGCGGCGGCTTTACCCACTACGCCACAGCGCTGGCCCCTGTCATCTGTTTTTACTTGGAATTAACAAGTGCAGTGAAATCATCCGAAATTAGTATGTTTCATACTTGTAATAGTTAACTGTATTGTCTACAAACATTGTCTAATATACTACAAGAAGACAATATAATAGTGTTGAAATATGGTAGCTACAGGGAACTTTTTTGTGGGTTCATGACCCTTTTAAAATATTAATTTATGAGGCCAGCATCATGGTGTAGCAGGTAAAGCCACCACATGTGATTCCAGCATCCCATATGGGCACCAGTTCATGTCCTGGCTGCTCCACTTCTGACCCAGCTCTCTAATAATGGCCTGGGAAAACAGCTTGGGCACTTACCACCCACATGAGAGACCTGGAAGAAGCTACTGGCTTCAGCTTGGCCCAGTCCTGGCTCTTGAGTCCATCTGGGGAGTGAATCAGCAAATGGAAGATCCATCTCTCTCTCTCTCCCCTGCCCCTCTGTCTCTGTCTCTTCCCCTCTCTCTGTTACTCTTTTAAATAAAAAAAGATTTATTTATTTATTTATTTATTTGAGAGAGGGAGAGAGAGAGAGAGAGAATCTTCCATCCACTGATTCAATTACCAGATGTCCATAATGGCCAGGGCTGGGCCAGGCTGAATCCAGGAGCTTCATCCAGGTCTCCAATGTGGATACAGGGACCCAAGCGCTTGGCCCATTGTCTGTTTCTTTTCCCAGGCCATTAGCAGGGAGCTGGATCAGAAGTAGAGCAGCCAGAACACAAACTGGCACCCATAGGGGATGTTGGCATCTCAGGTGGCAGCTTTTACCAGCTACACCAAAATACCAGCTCCAGGTTTATGATCCTTGAGTCAAAGTGCGTGTTTCACATCAGAGAAAATCCTAACACTTGACATTCTTCTAGATGGATCTATTTAACAAAACAACCCAGCCTATCTAATAAATATACATAAGTCTATACTCACAGAAATAAATATGTAAATCAGCAAATGAGTCTGAGGTGATAAATTACCTTTTTAATAAAAGATTCATTTATTCACTTGAAAGTTGGAGTCACAGAGAGGGAGAGGCAGAGGCAGACAGAGAGAGAGAGAGGTCTTCCATCTGCTTGTTCACTCCCCAAATGGCTGCAATGGCTGTGGCTGTGGCTGGGCCAGGCTGAAGCCAAGAGACAGGAGCTTCTTCCAGGTCTCCCACATGGGTGCAAGGGCCCAAGGACTTGGACCATTTCTGCTGCATTCCCAGGCACATAAGCAGGGAACTGGATTGGAAGTGGAACAGCCAGGACTCGAACCAACACCCATATGGGATGCTGTCACCGCAGGCAGCAGCTTACCTGCTATGCCACAGCGCTGGCCCCAATA
This sequence comes from Oryctolagus cuniculus, assembly GCF_051225735.1. NCBI lineage: Eukaryota > Metazoa > Chordata > Mammalia > Lagomorpha > Leporidae > Oryctolagus > Oryctolagus cuniculus. The sequence goes on from NC_142888.1 coordinate 89,551,791, forward strand.
AATTATCTTTATAAATAATTCAAAATAGTGTATGTAGACAGAAAAGAATGTAGTTGAAGTGGGGACCATGATCATTTGGGCTACTTTGTTTAAATTACTTGTATCTTTAGGACCTGCAAATGCCCAAGCTCATATATGCAACTTCCATTTGATGAGGGAGTGCTGTGCACATCTACCTTTATGGCTAGGTAGGACATACAATACCTAGTTCACAGTAGGTAGTCTATGTCACATGGAAACTTGGTGGTCCATGGTTAAGTGGTCAGTGTCTACTAAGGCCTACTAGTAGTCTAGGAGCTATTTTTCAAAAAGGAGAGGAAGGCAGGGCTTTGCTCCAAAGTGTAAGGGGCTACATTGCCATTCACCTATAGTGGCCTGCCAAAGACCACACAAAATCACTATCTGTCACTGATATTTAAAGCACCATTAGATATGCTAGATCATAGTACCCAAGTGGTAGAGTAGTTTGCACAATAGTCTGCACTGGCAGAGCCTTCTCTTGTCCTGAGTTCCACTCAAAATTGACAGATTCTTGGATCAATTGGTCAATGGGCCAGGCTAACTCAACCAGGTAAGAATATGTTCCCTTCCAAAAATAAAGAGGCCACTAGACAGTGCACTTGTAGTAGGAGGGGCCAGATATACCAACATATCTTATACATTTGATCCTTAAGGTAGCAAGCCCTTGAATTTGTGTCAAATTTATTTTCCATCCTCTGTCAAGCAAATGTCTTACCAACATGTCCTGAGCAGTTGCTACTTCTTGCTCACTAGGTTTAAATAGCATAATGTCATCAATGTAATAGACCATTGTGATATCTTGTGGATGGGAAAGGCAATAAAAACTCCCTGCAACCAAATTACAACATGGAGCTCATAAATTGATATTCCCCTGGGCTAGGATTGTGAAGACACTTTACCAACTGAAAGAAAATTGACTCTGGTGGTCCTTATTGATAGATATGCAGAAAAATGCATTTTCCAGATCAGTAGCTGCATACCAGCAACCAGATATATTAATTTGCTTAAGAAATGAAACCACATTTGGTACAGCAACTGCAATTGGCATCATCACCTGATTAAGCTTTGTATAATTCAGCACCATTGTCCAAAGCTGATCTGCCTTCTGCATAGGCCAAGCAGTTAAGTTTGTAGGGGATGTGGTGGGAATCTTTCAAGTCCCTTGATAGTGGCCCTAACTCTGTAACTCCTCTGGGAATGCAGTATTGCTTTTTATTTACCCTTTTCCTAGGTAGGGGCAGTTTTAGTGCCTTCTACTTGGTATCTCCCACCATAAGAACTCTCATTCCACAGGTCAGAGAACCAAGTAGGTATCCTGCTATCTGTTGAATATGTCTGCTTCAATCATGCCTTCTGGCACTGGAGAAATAACCATGTAATGTATCTGGAGACCCACTGGGCCCACTGTGAGATGGACCTGAATTAAAACTCTATTGATCTCCTGACCTCTGTAAGCCCCTGCTTTGAGTGGTGGACTACAGTAGAAGTTTGGATCTTGTAGTACAGTAAGAAACATATACATTGGTCTCTGCCCCCAGTTACTGACTCAGCGATTCTAACACTGTTGTAATTCCCTGCCTGAGTTATAGATAAGAGCACCTGACATAGACAGACTTTCTTGGGTAATAGGAACCTCCTTTGTTCTTTTTTTTTTAGAAAACTTTTATTTAATAACTATAAATTTCAAAAGTACACTTTTGAATTATAGTGGTTTTTCCCCCCACAACCACCCTCCCACCTACAAACCATCCCACCTCCTACTCCCTCTCCCATCCCATTCTTCATCAAGATTCATTTTCAATTATCTTTATATACAGAAGATCAACCTGGTATATACTAAGTAAAGATTTCAACAGTTTGCACCCACACAGACACACACAGTAGAGAATATGCTTTGAGTAGTACCATCAATTCGCATGGTACTGTTGTAACACATTAAAGACAGAGATTCTACATGGGGAGTAAGTGCACAGTGACTCCTGTTGTTGATTTAACAATTGACACTCTTATTTATGACATCAGTAATTACCCGAGGCTCTTGTCATGAGCTGCCAAGTCTATGGAAGCCTCTTGAAGAACCTCCTTTGTTCTAAAGAGGCAACTCTTGGTGAGTTTCTAGAGAGCCTCAGGGCAGGGGCTTGTTGTCACCCCCAAACTACAAGGAAGAGAGTGTGGCTGAAGGTTGAGTTGATCACCTTTTTTTTTTTTAAAGATTTTATTTATTATTTGAGAGGTAGAGTTACAGACAGTGAGAGGGAGAGACAGAAAGGTCTTCCTTCCATTGGTTCACTCCCCAGTTGGCTGCAATGGCCGGATCTGTGCCGATCCGAAGTCAGGAGCCAGGAGACTCTTCCTGGTCTCCCACGTGGGTGCAGGGGCTCAAGGACTTGGGCCATCCTCCACTGCCTTCCCAGGCCATAGCAGAGAGCTGGATTGGAAGAGGAGCAGCCGGGACTGAAACTGGCGCCCATATGGGATGCCGGTACCACAGGCAGAGGATTAATCTACTGTGCTATGGCGCTGGCCCCGTGTCAATCACCTTTGTGTAATGATTTAATCAATTCTATGTCCACAATTAAGCCTTCATTAGAAACTCAAAAAGACTAAGATCAGAGAGCTTCCTGATAGCTGAACATGTGAATTGTGGTTACAAGTTCATATTCCTGGAAAAGGCATGGAAGCTCTGCATCCCTCTCCAACCCTGTATCCCATCAATGCATCTCTTATATCAGGCTATTCATCTGAATGCTTTGTAATATCCTTTATAATAAACCAGTAAATGTGTTTTCCCTAGCTTCTGTGAGCCACTCTAGTAAATTAGCTGAAACTGAGGAGGTCTTCAGAGCCCCTGGTTTACAACAAGTAGATCAAAAGTACAAGTCACAACCTGTGACTTGATGGGAATTTGAAGTGGATAGCAGTCTTGTGGGATTAAGCCTTCAACCTACTGGGTCTGATGCTGTCTCCAGGTAGATAATGTCAGAACTGAATTGACTTAGAGAACATTCAGTTGACATGTGCTGGAGAATTGCTTGGTGTTGGGGGGAAAACCTCACACATCTGGTGTTATAAATATTCTGTCATGTGGTGAGAATAGAGTAGAAAACATACATGTTGATTTTTTTTCTATCTCTTAGGTCTCCTGGAATCTGACCATTTCTTTTCCCCAATATACATTTACCCTGGTAAAAGGTTGTAGGTCCATGTTGAAGACTGGGAGAAAGATTAACAGTATAAATTTTTGACAAAGTACAGGAGTCCTACCTCAAGGAAGTCTGGCCTTCCCTTCTTTCACAAGGTTGTGTCACACAAAGTGCCTCCCCAGGAGAACTGATTAAGGGGTCATGACTCTGTTACTATGGTTCTGTTTAAAATTTTGTTCATTTGATCTAGAACTTTTCTGCTTATCAAGATGATATAAGAATTAAACTTCCTATTTCACTCCTAGGAATACTATAAATGACTAGCCAATGCCATAGGCTTGCACATGTCAATTGCTGCTCTGACTCTGCTTTCTAACTAAATACACCTTGTCTTTGGTAGTTGGGTATCACCACTTGGCCTCTAACATCTGGGATCTAATTGCTCCCATTGCATTTAGGTTTCTCAATTCAGTGACCGTAGTTCCCACTGTAAGTTATGGCCTATAGAGAAGAGTGGTCACAGAGCTTTTCAATTATGTCAGGGAACCCTTCATGAATTTATTTCTCATGGTCGTAGTGAAAGGTATGTATGTCTTTTGGACTCTCCCAGGGTGAGTAAATAGGTCTTAAATGACATTTAACATTCCACTCTAAGCCTTTGAATCCCTTCTTCTACATCAAACCAAGGCAAGTGAGACATTTCCAATTTACTCACGGTAGTCACTTTTGTCCATGTCTCAATTAAGCATTCAAGTAGTAAGAGCATTTTTTATCTTCCTGACCCTCACCTTTAAATGCAGAATCCCTGCTTAGAGAGCTTACATGAGTAAATTTGGACTAATCCAACTTTATGTTCCTTCTATAATTATCCCACACCCTTAGTAACCATTCCCACACATTCTCGCTGAATTTCTGTCTGCAGAGATTAGAAAACTCTAGTAGTTCTTTTGGAATATAGTGAATCTCCTCATGGGTCAAAATTCATTCCTCACCTTTTGGGGATTGGATCTAGTTATAGGACTTGTGGCAAAAAAGGGCAATGGAGAGGGTCGTCAGGTGACTCAGCATTGTCTTATGCAGCAACTGCCTTATGGAGGCCATTACAATTTCTTCAGGCAATTCAGGTTTAACTCCTTCAGACAGACTGCAGAGGTCAATTTTGTTAAAAATGGAGAAACTATCCACTGGCAAAGAAGACTAACCAGAATCTGGGATTTTAGTGTTTCCAGGTCGATCATAGTTTCATCATATATTGCCCATACAAACTTTCAGGATCCTGTTTCTTCCAAATCAATGGCCTCACTTTAACAGTGGCCATCCTATAAAGCAGGGAGCTTAAGTTGTATTGTAATTTAGCTTATCACAGAATGATATCTTGGGTTTGATTTTCAGAAATCTCAGCCCTCTAGGTACCGTAGATAAGGGTCTACTTAAAGGTACACATAGAAGCTTTCAGGTAATATATGTGGAACTTGAACTATGAATTCAAATCTCTGAGCACATCCTTTTCCGTCTCCACTTTGTCCAACTACATTATGTACAGGCAACCCATATCATTATACTCATTAACTTGATAAAATTGTTTTAAAATATTATGTACACAGTACCCATATTCTAGAATCTTATGAGTGATTTAGGAGTGTCAAATGGTAATATTTTGCTTATCTCTATTGCCAGAAAACATTATGTACTATCAATGATCTATTTACTTCTGAAGAGCAAATCAATAGCATCTTTAAATCAAATCACATTAGAGCCAGTTCCAGAAACCCTATAACCAACCAATTCAGAAAACTTATCCTTAGTATTCCATTTTTCTAGAACCACTCCCAGTATGAAAATCTGTATTAGTCATTGAGATACATACATACATACATATGCACATGTAGTGCCCACACACTGCATGTGAACATATGTGCATGTATGTGTATGTGATTGCTATATTGAGAGAGAGAGAGAGAGTACACGGAATTGGCTTACAAGATTTTGGAGTCTGATAAGGTCCAAGGTCTGCAGTCAGCAAGCTGAAGACCCAAAAGAGATGATGTAATACTAGCCAAAGTTTGAAGGTCTGTGAACTATGAAAGCTGATCATATAGGCCCAGTCCCAAGGGCAGCAGGTGCAAGATACAAGAAGCAGCAATGTCTTACTATAAATCCCAGTTCAAAGGCAGTGATGCAGAAAGAATCCCCTTCTTGTGGGAGGGACAGGCTGCTTGTTCTATCCGGGCCTTCAACTGATTGGATGAGACCTACCTACATTAAGGAGTGTAATAAGCTTTAATCAGTCTACTGATCCAAATGTTAATTTCATCTAGAAACAACCTCCTAGACACACTCAGAATAATGTTCGACCAAACATGGAGCACACTGTGGTCCAGTCAAGTTGATACATAGAATTAACCATCACAATGGGTATATAGTTATGTTTTTGTGATTAAGTATATTAGTGTATTACATGCAGAGACAAAACCTAGAGAGTATACAATAATACATTAACAAAAGAGATATGTGCATTATAGAGGGAGAGAAAGTGGGCAGAAGGGAGACACAGTAATTTAAACTTTCAAATGGACATTTCTATATTGTGTGATACTTGTTCAACCGTATAAAGTATTAAGTTGTAATATGAAAGTTATAAAGTTAGACAAAACAGGAAAATCTGTGAATCGTGTCATAAAATGATAATGTCAACATGTATTTATTGACTTAGAATCATATTCTTTATGGTAGGCTTAAAATAAAACATTAAAAATATTTATTTGGTGGCATTGTGGTGCAGCAGGTTAAGTCACCACTTGGGATGCCTGCATCCCATATCAGAGTACCTGGTTCTTGAGTCCTGGCTACTCTGATTCCAATTCAGCTTCCTGCTATTGTGCCTGGAAGGCAATGAATGATGGTAATAGGTATTTTGGTCCCTTCCACCAATGTAAGAGACCAGGATGGAGTTCTTGGCTCCTGATATTGGCCTGGCACAGCCCTAGCTACTGTGGCATTTAGGGAGTGAACCAGTGGATAAAAGATCTCTCTCTCTCTCTCTCTCTCTCTCTCTGTTTCTCCCTCTTTCTCCATCACTTTTCCTTTCAAAAAATAAATATTTAAAAATGTGTTAATAATTCAATATGTGCATATTAGTAGGAGACGCTTTTATAAATTTGCATTTCTATAGTATTTTGAGTATGGAAACTTATTGAATAAGATGGAAACATAAAATAGTTGTGAACTGATTTCAAATATGATGCTTATACAGTCATTGCTTCTGAAACATGTTCAGAATTTAGTGTTTCATGCATAAAAGACACGGATCAAAACAATTAACTTTATAATCTTTCTGTGTCTCTGTGTCTTTGTGTGTGTCTTTGTGTGTGTGTGTTTCTATGTCTCAATCTTCCTTATACCAAATAGTCACATACTAAGTTGTGCAAATTTCTATTTAGTTCACATAGAGGCTGGACTTCAGCCATAGTAATGGGAGATACCAGGGTAGACATGAATATAGCAGGATCACCACAAAGGTGTAGAAAATTCCAGAGAATTTTGGTCTATACAATGGAATCTATGCACTTCCCTCAAATCCTCCAAACCACATATTCCTTTGCAAACCCTATTTGGCTTTCACTCCTGCAGTTCTCATACTGGTCACCAGGTGGCTTCTTATTAAATTTTTCAATTTCCCATTGAAAAGGTATAATTTTTATATAAACAGACACAATATATTCCCTCAAAGCAGATAATGAAATAACTATAACATGATCCCAACTCTACTAATGTATTTTTTTAAATTTTAAAAAGATTTTTATTTATTTATTTGAGAGGTAGAGTTACAGGCAGTGAGAGGGGGAGAGAGAGAAAGAGGTCTTCCTTTTGTTGGTTCACTCCCCAAATGGCAGCAATGGCTGGAGCTGCGCTGATCCAAAGCCAGGAGCCAGGTGCTTCTTCCTGGTCTCCCATGTGGGTGCAGGGGCCCAAGCCCCTTATACTACTTTCCCAGGCCATAGCAGAGAGCTGGATTGGAAAAGAAGCAGCCGGGACTAGAACAAGTGCCCATATGGGATGCTGGCCTCACAGACAGAGGATTAACCTACTGTGCCACAGCACCGGCCCCTCTTAATGCATTTTAAATAAGATATTCTTGGCCTGCGTCGCGGCTCACTAGGCTAATCCTCCACCTTGCGGCACCGGCACACCGGGTTCTAGTCCCGGTCGGGGCACCGGATTCTGTCCCGGTTGCTCCTCTTCCAGGCCAGCTCTCTGCTGTGGCCTGGGAGTGCAGTGGAGGATGGCCCAAGTACTTGGGCCCTGCACCCCATGGGAGACCAGGAGAAGTACCTGGCTCCTGCCATCGGATCAGTGCGGTGCACTGGCCACAGCGTGCCGGCCGCGGTGGCCATTGGAGGTTGAACCAACGGCAAAGGAAGACCTTTCTCTCTGTCTCTCTCACTGTCCACTCTGCCTGTCAAAAAAAAAAAAAAAAAAAGATATTCTTAAAAGTCTTAGAGGACATATATGTAGTTTCATTTTCTGCTTGTTCTTCAACTACATTAGTTACACTGTATAAAATAAAATGTAATTCATTACATTACATTATTACATTAATTTATTAATAAACATTGGGGGGGTGGCACTGTGGTGTATTGGGTAAAGCCACCACCTGCAGTGCCGGATTCCGATGTGGGCACTGGTTCGAGTCCCAGCTGCTCCACTTCCAATTCAGCTCTCTGCCATGGCCTGGGAAAGCAGTAGAGGATGGCCCAAACCCTTGGGCTTCTGCATCTGTGTGGGAGACCTGGAAGAAGCTCCTGGCTCCTGGCTTCGGATCAGCTCAGCTCCGGCCATTGTGGCTATTTCAGGAGTGAACCAGCCGAAGGAAGACCTCTCTCTCTCTCTCTCTCTCTGCCTCTGCCTCTGCCTCTCTGCAACTCTGCCTTTCAAATAAATAAAAATAAATCTTTTAAAAAATAAACATTGGGAATTTATCATGTGACAGGCACTGTCAATTCAGTTCCACATCTGCATCACATACGACTCCTCTTTTGATTTCTAGACCCACCCATAAACAGAAATGCCCACATGGATGTAAGTTCCAATCCATTATGAATGCTTCAAAGAAAGTCCAAGCATGTTTAGTTCAACTTTCCCCTAAGTCCTGGAAACCCAGAATCTAAACACAAAATGATACTGTTGGGTGGAGAGAGGTTGCAACCTTAGGAAGTAAGCACCTTGTAACCTGAACCTCCGTTTGCTTGCACAGTACTAATAGGCTACAACCTACTTCTGACTATACTTCACACGAGAAAAAGGTGAAGCAACTCTTGTGTGGTTTCAGTCTCAGGTCTTCAAATGGGTAGGAAATAGAGGTTTTGCTATCTCCATTTTGCCTTCACTAGGTCTGAGTGGTATGTTCCTGAACTTGGTTTGAATCTGCCTGATCCCTAAGAGAATGGTCCTCCCTATTAATTCATTCAAAGGATCCATCTCAGAGGTAACATGAGTTCTCTGCTTCATGCAAGACCTCTTCTCCTACACTGGGGGACTGCATCCAGAGCCACAGGCCACAGAGGGGAAGAAAGGCCAAGTACTCAAAGACAACTACAGGGGCCGGTGCCGTGGCTTACTTGGCTAATCCTCTGCCTGTGGTGCTGGCATTCCATATGGGTGCCAGGTTCTAGTCCCAGTTGCTCCTCTTCCAGTCCAGCTCTCTGCTGTGGCTGGGGAAGGCAGTGGAGGATGGCCCAAGTGCTTGGGCTCCTGCACCCGCAGGAAGAAGCACCTGGCTCCTGGCTTCGGATCGGCGCAGCACCGGCCGTAGCGGCCATTTGCGGGGATGAATCAACAGAAGGAAGACCTTTCTCTCTGTCTCTCTCTCTCTCACTGTCTATAACTCTACCTGTCAAATAAAAAAAGACAAATACAGGACTAAGCCCCTAGTGTGAACACACCATTCTTCTGACTTAGGGAAATGGTTTTCACAGATTTTTCACATGATGTTCACACCTCTCCTTGGCATTCCTCTTAGACAGTCTATGAGGAAATAGGTGCTCTTATGCATTGCTGAAGGTAACGTCACTTGGCACAATCCCTGTGGGGGGAATTTGATAATGTCTAATATAATTACATTGGCCTTTATTCTTGGAACCAGCAATCTGTCTTCTATCAATCTCTGCCAAAGAAACAAGGCAAAAAGACATAAGAACAAGGCACTGCTGGCAGACTAATTTATAAAAGCAGAAGAATAGGAAGATGACAGATGACCACCAATAAAGGGGCTGACTGAGTAATCTAAGGTAATCTACATCCTGGAATACTAGGCAGGTACTGTACTGTTATGGAGTGATCTCCAGGATATACTGCAAATAAAAAATACAAGGCACAGAAAATGAGAAGAGCTACTGCTATCCAATACAGTAATTACTAGTTACATGTGTCTATTTAGATTAATAAATTTAACCCTTCATAGATTAAATTTAATGATAAAACTCAGTTCCTCACTAGCACTCATCCCTTTATATAGGCATTTCGACTATATTTACATGTTTATTTTCTTTAAAGCATAAATCCCCATATGAAATTGCCCTGCTTATTGAGTTCCTTGCCTGCTTACTGCCAGTTTTCCCCAAATGGAATGATACTCCAGGGACCCTGTCTGTCTTATTCACTGTGCTATCTTCTCAGAGCCTAGATCAGAGCCTCCTATGTAAATCACTGAGTGAATATTACTTAATTGAAGGTATTGTTGCTTATTTGATACACCAGAGAAGACACAGATATTCAAAGTTGAGTGCAGGTTCTGACCAAGACATTAGACATTGAAAGATAGTAAACTATAAAAAAACCTTATTTCAAATTCACAGGAGTGCTTTTCAAACTCAGATTATGCTATAGTCTGAATGTGTCTTCTCAAAATTCATATTTTTTAAGATTTATTTATTTGAGAGAGAGAGAGATCTTCCATCCACTGGTTCACTCCCCAAATAGTTACAACAGACAGGGCTGGGCCAGGTGGAAGCCAGGATCCAAGAGCTTCATCCGGGTCACTCACGTGAGTGGTAAATTCCAAGCACTTGGGTCATCCTCCTCTGCTTTTCCAGGCCATTAGCAAGGAGCTGGGTTGGAAGTGGAGCAGCTGGTACTTGAACCGGTGTCCATGTGGGATGTTGGTGTCACAGGCAGCAGCTTTACCAGCTATGCCAAAATACCAGACCCTCAAAATTCATACCTGGAACCTAATTACCAGAGGCTGGTGATGTGGTATAGTAGGTAAAGTCATGACTTGTGATGCCAGCATCCAATATGTACACTGGTTTGAGTTCCAGCTGCTGCACTTCCATCCCAGCTCCCTGCTAATGTGCCTGAGAAAGCAGCAGAGAATGGCTCAAGTGCTTGGGCCCCTGCCACCCACATGGACCCAGATGAAGCTCTTGGCTCCTGGCTTCTGCCTGGGCCAGCCCTGGCCATTGTGATTATATGGGGAGTGAACCAGTGGATGGAAGATTCTCTCTTGCTCTCACTCTCCCAGTCCCCTTGTAACTCTACCCTTCAAATAAATAAATAAATCTTTAAAAAAAAAAAAACAGTTTCCAATATGAGGATAGAAGTTGGGGCTTTGGGGAGCTGATTAGATAATGAGAGATCAACCTTCATGAATGGGATTAGAGCCTTATAAAAGCGACCCCAGAGAGTTAGCTAACCCTTTCTACCACATGATGTTACCATGAGGAGATGTCCCTCTATGAAGGACTCTATGAAGGAAGTGGGAACTCACCACTTACATTTTTCAGCCTCCAGAACTGTGAGAAACAAATTTTTGCTGTCTTTAAGCTATTCAATCATGGTGTTTTGTTACAGCAACTCAGATTGGACTAAAATAGATGAATATCAGAACCCCTTTGAGAATTAAATGTAGACAACTCCCACCCCATGTCCCTAGTTTGACTTAGTTGACTTAGAGTGCACCCAAGAAACTGTTATTTTAACAAGCACCTCCTAATGATTTTGATAAAGTGGCTCATGGATTACACTTGGAAAAATCATGACCCACACAGCTTGTATTTGAATACAGTGTATTCATTGCCTCCCATGGAGAATACTAGGACAGCCAGAGTATCTTTCTTAATGAAATCACTCAAAAGTGCATTGGTCCTTCTCTTCCATCTAAGACCACAGATCACTTCCCACATGGGACCATACTTAATCTCCAGAGTATTCCTGGTGGTCAAGAGGATTGAGAATTGTTATATATAGATGAGGCTGGTGGAAGGGAAGTGACTTAACCTATAGTGTTCCCATGACAGGAACTACCTCTTTACTCTTGTTTCAGTAGCCTGTCTAGCACATTCCTCAATATACTTGGATCTTTGCTATGGGCATCTGGCTCTGGGGCTGAGTCCACACCTCTCTGATGTGACACTGGGAAGGAGAGTAAGGGGATAATTGAGTGCATAAATAAAGAGGGAAGTAAGTACATCAGAAAACACAAGAAATGGAGGGGGCAGGATTATGATATCTTGCCTATCAGTAAACCAGGAGCTGTGCAATGATGTTTGTTCTCTTACTTAGCTTCATTTCTAATCCCTTTTTGCACACAGCAGTGACACTGACATTGACACATAATGGAAATGTGGACTTAGCCCTGATTGGTGTTATATTTCTAAGTATATTCTTTGATAGTTATGCTATTATGTTAGTGTCAGAGCCATTACATTGACAGAACAAAGGTGGCAAAATTAGAATAGAAAGCTAACATTTGCTGAAGGCCTACTCTATGCTAGAACACAATAAGTTGTAATTTTCAGATTTTTTCTCATGAAATCCTCAAAGCTACACTCTGAGGTGAGCATCATTTCTTTCTTTCTGTAGATGGGAAGATAGGCTCAGAAAGCAAAATACATGCACATGATATTCTAACAAAGTGTCAAATGGATACTCGGGCTAACTTGAAGTGCCTTTCACTGGCCAACACTGGGGCAATTTGAGCATCAAAATATATAATGATAATACAAAAAGTAACTCTGAGAAAAATTGGAATCTGATTCATACTGATGTAAACATACATATGGATAAATTAATAAATTAATATGAGAGAAGTGAAAACTCCACATTTATATTAATAATAATTCAGGAAACAACAAATGCATTAGAAAAGCAATACTTGACAGCTATCATAGTCATAAGTGATTCAGGTAAGAATAACAAATAGATCCTCCTCAGTCTGTACCAAATCCCACAGCAGTCAGAGTTACCATGGCAACCAAGCTGGCCAAAGAAAGCTGGGGAAAATCAAACATTCACCATCCTGATCTTGTTCCTAATATATGCTAGGAACTGACTAGCACTAACATAATACACAGTAATCTCAAGTATCCCCCACAGGAAACATTTCTGGCAGAAATACACACATTCATGCATACATACATACCCACATGTATACATGCTCCCTCACTATTTCTGTTGACACACCTAATCCCAGGAATTGGTTAAAGTGGTTTGTTGGAAGATAAAGAAGTAAAAACCTTAAATTCAACAGATTCATTTCTGACCATATATAATGCTGAAAGCTACAAAATCATTTTAGTGATGGATTTTTCTATAGGTGGTCTGTAGAATTGACTCTAAGATATTTTCCTATCTAGTTTCAGCACATTGCCAATTACATGTAAATATTGACATGGAAACAAAGGTAAATCTATGCTAAGCATCAAGTACTTTTCCATCCCAGAGTGAGTAGCCTGAAATTTCAGGATTTCTTCTAGTCTTCTATTAAACATTTGCCTGCTGAAAGTTGAGTAAAAATAAAATATGTAGAAATTATAATTTAAAATACTGCCCTTTATAATAGCATCAAGAAATATGACACAATTTGGGATGTTCTGTCCACCAACATGCAATACCTATACACAGAGCACTATAAAAGATTGCTAAGAGAAACCAAAGAACACCTAGATAAATAGCTGATTCTAAAACTCATAAGGAGGTAAAAATAGTTTAGACTATGAAAAAAACTTTGAAAGCGATCAAAGTTGGAGGACAATCATCTGATCTTAACACTTCATTTCAATATACAGTAATCAAGACAGTGTACTAATGGCACCAAGGTAGACAAGCAGATCAAAGGAATAGAATAAGGAATTCAGATATAGATTTGCATGTATATAGGGGCAACTGCCTTTTGACAAAGGTGAAAATGCAATTCAGTGGAGAAAGGACAGCCTTTTCTACAAATAGTGCCAGGACAAGTGGATATCCATGTGCACAAATGCAAGTATATGTGATCCACATATTGTAAAAGTTACAAAATTCAACCCAATGGATCATAGATCTAAATATTAAACATAAGACTATAAAACTTGTAGAGGAAAACACAGGAGAAAACATCCAAATCTTTGTCACTGTGGGTTAGGAAAATATTTCTCAGATACAACAAAATCATAATCCGTAAGTGAGTAAACTGACAAATTGGACTTCCTCGGTGTTAAAATTTCTGCTCTTTGGAAAAGACAAGCCCATGACTTGAGAGAAAATACTTGAAAATCAAATGTGTGATAAAATAATTGTAGCAGATAAAGCCGCTGCCTACAGTGCCAGCATCCCATATGTGTGCCAGTTCGAGTCCTGGCTGCTCAGCTTCCGATCCGGCTCTCTACTATGGCCTTCCAATTGGGGTGTGAACCAGTGGATGGAAGACCTCTCTCTCTCTCTCTCTCTCTCTCTGCCTCACCTTCTCTCTGTGTGTAACTCTGACTTTCAAATAAATAAATAAATAAATAAAAGAACGGTCTTTTTTTTAAAATAGATAATTCAAAGTAAATGGGCAAGAGGTTTGAATGGCCACTGCACTAAAGATACACAAATGTCAAATAAGCACATGAAAGGATACTCAACATCATTAAACTCTAGGGAAGTGTAAGTGAAAACTACAATGATTTATTACTATACTCCCATGATAACGACCAAAATTGAACATTTCTTCCTTTCTGCAGCCTCTAGATGCTGGAAAAGACAAGAAAATGGATTTTCCCCTAGAGCTTCGGGAAAGGCCATGGCCTTGCTGACAGCATGATTTTAGCCCATTGAGACCCATTTTTTTTTTTTTTTTTTTTTTGACAGGCAGAGTGGACAGTGAGAGAGAGAGACAGAGAGAAAGGTCTTCCTTTGCCGTTGGTTCACCCTCCAATGGCCGCCGCGGCTGGCGCGCTGCGGCCGGCGCACCACGCTGATCCGATGGCAGGAGCCAGGAGCCAGGTGCTTTTCCTGGTCTCCCATGGGGTGCAGGGCCCAAGCACCTGGGCCATCCTCCACTGCACTCCCTGGCCACAGCAGAGGGCTGGCCTGGAAGAGGGGCAACCGGGACAGAATCCGGCGCCCCGACCGGGACTAGAACCTGGTGTGCCGGCGCCGCTAGGCGGAGGATTAGCCTAGTGAGCCGCGGCGCCGGCCGTGAGACCCATTTTGAACTTTCGACTTCAGAACTGTAAGACAGTAAATTAGTGTTTTTTTTTTTTTTTTTTTAAGGCGAGAATTCACACAAGCATTCATGATCCCACAATAACCACAGGACACTGGGCTTGCACAGGTGTTCTCACTGAGGCAGCTGCAATCCTGCGGGTGAGCCTTCTTACTCCCATTTTACAGCTGGGAAGCTGGGTTCCCACAGAGTCCTTACCCGTCCCCTCCTCCCGCGCCCCGCCTTTACCTGGAAAGTCACTCCAGGACACCCTGGAGCAGGACCCTCCCCCAACTAATGGGACAGTGGGGTCCCACCTCGCTCTCCCTCATGAGATGGCCAGGCACCGAGTCCTAAAGTGGGACGGAGCCAAATTAGACCTGGGATCCCATCTCCCCACATCCCAGGGAACTTCAGTCCCCATCACGGAGCACCCACACACTCAGCTGACTCCAAACATCTGAAAGCAGAAGCCTGTTATTCTCACCAGGCCACCTAAACCTCCATTAAGTCAGCAAGGTCGCTATGGTCCCTGCAATGACATCAGGTTTCTATGGCAACGGCGTTGCGCTGCTGGTTACTCCAAACCGGAACCACCTCCGCTCAGCCCACTCCTTAATCCACTTACATTGCTCTGTAGGCATAACACCTTCATCTTCGGGCCACCAACAGCGAAATCTTACTAATTCAGGGAACTAGACTGGTAATACAGGCAGTTGGCAGAACTCTGACCAATTTGGTGGAACAAAGTGTGTCCCTGTTGCCAGGAATTTTGTTTGCTTTAAAATCGCCAGAGAGGGGAGGATTTTCAGTACGCACAGACCCAGAGAGCTGCCCTCATGCTCTGGGAGATGAGCGAGGCCCGCCGGGGGGGGGGGGTGCATGGAGAATCACGCACCGCGACGAGCAGTCACCCTCCGTACAGAACACTGAGAGACTGTCCCTAATCACGGGACTGGAAGATCTGGAAACAGAAATGTCACATAAGGGACCTCAGAGTTTCTGGGAGGCAGGCCTACAAGAACATAGGCATATAGTAGGCAGAACCCTAGTCAATCCCACCACGCATTAGTTTATCCTGGGGGATTTTTTTTTATTTTATTGATTGATAGATTGATTTGAAAAGCAGAGTTACAGAGAGAGAGAGAGCGAGCTTCTATCCCATGGTTCACTCCCCAGATGGCAGCAACTGCCAGGGCTGGGTCAGGCCAAAGCCAGGAGCTTCTTTCAGGTCTCCCACGTGGGTGCAAAGACCCAAGCACTTGGGCCATCCTCTGCTGCTTTCCCAGGTGCATTAGCAAGGAGTTTGATTGGAAGCGGAGCAGCCGGAATGAGAACCAGCACCCATGTGGAATGCCAGTGTTGCAGGCAGTGGCTTAACCCACTATACCATAACCCTGGCCCTCACTGGGGAACTGTATCCCTCATTCCTCATATTTTCTTCCATGGGAAGGGCCACTACGACAAAAACACATCTAGCCTCTCTGCATACTTACTCTTTCTACATGGTAAGATTTACTTTCCCAAATAATATTCTGGAAGAACAAAGATATGGTTTAGGTCAGGCCCTCTCCATCCAAAACCCTTGGTAGCCAGCTGCCCTGCAGAGGCCCTTGTTCTGCTTTGCCCTCATAGCTGTACTCTGTCTCACTGGCTCCCCAACTATTCCTATGACCTTGTTCCAAAATGCTGAGACTTTAAGAAGCTCCCCAAGTCCCCTCCTGCTCCAAGTCTGAGTTCTAAATCAATTAAGAAATATGGCAAAAGGAGAGAAATTGTAGTTCATATAAAAGTGACATTGGGGTGGGGGCAGACGTTTGGCACAGTAAAGACACCACTTGGGAAGCCTGCTTCTCAAAGCAGAGTGCCTGGGTTTCAGTCCTGGCTCTGGTCCCAGTTCCAGCATTTCTGTTAATGTATACTCTGGAAGGAAGCAGGTGATGGCTCAAGTAACTGGGTTCTGGGGTCAGCATGACTTAGCAGGTTAAGCCACCACCTGCAATGCTGTCATCACATATGGGTACCTATTTGAGTCCTGGATGCTCCAGTTCTGATCCAGGTCCTTGCTAATGCACCTGGGAAAGCAGCGGAAGATGGACTAAATCTTTGGGCCCTTGCATGCATGTGGGAGACCCAGATGAAGCTCCTGGCTCTTGGTTTTGGCCTGGCCCAGATCCGGCTGTTACGGCCATCTGGGAAGTGATTCTGCCTTTCAAATAAGTAAATCTTTTTAAAAAAAGTAATTGGGTTCCTGTGGATCCCTGCCACCCATGTGGAAGACATGGATTGAGTTTGCAGCCCCTAGCTCCTAGCTGGCCTAGCCACAGCTGTTGTATGCATTTGGGAAGTAAACCAGCAGATAGAAAGAAGATTTCTGTCTGTTTATATCTCTGTCTTTTATCTGCCTCTCTGACTTGCAAATAAAATAAATAAAAGCTTTTTAACAAAGAAAAGTGGTATTGGATTTTGTGGCTTAGATTTGCTGGCACCCAGACTTCCTATGAACTAGATAGATTCATCCACCCACAGTGCTACATCGGCAGAGTCACAAAGACCAAGGAATACCACGCAGATCCCTCTGCTGTCTAGTGAAGGAGACTTGTCTGTGTTTGAATAAGGAAAGTGACTTTGTTGCCAATGACTATTCCTGTAGCAAGAGAAAGTGCTTCTGGACACCTCCTTTGAGAAACAACCTCCAAAGTGAAAAATTCCCCCTTATCCTGATGGAATCATCAACTAGGTGACCCTCTGAGGGTTTCCTCATGGAGTGGTTTGTGACAACACCCTCTTGGTACCTAAATTCTCATGACTGCTGGGCAAGCTCATCTTATGAAATTAGGTTCTTAATTCCATGAGTGGGTTGAAAGTCATATATTGTGATCCTTTACCATAGAAATTCCTTCAAGAGGAAGTTGATTAAATGTTCATAAATCTATACGTACACATTAGCCAGTATACAGAGTGTAGTCAAAATTCTAACCAAGTTCCACCAAGGATAGGATAGGAATATGTCTTTGCTATCCAATAACGTATCAAGTAAAAAGAGGGAAAGTTCACCCAAATGATTGGCTTTGGTATCTGTTTCTACTAAGCCAATACTCCAAGTCAATAGCCATTTATTATCTCCCAGCATTCCACGCTTTGACTCCGCAAAGCTGGGTGTTTTCTCCTCCATGTGTTGTCTGTCTCCTGAGGCTGCCATCATCTGAAGGTTGCACTCCTAGGATAGCCAAGAGAGCTCCTTTACAGGGATAAGGAGTGGTGCTAGCATCTGCTGGGAGCTCAGTAGAGGCTGCTGCTTGGTGCACAGAGCCCTCCATGTAAGAGCTGCCAGCAAAAATAGAGGATACCTGGTGACACTGGGATTCAAATAAGAATGAATCATTTTTTAGTGTAAGTGTGGTGGTTAACATGTCATGATGACTGGGTCATGGTACCCACAGAGCCAATCAGCATTATTCTGGATGTTCCTGTGAAGGTGATTTTGGATGAGATTAACATTTAAGTAAATGGACTTTGATTAAAATAGATTGTCCTCCAAAAGGTAAGGTATCTGACCTAATCCAACCAATCGGAGGCCTGAATAAAGCAAAAGTCTGACCTCCCCTGAGCAAGAAAGAATTTGGCTAGAAAACAGGGTTTCAGACTAGAACTAGAATATTACATCTTCCTTGTTGTCTGATAGGCAAGCCCACCATGTAGATTTTGGAATTCCAGTCTCCATGTTATATGAAGTAATTCTTGAAAATAAGAAGGGAGTTCAAAAAGTTAAAAAAAATCTATACTATAAAAAACCTATGCAAGGATTACAAAATTTTTCAACAAATAAGCTTATCTTTTTTACATTTCCATGAAATTTTGAAGTATCCTCATAAATCTCTGTACTCTTGTCTCTCTCTCTCCCTCTTCCTGTGAGTGTATATAGGAATATATATATATTTTATATTATATGCATTTACCAACACACATACACATATATTTATGTGCATATATGCATCTATACACATATTCAACTGGTTCTGCATCAATGAATATGCCATGCAATCTTATTTTGTGTATCTGAATGCAACTAGGAGTCTTGTGTTTTTATTTGCTCAATCTGACAACTCTGAGGAAGTAGGCTCAGACTCTGTAACATTAATGACCTTCTGAGATGACACAATGGGGCAGGTCTGGCAAAATGAGCACATCAGATGGGCAAAGAAAGAAGTATGTGTTGGTGGAATAAAAGGGAAGCTGACATATTTTATACTGATGATACCAAATGGGTATATTCATTTTCTAAGGCCCATATCATCATTACTTAATTACTTGAATAGCCTTTCTGCAAAAGTCCTATTGCCACAAAGGAGTTTCTGGTGAGGGTTTAGAAAAGAGACAAGAGACATGTAGAGCCCTGGCTGAGGCACTTTGTACTTTGACTCAACATGTTTCCACTCCGAGACACTCACTCCCCCCCTGAGAACATAGGACAAAAAAAAGGCGTGTATGTTTGGTTTGGGGCAGGAGGTCATGCAATCATTCTCCCCATGAAGACTTGATTGTTCCTCTCAGATTGTTCTCATTGACCACCTCGATATCTGATTGCTCAACAGACCGGTGTAACAAGTAGGGTGATCAACTGAGCACAACGCTGCTCTAGAAGACAGCTTTAGTTTCTTCCCCTAAGTATCCATGTGTCATACAGCCATTGTCATTATTTTCTTTTTTTAAAAGATTTATTTATTTATTTGAAAGTCAGAGTTACAGAGAGAGAGGAGAGAGAGAAAGAGAGAGAGAGAGAGAGAGAGAGAAAGAGAGAGAGAGAGAGAGAGGTCTTCCATCCGCTGGTTCACTCCCCAGTTGGCCGCAACGGCCGGAGCAGAGCCGATCCAAAGCCAGGAGCCAGGAGCTTCTTCTGGGTCTCCCACGCAGGTGCAGGAGCCCAAGGACTTTGGCCATCTTCTACTGCTTTCACAGGCCACAGCAGAAAGCTGGATTGGAAGAGGAGCAGCCGGGACTTGAACCAGCACCCATATGGGATGCCGGCACTGCAGGCAGCAGCTTTACCCACTATGCCACAGTGCGGGTCCCATATTATTTTCAAAATATTACCCAGTTTCCATTGTGATTTTGTTTCTTACCTATGACTTATTTAGGACATATTGCTTAATTCCTAAACATTTTGCAACTCTCTAGTAATCTCTGTAAATGCTACAAATATATTCTTGGAGGTTTTAGTCTTTGAAATTCATTCACCCTTCTTTTTGACACAGTGCACATGTCAACTTTGGGAAATAGTCCAGGTACAATTGAAAGGGGTGTTTTTAAGCTGCTGATGTTTGTTGTGCTGCATACATCTGTGAGGTCAAATATCTTACCAGCTTTGTAACATCTTTGACATCACTACTAACATTTTTGTGATTATACTATTAGTTGCCAGAAAACTTATGTAAGTCTTTGTCACTATGATTATGGATTTTTCTTTTTTTCTAAACTTTTATTTAATGAATATAAATTTCCAAAGTACAGCTTATGGATTACAATGGCTTCCCCCCCATAACGTCCCTCCCACCTGCAACCCTCCCCTTTCCCACTCCCTCTCCCCTTTGATTATGGATTTTTCTACTCATCTTCTTATTCTAGTTTGCATTTCCTGCTTTATCTAATTATGTCTCTACAGGTTATTATCTCATTATGACCCTACAGGTTATGTCCCTACAGCTGAAGGATTATTATTCCATCCTGGTGGATTGATCATTTCACTTTCTGACTGTCCCTGTTTATCTATCCAAGTGCTCACTGTCCTAAATCCCATCTTGTCTGATATTTAAAAAGTGATACTCAATTTCTTACAAAAATGTCATAGAATTTTACTTCCAATATTTCCTACATGCATATTATCTCTGTTCTCATGTACAACTGCATATTTTATAATTGTATTCCAGTTGTACTTTTTGCTATCTTTACTTGGAATAATGAGGGGCAGAGTGGAGATTTGGGCCCAGCTTGTTCTGACAGGTGCCAACATCTGGCCTCCCAGAGCCTGAGCTGCTTCCTCTCTAAGTTTCACAAGTCTGCTCTCTATCCTCAGGCTCCATGTTCTCTGGCTCATCTCTTCCTCAGCTGCAGGACTCACTGCAGTCCTAGGGATGAGGACCTTCAGCTCCAAATCTAGCCCACTCGCTAGCCCTACAGACTTCTCTCGTTCTCTAATGGAGCCCTCTCTCCAGGTGTCCCAGTGAGACCTCATTCTCAACAGATTAATGCTATTTTTTACCCTAGGCTTCTTACTCTGTGCTGGCTTTGGTCACAAGGTAACCCTTTATTTTGTGAATTTCTCCAAAACACATGCAACTTTTGGTTAAGGAGAAAGATTAATTCATTATTGTATGTGAAGATAAGCTAGGAGCTATTCTTTAGTAAAAACCTGCTCATCTTTCAAAATGTGTATGGGTCAAAAACACTGAACAGTCCTACCTGGCACATTTCCCTCCCAGGAAATATGCACTCATACAATAAATGTCTCTCTTCCTTTCCCACTAATGAGAGGTGTCTTAATTTACTACTGCACAGCTTTCTGTGTCCTAGCTTCTGCTTCTTCATAGTTTCTACTAATTGGTTCTAACTCTAATCATTCAAGTAGTCCTTTTATTTTCTCCATCACTTACTTTATGTACAGAGTCTCATATGCATGTCTTGATTTAGTACCCTCCACTTGAATAGAACCATGTCTGTGTCCTTCTGAGATCAGAGGATCTAAAAGTAAAATAAAGGGGCCAGTGCTGCGACACAGCAGGTTAAGCAACTGTCCAGAGTGCCAGCATCCCACATGGGCACCGATTAGAGTCCTGGCCGCTCTGCTTCCAGTCCAGTTCCCTGCTAGCACATCTGGCAAAGCAGCGGACGATGGCCCAGGTCCTTCCACACCCACGTGGGAGACCACGAAGAAGCTCTTTCCTGGCTTCAACCTAGCCCAGCCCTGGCCATTGTGGCCATTTGGGGAGTGAACTAACTGATGGAAGATCTCTCTCTCTGTCTCCCATCTCTGTCTCTGTAGCTCGGCCTTTCAAATAAATAAATAAGTCTTTTTTTAAAAAATAGTAAAACAAGAAAGGGTTGTTGTGTTAAGATATAAAGGGTATTCATAAAGTTCATGGAATATGCATATTATGAAAAAATACTATGCATGATTTTTTTTAAAATTGCACCAAAATAATAATGATCTCAGAGAAATCAGTGAGACTTTGTCTCCTTGAAGACTCTGACACATCAACAGCCAGCAGAAGGGAAAAGACCAAAGAGAAGAGCCAGCGCTGTCCAGAGGACATGACATAAGCAGACATGGCATCCCCTTCTCAGCAGCCTGAAGTTTCCAGGGACAGCTAAGACATCTTTCTGCCCTTCCTCTGTGTCTTCTGGGGTTCGAGGTTTTGAAAGGTCAGCAGAGTGGGATAGCATCTACACTAACAGAGTGCAGCAGGCATTGTGATGCAGCGGGTTAAGCCACTTCTGCCGATAAAGATATACTGATTTGGTCCGAATGCAATATTCAAGTAGAAGTTAGCAACACTAAAAGTTTTAGAAATAGAATCAATGAAAGTGCATCAAGAAAAAGGCAAAGAAAAAGAAAGCAGGGTTGAAAGGAATTAACCTGGGTGAAAAATTCAATTTTCAAGGCGGAAGGCAAAACTCATCATGGTGATGATGAATGAGGTCTCTGTTAAGGTGACAGACTATAACTTTGGTGCCCTGAGATTTGGGCTTAACTCTTTCATTTCCTTTAAGAACTATTCCATATCATCTTCATCTGCATCTATGTTATTGACAAGACTACTGGGCATCTCCTCCCAGCATCCTGGGAAGGTGGAATCTGAACCCCTCTAATATTCCCTTCAGTCTCCTGGCTTTCAGTCTCTCTCTTAGGAAGAGCTTTTTCTCCATTCTGCCCAAGGACTTGCTCCCCTTCTTTTTTTCTTTTTTTTTTCCCCTCTGGATCACATTTTCTTTTATTCAAAAGGAAGAGAGAGAGAAAGAGACAAAGAGATAGAGGCAGAGAGACCTCTCATCTGTTGATTTACTACCCAAATGCTGTAAAGGCCAGGGTTGGGCCAGGCTGAAGCCAAGAACCTGTAACTCCATCCGGGTCTCCCATGTGTGTGGCAGGGGTCCAACTACTTGAGCCATCATCTATTTGCCTCCCAGCTGGTGCATTAGCAAAAACACTGGGATCAGCAGTGGAGCAGAGTTTCAAATCCAGGCACACTGATATGGGATGTGGGCATCCCGACCAGTGCCTTAACCACTAGGCTAAACTCTTGCCTCTTGGAGGACATTTTCTGTGTTGCTTGTTACACTTTGCAGTCTGTTACTCTTATGAGATAAAAGGTGAGCAAGAGGCCGGCACTGTGGCTCACTAGGCTAATCCTCCGCCTGTGGCACCAGCACACCATGTTCTAGTCCCGGTTGCTCCTCTTTCAGTCCAGCTCTCTGCTGTGGCCCGGGAGGGCAGTGGAGGATGGCCCAAGTGCTTGGGCTCCTGCACCCACATGGGAGACCAGGAAGAAGCACCTGGCTCCTGGCTTCGGATCGGCGAAGTCCTGGCCATGGCGGCCACAAGGGGAGTGAACCAATGGAAGGAAGACCTTTCTCTCTGTCTCTCTCTCACTGTCTAACTCTGCCTGTCAAAAAAATAAATAAATTTTTAAAAAAAGGTGAGCAAGAAGACTGACTGCTTGGTGGACTTACCAGCATGGATGGAGAAGATCACCTCAGGTATCAATAGTTTTTAAAACTTCATCTGGGGCCAGCGTTGTGACATAATAGGTTAAGCCTCTCCCTGTGGCCCCAGCTTCCCATATGGGCGCTAGTTTGAGCCCGGGCTGCTCCACTTCTGATCCAGTTTTGTGCTAGGGCCTAGGAAAGCAGTGGAGGATGGCCCAAGTGCTTGGGCCCCTGCACCCATGTGGGAGACCCGGAAGAAGCTCCTGGCTCCTGGCTTCAGATCGGTGCAGCTCTGGCCATTGCAGCCAATTGGGGAGTGAACCAGTGGATGGAAGATTCTCTCTTTGTGTCTGTCCCTCTGTCTGTAACTGTACCTCTCAAATAAATAAATAAAATCTTTTTTAAAATAATAAAATAAGGGGCTGGCTCCATGGCGCAGTAGGTTAATCCTCCACCTGCGTGCCAGCATCACATATGGGCGCCAGTTCAATTCCCGGCTGCTTCACTTCCCATCCAGCTCCCTGCTAATGCACCTGGGAATGCAGTAGAAGATGGCCCAAGTGCTTGGGCTCCTGCACCCATGTGGGAAATCTGGGGGAAAATCCTGGCTCCTGGCTTCAGCCTGGCCCAGCCCCAGCCATTGCAGCCATCTGGGGAGTGAACCAGCAGATGGAAGATCTCTCTCTCTCTCTCTCTCTAATTTCTCCCTCTCTCGGTAACTCTGACTTTCAAATAAATTAAAAAAAAAATTAAAAAAATACACATGCTTCCCAAAAGATATACTAATGTGACAGAAAAGCAAGTGAATTACACTGACATAGAGTGAGGGTTTTTTTCCCTTCCACATGATCCATTGAGCTGTTTATTCTCCTTCACAAAGGGGCGCTGAAGTTTATACAAAGCAAAAAATA
Organism: Oryctolagus cuniculus; assembly: GCF_051225735.1. Classification (NCBI taxonomy): domain Eukaryota; kingdom Metazoa; phylum Chordata; class Mammalia; order Lagomorpha; family Leporidae; genus Oryctolagus; species Oryctolagus cuniculus. The sequence goes on from NC_142888.1 coordinate 89,576,012, forward strand.
CATGTTTATGTCTCCTACTGTGATCTTTCAAATAGTACCTGTAAGGAAAAGGGGTCCAGAACACAGAGGAGGCAGGATACAGACTCTCAGCCAGAATGAATTTATTCACAGAGGTGGCCGACTGCCAGCGTGCTCCCCGATGAAGCATGTGACAGAGGGCCCTCTCCTCAGCCGGCTGGGCTTTATTATATCTTAGGATGGGCTAGGGGTCTGGAGGGGAGGTGGTGGTTATAGAGTTTCTCCATACAGTTTTTCAAGTTTGGCGCTGGCTTCCAAACCTGAAGAAGAATGCAGGGGGTAGTGCAGGTAGAGTGTGAGACTGAAGTGGTCTCTTGAAAGGATGCAAAGATAAGAGGCTGACTCCAAATTTCAAAGGATGCGTGGTAAGGGGTAAATTCCAATTGCATCTCTTTTCAGGCAAGGAGCTAGAACACCTGAGGCTTATGGCTTTTCATGACAAATTTGTGACTACTGCTGAAGACCAAGGTGAGGCGGAAAGGTAGCCAATATCTGTTGAAGACTTTGCATGAACCAAATGCTTTATATCGTTGTATCACTTGGGCTTCCCAACAATCAATTCCATGAGCCGTATGGCATGAATCCCTTCTTTCAGGTGAGGAAGCTCAGGCTCAATGTGTACCTCACAGTTTGTCAGTTGATGATTTTTCAAGCAGCATGGCTTCCTGGCAAGACCACGAGAAGGGCTCTGTTGTCAAACATTTACTTTGATTCATGTTGAATCCTTTTCCCCAAATAAAATCATAATATAAATTCTAATAGCTCACATTTTTAAAGCACTTACTGTATACCAGGCACTCTTCTAAGCACTTAGCTAAAGTAATTTTATTTTTGTTCTGAATATAAAAAGTTACTGAATATATAAAAGTTACTTTAAGAAAAGAATACAGAAGTATTAAGAATGAAGTAAAAAAAATGTATTAAGAAATCTCGCTTCTTGGAACAGGGTCCCCCCTCCTTTTTTTTTTTTAGGATCACTGCCCAACCCATTGCTTTCCAGGACAGCTAAGTACCAGATTGCAGATGAAATGGAGGTTAGGGGAGGGACAATGGATGGAGGAGTTCGTTATTCTGGGAGCGGAAGACAGCAAGAGACAGTTGTTGAAAGAAGTCGAAAAGTTCAGTATTTTCAGAAAAAAAAAAAAAGATGCAGCCACTTCCTGGTAATCACAGAATGGCAAATAACATTTTTCCCTCTGGGATAAGCAACAGAAAAGACTGACAGGGCCATATGCATATATAGAGAGAGGAGCGGGTCCGGGAGAGTGGGGCGGGAGGCAGAGGAGGGCGGACCCACTTCTGCCGCGCTTTTGGTGGGAGTGGAAATTGGGGACAGGAGCTCACTGGTGACGTAGATCTCATGTGACCAGGAGTCGACGTGTGCAGAAGTCCTACTAGTCCAGTCCTTGTTCCCGTCTGGGTACCAGCTCCCTTCAGCGGTGCAGGCGGCGGTGCCAGAGGCCAGTGAAAGGAGTCAGCGTGCCGGGATTTTACAGGTTGGTGCCAGTATGGGTGTTGCCCTGGGGAGTTCTTGGGTGCGGCTGAGACTTCACGGAGTCCCAGTCAAGTTCTCTGTCCAACAGCTCCCGCCCTCCTTCCCCCCACCTTCAGTTCTGAGAAATGATGCCCCTGGGGAAAGGAACCAGGAGTCCGGGGAGAAGGACACGGAGACTGTGATCATTTAAAAAGAATCAGCTTCTGCCATCTCAGTCCGCTTTCCCGACACCCACTCTCCCCCCAAACCTCCCGTCAGCCTGCAAGATAGTTTGGAAACAATCTGCTTTTCCACTCCCTGTCTGATGAGAAAGACGGGCGAACTTGCCCTGCGCACAGGGAGAGAACTGGGATAAAACAAAGGGTGCGAAAGTTTCCACGGCCGAGATCCTAGACGAGGAAAGCTACGCGTGTCCACTCGCTGGTGCTGATCGGCCCAGCGGGCGCTCGCCCCACCCCCACCGCCTCCTCCCGACTCTCGTTTGTCTGCAGGTCTGTTGTTCTCTGCACAGCTCGACGCTAGGGAAGCAGGAGGGAAAAACCGACCCGACCCGTACGCGGTAGGTGAGAGGAACATTCTGAAGACTCTTGACGTGGAAGTGGGCAAGAGCGAGGCTGAGATTGTAGGCCCCACTGTCTCTCCCTCCCCCCCCCCCACCTTGGCGGGCCTGCTCTTTCGGTGCGGGGAGGGCAGGGAGGCCGGAAGGAGGACCTTGGGAAAGGCGAGAGGGAGGGAGAAGAGAGGTGAGGAGGTGGAAAGTGGAGGCGATCGGGAGGCCCCGGTTGCTGCCTGGGTTTCTCAAGTGAAAGATATTTGGTGACAACTCCGAATCACTACCAGCAAATTCGGAGACCTCTGTCCAGAGCTGTCCGCTACCGTAGCCTTTCACTGACTGTCTCCTGCTTGCTTCCTAGAAGTAATTGCACTCGAAGAGGAAGAAGCAGGGAAAAGAAGGAAAGAAAGAGGGAAGCGAGGAAGAGAGGCAGAGAGAAACAAGATGAAACCCTGCCAAAAAATGGAAGGAAAACCAGAAAATGAGAGTGCACCAAAGCTTGAGGAGGAGCCAAAGCCTGAGGAAAAGCCAGAGGAGGAGGAAGAGCCTGCGGAGGTGGAAAAAGCCGAGGGAACTTTTAGAGAAAGGTTGATTCAGTCTCTCCAGGAATTTAAAGAAGACATACACAATAGGCATTTAAGCAATGAAGATATGTTTAGAGAGGTGGATGAAATAGACGAGATAAGAAGAGTGAGAAACAAACTCGTAGTGATGCGTTGGAAGGTTAATCGAAACCATCCTTATCCCTATTTAATGTAGTTTACCTTGATTTTATATGAGGTTAGCATTACCATATAGCTTTTTTTTTTTTGCCAGCATTTTCCTGATATATCTTTGTCCATCTTTCCACTTTTAACTTGTTGCTCTTAGTGGATTTAGATGCATCTCTTGTTATCTGCATCTCATTGTTTAGCTTATTTTGAACCAGTCTGTATATCTCTGCCTTTTAATAGGAGAGCTTTACTCATTTGTAAAAAAAAAAAAAAAAAGTGGTTTCTGATAGGAAATAAGAGGTTACTAAGTCATATGTGAATATCATATTTTTGAAAAGTACACTTGTATATTACATTTATGCACCTGAAAACTTGCAAAAGAGGAAAACATAAAGTACAGTGTCTTAGTGGTGAGATTCTGATTTTTTCCTTCTGCTTATTTGTATTTTCCATTTTCCTAAAATGAACACATTATTGTTGCTAAAAATAATAATAAAAGTTTTATAACAATAAAAAACAAGAGTGCTTACTTTATTTCTGAAAGTACTGGGGCAATTATTGACAGAATTTTAGGAGCAAATGTGTACTTTTTTAAAAAAAGATTTATTTATTTATTTATTTATTTATTTTAAAGGCAGAGTTAGACAGAGAGGGAATGACAGAGAGAGAGAGATCTCCCATCTGCTGGTTCATTCTCGAGATGGCCGGGGTCTGGGCCAGGCCAAAGCCAGGAGCCAGGAGCTTCTTCTGGGTCTCTCATGTGGGTACAGGGGACCAAGGACTTAGGCCATTTTCCACTGTTTTCCCAGGAGCATTAGCGAGGAGCTCGAAAATCTGGGTGTTTTCTCCTCAGTGTGGAACAGCCTAGAATTGAACCAGTGCTCATATTGGATGCTGGCACCATGTGCCAGCCCCAAATGTGAACTTTAAAACTATTATCAGACCACTTAGCTAGAATAAAGTGTACCTCTTTTCTCATCTGTAAAATAAAGATTATAATGATCTCCCAGAGATCTTGCAGAAGCCAGTTAAGGTAAAGCCTATGAGCTGTGCTTGACAGGTTTTTTTCCCATTTGCCCATGAGGATGTGAACTCCCTGGAGATTCATCTCAGGTATTCGGGACAGTGGAACAAATGTTCTCATTTGTGTTTGACAACAAATCCAGGCAACTCTTAGGTGGGTGCCTTTTGTATATTTCTTTCCAGTAGTGCCTGCCTACCCACACCCTCTGCCATTGATAATACCATGTATATTCCTGCCCCTTCTGGCAGATCCTGCACATACTACTGCAAATATGCTAGGATTCTCAAGTAGTAAAGTGCAACATACATTAGCTCACCTAGTGGGCTAAAATCCCAGACTGACCCCTACAAAAATGGGGAGATTGCCTATCCCTTCAATTTAGACATGTATATAGTACCGCTTGTACCAGGATATCTTACAGATATCTTGGCCATTTGGGGATCCTAACATCTTCCCCAGACATGATGAATCCATCTGGGGAATGGACAAGAAGACATCTGACTAACACTATGCTTTAGTCAGAATTGTTGGTCTGTGTCTGAATGTCTGAAGATTACCATTTTGTTTTCCTGATTCCCATTTCCTTAGGGCCAGTGATCTCTCCCAAAAGACTGGTGACAGGTGCTCCACATCAGTTCAACTGACATCCCCAGACTCATGTAAGTTTTAAAGGGATATGCAAGGTAGATTTGAGGATACTCTCATCCCTGGATGGAAATATGTGAAAGTGCTATGTAAGATTTATTATGCATATGCATATCCATATCCCAATGCTTATGTATCTACAAATGCATATATGATTCATAGTTGTGCCATTCATGTACTGTTTTTCCTGTATGCTGTGCTTTTTTGGGCAGTTCGTGTCTTTAGACTATTCTTGAAGGTTTCAACAAGCTAATGGGTGCTGGTCTGGCTGGAGTGAAAAGAGGTTCCAGGGGTCACTATGCCCATTTCACAAGACAGACTAAATCCGTCCCCCTGGCGCTTGGAGGGGTGATGCTCAGGCAGGATGTGGAAGAGCTCATCAGAGCCACACTGCTCTCCAGGGTGGGTCTGCCTTCAGTTTCTCTGCCCCAGTCTGCAGCAGGCATCAGACTCCCTAGGCTGCCAGCTGGGCTGTCCTGGACACACACCTGGAGGAGGACAGTTGTCCCCTTTGCAGTTCAGAGTACTACACTTTCTTTCTCCTTTTCTTTTTCACAGAGGTCTTGATGGAAACTTTTTAATTTTTCTTAAAAAAAAAGATTTATTTGTTTACTTGAGAGAGAGAGAGCACTTCCATCCCAAGTGACACGTGACCTCAGTGGCCAGGGCTGGGCCAAGCTGAAGGCAGGAGGCAGGTAGTCCACCCAGGTCTCCCATGTGAGTGGCATGGGCGCAAGCACTTGGGCCATCTTCTGCTGCTTTCCCAGGTGCATTAGCAGGAAGCTGGATGGGAAGTGAAGCAGCTGGCACTTGAATCGGTGCCCTTCAGGGATGCTAGCATTACAGGCCATGGCTTAACATGCTGTGCCACAACACTGGCTCCATGGGTAGAATTTTATTATGGAGAAGATAAGAACTCAAAATTCACTAACATGAAGCACTGATTGTGATAGTCTTTATCTTAGATATGAATGTTCTAGATGTAAATAGATAACTTGAGGTTAAAGCAGAAAGGCCTAATGGTAGCAGAAGATGATTTTAGATAATACACAGATATTTTATTTTAATGATTTATTTATGTGAAAGGCAGAGTCTCTCTCTCTCTCTCTCTCTCTCTCTCTCACACACACACACACACACACACACACACACACAGAGAGAGAGAGATTGGTGTTCCATCTGCTGGTTCACTCACTAAATGGCTGCAACAGCCAGGGCTGGGGCTAGGCTGAAACCAGGAATAAGAAGTTCCATTGTGAGTAGCAGGGGCTCAAGCACTTGGGTCATGACTACCAGCTCTCAGGGTGTTCATTAGCAGTAAGCGGTGGAAGCAGAGCTGGAACTCAAAGCCGGCACTACCTGGAATGTGGGCATCCCAAGCAGTGACTTTTTTTTAAAAAAATGTATTCATTTATTTGAAAGGCAGATTTATAGAGAGGGAGAGAGAGAGAGAGAGAGAGAGAGAGAGAGAGAGAATGAATCAATCTTCCATTTGCTGGTTCACTCTCTAAATGACCTCAAAGGCCTGACCTAGACCAGGCCAAACCAGGAGCCTAGAATTCTTTCTCGATCTCTCAAAAGGCTGGCAGCAGCCTAAGTACCTGAGCCATCATCTTCAGCCTTCCCAGGAGGATTAGCAGGGAGTTGGATTGGCAGTGGAACAGCCTAAATTCAAACCGGCACTCTTATATGAGATGCTTGGGTCACACCTGGCAGTTTAACAACTGCACCACAATGAACACAGGCCCCCAATCATTTTTCTTCATCTTTTTTCTGTGTATATTTTGGATCATATAACTATCAATCTATCTTCAAGTTCACTAATTCTTCTGTCAATTCTAATTTTTTTTTGTTTCAATTATTGGCTTTTCAATTCCAGAATTCCCATGTGATTCTTTCTTAATAATTTATGTGTCCTTATCGATCTTTCTACTTGATGCAATATTGTCATTGTATCTTCCTCTTTTTTCAGATTTTATTTATTTATTTGAGAGGTAGAGTTACAGACAGTGAGAGGAAGATACAAAGAGAAAGGTCCTCTGTCCACTGATTCATACCCCAGACGGCCACAACGGCCAGAGCTGAATCCGAAGCCAGGAGCCAGGAGCCTCCTCCAGGTCTCCTATGCGGGTACAGGGGCCCAAGGACTTGGGCCATCTTCTGCTTTCCCAGGCCACAGCAGAGAGCTAGATTGGAAGTGCAGCAGCCTGGACTAGAACCGGCGCCCATATGGGATGCTGGTGCTGCAGGCAGAGGATCAACCTACTGTGCCACAATGCTGGCCCTCCTTTACTTCTTTAATCATGATTTCCTTTAGTTATTGAGACATATTTTTAATGGTGGCTTTGAAGTTTTTTCTATATCTCATAACTGTTACAGGTGATTTATGTTGCCTGCTCTTATTTTCCAATGTATGGGTCATTCTTTTCTGTTTCTTTGCATGTCTTGTTGGAAACTAGATGTCTTAGATAACATGTTGTAGCAAGTCTGCTTACTGCCCCCCTCTGCAGGACATATTATTATTATTTGCCTATTTATTGCTTTAGTGATTGGCTAGATGATCTTGATGATATCCACTGCTCTCCCTCCAGCACTAAATCTCTGTCGCTCCTCAGGGAGGCAAGTCTTTTGATGTGCCCATAGTCACTCTATGATGACAATGGTTTTCACAGGGCTTTCTTAGTCTTTCTCCCTGACCATACTCAAACTTTAGGCTCCTCTAATTGCTGACTGTTTGGTCTATTATTTTCAATAATTGCCATCAATTGCTCTTAACACTAATTAAATCAAACATAGGCTCTCAAGGAACAGTTCCCAAGGTCAGTTTGATATATGTTTGGCCCCAGGAAAATTACTCCTAGCCATCTCCTTCTCTGGCTCTCCCTGGATCTCTCCAACAATCTAGCCAGACAATAGTTCAACAAATCCATGAATCACTTCTCAATTGCCTCCACCACAATATCCAATGTTTTTGGAACATACTCAGCTTGAATTTAGTTAGCGCCAGCAGCAGATGGTTGGGGGAAGGATGAGAAATGTTCACACCTTGCTGTTCACAAATGAAAGCTCCTGACCGGAAACTGCAAACAGAGGATTCCCTGTGTTCTCCACTGCCAGTTAGGAGTGCAGCTTATGCCTCCCTAAGCTGGAAGTGTAAGGGGAGAGCTCAAGGTTCAAATACAATGCTCACCTCTCTTATAATGTTCTATAGATTTCCTTAAAGAAATGTTTCTCCATTGATATATACCCTTAACACCAATTCCAAAGGCTTTAAATGGTTGGTTGTTTTGCTTTATAGTCTTTATCAGTCTCGCTGGAGAATAAGTCTACAGCACTCTTTGAGCTGTCATGCCAGAAATCAATCTCCTAGACATTGCTTCCTCCTAAAAGACTTCATTGGCAGCTCAATTAGATCCTATTATTCTGTGCTCCAAGTGCTCCAAATTCAGCACTTACTGCTCTGTTTCTGCTTTCCTCCCACTAAATAATGAGCTCCATAAGAATATGAAGGCTACATTTACCTCATTCTCTTTTATATCTCCAGAGATTTACCTGCAACATAGTAGACATTCAATAAATATTGATTGAACTGAATGTGTATTTCTTATATTTTGATTAATGGCAAAAGCTATGTCCTGGAAATTGGCATTCCTAACTGTGGTGCTGAGATTGACAAATGGATATGGAGAGGCAGTGCCTAGCAAAGGATAGTGTTCACATAATATAAAAATAAATGTTGAATGAACAAAAGAATGAATGAGATATAAAATTGGGACTCAATGATAGGGTAACATTCAAGAACATTGACTTAGGAACCAGACTATATGAGTTTTAATTCCTGCTCTGCCACTTAATGTGTGTTGCTTGGCTTTGCCTTCCCGCAGTTCTTTTATTTGTAAAATAGAGTATAATATTAGCACCTACTTTGTAAAATTTTTGAGACAACAAAATGCAATAATGAATATACATATAGTACAATGCCTTGCATATATCAACAATTACATAAGTGCTGTTTGTCTTTTCTTTTTATCACGATGTATGTGTAAGGAAACTAGGATAATTCTGTACATGCTGTTTTGTAACTTGAATTTTTTTAAAGATTTATTTTATTTATTTGAAAGACAGAGTTACAGAGAGAGGTAGAGACACAAAGAGAGGTCTTTCATCCAGTGGTTCACTCCCCAGATGGCTGCAAAGGCCGGAGCTGCGCTGATCCGAAGTCAGGAGCCAGGAGCTTCCTCTAGGTCCCCTACACGGGTACAGGAGCCCAAGGACTTGGGCCATCTTCTACTGCTTTCCCAGGCCATAGCAGAGAGCTGGATCAGAAGTGGAGCAGCTGGGACTTGAACTGGCACCCATATGGGATGCTGGTGCTGCAGGCCAGGGCTTTAACCCACTGCACCACAGTGCTGGCCCTTGTAACTTGAATTTAAAAAGTAGTACCTTTCCCCTTTTTCCACAAAGGATATCCATTACTTGGAGACAGTTTAATAGATAGAAGTAACCACTGCCTGATGACCAGCATCAGAAATGCATCTTTAATCTCAAAGATGAAGGCAACCAAGTTGAGGGGAATGAGGGAGGGACAGGGGCAAAACATACCAGGCAGAGGTTTCAAATGAAAAATGTGACACAGGGTACTGTCATACTACTAATGCCTCGGTCTCTGAGTCAGGACAGGAAATACAGCCCTTCACTCAGGAACTGGGGCAGGTGTAAAAGGGAGAAGAGCTAGGGAAGAGGTGTGTGTGTGTGTGTGTGTGTAAGAGAGAGAATAAACGAACATTTTTTTAAATTTTTGTTTATTCATTTACTTATGGGGGAAGGAAGAAGGGGAGAGAAAGAGGGAGATTGCTCCCAAATCTGCTGTGCTGGTTCCCTCCCTAAATGTCCTCAATGGCTGGGACAAGGCTAGGCCAAAGCCTGGAGCCTGAGTTCCATTTGAGCCCCCACATGGGTCACTGGGACCTAATTACTTGGGCCATCACCTACTGCCTCCCCATGTGTGCATTAACAGAAAGTTGGAATCGAGAGTGGAGGTGGTACATGAATCCAGGAACTTCAGGATGGTATGCATGTGTCTTAACTGCTTTCTCAACAACTAGGTCAGATGCCTTCCCTGAACATTTGTTGTTCAGAACACTGAGACAAAGAGAGCTTGCATCGTTTTTCCCAGACTATAGATTGATTCATGGTCAGGTATTGGATAAAAACTGACTTAAGATTTCATGCAGTATCAACGCCTAAGATATTATCAACTTCACTAGCCTTTAATAATAATTTCTTGCTTATTCCTTATCCACCTAAATTATTGAAGAATATTTAGGGGTCGGCACTGTGGTGTAGCAGGTAAAGCTGCTGCCTGCAGTGCCGGCATTCACATGGGCGCCACTTTGAGTCCTGGCTGCTCCACTTCCTTTTTTTAAAAAAAGATTTATTTATTTACTTGAAAGTCAGAGTTACACAGAGAGAGAAGGAGAGGCAGAGAGGTCTTCCATCTGCTGGTTCACTCCCCAGATGGCAGCAATGGCTGGAGCTGTGCCAATACGAAGCCAGGAGCCAGGAGCTTCTTCTGGGTCTCCCATGTGGGTGCAGGGGCCCAAGGACTTGGGCCATCTTCTACTGCTTTCCCAGGCCATAGCAGAGAGCTGGATCAGAAGTGGAGCAGCCGGGACTCGAACTGGCGCTCATATGGGATGTTGGCACTGCAGGAGGTGACTTTACCTGCTACGCCACAGCGCCCGCCCCGATCCACTTCCTTTTTTTAAAATTTTTATTATTATTATTTATTTGAAAATCAGAGTTACACACAGAGAGAAGGAGAGAGAGAGAGAGAAAGAGAGAGAGAGAGAGAGGTCTTCCATCACTGGTTCACACTCCAGTTGGCCAGAACGGCCAGAGCTGCACCGATCCAAAGCCAGGAGCCAGGAGCTTCCTCCAGGTCTCCTACTTGGGTGCAGGGGTCCAAGGATTTGGGTCATTCTCCACTGCATTCCCAGGCCATAGCAGAGAGCTGGATCAGAAGTAGAGAAGCCGGGACTCGAACCGGCGCCCATATGGGATGCCGGCACTGCAGGTGGCAGCTGTTTCACTTCCTATCTAGCTCTCTGCTATGGCCTGGGAAAGCAGTCGAAGATGGCCCCAGTGTTTGGGCTCCGGAAGAAGCTCCTGGCTCCTGGCTTCAGATGGGCCCAGCTCCAACTATTGTGGCCATTTGGGAAGTGAACCAGCGGATCGAAGACCTCTCTCTCGCGCTCTCTCTCTCTCTCTGCTTCTGCCTTTCCATAACTCTGCCTTTAAAATAAATAAAGACATCTTTTAAAAAAAGAATATTTGAAACATGGAAAATCAAATTTGGAAGTTTTATGATTTTGACCTATCATCTATCGCTTAGAGTAAAGGAAGTCATAGACAAAATATTAGCATATTTCCTTTGATTTTGTTTTGTTTATTATGTATAAACCTAGCATGTAATAAATAAAATTGGCTAAGTTCCATGGGCTGAGTGTTTGTGTCCAACCCGAATTCGCATGATGAATCCTAATCCCCAATGTGATGTGATTGGAGGAAGGAACTTTTCTTAAAAAAAAAAAAAAAAAACTATTTATTTATTTGAAAAGCATAGTTAGAGAGAGGGAGAGACAAAGAGAGAGTTTGATCTTTTATCAGCTAGTTCACTTTTCAAATGACTGCAATGGCCAATGCCAGGAACCTGGAAATCCATCCAGGTCTCCCATGTGGGTGTAGGACTCCAGGGACTTGGGCCATCTTCCACTGCTTTCCTAGGCACATTAACAGGGAGTTGGATTGGAAGTGGAGCAGTGAAGACTCTAACTGGCACCCACATGGGATGGCAGCATTGCAGACAGTGACTTAACCCGCTGTGCCACAACACAGAGACCCCAGAGGTGAGAACTTGGAAGAGTAACTAAGTCATGAGGGTAGAGCCCTCATGAGTCAGATTACTACTCTAACAAGAAGCAACATGAGATTGTTTCCGTGCTTTCTGCTCTCCTCTGTGTGAGGATACAAAGAAAAGATGGACATCTGCCAACCAGGAAGTGGGTACTCATCAGACATCAGATCTGCTAGCATCTTAATCTTGAACTTTCTAGCCTTCAAAATTCTGTGAAATAAATATTTCCTATTTTAGCCATCCAGTCTATGGTATTTTTGTTAAAGCAGCCCAAACTAAGACAGCAAGAAAGCAGACAAGAGAAAAAAGAAAATTACAGTCAAAAGTTAGTTTATACCAAACACTTGTGATCAAACAAATGTCACTAATGTACTAACTTCCTTGCCTAACTGGAGGGTAGCAAGGGATGGTAAGAGGCACATAACAGTAAGGTATGTGATGGATTTTTTTTAAAGATTTATTTATTTATTTGAAAGTCAGAGTTACAGAGAGAGAAGAGGCAGAGAGAGAGAGAGAGAGAGAGAGAGATCTTTCATCTGCTGATTCACTCCCCAATTGGCCACAATGGCCAGAGCTGTGCCTATCTGAAGCCAGGAGCCAGGAGCTTCTTCCAGGTCTCCCACACGGGTGCAGGGGCCCAAGGATTTGGAGCATCTTCTACTGCTTTCCCAGGCCATAGCAGAGAGCTGGATTGGAAGTGGAGCAGCCGGGTTTCAAACCAGTGCCCATATGGGATGCCAGCGCTTCAGGCCAGGGCTTTAACCTGATGCACCACAACGGCAGACCCTGTGATGGTTTTAAAACATGCGTGCAAATGTTTTGACACTTCTCTCATTAAGAAGTGAGATCTATATTCCCTCCCCTCAAATCTTGGAAGAGGGCTTATGAAACATTTCCAACCAATAAAGTACAGTAAAACTAATGCTATGTAATCTCCAAAACCAGGTCATAAAAGACCATATGGCTTTCACTTTAGTTACTGGGAACATTTGCTTTTGAAGCCCTGAGACACTCATGTTGGATACGCTACATGTCGACCCTCTGGCTGACAGTCCCATAAAAGCCTGTCTTTTGGCTCAGTCTCCGTTGCTGTAGTGCCTAGGTTTTGGATTCATCTACAGGTTGTAGAGTTATTCTAAAGCAAGTCATCCTTGCCTCACACATCGTGGAGCAGAAAAGAGCAGTTCCCATTGAGCACTTTCTGGATGTCTCATTCAGAATCTGTGAGTGTGTGTGTATCTATCAGCATACCTTCCAGCAGTGAGTTTTAGAGCAGGATGCTACCTGTCAATAGATAACTGAAGGAGTTACCTGTCATGCTGCAGCTGATAGCCACAGGCATTGAAGCCAACGTGTTACCAAGTCAGCTAAATAGAGTCGAGGAAATGTGTGCGCAGTTCTGAATCAGCAGCTTACTCTTCCACAAATGAATTCCACATGAACTTTTGTGTTTCTGGTATCTCTTGGGAAAAAAAAGAGACTACTCTGCAACCATAAGCCTTCATTTCCTCATGACAATTGGCAAGAGGAGAGCAGAGGCTGTCCCATTTCGGTAGGGCGTGTGCCTTCGAGTTCAACCACACTCCTGCTCCTTCAGCTTCCCTCACATATACTCATCTGCTACCTGTGGCTGTGTAAGTTGACACATTTGAGCTAACAGCTCACTGGGTGCTAGGACCTTGTTAGGTGCTAGAACTATCAGACACTCTGGTATTCATCCCAACACTATTTGTATTCTATTGGAGATGGAAGGCGGTGCACATTATGTGAGTTTTTTCCTGCAGAGCTTAGACTAGATGCTTCCTGTTCAAGGTAATATGAGAAATTCCTACAGTTACTATATGGATAAAAATACATTCTATGTATATACAATATATATTGTGTGCATTTTGTCCCAAATGATACCACTTTCAGAGCAAGAATTAAAAAAAAATGATTTTTCTGGTCAAGCGAGAGAAAATTTTCTTTTGAAGGAGTCAAACATATTTATCATACACATGGTGATTCTAACATGTTTTTTTCTGTGAAATAAGCATTCACAGTCTTCTTTCAACCTGGAAGTGCACTGAAATGTGCAAAATCCAAAATAACATTCTGGCAAAATTATACTTTTTTAAAAAAAGATTTATTTATTTACTTAAAAGTCAGAGTTACACAGAGAGAGAAGGAGAGGCAGAGAGAGATAGAGAGAGGTCTTCCATCTGCTGGTTCACTCCCCAAATGGCAGCAATGGCTGGAGCTGCACCAATCTGAAGCCAGGAGCCAGGAGCTTCTTCTGAGTCTCCCATGTGGGTGCAGGGGCCCAAGCACTTGGGCCATCTTCCACTGCTTTCCCAGGCCATAGCAGAAAGCTGGATTGGAAGTGGAACAGCCAGGACTAGAACCGAATGCTGGCACCACAGGCATAGGCTTTAGCCCTCTGCATCATGGCACCAGTCCCCTACACTATTTCAGCTGTCAGCAATCATGGGTGAAAGTGCGTATTTGCCTACATACTCACCAACACTGTATACTACCAATTTTCTGAATCTTTGTTTCACTTTTGTTTTATATTTGTTTTTTATGACAATAATTCATATCCTCTTACTCCTCTTCATAAAATTTTCCAATAGTTTCAACTCAGATTTAAAATTAAAAAATCAAGCTATTTACAATGAATTAAAAGACCTTCCTACATGATATTGCTTCTGTCCACATTTCTAACCTGATCTACTAGTACTGGATGTGTTCTTTATGCTGTAGTCTCACCAGCTTTCTTTCTAGTCCTCAAAAGTGCTCACCTCTGGTCCTTTATACTTGCTAAATCTTCTGTCTGGAATGTTCTTCGCCTAGCACTTCAAAGTGTCTTCTTTCTCATCATCCAGGTCCTAAATCAGAAGTCATTTCCTCAAGTGGACCTAGGCTGCTTCATTTAAAGTAGTATGTATATGTATCTTCCATCCATTGATTCACTCTCCAAATAGCTGGGACAACTGAGACTGGGGCCAGGCCAAAGCCAGGGGCCAGGAGCCAGGAACTTCTTCTGGGTCTCCCACGCTGATACAGGGGCCCCAAGGACTTGACCCATCATCCTCTGCTTTCCCAGGTGCATTAGCAGGGAGCTGGATCAGAAGTGGAGAAGAATCAGAAATGGAGAAGGAACAGAAGTGGAGCAGCTGGGACTCGGACCGTCACCCACATCGGATACCAGCGATGCAAGCTGTGGGTTAACCCACTATGCCACAGTGCTGGCCCCACCATCAAAGTTATAATGGCCAATGCTTATAGGAAAGCTGGAGTAGGCAAAGTTTCCTTTATGTAGGATCTTCAAAAAGTTCATGAAAATAGCATGGATTTCATGCATCGATTTCAAATATTTTTTCACCAAAATATCTTTTAACTCCATTTTCCACACACTTTCTGAAGTCCCCTCATATTCTTTATTATATTATTTGAAAGGCAGAGCAACAGGGTGATGGAGGGGAAGATAGAGATAGAGAGAGACGGGGGCCAGTGCTGTAGCTCAGTAGGTTAATCCTCTGCCTGCAGCGCCAGCATTCCATATGGGCGCCGGTCCTAGTCTTGGCTACTCCTTTTCCGATCAAGCTCTCTGCTATGACCTAGAAAAGCAGTGGAAGATGGCCCAAGCGTTTGAGCCCCAGAAGAAGCTCCTGGCTCCTGGCTTCAGATTGGCTCAGCTTTGGCTGTTGTAGACGTTTGGGGAGTGAACCAGCAGATGGAAGACCTTTCTGTTTCTCCCTCTCACTGTCTGTAACTCTACCTCTCAAATAAATAAAATATTTTTAAAAAGAGAGGGAGAGAGATAGTGATCGAGATATAGATAGATCTTCCATCCACTGATTCGACTTCCCAAAGGCCAGCAACGACAGGGGCTGGGCCAGACTGAAGTCACGAGCCCAGAACTCTATCCATGTCTCCCACATGGATGGCAGGGACCCAAGTCCCCAAGCCGTCACCTTCTGCCTCCCAGACTGTGCATTAACAAGAAGCTAGGATTGGACCCAGAGCTGAGACTTGAACCCAGTCACTCCTATACAGGATGCAGGTGTCCCAAGTGGTAACTTAAGGGATTGTGCCAAATACCCTTCCCAATGTGAACTTTTAGAGCTAGATATTAATGTATTGCTATATCTGTAAAAGCATATCTATATAATTTAATAATAATAAATAGTTCTATAACCTCAAGCCATAAATGCACTAGTGTATGCTCTTCCTTTATTCAATGTCCCCCATAGTATTGCAGGGTAGGAGATTTATATATATAAGAGTTTGGGGCCCAAACCAGAGGCAGTAAAGCATTTGTCTGGTCTGTCTTGTCTTAGGGCAGTATATGATGATTTCCTTTTTTTTTTATCACAATCAACAACTACTAAATACTTTTTCATAACAATGCCCCTTTCTTTATGTTATCTCTCTAGCTGTGATAACTGTTTAAAAAAGGATTTCAAGTTGAAGAACAGAACGTTTGTACTTGGGATGAGTTTCAGTCTTTAGTCACTGCACACACAACCCCGGTTTATTTCTAATATTTTTGAAAGACATCAAAAAGTAGATGGCTTTGAGTCTAATTTCTGACTATTAGAGACTTAACTTCTGAGCTCCTTCTAAGAAAATATTTGTCAGGGTGGTTTGGAAAGTTTGGAAAGGAAGGCAGGGAATAAAAAGGCTCCTTTACTCTGATGCCTGGGGGTATCAAAACCATCACACAAAGTTTTATAAAATGCCCTAAGTCTGACAACCAGACTTCTCTCTGAAGATTTACTTTACAGATTACATTGCAAACACCAGCTGTATTCAGGAAGGGTCCCTCCTTTTTCCAAACAAAATTTTGCAACAGGCCAGCAGTACAGTATGTTTCCAAAGTGATGTTAATGTTGTGTGGAGCCCAGAGAAAATATTTTCTGTGTGGTACAGGTCTACATAAACAATGAGGCTTTTTCATTCTGCAGGATGAAGCATTTCTTTCAAAAATGAAAACTGGTTATTTCTAATTTTCTGAGGCATGCTACTTA
Organism: Oryctolagus cuniculus; assembly: GCF_051225735.1. NCBI lineage: Eukaryota > Metazoa > Chordata > Mammalia > Lagomorpha > Leporidae > Oryctolagus > Oryctolagus cuniculus. The sequence continues at coordinate 89,592,388 of NC_142888.1, forward strand.
AAAAAAAAAGGAAATAGAAAAGTATACACAGCCCATTCCCCTTCCTCATCTCCCTTTCTGACGAGTCCCCTTCTGCCTCTTCAACTCAGTCCTTATTCTAAACTTCCTAGCAGGGTAAGACTTAGCGGCTAGGTGGGCATTGGTGACTGAAAGGGCAAGATGGGGAGAGAGGGCACAGGGGAAAGTTCAAAGCCAAGGAGAAAGGAGAGAAAGCAGAAAAGGTCAAAACCAAGAATGCAGTGAGGTGGGAATGCGGGTGATGGAAGATAATACAGAACTTCCTTAGAAACCAGCAGCGAGCAAATTCCAACCATAAGGCGATGATGCCACTTGTAGGCCCTCAGATTGGAGAGTATGGAGATGAGTGACAGGGCGGTGTACATCGGGGCACCACCGCACAAAGATAGGCGGTGTGAGTGTTTCGGGGGCGGGGGGTGGGTAAAGGATGCGTGTGCTTGTGGCTGCTGGGGGCGGGGGGCTCAGCAACACTGGCCGCTGGAGTCGGGGGCGAGCGCGGCGGTGACGCGCGGCCGTCACGTGACCCCGAGCTGCAGAGGGACGCAGCCTCGGGTGCAGTCGTCACTCGCGTCTGGCTACCAGCTCCCCGCTGCCCTGCGCTCGGCGGGCTGGCATCGGGCCCGGGCAGAGCGGAGCAGGTGAGGGCCCCGGCGGCCAGGGCGGCAGCGGCGGGCGAGGAGAACAGCGCAGCGGGCCCCGCCGCTTTCTGTTTATACAGTGGCCCCCAGGAGTAGGGGTGCAGGGGCGGCTGGGGTGCTGGAGGGGAGAGCAGCAGAGCAGGCAGGAGCCAGAGGAAGTCCCCCCGCCCCGGGACGCTGCGGGAAAACGGTGAACACCGGAGGGGGCGGGGCGGCTCTGCGGAGGGACGCGGCCGCTGAGGGCCTGGACGGAGGCGCGGGGGCCAGGGCGGCGGGAAGGGGCCGGCAGGGGGCGGGGAGGGGGGGCGTAGCGGTGCCGAGCGCTCGCCTGCAGCCGCCCCCTCTCCCCGACCCCGCCGTCTGCAGGTCTGCAGGTCTGAGGCGCTGAGTGTCGCGGCGGCGCGCCGGCGGCGAGAATCGGGAGGAGGAGGAGACCGCAAGGATAGGCCCAGGTCGGTGGGACAGACCGGGGTGGGGGCGGCGGGGAGGAGCGTGCGGAAACCCTATCTGGGACCCCAGACCCCTCCAGCGACCCGTGCCCCCTCCCCCTCCCTGTCCCTGTCCTCCATTTTGGTGCCTGCAGAGCTCTGGGAAAGAATCCTGGGAAAAGAAAAATGGTGGGCTTTGGAGGGGATGGGGGATGAGGGGAGGAGGAGGAGAGAGAGCTAGAGGGAGGGGCTCGCATTGGAGGCCCCCTAGAGGGCGCACGAAGCGTCGAAGGTGGGAAAAATTAAACCTGTGGTGTCAGGGCTCTGAATCCTGCTGGTCAGTGCACCACGCATTCAGTCTCTCCTCACCCTTTACTTGTGTCCAAAGAAACACAGCCAGAAAAAAAAAATTCAATTCACCATGGCAAATATCCACCAGGAAAACGAACCAATGGAGCAGCCCATGCCGAATGGAGAAGACCGCCCTTTGGGAGGAGGTGAAGGCCACCAGCCTGCAGGAAATAACAGACGGGGACAGGCTCGCCGACTTGCCCCTAATTTTCGATGGGCCATACCCAATAGGCAGGGCAATGATGGGATGGGTGGAGATGGGGATGATATGGAAATGTTCATGGAGGAGATGAGAGAAATCAGGAGAAAACTTAGGGAGTTGCAGCTGAGGAATTGTTTGCGTATCCTTATGGGGGAGCTCTCCAATCACCATGACCATCATGATGAATTTTGCCTTATGCCTTGACTTCTGCCCTTTTCCGTGAGATTAATACTGTGATTCCCATTGATTTCCTTTTCCTTGCATTTTCCCAACATGCCTTTATGGATCCATTTGCTGTGAACCTTATGTTATTTCCATGTGTCAAGTGGGTCTTGTGTTGCCAGCTTCTAATTGAAAATTGCATCTGCACCCAGACTAAGTTTCTGTCAGAGTAGAGTTTCATCCATTTGCATGGAAAAATGTAAAGTTAATAAAGCAATTGAAAAGCAATCTAGATATTTATTATTGTCTCATTGAAGAGTATAGACTCATAAAACAGGAGCCAAAAGTATGAAATGAAACACAGCAAAGTGTTCACTGGGATGCATTTCTGTGTGGCGAGATATTGTGTGACTTTTCCTCTTTTTATCTGGAGTTTGAGAAGCAATGGAAATGATTTTTCAACGAGTATCTGAATAAAATGCAGGTACATAACAATTACTGGCTCAACAGACCTAAAGAAGAGTAAACCTTGATATTTTCCAGTCTTAACTGAATAATTCCTCCCTTCATTATAGTTACATTACTTTAGAGTCCTGTGAAATGAGGAACAATGCTTATCTTACAGGGCTGCTAAGTGGACCAGATGAGGGATGAAACTGTTGGGCTGGCTCCTCTTTAACTCCCAGCATTTAATAGGCTCCTTTCGCATACTTTGGGAGGACTGGAAGGAGTTCTCACCCATTTTCACAAGTACAGAAAGCAAAAATATGTGGGTTCTCCTATTCCATTCTTCCATTGTTTGCAATCTTGCTCCCCTGCCATATCCATATTCTGCTCCTTACTGATTTGGTTCTTGTTGAAGACATGAGTCTTCAAGGTAACTAAACCTCATGGATTTCTCTGGAGTGCTTGGTGAGCCAAATCCCCCTTTGACCTCTCTAGAAGCCTGGGGAATTAAGTTTATGCAGTTGAGTGCAACTCCCATGGTTCTTTTTTTTAAGATGTATTTTATTTATTTGAAAGAGTTGAGAGAGAGTGCTTGCATCTGCTGGTCCATTGCCCAAATGGTCACAGTGGCCAGGGATTAGCCAGGCCAAAGCCAGAAACCAGGAGCCTCACTGTGTCTCCCACGTGGGAGGCAGGGGCCCAGGCTCTTAGGCCACTTTCTACTACTTTCTCAGGCCATTAACAGGGAGCTGGATAAGAAGTGAAGCAACTGGGAATCGAACTGTCGCCCATATGGGATGCAGGCACAGGCAGCGACTTTACCTGCCACACCACAACTCTGGCTCCAAATCCTGTGATTCTTGGGTTTATATCCATTCTTTTCTGGTTTTATTTTTATGCCCTTTGTTTTCAAAGAAAGCAAGACATGAATGCCACGGGGGCCTAGGTGAGGAAGTACATATAGGTATCACCAGTGTGCCCAGGGTGCATGACTGCAAACCTCCCAAAAACGAACAGGCTGATGGCTTTACTTTTCCTGTGTATTGACCCTTTCTGTGGATTTTCTCAAAGGAGGCTCCTGTCAGGCCTGCCCACCCAGTTTAACAGACATAAATTTCATTGGGGGAACATATTTGCTCTTTCTTTTCCTTCCACAGCTAAAACATGAAACCGTAAGTACATAAAACTATATTAAAATAGACGGCATTATAAAGGGATATAGAAGTGTCTGCTCTTCTCCAAACAATGGGTTTGTTCTAATTGTTCTAGAACTGAGTTGCTAGTACAGAGTTGATATGGTTGATTCTAAGTTATTAATTACTGTGATTGATTAATGAAGTTAGAAACGCAGGTCAAAAAGTTTTCTAACAGACTTTTCTTAGCTGAGGGGCCTAAGGCAAGTAACTGTCTAGAAAGTATTAGATTTAATTTCCAAAGGAACATAATAAGGAGTCACTCAAATCTGTAGTTTTTAACCTTATATATATTTTTCAAAGATTTATTTTTATTATTTATTTGAAAGACAGTTACAGAGAGAGGTAGAGACAGACAGAGAGATTGTCCGTCTGCTGGTTCACTCCCCAGATGGCCATAATGGCTAGAGCCGCGCTGATATGAAGCCAGGAGCTTCTTCCTGGTCTCCCACCTGGGTGCAGGGGCCCAAGGACTTGGTCCATCTTCTACTGCTTTCCCAGGCCATAGCAGAGAGCTGGATCGGAAGAGGAGCAGCCGGGACTAGAACCGGCACCCACATGGGATGCTGGTGCTTCAGTCCAGGGCATTAACCCGCTGTGCCACAGCGCCGACCCCAACCTTATGTATGTTAATGTGTAAAGGAACACACACCCCTTACTTGCATCGTGATCACCTAGGGAAAATGTTAAAAGTGCTGACACTTGGGGGCCTTTCTCACCTCTAGCCTGCTATTGTCACCCCCTGAATATCCTGACAGGAATTAATGTTTTGACAGTTCCTGAAGTGATTGTCATATATAGGAGCCTTGGCAACATAGGTATATATGGAAACACTGATAGTGTTTAGATTACACACATTGTCATCTAAATTACCTTACCTACTTGCTTTTGCAGTGAATATATTTCCAAAATAAGACATTCCTGAAATTGGACTACAATAATCATTGCATGTCTATACTTAAAGCCGGTGTTGAGGGCTGGCTCTGTGGTGTAGCGGTTAAAGCCACCACATGCAGTGCCAGCATCCCATATGGGTGCTGGTTGGAGTCCTGGTTGCTCCATTTCTCATCCAGCTTCCTGCTAATGCTCCTGGGAAAGCAGTGGAGGAGGGCCCAAAACCTTGGGCCCCTGCACCCACATGGGAGACTCAGAAGAAGCTCTTAGCTCCTGGGCCCAGCCCTGTCGTTAGCAGCCATTTGGGTAGTGAACGAGCATATGGAGGATCTCTCTGTCTCTCTTTAACTCTGCCTTTCAAATAAATAAATAAATAAATCTTTAAAAAAACTGTTTTCATCTTTCCAAGTATCTAAGTCAATGCATTATCATAAATTTATTAATATAAATTTATAAAATTACTAAATTATATATTATCATCTGTATGAAGCCTGTGCCCTTTCATAATAATTTTAATTGTCCTGAAGCTCAATTTCTAGCATAGTGCCTCATATAGTAGATGTTTAATAACATAGTAATGCATTTAATTATTGGTTCATTTATTAATTACTGCACAATTATAGTTTATCTAAAATACAATTAACATTTTGTGTCTTTGTGAGTGGTTTATGTTTATATTAAAAGTTGAAGGGCCGACTCTGTGGCATAGTGGGTAAAGCTGCTGCCTGCAGCATCCCATGGGGGTGCCGGTTCTAGTCCCGGCTGCTGCACTTCTGATATAGCTCTCTGCTATGGCCTGGGAAAGCAGTAGAAGATGGCCCAAGTGCTTGGGCCCCTTTACCCTTGTGGGAGACCTACACGAAACTGCTGGCACCTGGCTTCAGATCTGCGCAGCTCTGGCCATTGCAGCCATTTGGGGAGTGAACCAGTGGATGGAAGACCTCTCCCTCTGCCTCTGCCACTGCCTCTCTATAACTGCCTTTCAAATAAATCAGTCTTTAAAAAAATTAGTTGATTTATGAGGCAGAGGGACAGAGAGAGCTCTCATTCACTGGTTCACTCCCTAATTGCCTGTAACAGGCCCAGGCCAAAACCACATGTCGGGAACTCAATCCAGGTTTTTGTGTGGAACCCAATCAAGTGGGTTATTACTACTATCTCCCAGCATCAAGAGTGGAGCCAAGTATAAAACCCAAACATTTTGATATGGGATATATGTGTCTTAATCGGGGTCTTAAGCAGTAGGCTAATTGTCTCTGGTTTATTTTATGTATTCATCTTTTAGAGGTTTCTATAAGCAACATTTTAGAATGTGATACTTTTTATAATTATGTATGTAATACAAGGGGACTTCAGAAAGTTTGTGGAAAATATGGATCATCTTTTAATTCCATTTGTTCTTGACCTTTTTGAAGCATCATTTTACAAGGTCATTGACACATTTGAATGATGCAGACAGCGCAGGATGAATATAAACAAAACTATAATCCAGTCTTCCAAAGAAACCACTTGTAAATTTTTTTTTTATCCTCATCCTATACTTAGTTATAACAAAGCCAAGCTCTGACTGAGCCTTTTGTGAGAAACAATGTCACTTTCAAAGCCCCTGCCAAGGAAGCATGTTTAGCTTGCCATGTTTAAATTATTTAGTATATCTTTGCTCAGCTCATCAAAGCCACCTGAATCATATTTGATCAACTTCCTATTAGCTCCTAATTTTCAAACCTGCCAAGCCATCACATTTCAGCGGTGAGCATTCTCAGTGAGCAAAGTTGGGAACATACAATGAATGCATTTTTATAAAGATTTATTAATTTATTTGAAAGGCAGAGTTACACAGAGAGAGGAGAGGCAGAGAAAGAAGTCTTCCATTCGATGGTTCACTCCCCAGTTGGCCTCCCTGGCTGGAGCTGTGGTAATCCAAAGCCAGGAGTCAGGAGCTTCTTCCAGGTCTCCTTTGCAGATGCTGGGGCCCAAGGACTTGGGCCATCTTCTACTGCTTTCCCAGGCCACAGCAGAGAGCTGGATGGGAAGTGGAGCAGCTAGGACTCAAACCAACATCTATATGGGATGCTGGCACTACAGGAGGTACTTTACCCACTACGCCACAGTGCTGGCCCTAGTGTACATTTATGTAATAGAGAAGGACAGAACTATTTCTTCATGAAACTTAAAACTTGTGCCCAGGTAAGAAAAAGGATTGGCTTATCTATGTGAACACAAAATTTCATGTCTGCTTTCTGTCTCCTTGGCTGACATCACATATTCATGTGATAAACATACTGATTTTGTTTCAAAGACTCAGTTTCTAAATTTTTAGATAGCATGTGATGTAGTTAGTATTGATAGGGAATCCAGGGACCCCTGGAAGGAAGAAGAAACACATGACATAACTCTCTAGGAGCCCTGAGTTTTGGGGAGATGGAAGAAACATTTACAATGCCATCTTTAGATGTCGTTGAGTCTTCCTAATAGACCTGATTGAGAACTCTGCATGCTTCTGTGCAAAACAGACTACTCCAATGTCACTTCCCTGATTGGTTCATGTAGCATGCTTCATTAGCATATACATTGACCAATCAGGGAGAACTTCCTGCTTTAGAAGGCTCCTGGCAAACAGCCTTCTAGAGGAGGCAGCCCTCTGGCTCAGACAGGCCTCTGGGGGCAGGCAGCACTTTGCAAGGCTGGTTGGCCCAGCTGCCAGAGAACAAACCAGCAGAGACCTGAACCCCGCAGAGAGGAAAAGCTTTGATACAGAGAGCTGTGACACAGCTGCAACACAAAGAACTGTAACACAGGAGCTGTGCTGTTTCTGAAGAACTGGGGAGAAGAATCTGCCACATCCGTCCCGGTTGAGACGCAGACCCGATGACCAGAGCCACAGACTTCCTGCCACTGCTCCTGTAACACCAACACCAGAACTCCCTCAACAATATGTTATGTGCCACTTGTCGGAATGCTTTCTAAGTGATACACGTAAATATAAGACAGCCTCATGAAACTAAAAATCTTAATGTTTTTGATTTCGGATTTTCCCTAGATGTTATGTTGCAATTAGCCTGCTTAGACATTTACTCCCTCCTTTGTAGTTGATGAATGGCATTTTCTATTTAGTAAGAAAAAAACTTCTGAATTTCATATGAAAAGAGAAATATTCAGGGGCCAGTGCTGTGGTGTAGGGGTAAAGTCACCGCCTGCAGTGCCCGCATCCCATATGTACGATGGTTCAAGTCCCGGCTGATCCACTTACGATACAGCTCTCTGCTGTGGCCTGGGAAAGCAGTGGAAGATAGCCCACTTGGGCCTCTGCACCCGCATGGGCGATGCAGAAGTAGCTCCTGGTCCCTGGCTTTGGATCAGCCCAACTCTGCCCATTGTGGCCAATTGGGGAGTGAACCAGCAGATGGAAGATTGATATCTCTCTCTCTCCCTCTCTCTCTCTCTCTGCCTATCTGTAACTCCGCCTTTCAAATAAATAATTAAATCTTTAAAAAAAGAAATATTTGATATATTCCATTAATAAGGAGTAATTGTCGCAGAAATCAAGAGTTTTATTGTGTTTCTGATTGTATAGTAATACGTTCTGAAGTGATTTTTAAATTTTTAAAAAGATTTATTTATTTATTTGAAAGGCAGAGACAGGAAGAGAGAGAGATTTTCCATCTGCTGATTCACTCCTCAAATGGCCACAATGGCTGGGGCTGGGCCAAGCAAAAGACCAGGAGCTTAGAACTCCACTGGGGTCTCCCACCTAGGTGGTAGGAGCCCAAACACTGGGCCATGTTCTGCCTTTCCAGGCATATTAGCAGGGAACTGTATTGGAAGCACCGCAGCCAAGAATAGAATCGGTGCTCATATGGGATGCAGGCATCAGAAGGTGGTGGCTTAATCTGCTGCACCACAGGACTAGCCCCTCTGAAGTGGTTATTGTTGCTGTTTCTTTGGAACAGAAAAAAAATGTGTCAAGAAAATTTAAAAATCTGGGGCTGGCTGGCATCGGGTGCAACAGTTAAGCCACCGCCTGCAATGCTGGTGTCCTGTATGGGCACCGATTTGAGTCCTGGCTACTCCACTTCTGGCCCATCTCCCTGCGAATGCACCTAAGAAAGCAGCAGAGGATGGCCCAAGTGCATGGCCCCCGCCACTGATGTGGGAGACCCGGATAAATCCTGGCTTCAGCCTGGCTCAGCCTCAGGCTGTTGTGCCCATTTGGGGAGTGAACCAGCAGATGGAAGACCTCTCTCTCTCTCTCTCTCTCTCTCTCTCTAACTCTGCCTTTCAAATAAATAAATTTTAACAAATTGAAAAATCTTATTTTTACCACCTTGTTTCCTTTACTGAGATCACATGAATATCAACTAATTTTAAGCTTTTATAAATATTCCCCCAAAATAATAAGTATTATTTATTGCCTAATGATATTGAAGTTTGATTTTTAAAAGATGAAGTAAGTTAATAGGTCAATCAAAACACAGTGAGGAACTTGGGGAAAACATACTGAAAAGGCGATGACACGTGAGAATAACGAGTTTCCAACTGCTTCAGATCTTTGAGCTGCCAGTGTAAACCTAGTAGTTATTACCATGGCAGTGTTTTACTCTTTGTTAGTGAATGCACTCAGTGACCTCCAGGGCTTCTGTAAGAACCAAAGGAGGTGAAAGCATGTGTGAGTGTAGACCCCAAGTCCCTCAGATTTCCTTCAGCTGTTGGGAATAGAATCCAAACTATGTTTCACAATCTCACTGTATTCCTCTACTATGGTGAGACACCCCTTCCCCCCAGTTAGTGCACTTTCCATTGGCCCTCCTCAATGCGAATTCTCTAGACACCTCAGTGTACCAGTATCTCTGTTTATTTCCTACAGAAGTGTGCATAAAGACTTTTACCTGATTTACAATTAGTTATATTAGGGGTCAGCACTGTGACATAGTGGGCTAGGCTTCTGCCTGAGGCTCTGGCATCCCATATGGGCGCCTGTTCAAGTGCTGGCTGCTGCATTTCTAGTCCAGCTCTCTGCCATGGCCTGGGAAGGCAGCAGAAGATGGGCCAAGTGCTTGGGCCCCTACACCCATGTGGGAGACCTAGAAGAAGCTCCTGGCTCCTGGCTTCAGATTGGCCCAGCTCCGGCCGTTGTGGCCATTTGGGGAGTCAATCAGTGGAATGAAAACCTCTCTCTCTCTCTCTCTCTCTCTCTCTCTCTCTCTCTCTCCCCCTCCCTCTGCCTCTCTGTCACTGTCCTTCAAGAAAACTTTAAAAAACTCATTAAGGCCAGCGCCATGGCTCACTAGGCGATCTCCGCCTGCAGCGCCAGCACCCCGGGTTCTAGTGCTGGTTGGGGCGCCAGATTCTGTCCCGGTTGCTCCTCTTCCAGTCCAGCTCTCTGCTGCGGCCCGGGAGGGCAGTGGAGGATGGCCCAAGTGCTTGGGCCCTGCACCCGCATGGGAGACCAGGAGAAGCACCTGCTTCTGGCTTTGGATCGGCGCAATGTGTTGGCCGCAATGTGCTGGCCATAGCAGCCACTTGGGGGGTGAACCAATGGAAAAAGGAAGACCTTTCTCTCTCTCTCTCTCTCTCTCACTGTCTAACTCTGCCTGTCAAAAAACAAAACAAAACAAAACAAAAAAACCCTCATTAAAAAGAATGGTTAATTGTATGTTACGTGCAACTTACCTTGATGTAAAAATTCAAAAAAAAAAAAAAGAATTGGTTATATTAGCTTATGTGAGTACAGTTTTAGTTATGTATAGAACGTGATGTGTTGTATATTTTTGGCAAAAAAAAAGACATTCAGTTTACGTTTGCTGTTTTTGTGTTTGTCTAACTAGCCTTCTCTTCTCTAAAGCATTCAGAGAATAGGGGCTGAGTCTTGCTGACAATCTCTGTCATAAAATTAGAGGGCTTAGACAATTTTTATTTAAAGTAATTATCAATATAATTAATGTACTGTTAATTTCTTCAGTTGTTCTATTTAATTTTGAATTGTTTCTATTGCTATGTTTTCAGTTTCAATATTCTCTTTTCTTTCTTTCTTTCTTTCTTTGAAAGATTTATTTATTTATTTATTTGAAAGAGAGAGTTACAGAGAGAGGTAGAGACAGAGAGAGGTCTTCCATCTGCTGGTTCACTCCCCAGATGGCTGCAACGGCTGGAGCTGGGCTGATCCGAAGCCAGGAGCCAGGAGCTTCTTCTGCATCTCCCACATGGATGCAGGAGCCTAAGTACTTGGACCATCTTCCACTGCTTTCGCAGGCCATAGCAGAGAGCTGGATTGGAAGAGGAGCAACTGGGACTTGAACCAGCACCCATATGGGATGCCAGCACTGCAGGCGGCATCATTACCCGTCACGCCACAGCGATGCCCTCTGCCCCCACAAGCAGCATCTGAAATGTTGTACCAAACACCAGCCAGCCCCTTACTTTCAGTTTTGAGTGATAGGTTAACTTGATACAGATTCTTAGTTTGAGGGGCTGGTGTTGTGGTGTAGTGGGTAAAGCCTCAGCCAGTGTATGGGCACTGGTTTGAGTCCTGGCTGCTCCACTTTTTTTTCTTTCAGCATCTTACTTTTATTATATACCTCGAATACAGAACTGTTCCCCTTATTGATGGTTTTAATTTTATACATTAAATTAGAGCTTCCTCCAGGTTTCCACGCGGATGCAGGGGCCCAAGGACTTGGCTCTTCATCCACTGCTTTCCCACGCCATAGCAGAAAGCTGCGTGGGAAGTGGAGCAGCCGGGACTCAAACTGGTGCCCATATGGGATGCTGGAACTGCAGGCAGTGGCTTTACCTGGTATGCCACAGTGCCGGCCCTCAATATTCTTTTCTTCTATAATCCCTAACCTGCTATTTACCGTATATGGCATATTTTTATTTCATACACAGCCATTTTATCTATATGTCCAATTTTGTCTTTTAAATATTTTAAATTCCATCTCTGCTAAAGATGTTCACTCTTCTCTCCAGTTTCTTGAACTATAAAATACTTGTTTAATGTTCTTATCTAATTCTAGCATCTTTGTTATTTCTGGGCCAGTTTTTTCATTTATTGATTTTTGTCCTCATGATGGGTTATATTTTGCTTGTTTCTTTGCAGGATTGGTAGTGGTTGCTCTGATGCTACAAATTGTCAGTTTTACCTGCTGAGTCCTGGATATTTTTGTATCTCTGTATATTGATTTTTATTCCAGGACACAGTTAAGTTAGTTATAAGCAATTTGATCTTTTAGGTTCTTTTTAAAGAATATTTTATTTTATTTATTTGAAAGAATCTTAGAGAGAGAGAGAGAGAGAGAGAGAGAGCGCCAAAGCGAGAGATCTTCTAACTGCTTTACTGACCTTCTAACTGGTTTATTCCCTTAAATGGCTTCAACCACCAGGTCTGAGCTAGGCCGAAAACCAAGAGCCAGGAACTCCATCTGGGTCTCCCACGTGGGTTGCAGGGGCTCAAGTAGTTTGGCCATCCTCCGCTGCCCTTCCCAGCACATTAGCAAGGAGCTGGATCAGAAAAAAAGCAGCACTCTGATATGGGATGCCAGTGTTGCAGACAGCAGCTTAACGTGCTGTGCCACAATGCTGGGCTCCTCTTTCGGGTCCTTGATTTTAACCCTCATAAGGCAAAATCAGAATTTTAGTTTAGAGTTTAGAGTTAATCGTATTGCCATTAAGAAGGAAAAGCCCTTCTGAATACTCTATCTGATGTATTGTGAATTATGACATCTTTAAGTCTGGCTCATGAGAACATATACTATTCCCCAACATGTTAACTTAAGGAATTGTTCCCTTTAATCCTTTTGAATGGATCATTTACTGACCCAGAGCAGTTTCCCCACAGGTATATAGTGATCAGTACTGTTAAAATTATTAATTGGTAGCCCATTAGACTAATGTGGCCCTAGCACCTTGGAGTTCCTATATAAGTAAACTGAAACCAAACTCATAGTAAATGGTCATAGCCTAGTAAAATAAAACTTAAGCTTAACCAATCAGAAACTACTCTCCAACTAGAGCTTTTTACCAATCAGACCCTGCCAGCTAACCTCTAACTGGGGACTTATAATCAAATAAACATTTTCTTTGTCTTCAGCAAACAACTTATAAATATTTTACCTCATAACCTCTTAGTGGATTTCTAAAGCACTAAACCTTGGTGCTTCTCTATTCATGAATCAGGGGCTGTACAAACAAACTGTAAAATTATAATGTACTTGAATTTATCTTTTAACAGTATTCAGGTGAGTACCCAAGGGTGACCATCTATGGATCTCTGGAATTCTCTCTGTGTCCTTTTCCTTTCTGATACATAGCCTTGTGAACTCCAACTTCTTTGGCTTCCCCAGACTGCCATCTTTTCATTCTAGGCTCTTGGATAAAACTGGAATCCTCATGGACTCCTACTCCCTAGACCGTGCCTTGAAAACTTTCTCTAGGAAGTAAGCTAAGCCAATCATAAGAATAAGCTCAGTTGCTCCCAGTGGCTCAGAGATCAGTGACCTGTTGTCTAGGGCCGCATGAACAGTTGGTTTATATATTTCATCCAGTAGTCTAATTGTTTCAGATTGGAGGACAATTCCTCCCTAGACCGTAACAAAAATCCTGGTATGGGGGCCAGCACTGTTGCATAGCGGGTAAAGCCGCCGCCTGCAGTGCCAGCATCCCATATTGAGTCTGGTGCGAGATCCAGCTGCTCCACTTCTGATCCAGCTCTCTGCCATGACTTGGGAAAGCAGTAGAGGATGGCCCAAGTCCTTGGGCTCCTGCACCCACGTGGGTGGGAGACCCGAAGGAAGCTTCTGGTTCCTGGCTCTGGATAAGCCCAGCTCTGGCCATTGTGGCCAACTGGGGAGTGAACCCGTGGATGGAAGACCTCTCTCTGCCTCTCCTTATCTCTGTGTGTAATTCTGACTTTCAAATAAATAAATAAATCTTTAAAAAAATCCTGGTATGTAAGGTGGGGTGGAGGTTACCCTAGCAGTTTAGACACTGGTTTCCCACACTGGAGTTCCTGGGTTCTATACCTGGTCCCTGCCATCCATGTGGCAAGCTGGATTGAGTTTTCAGATCTGGCATTGACTTGGCCCAGTCCCATCTTTTGCAGGTATTTGTTGAGTGAACCAGCAGGTGGAAGTTCTCTTTCTATTAATCTCTCTCTCTAACACTAAGTAAATATATTTTTTAAAAAACTAGTATGTATAAATATATATGGATATGCATATATTCAAATACAAATATGAGGGGTAGGCATCATGGCACAGCAGGTTAAGCTGCTGCTTAGGATGCCTGCATCCCATATCAGAGTGCCGGTTCGAGTCTTGATGCCTCTGCTTCTGATCCAGTTTGCTGCTAATGCATCTTGACAGGTAACAGATGATGACTCAATTGTTTGGTCCCCTGCCACCCATGTGGCAGACCTAAATGGAGTTCTGGGCTCCTGGTTTTGGCCTGGCCCAGTCCTGGCTATTGCAGGTATTTGGGGAGTGAACCAGTGGATAGAAGATCTCTCTCTCTCTCTCTCTCTCTCTCTCTCTCTCTTTCTGTCTCCCTTGCTCTGCCTTTGAAGTAAATGAAAAGTTAACATTTTTGAAAAAGACAGGAATCTAAAAGAATTCATCACTGATAATATTTAGGAATGGTTCATGAGTGAAGGTGATTTTTCTGTTCTTGTTCCCTTCTATGCCACTTTTTTATTTTTTTAATTTCTTATACAGTTCCAATATTACTGGTATTAGAATTATGAATATTTATATATATGTCATCAATTTTGCATAGACAGAAGGTAATGATAATAATGATGATGATGATGATCATAACATACATTTATGTAAACCATAGTCCAGAGAGTGTTCTAAGTGGTTTGCAGGTATTATTCAATCCATTCCCCCAGAAGAAACCTGTCATGGCTATAGAATCAGTGTTCCCACTTTACATAGGAGGAAACTGAGGCATCTAAATCATAAACAAATCACTTGAAGTTGTTTAGCTAACAAGCTGCGAAACCAAAATACAGGCAAACTGCCAAGCTCCAAAATCAGTGCCCTCAAGCTCCCAATGAAGGAAATAATAAAAACATTAAAACAATAAGTAGAACAGCTGGAGAGAGCCAAATATTTTCTTAAAATTAGATTTAAAAATTTACAAGTTTAAATTAAAATTACATTACATTGTTTTTCTAATATTTTACAAGTGGCACATCCCAAGCCTGTTGCTTCTTCCAAGAGAAACCGTGTTTTCCATGACATTGCATAGAACAGGGCATAATGGAGATGATCAAACAAATGATGCTGGAAACTGAACGAAAAGCAGGAGAAAAATCTCTGCTAGTAAAGATTTGAGAGATCACCACAAGTCCAAGTTATGAGGTAGACAAATGAAAAGGGAGCAGAAACTATGAAGAAGCAGAAGCTAGGAAACAGGAAACCTACGCACCTCTAAGCAATGGGAAAGGAAGACAGACATTTGTTGTACAAGTGCATATTTTATGGGAGGGAAATGTACCAGGTAGAAGGACCCTTCAGCGTTTTCGACCCATAAACATTTTGAAAAATGAATAGGTATTGTACATTGAAGAATGGCTCCTAACTTGCCTTCAAGTACAATAAAAAAGTAGTTTTTCTCCTTTACCAACAGTTAGATTCAAAGTAATGGGCCATCTTGTGACCAGAGCCAACACTACAGTTTGAACACCACTGAGAGAAAGCTTGGGTTAAAAAAAAAGGGGGGGGGGAGGGTTATTCTTGACTAATGGTGGAATTCATTTTTGGACCTGTTGAGATTGGGGTCTCACTGGGACACCTAGAGAGAGGGCTCCATTAGAGAACGGGAGAAGTCTGTAGGGCTAGCGAATGGGCTAGATTTGGAGCTGAAGGTCCTCATCCCTAGGACTGCAGTGAGTCTGAAATCGGAAAAGACCCCCTAAAATTCACACTAAAATGTGGCCCCTTAAAGTTCCATAGAAATGCTATCCGGGGTACCACATGCGCTACCAGAATTTGGGGTGCCTTACGATTTCACCACGGGCTTATTACTAAATCCCCGATATTAATGAGCCCAAGAGGGTTCTTGCCTAATATTTAGAGAAGAATTCTAAATACCAGCACAGATAAACGAGGCAGCATGGTACGTTTTATGCTTTTATTTAGTAAGAAAGGTGCATAAGAGAGTGAGAGCTTTATTTAGGGGAGAGAGGTGAATGGGGGTTCATACCGAGCACCAGGAACAAGCCACGTGGATAAGCATCTAGGCCAGGAAGCCTAGAGCACAAGGCCTGAAGGCGATGTGCCCTGGAGGGGGCAGGGCTACAGCAAGCCCTGTCCTGGTGAGAGGCCAGGGAAGAAGAGCAGGGCCAGGCACACTGTGCCCTAGGCTTTTAACCCACTCCAAAGGGGAGTGGCTAATTAACCTGATTGGCTGGTGGGCACCCCGGTGTGGCCAGGTAGGGGAATGAGGCCACACAGGGGCGTGGCAAAGGCATCAAGTGGGAGCATGAGGTCACACAGGGGCGTGGTCTTCCAGTTCACAAATCTGACCAATTTTAACCTGTATGCCTGCCTACTTCATTCCCCCTTCAGAGACTCCAGACCTTAATCTTAAGGGGATGTTGATGGGCATCGAGTCTCCATCTTCTGTAGCTACTTCCTGCTGATTAGGGGTGCAGACCCTGCCTGTTCTCGGTCTGGAAGTCTCTGCCTATCTCATCTAATAAGTTCATTTCATGAGCTGGATCTCTTTCAGTCACTGCCATACTCAGTGTCTCCTGCATGGTCATCATTATTCTCAGAAGCTGCTGGGTTCTGCTGGGTTAGTTTAGATATAAATGAAGGTCCATTGTCACTCTGGAGTGACTGTGGGAGTCCATAGCGTGGCACGATGTCTTTCAACAATGCTCTAAGCACCTCGTGTGCTTTCTCCGTTTGGGTCGAAAAGGCCTCTATCCATCCTGTAAAAGTGTCAATAAAGACTAGAAGGTACCTATAATTACTTGTAGGGAGCATATTGGTAAAATCAACCTGCCAATCTTTAGCTGTTTATGTTCCCCTCCTCTGCACAGGAGTCAACAGGGGAGGTGGCCTTACATGGTGAGGGTTATTCTGTAAACATAGTGGGCAAGAGTGAGTCACTTCCTCTATGACCATATTTGGTCCCTTTTGTCGCTCCCCCTCTTCGTGGAGGAACGACACTAAACCCTGCCTAGGCTTCATATCCGAGTCACGGCACCATTATGTCGCTCCCCCTCTTCGTGGAGGAACGACACAAGACCCTGCGCTGTTCTTCTGTCTGCTCGGCCCTCCCCGGGTTTGCTGCTGGTTCTTCCCGGGTTGGCTACTATCCCTTCCACCTCCGTGGAAGGGCAGTTCCCCCTGGCCACATTCCCCACTTCCGCAGGGGAGCGGCACACCGCCGGCCGGCTCTCTGGGGGCTGCACAGGTGTTCCCCTTAGATGTTCCCCTTAGATGTTCCTGGTGCATGCCGTCTCTCTCCTCCTTTATAGTCCTCCTCCGCCAATCCTAACTCGGCTGCCCACACGCCGAGTACGCTGCTCTCCTCCAATCAGTAGCAAGTCCTACAGTTTATTGGTTGAACTGGAGGCAGCTGTGCGGAAGCTGTTTACTTCTCTCCCAGCGCCATATTGTGGGAGAGCAGATGCATAGAATAAGTCTTAATTCCAGTAACTCAGTCCAGTCCGGGCTGCTCCCCACACCTTTCCTCCAAAAAGCTCAGGAGACCAGTTGTACTAAGGCATCTCTTCCCAAGTGGGTAGAGTTGTGTATCTCCTTAATAATTTTCCATTGAGTGGCCAATGGTAGCATTATTCTATGATTTAGCATCCACCATCCATTTGCGTTTTCAGTATAGCCTCACTGTTGGGCCCATTCATTCTCAGGCTCCATATAGTGAGGTTCCTTAGCCACTTCCACAGGTTGAGGTATAAGGGCCATTTCCAAACTTTCCTGTGTAGCTGCTCTATCTGCTAATGCATTTCCCTGGTTAACATAATTATCTCCCTTCTGATATCCCTTGCAGTGGATGATGGCCACTTCTAAAGGCTGCGGTACTACCTGAAGTAGAGCCAGTATCTCTTTTCCATATTTAACAGGGGAACTCTTTGCAGTCAGTAAGCCCCTCTCTTTCCAGATTGCTGTGTGTGCATGCAACACAAGGAAAGCAAATCTGTAATCTGTATATATATTAACTCGCTAACCTTTTCCCACTTGTAAATCCCTAGTAAATGCAATAAGCTCCGCCTTTTGGGCTAAAGTATTGTGTGGTAGTGCTTGGGCTCCTATCTTTTGCTTTCTAACTCCTTCCTTCAGATAGCTGCTACCATCAGTAAACCATTCAGCATCTGGATTTTCCAGGGGCTCATCTCGAAGGTCTGGCCTACTAGGGTACATCTGCCTAATTCAAGTCCTGCGGCTGAGGAAGAGATGAGCCAGAGAACATGGAGCCTGAGGATAGAGAGCAGACTTGTGAAACTTAGAGAGGAAGCAGCTCAGGCTCTGGGAGGCCAGATGTTGGCACCTGTCAGAACAAGCTGGGCCCAAATCTCCACTCTGCCCCTCATTATTCCAAGTAAAGATAGCAAAAAGTACAACTGGAATACAATTATAAAATATGCAGTTGTACATGAGAACAGAGATAGTATGCATGTAGGAAATATTGGAAGTAATATTCTATGACATTTTTGTAAGAAATTGAGTATCACTTTTTAAATATCAGACAAGATGGGATTTAGGACAGCCAGCACTTGGATAGATAAACAGGGACAGTCAAAAAGCGAAATGATCAATCCACCAGGATGGAATAATAATCCTTCAGCTGTAGGGACATAATGAGATAAAGCAGGAAATGCAAACTAGAATAAGAGGATGAGTAGAAAAATCCATAATCATAGTGACAAAGACTTACATAAGTTTTCTGGCAACTAATAGTATAATCACAAAAATATTAGTAGTGATGTCAAAGATGTTACAAAGCTGGTAAGATATTTGACTTCACAGATGTATGCAGCACAACAAACATCAGCAGCTAAAAAACACCCCTTTCAATTGTACCTGGACTATTTCCCAAAGTTGACATGTGCACTGTGTCAAAAAGAAGGGTGAATGAATTTCAAAGACTAAAACCTCCAAGAATATATTTGTAGCATTTACAGAGATTACTAGAGAGTTGCAAAATGTTTAGGAATTAAGCAATATGTCCTAAATAAGTCATAGGTAAGAAAAAAATCACATTGGAAACCGGGTAATATTTTGAAAATAATGACAATGGCTGTATGACACATGGATACTTAGGGGAAGAAACTAAAGCTGTCTTCTAGAGCAGCGTTGTGCTCAGTTGATCACCCTGCTTGTTACACCGGTTTTGTTGAGCAATCAGATATCAAGGTGGTCAATGAGAACAATATGTCCAATTGAGTAGCTATCAAGTCTTCACTCACTTTGTGGGATAGCATAAACAAGAGGAGAAAAAGTAAAGAGTTGGCCGGCTTCTTATGGATTAATGCAGATAGGGAGCATGCTCTCATGGCTTAGGAGCCCCAAACCAAAGATTCCACTTCTTTTTTTGTTGAATGGGCTCAGGGAGGGGAGCAAATGTTTAAGAATGGAGAGATACTGAGTCAAAGTGGACAAAAATGCTTCAGCTAGGTTGGCCTATAAGGAGGACTCTATAGGGAGGAGCATGAGTTAGGAATGCAGATATGCATATGGGTACGTAAGACCTGGAAAATCATGACTCTTTGACTGCAGCTCCCTCCAGAAAAATATAATGCATTGGTGTGGGAAGAGTAACTTCCTCCCATGAGTTTGGAAGTGTAAAGCCTGTGGTTGGGCTTGAACATTCGTAACGAAAGTTTTAATCTGGAGCTGGATTCTTCCAACCCAACCAAATCACCTTTCAGAATGAAGGTGAAATAAAGGCATTCTCAGGTAAACAAAACTGTGATAATTCACTTCTAGTAGTACTGTTTCACAGGAAATACTAAAAGAGTTATACAGGCCAAAAAGAAGCAACTCCAGGCAGTAATTTGGATTCACACCAAAACAAAAACAAACAAACATAGCAGAAAGAGCACCTACAAAGGAAATTATATAATTATGAAAGATAGCATAAATGCATATTTCTTCTCTTTGCTTAATTGACTTAAAAAGCAATTGTACAAAACAGTATGCATATTGTTGTATTGCTGGTCCTGTAACATATAGAAACATACTTGATCATAACAATACAGAAGGAGTGGGTAGGAACAAAGCTGTATGAGGATAAGAAAATTATACTAGATGGTATTTTGAGTCTCCAGGAACATAAAGAGAGCAGCAGAAATGAAAAAGAAGGCTAACATAACAAACTCTCTAAATACAAACTTTCTTCCTTTTTCTCCTAGCTTCTTAACAATAGATAAAATTATATAAAGCAATAAGGATCACAATGTATTTTTGATTTATAATACATATATATATATATGTATGTATCACACACATAAAAATAAGGGTGAAAAAGGGAGAAGGGGAACAGAGCTATATATGAAAAACATGGCTATGCCTTGCTGGGATAAAGTTAATATAAATTTGAAACATTCTGATAAGAAAAATATAGCCAGGATTAGAACAACCATTATAAATATAAGTAAAATAGGGTAATGTCATTCAAAGAATTAAAATCTTACACTAGAAATTGTTCATTTACTGCAAAATAAAGCAACATAGGAGAAATAGAGTGAGACATGAAACATAGAACTTATAAAACAAAATGGTACATGAATAAAAATATTTAATGTGGACAAACTGAACAATCCAATCCAAAGGCACATATTGTCACATTAGATAAAAACAAAAGACAAGATATAACTGTATGCTGGAAATGTGAGATATACTTCATATTCAAGGATACAGGTTAAAATTAAAGTCTAAAAAATTGCATCATGCAAAGAGCAATTGTAAGAAAGCTGCGTTGTCTCGTTGTCTATACTAATGGACAAGACATACTTTAAAAAAATTTACTACAGATAAGAATATTTTATAATGATAGAAGTGTGAATCCAGGAAGGTATAACAACTATACACATATATTCCTGTAACAAAAGAGTGCCTAAATATAAGAAACAAAAATGGCCAGAATTAAAGGGAGAAATAGACATACCAACAATAATATTTTGAGGCAGACATTTGGCTTAGCAGTGGAGACAACAGTTAGGATGCTTATGCCTCACATGGAAGTGTCTGGGGTCAACTCTGAGCTCCACCTGGGACTAAGATGTAGTGGCTCAAGTAGTTGGGCTTCTGCCACTCACGTTGGAGACTTGGGTTGAGTTCTGGGGGGGTCTCAGCTTCATCCAGGCCCCTGCTTAGCCCTTTGGGACTTTTTAAAATTTTTTTTTATTTGGAAGAATTACAGAGATACAGGGAGAGAGAGAGAGAGAGAGAGAGAGAGAGAGAGAGAGAGAAGCCCTCCATCTGTTGGTTCACTCCCCAAGTGGCCACAATGACCAGGGCTGAGCCAGGTCAAAGCCAGGAGCCAGGAGCTGCATCTAGGTCTCCCATGTGGGTAGCAGGGACCCAAATACCTGGGCCATCTTCCACTGCTTTCCCAGGAGCATTAGCAGGGAGCTGGATCTGAAGTAGAGCAGCTGGGACACAAGCCCGATCCCAGGTGTGATGCTGGCATTGCAGGCACTGGCTTTATCTTATGAGCCACAATGCCGTCTTCTTTTGGGAGTTTTGGGGCTTGAATGTAGTGGATGCGAGTTCTCTCTGTCTCTCAAATAAAAAAAGAGACAAAAGCATTGGAGATACCAATATCATGCTTTAAATAATTAATAAAGGAGATCTGAATTGAGAAAATTCAGAGGCAGAAGATCAACAAGAAAAGACTTAAACAGTGTAAGAATTGTGTACAGGTTGAAATGTCCATGTGCTGATTCTCCCACATATTCAATAAAATCCCAATTATAAAAGAAAAAAAATGTACCGTGAAAACTACAAAATATTATTGAAATATTATTGAACAAAACTAAAAAAGACAGATAGAAATGCATCTTTAACCCCTATGGTGATGCAGAAGAATCAATATTATTTTCAGTTATTCTTGAATTTGTCAGTGCACCCAATCAATCAAAATAAAAATCTCAGTGAGTATTTTGTACAAATAGGCTAACAGATTCTCAAATTTTATTGAGAAATTAAAAGGATTTAGAACAGCTGAAACAATTATGGAATGAAAGAATGATGAATGGAGTGCTTACAATACTCAAGTGAATCATTGGTATTAAGGACCAAAATATAGATAATGAAATAGAATAGAGTCTGGAAATAGACATGCATACAACTAGTCAACTGATTTTTAAATTTCTTTTAGATTTATTTATTTGAAAAGCAGAGTTGCTGAGAGAGAAAGAGAGATAGCAATATCTTCCATTTGCTGATTCACTCCCCCAAATGACTGCAACTGCTGGAACTGAGCTGATCAGAAGCCAGGATCCAGGAACTTCCTCCGGGTCTCCCACGTTGGTGCAGGGGCCCAAGGACTTGGGCTATCTTCTACTGCTTTCCCAGGCCATAGCAGAGAGCTGGATCAGAAGTGGAGCAGCTGGGACTTGAACTGGCGCCCATATGGGATGCTGGTGCTGCAGGCCAGGGCTTTAACCCACTGCACCACAGTGCTGACCCCTGATATTTTTGATTTTTAGAATTTTTTTTTTGAAATGCAAAGACACATACAAACACACACACACACACACACACACATCTTCCATCGGCTGTTTCCTTTAGTTAGTTCCTCTAATTATATGCTTTCTCAGCAAGTGACCTAACACGTGAAGGTGTTTTCTCTCAGTGAAAGGCAAGTGAACAAAGGGCCAAGTTGGTGCATTTCCAAAGTGGAGAATCATCTGGCACATCCCAGTTACCATAGTACCCTGTCAATCACTATGGCAACCAGTGGACTATGGCAACATGTAAAATTTTTTTTAAATTTCATTTTCATTTTTAATTTGAGAGAGACAAAAAATAATCTCCCATCATCCAGTACTCTCCCCAAATGGCTGCAACAACCAGGGCTGGGCCAGGCCAAAGCCAGGAGACAGGAATTCCATCTGTGTCTCCCACATGGATAGCAGGGGACCTAAGTATTTGGGCCATCCTCTGCTGCCTCCCAAGGTGTATATTAGCAGGGTGCTGGGTTTGGAAGCCAAAATCAGAGCTGGAGGAAAAACTTGAATGCACACAATTCGATGTTAGGGTATAGGTGTCCCCATGAAGTCTTTTTAGTAGAGACCAGCGTGGCCTGGAGAGAAGATTAGGATCCAGCCTTTGGTTGTTTGGACTCCACTAAGGGTGTGGATGCCCCGCAGTGGGCTCTGGGGGAGAATCCATTTTCTTGAATTTTCCAGCTTCTAGAGGCTGCTGGCATTCCCTGGCTCATGTCTGCACTTCACTGTGGCCTCTGCATTTGTAGTCACATCTCCTTCTATGAGTCTCCCACCTTCCCCTTCAAAATACCCATGGTAATTATACTGGGCTCAACCAGACAGTCCAGCAATGCACAATAATGTCTCATTTTCAAAGTCATTACCTTAATCAGAGATGGAGCAAGGGAAATTTGGGGACCTACTGCTAATAGGTACAGTTTCTGTTTGGGTTGATGAAAAATTTTGGGAATACATAATAGTGATGGTTTTTATAGCATTGTGGATATCATTAGTGCTGCTCATTATTACACCTGAAAATGGCTTAAATAGATAGCTTTATGTTTTATATCTATAACTGTCTATATATGTATCTATCTAGTTTTTTTAACCAAAATAAAAAATCCAAAAACTATGGGAAGGGTTGTTCATTGTGGCATAGCAAGTAAAGCAGCTGTTCTGACATCCCATATGGGCTCCAGTTTGTGTCCCAGCTACTCCACTTTGATCCAGCTCCCCGATAGTGGTCTAGGAAAACAGCAGAAGATGGCTTAAGTGCTTGGGCCCCTGCACCCACGTGGGAGACACAAAAGAAGTTGCTAGCTCCTGTCTTCAGCCTGACCCAGCCCCAGCTGTTGTGGCCATCTGGGGAGTGAACCAGTGGATAGTTATTTGAATGGGAGAAAGAGAGAGAGAGAGAGAGAGAGAGAGAGAGAGAGAGAGAGATCTTCCATCCATTGGTTCACTCCTCAAATGGCCACAATGGCCCGGGCTGGGCAAGGCCAAAGCCAGGAGCCAGGAACTCCATCTGGGTCCCCCACATGCATGGCAGGGGCCCAAGCACTTGGGCTATCTTTCACTGCTTTCCCAGGCACATTAGTCAGGAGCTGGATTGGAAGTGGAGCAGCTGGGTCTCGAACAAGCGCTCTGCTTTGGGATGCTGGCATTGCAGGTGGTGGCTTAACTCATTGGGCCACAATAGTGGCCCTTGTGCAAAAGATCTCTGTGAGTGAGATCCCAGTGGAAAGAACAGGTCTTCAAAGAAGGAGGTACCTTTCTCTGAAGGGAGGAGAGAACCTCCACTTTGACTATGACCTTGTCTAAACAAGATAAGAATCGGAGAACTCAAAGGGCTTCCATAGCCTTGGAAACTCATGACTGGAGCAGAGGGAGATTACTGATGCCATAGACAGGAGTGTCAATTGGTAAAGTCAACAACAGGAGTCACTGTGCACTTACTCCTCATGTAGGATCTCTGTCCTTAATGTGCTGTGCATTGAGATTTAATGCTATAACGAGTACTCAAACAATATATTTCACTTTGTGTTTCTATGGGGGTGCAAACTGTTGAAATCTTTACTTAATGTATACTAAACTGATCCTCTGTAAAAAAAAAAAAAAAAAAAAAAGACTCATAGAATGGCAGATGTCCTAAATAGCACTCTGGCCTCAGAATCAGCCCTTAAGGCATTCAGATCTGGCTGAAGATTCGATGAGAGTGTTTCAGGCATGGAAAGCCAAGACACTCTGGCAAAAAAGAAAAAAAAAAAGAGGACCTAAATGAAAGATCTCCACAAGTGAGATCCCAGGAGAAAGAATGGGCCATCAAAGAAGGAGGTACCTTTCTCTTAAGGCAGGAGAGAACTTCCACTTTGATTATGACCCTGTCTAAATAAGATCAAAGTCAGCAAACTCAAAAGGCTTCCATAGTCTTGGCAACTCATGACTAGTGCCTAGGGAGATTACTGACACCATAACAAGAGTGTCAAATTTTTAAGTCAATAACAGGAGTCACTGTGTACTTACTCCTCGTGCAGGATCTCTGTCCTTAATGTGTTGTTCAATGTGAATTAATGCTATAGCTAGTACTGAAACAGTATTTTACACTTTATGCTTGTGTGCATGCAAACTGTTGAAATCCTTACTTAATATATGCTAAATTGATCTTCTGTATATAAAGATTTGAAAATGAATCTTGATGTGAATGGAATGGGAGAGGGAGCAGGAGAGGGGAGGGTTGCGGGTGGGAGGGAAGTTATGGGGAGAAGAAGCCATTGTAATCCATAAACTGTACTTTGGAAATTTATATTTACTAAACAAAAGCTTTAAAAAAAGAAAAATATCAAAAAAAAATAGTGGCCCTTGTGCTCACTTTTCAGTATAAATCTAAGTAGTGACACTTTGTTTTACATACAGTAAAGCCGAGTTTTCATTTCAGCTGTAGAAGAAACAAAGATCAACAGTATTTCCTTTCTTAAAAATTTAAAATGTATGTATTTGAAATGGAGAGCGAGAGCAAGAGAGACTGGAATCTTGCATCCACTGGTTCACTCCCCAAATGTTTGCAATAGCTGGGACTGGATGAGGCTGAATGAAACCAGGTGCCAGAAACTCCATCTAGATCTCCCATGTGGCTAACAAGAACTCAAGTGCTTGGGTTATCATTTACTACTTTCCAGCAAGGAGCAGGATTGGAAGCAGAGTAGCCAATACTTTATCTGGCAGCATCCCAATCATCAGCTTAACTTGCTATGCTCCAACATCTGCCTGAACTACATTTCTTTTTAAAAATTTCTTATTTAATTATTTGAGAGAGAGACAAAGAAGAAGAGAGACAGTTCAATCCACTGGTTCATTCTCCAAATGACCACAATAGCTTGGGCTGGCCAGGCTAAAGCAGGAATCCAATTACCTGTTGCCTTTCAGGGTCTGAATTGGCAGGAAGCTGGAGTCAGGAACTAGAGCCAGGAATTGAACCCAGGTACTCCAATATGGAATGTGGGTGCCTTAACTGCTAGCCTTAACACCCATACCTAACCGTACTTCTATCCAGTGTAAATGAGTGAACCAAATATAAAATTAATAAAATATCTGTTTAAAAAAGCATTAGAAAGAATAAAATGCTTTGGAATAAGTTTGACAAAAGAAGTACAGGCAAACTCTGAACACTGCAAAATATTTTGAAAGACATTTCAATAAACTTTTAATCAAAATCCAGCTATCATTTGCATAAGTAAACAAGTTGATTATAAAATTCATATGAAAGTGCCAGGGACTCAAAATAACCCAGATTCATGAAAAATTAGGCAGAGAAGTAAGAAATAACACTTCTTGATCTGAAAACTCACTACAAAGATATAGTAGTCAAGACAGTGTGATTCTAGTATAAGGACAACTAAAAAGGTCCATGATATAAACATTTGTTAAAAGATTTATTTATTTGAAAGTCAGAGTTACACACAGAAAGGAGAGAGAGAGAGAGAGAGAGGTCTTCCATTCTCTGGTTCACTCCCCAATTGGTCACAAAGGCTGGAGCTGCGCCGATCCAAAGCCGGGAGCCAGGAGCTTCTTCCAGGTCTCCCACGTGAGTGCGTGGGCCCAAGGGCTTGGGCCATCTTCCACTGCTTTCCCAGGCCATAGCAGAGAGCTGGATCAGAAGTGGGGCACCCGGGACTCGAACCGGCACCCATATGGGATGCTGGCACTGCAAGCAGCAGCTTTACCTGCTATGCCACAACACCAGCCCCCATGATATAAAATTGAGAGTCCTGAAATAAACCCACACCTTCATGATCAATCAATTGATTTTTGACAAGGGGCCCAAAACCACTTAATAGGGAAAAATAGTGTTTTCAACAAACAAGGTTAGAAAACTAGCTATGCTAAAGTATGAAGCTGGATCCTTATCTTATACTATGTATAAAAATGAGATCAAAAAAGGGGGTGGGTATTGTGGTGTAGCGGGTTAAGCCACCACCTTCAATGCTGGCAGTCCATATGAGTGTGGTTCATGTGCAAATGGCCCAAGTTCTTGGGCCCCTGTCACTCACGTGGGAGACTCAGATATAATTACAGTCCCCTGGCTTCAGCTTGTCTCAGCTCTGGCTGTGGCAGCCATTTGGAAAGTGAACCAGCAGATGAAAGATCTGTCTCTTTCTCTCTTTGTCTCTAACTCCGCCTTTCAAATAAATAAATAAATCTTAAAAAAAATTCAAAAGGGATCAAAGACCTAACTCTAAGAGCTGAAGTTATAATCCTAGGTGTTTCTGTCATAGGTGTAGCACTTTGACCTTGAACTGGGCAGTGGTTTTTAAGGTGTGACTGGTAAAGCACAAGTAGTAGATGAAAAAATAGGTAAAGAGGACATCACCAAAATTAAGAAAGTTGTGTCTCAAATGGCACAATGAGAAGGCGAATACAAAACCCTCAGAAGGGAAGATATCTCTTGCAAAAAAACCATAATTGATAGGGATTTGTATCTGCAGTATATAAATATTACCATTCAATAATACAAAGTCAAATAAACTAATTAATAAGCAAGCAAAGGATTTGAATAGACATTTCTCCAAAGCAAATATTCAAATTCACATCAAGTACATGAAAAGATGCTCAGGCCGACACCGTGGCTCACTTGGCTAATCCTCTGCCTGCGGTGCCGGCACCCCAGGTTCTAGTCCCGGTCTGGGTGCTGGGTACTAGTCCCGGTTGCTCCTCTTCCAGTACAGCTCTCTGCTGTGGCCCGGGAGGGCAGAGGAGGATGGCCCAAGTGTTTGGGTCCCTGCACCCGCATGGGAGACCGGGAGGAGTACCCAGCTCTTGGCTTCAGATCGGCGCAGCGCCGGCCATAGCAGACATTAGGGGAGTGAACCAACGGAAGGAAGACATTTCTCTCTGTCTCTCACTGTCTATAACTCTCTGTCTCTCTCTCTCTCACTGTCTAACTCTACCTGGCAAAAAAAAATGCTCAAAAACCACAGCCATCATACTAAATGCATACTAAAATCCCATTGAAATACCACTTCTCCTCCACTAGAATGGCTAGAATTAAAAAGTCAAATATTAGAAAAATTTTGTCAACCATATGGAGAAATAGAAACCCTCTCACATTGCTGATGGCAATGTAAAATCATTCAACCACTTTAGAAAATAGACTGGCAGTTCCTTAAGTGGTTAAGCATAGAATTATCATATGGATAAGTAATTTTATTCCTAGATGTCTACCTAAGATAAATGAAAAGATATATGCATACAAAATTTTTGCACAAATGCTTATAGCAACACTGTCCATAATAGCTGAAAAGTGCAAACAACATAAATATCCAAACACTGATAAATGGATAGGTTAAATGTAGACTAGCCATATAATGGAATAATCCTTTGCAGTCGAAAAGGATAAAACATTGATACACACTATATTATGGATGAACCTTGAAAATATTTTGCTATGTGTGAAAGAAGCCAGTTGCAAAATATCACATTTTATGCTTACAGCCATATGACATTTCCAGAATAGACAGATCTCTAGAGATAGGAATTCTTATGGTTCCCTAGGGCTGGGAATTATAAATCATTTGGTGATTGATGACTAAGATGTTTCTTCTTAGCATACTGAAAATGTTTCAAAATTGTGGTGATGGATGCACAACACCATGAATAAAAATAAAAATCCTTGAATGCTACACTGTATGTGATTGAATTTAATGTGATGTGAATCATATCTCAATAAAACTGTGACGTAAAACAGAGCCATATTGATTCTGTGGTTAATTCTTTTAAATATTTAAAGACAAAATAATATTAAATGCACATACACTCTTCCAGACACTGAAAATGTGGGGAGCACTTCTAAACTTGTGTTGTGAAGGCAGCATAACATTGATACAAAAAAATATGATGAGGGTTTTACAAGAAAAACCATAGGTAAAATTCTCTTCTGAAAATTTATGCACAAATTATGAACAAATATTGGCAAATCAAAGCCAACAAGATATATAAACACACATGTGTGTGAATATGTGTGTGTGTAAATGTTTAAATAACTGTGCATTGCTGAAATAAAAACAACTTGGCTGTGATATGTGTGCATGTATGAATTCAGGGTTGTTTTTATATTTGAAAATGATTCAACATAGTTTTCTTCCTTAACACAAGGAATCTGCTCACCTCAGTGAATGCAGAGGAAAAAAGCTTATAAAATTCTACACTCATAAGAAAAACTTCCTGGTCCACTAAAAACAGTAGAATGTTTGCCTAATCTCATAAAAAGTTTAAAATAGTTATAATTATTAAGCCTACAACAATCCTTATACTTTAATAGTGTAAGGGGCTTTCACTTGATAAAGTGGTAGAACAAAGATGTTTTTCAACACTTCTATTAGAAATTGGGCTGTAAGTCTTACCTTGTGCAATAAGGCAAGAAAAAATGCTTAAGACATATTGAGGCCTCACTAGGCTAATCCTCCGCCTGCAGCACCAGCACCCCAGGTTCTAGTCCCGGTTGGGGTGCTGGATTCTGTCCTGGTTGCTCCTCTTCCAGTCCAGCTCTCTGCTGTGGCCCGGGAAGGCAGTGGAGGATGGCCCAAGTACTTGGGTCCTGCACCCACATGGGAGACCAGGAGGAAGCACCTGGCTCCTGGCTTCGGATCGTTGCAGTGCGCCGGCCATGGCAGCCATTTGGGGGGTGAACCAACGGAAGGAAGACCTTTCTCTCTCTCTCTCTCTCTCTCTCTCTCTCTAACTCTGCCTGTCAAAATCAAAAACCAAACCAAAACAAAACAAAAGGATATATTGAAAAGAAAGAAAACAAGCTGTCATTATTTGCAGAAAGTATGATCATTATATAGAAAATCCAAAAGATTGTGCAGACAGCATTAATAGGCAGATAGGCATTAGTAAGAAATTTGACAAGTTTCTTGGTACAAAGTCAACATTCAACACTGAATTGCATTTTTATATGTCATCACACACAGAAACATAAATCTTAAAATATACCATTTACATTTGCATGAATGAATATCAAATATTTGTGCTTAAACCTAACAAAGATGTGCAAGATTGCTACAGAATAAACTACAAATATTACTAAAAGAACTAAAGACCTACCTAAATGAATATATTAGTGCATAAATAGGTAAAAGATTCCAACCTCCCCAAAATGATGTATATATTCAATGCAATCTCAATCAAAATCACAGTATTTAGAAAATGATTTTGGTAATAACTCAAAAACACAAAAATACTCAAAAAACTGTTACCTTTTATTTCTAGTTATCATCTCTCACTATGAATAGTGGATTTTCTTCATATTTACCAATTTGACTTTTTGAAAACAAAAATTTGACTTTACCCTTTTATTCCCTAGAACACTTAAAAATGCTCACCATTTTATGAATCTATGTGGTATAATAAGATGTGTGTGTGTGTGTGTGTGTGTTTGGTTTTCATTCCCAGTTACTGGCACAGAGTTCATAACAATTTTGTAACTTCTTGAGTGCTAGGGGTGTAGAATGGCCTTTTGTCCTAATAAGGGAACACTTGGCAGGCCCCTAGATAGTTTCAGAATGGGTGCTAGTCACCAGGAAGACCAAGCCTTGATTAGAAACTTGCAACTTTCAGTCTCACTCCCTTCTCTTTGGGGAGGAGGGAAGAGCTGAAGATTGAGTTCATAATCAGTTAATAATCAGTTGTATCTATGTGCTGAAACTTCCATAAATCCCCCTAAGCACATTGTTTAGGGTGCACTGCAACTTCATTGAGACAGAGGCTCCTGTGCTCAAGACTTCTGGACTTCACCCTATTTAACCTCTTCATCTGGCTGTTCAGTTGAATCCTTTACAGAAAACTGGTAACCAAAAGTGAAGTGTTTCTCTGAGTTTTGTGAGCCATTCTAGCAAATTATGAAAAACGAAAGGGAAGGAGGTTGGAGGAATCATCAACTTTGTAGCCAAGTAAGATAGGAGTGTGGGTCATCTGGGAACATGATACTTGGTAATGACATCTGGAGTCAGGGTGACCTTGTGGGACTGGGCCCTTAACCTTGGAATCTGATGCTAGCTCTGGGTTAATGTCAGAATTGAATTGTTTTGTAGGACACATAGTTGTTAAAATTGTTTGGTATCAAGAAGGTAAAAAAAAAAAAAACCTCTCAGTGTACTTTATACATTTCAAGCTACTTTATATTTCCTGAAACAAAAATGTCCTCAATTGTAAGATGCATCATTTAATTTGAATACTCTTTTCAGGAAAAACAGTATTACTCCAATGTAAATATAAAAAATCCATTGTAAAACCTATTTCAATTCCATAAATGTTAAAATATAGACAAACTGTGAGTCTTTTTCACTGAGTCTTAAAACTCATACAGATAAGCTAATTATGTTCATATTCTGAGTACCATGTTTGAACATCAATATATTTTGGTTTACTTCTTGGTACTCTTTTTGTGTACTGTTATATTTTTTACTTTCTAAAAGTGTGGAGTTTCAGAACACTTATTTACTCCTTCCATTCCCTTTTTCCCCCTCCAGGACAAGGAGATAGTATTTGAAAGATTCCATGGGACTAGAACTACCTGAACGCAATTGAATTGTTCATGAAGGGAAGGCGATGTCACCAGTGACCTTGAGTCACCAATTTCCCTTTGCACTATCTCTGCCCTCTCCTTTCTCTATCCTCACATCATCACATCACACAGTTTGTCTTTGCCAATCTGAGAAGTCAAAGGTGGGACCACAGGAGAAGGCATTTAGCTTTGTGGTAAAGATGCTCATGTCCCACCTGGGTTTGATTCCTGGCTCTGGCTCTCATTGGATAACTCATGCTGTTTCTTTTTTAGGTTAAATACTTCACAAATATGTGATCCTTAAATGAATGTACTTATAACTAAACATCTGTTCATCACAACAATTATTTCCTTAGGATAAATTCCATGCAGAATTCTTGGGTCATGAAGTATGCAATATGTAAATATGTAGATTTTGTAACTGATTGTGAATAGAAGCACAAAAGGACTGTAGCAGTTTCTCTGTCTCATTATGACAATGACTATACCCTTAAAAAAAGTTGAGTGTTGTGAGTAAACATTTGTTTGCTTATTTGATAGATGAATAACGATACCTTGCCATTTTATTTGTTTTTTATTTGTCTTTTTGCCTTTTAGTAAGGCTGAATAAGTTTATTCTCTACACAGATGTATTGGGTAGATGCCCTATTTATATCATTTCCAGAATTTTTAGGCTATAACAACCACAATTTTGACTTTTAGGTGACCCTAACAATTATAAATTACATATCAATATACTCTTTGATGATAAGAAGATTCCCTCTACAGAGTTCAGCAGAATCAGTGTCTATGGTGAGAGTTTATGAGGCAGGAGTGGAGACTATGAGTTCATGGGAACACAAAAGCAAATTAAAGGGCCAGATGCACAGAGATTTTGACTCAGTATTGTTTATGAGTATATTGTGTGTGTGAGGATTCCAGATGAAATGTCTTTTTTAAAAAAATTTATTTATTTGTTTGAAAGTCAGAGTTAGAGAGAGAGAGAGAGAGATACAGTCTATCCACTGGTTTGCTCCCCACGTGGCTTAACCAGGATGAAGCCAGGAGCTAGGAGCCCCATCCAGTTCTCCCACGTGGGTTCAGGGGCCCAAGCACTTGAGTCATCTTCCACTGCTTTCCCAGGCCATAGCAGAGAGCTGGATCAGAAGTGGAGCAGTCAGGACACAAACTAGCACTCACATGAGATGCTGGCATTGCAAGTGGTGACTTTACCTACTACATTACAATGCTATCCCCGCAATGACATTTTTTTAAAGAAAAATTATTTTATTTATTTGAGAGGCAGAGCTTCAATGGCCAGGGCTGGGCCAGGCTGAATCCAGGAGCCCAAAACTCTATCGCAGTCTCCCATATGGGTGGCAGGGACCCAAGCACTTGAGGCATCCACTGTTGGTTTCCCAGGTGATTAGCATGGAGCTGGATTAGAAGTGGAATAGCCAGGACTTGGACCAACACTCCGATGCCTTAACCTGCTATACCACAACTCCGGCTGAGGAAATCACTTTTTGAGAGACTAATTACACAATGTTACAATAATTTTATAGACTGAATTTAGGGAATAATCCCTTTCTTGCAGGGTTCCTTTGGAAAATGTAAGTTAAAGTTTCTAAATAAGTAGAGTTATTGCCAATTTTATGTTATCTGAAGTACATCTAGGCACTAGAATTCTAAGTAAACATTTATTAAGTACTTACTATATGTTAATTGCTTTACAAATTAATAAAATATAATGAAGAAATATAACATTGTCTTTACTTTGAAATGCAAAATGTAGAAAGTCCAGTTAGGAAATAATGTTTAACATGTATACATACGTATATGTACACATATTAGTCTTCATATATATATCAACATATATATTAGTCTTATAAAGCACATATATGGATATGTATATATGAGTGTGCATTGATTTATATATGTATATGCATATATAAATTCCCACACACACATACACAATGTAATTTAGCCTTACAAAGCATTTTTTATGTATGTTACAGGAAGGAACAGATTGACAGCAGAAGACTATATTCCCTTACATCTGTTCCTGTGTCACTTTTTTGCAATTTTCTCGTCCCCTGAAAGACTTCTGAACCAGTAAGGCAGGTCTTGCAGGAGCTCTCAGGCACAGATCATCTCACTAGTGGAAAAACCTTATTTCCTAGGTGTAAAGCAGCGACTCTGACTAGAGTTATGATGTTTTTTACTCAAATTTGAATTCCAGTCCAACTCCCAAATGAGTCATGTCTGACTTCTATGGGGAGAGAGGGTCTTGTGATTGAAAATACAGGGGGCTGCTTTACTAAAGCCTGTGCAAGACATGTGACCCAAGCTATCCTAGGACAGTCCCACCTGTGTTAAGTGTCACCATCAAGCAGAGACAGGCTTTCAGAGTGGGACTTCAACCCACCGGGAACTCCAGGAAACTCAGTGGGGTCTTGGCACTCAAGGCCTCAAATGTGATGGTGGAGGCAGTGGGAGTGGTGGTGGTAGTAGGAGAGGGAGTGGTGGTGATGGGAGGAGGAGATGGCAGAGGGCAAAGGACCCAGAAGAAGAAGCAGATGTGCCCATTAGGCATGGCAGGACCCAGGAGAGGAGACAGGGAAGGGCTCAGCAGCTGAGGATTGGCATAAAAGTTCCCACCTCTGCTCCGAGACTTGTTCCTGAGCACAGGGTGAGTCATGCCAGGGCAGATTGGGTTTCTATATGCACAGGCAGGAACAAGATCCGATCAAGCACAGCTCAGAGTTACTGTCTCATTTCTTTCCAATAACAGCCCTCTGTGCCAAATATTTTCCCCATGAAAAGATTGAGTCTTAAACGTTTGTGTATCTTATAATAACTGCCAGTTTATTCCCCTGGCTAAGCGATCCAGAGGCAATTTGAAATTTACATTTCTTTCTTATATTTCTGCTATTAAGAGTTGATTGTTTCACTGCCTTCCAAAAAGTGATTGACAAATTCTTCCATTGTGTCTATTTTAGTTTTGTTTGTGTCAAAAGTAATATACACACAGAGATGTATTCATCTTTTTTTTTCTTGGAAAATGAGAAGATGCAGGTAGGCAAAAAAGAAATGAAATACTGATCACACAGATTCACTGTTCACCTTTGGTGTATAATAATGCCATGCAAATGAATGAGATTTTTTGCTTTGCATTGTCATTATAAATATACATATATGGCATACACACACACACACACACACACACATATATATATGCAACGTATTTTCACTTTACACTATACAATGTGCATCTTCCCATGCAAATGAGACTCCTTATTAAATGGGGTTGGGTCAAAAGATGAGATGTTGAGAAGAGTCATATGTAAATTAAGCAGCGCTGAAGGATCAGAACAAAATGACAGGAAATACCTAGCAAGAAAATGCAGACAGAAAGAAAGCAGTGGCAATGTTAATAACAGAAAAGAACTGTTTCAGGGGAGAATGCATTAAATGGGGTAAGGACGGTCTCCAGAATGCCTATGGTTAGAATGCAGAGCCCTGAATTTCTTTCTCAGACCTCTTATCTCTTCCAAACACCTTTCCATTTCATCTGCCTCTCTTGTCATTTCTTCATCCTTAAAATGCCTATAATCTATATCCTCCTTAAATTCTTCAAGAGATTGAAGCAGCCTCTGTCTAAAATTCCCTTCCGTTTGCTGGCGTTCAAATTCTCCATAGGGGCGTTCTTCCTCTCTCTTTGGTACTCTGCACTTGGGCTTTCCGTCATTTTCTTTGCAGGGTTTTTGCATGATGTTCTTTCCTGCTTTACTCCAGGGAGAAAATGTAGAGAGGGATAGCTTAGTTACTTTCGAATCCGGATTGTCAGTTCCTCTTTGCGACAAGATATTCACCCAGTCTCCTAACCGTGCCCGACAGGTCCCAGCCCTCAGCAGTTGGACATGCAGCTGCTTCTTCCACCCTTTCCTTTCCACACTCCGTCCCCATCTGCTTCCCCTCCTCCCCGACCCACCATTTCCCCCAGCAGGAGGCTCCTGGCCTCTCCAACCGGTGGGAGAAGGGGAGCAGATGCGGAGGTGGACGGTGAAGCCACAAACTGCAGTCAGCTTTCTCTCTTGCCAACTCCCGACCTCAGAACTCTCAGTCTAAGTGCCTCCCTCACACTGACCTGTGCTGATGCGAGGTAGTTTCCTGCTCTTTTTTTGCCTTGAGAACACAAGAGTGCTGGATCTGCAAGCAGAGAGGAAGACGGCGGGGAGGAGGGGGTTCTCTGTGAATCAACCAGCTCTACAGACAAGACACACACGATTGTCTTGAATCTGGGCACCTCATCGCTATCGTCACCCCACATTTGCTACTACCTAGTTCGTTTCCTGGCTTCCCTTCGGCCAGTATTTCTGTCCCCACCACCCACGGCAGGCCCCTTCCATACGCCCCACCCCCCACCAACCCCGGCCCCGCCTCGCCTCGCCCCGCCCCACCTTGGCCCGCAGGCACTGAGGCGAACTCCTTACAAATTATCTCTAAATCTCTCTTGCCCTCAGTTTAGGCTTTCAGCATTCATCACCCTCCAGCCCACACCCCTGGCCTACCGTTGTCTCCAAGGAATTGGAGAAAGGGAGAAGAATAAAGAGAAAGCTTTCCAGATGCAAGAAACTGATTATCTCTAAAGTATCACCAAATCTCAGAGTGGCCCTCAGCAGACTTCCACCTACCCCGCCAGCTTTCCCCCTTCAAAAGATGTAAATTTCTTCAACGAATTAGCGGGGGTCTGGGGAAACAATCCTGGACCCCTTGCAGTCCCTGGGTTGAGCCACTACCGCCCCAGGGATCCCAGCGGCTCCTTCACACCAACCTGCTGGGATTTCCGGAATTTACCTCTTCCTTCCCTTGGCCACAGGCAGGCAGGTCTGCAGGTCAGTGAGAAGCTGCTACCCAGAGGAGAAAGAAGCCCGGGAATATAAGGACTTCGGTTCTCTTCAGTTCTTGATCACGTGAGGATTATGTCATCCTCCAACTCTGGTCGTTACTTCTCCCTCCCACCAGCAGTGCCGCAGAAGTGGACGGGCTTCCGACCTCCCACCTCCTACCCCCTCCCAGCACACCAGGCTCTGTCACTCATGTTTGTCATTGCTAATTCCAGAGGTCAAAAGTGGCCCCTTCTCCTGGTAGTTGGTATTTGCCTTTCTCTGATTACCAGGGAGGGGCTGCATCTTTCCAAAATTATAGTGACCACTGTTATTGTTTCATAGTTGTGTGTGAGAGGATTTCTAGTCTTTCTCTAGGTTACAAGAACCGAAAAATAGAGGGCTTTCCTCCATCCGCCCTCCTCTCAGCCACTAAGAGCCACCATTCCGCTTGAAGTCCAATCCTTGAAACCAAATTGCAGAGATCGGGGTGAGTTAGGAAAGAAGATAATGACTTGACTTGTGGTTTTCACTTTTGCCCCGATAATTTGCTTTTTTCACATTTCCTATAAATTAATTATGCCTCTATTAATAAAAAATACAATTTTTTAAATGCACATTTGGAAAACCATTCAAGATAGAAGGATAAAGAGACCCAGCCACCTGTTTGTGCTGCTGAAGTCATTATATATATTTAGAACCTTCATGCAGATACATTTTTGGAAGGTTAAAATTTACAGGACAGCTGGCACTTACCCTTGAGAGGGGCTCCTGGGCATGTGAAATTCTTCCATTAGGTAACCCACTGAAGCTGCAGTCCCACGGCCTCTTGCTCTTCGATTTTCAAGTCTCAAAAAGTCAGTCACACATCTTTCCCAGTTTGATCTCAGTATCATGCCCTTTCCCTCCCAGTGTGTATCATGCCCATATCCTTTCATTCTCTTCATGGTGTCCCCAAAGTTCCAGCTTTTCTCAACACCCTTACTCAGAATCACATAAGTTTTCATTTCTCCCACACATCTCCATGTTATTTATGTTTTCTTAGACCTTATTAAGCCGTACTGTGGAATTAGAAGTTACTTACAGCACTAGCAGAAACTGGCAAATTTACAGCACACCAAGCTTTTTGATGGCAAGGATTCTGGTAATCATCTAAAGTGGATTTGTTACCTTGAAGAACATGCAATGCAGAGGAGATATGCAAAGTGTATAAAACTGTCCTTACGAAGATAGTGATGCATTATGGATGTTGTCACTAATCAGTTTTATGTAAATGATTCCAGGATAAAGTTAAATGATCCAAAAGAAAAAGAAGTCTTTTAAAAAAAGTGTAGGCCGGCGCCGCGGCTCACTAGGCTAATCCTCCACCTAGCGGCGCCGGCACACCGGGTTCTAGTCCCGGTCAGGGCGCCGGATTCTGTCCCGGTTGCCCCTCTTCCAGGCCAGCTCTCTGCTGTGGCCAGGGAGTGCAGTGGAGGATGGCCCAAGTGCTTGGGCCCTGCACCCCATGGGAGACCAGGAAAAGCACCTGGCTCCTGGCTCCTGCCATCGGATCAGCGCGGTGCGCCGGCCGCAGCGCGCCGGCCGCGGCGGCCATTGGAGGGTGAACCAACGGCAAAGGAAGACCTTTCTCTGTGTCTCTCTCTCTCACTGTCCACTCTGCCTGTCAAAAAATAAAAATAAAAAAAAAATAATAAAAAAAGTGTAGCATTGTTGCCACAGTTCCTAAGGAATGATTGGAGGGTGAACCAACGGCAAAGGAAGACCTTTCTCTCTGTCTCTCTCTCTCACTGTCCACTCTGCCTGTCAAAAAAAAAAAAAAAAGGAATGATTAACTGTGGTACATGCAAAAGATTCGTGGGTGAGGTGAAGAATTTCTAAATCCTTTGTGAACAGTGTTTCGTGCAGATGTTATGCTCACAGTGACCAAGTGACTGGAAGGATCCAGATGATGAAGACTTGCATCTTAGTAAGAAGCATGGCAATGGACAACTCCTAGTTTGAATTTATTAAATTATATATTGCATAGCCTTGGATGTTAAGCCTGGGTAACTAAAACTTCTCTGTGTCTTATCTACAAAATGTGCACAATATTTTTAAGTATATCACAGAGTTATTATAATAACTAAATGACAGGCCTGTGCCGCGGCTCACTAGGCTAATCCTCCACCTGCAGCGCCGGCACCCCGGGTTCTAGCCCCGGTTGGGGCACCGGATTCTGTCCCGGTTGTTCCTCTTCCAGTCCAGCTCTCTGCTGTGGTTCCGGGGAAGGCAGTGGAGGATGGCCCAAGTACTTGGGCCCTGCACCTGCATGGGAGACCAGGAGGAGGTGCCTGGCTCCTGGCTTCAGATCGGCACAGCAAGCCGGCTGTAGCGGCCATTTGGGGAGTGAACCAACAGAAGGAGGACCTTTCTCACTGTCTCTCTCTCTCTCTCTCTCGCTGACTAACTCTGTCTGTAAAAAAAAATAACCAAATGACAGAAGTGCTTAGTACATGACTGACAAATTCCCTGTACTCCCATCAGAAAAAAGTACATCCTTCTTTGATGGTCCCTTTTTTCCACTGGGTATCACTCACAGAGATCCTTCATGTAGAATATTTTTTGCCACAGTGTCTTGGCTTTTCATGCCTGAAATGCTTTCGTGAGCTTTTCAGCCAGATCTGAATGCCTTAAGGGCTGATTCTGAGGTCAGAGTGTTGTTTAAGGCATTTGTCTTTCTATGAGTCTGTTGTGTGGACTGCTTCCTATATTCTCTCCTTTTTAACTCTATCTATTCATATTACCAGACAGTCTTATTTATGTGATCCCTTGACACTTAATCCTATCTATAGGATCAGTTACACACTTAATGTGATACTTTGACAGTAAGATGGCATTAGTACCACCCTGGACATTGCCTTCTTAACTGCTAGGCTGAATGCTCACTTCTAAGTCATCTTTTTTTAATCCATTCATCCACTTTATGTCCTTTGGCTGGAGAATTTAATAAATTTAAGTGGAGGGTAATTATTGATAGATAATTATTTACTACTGCCGTTTTGTTCATTGTTTTCTGGTTGTTTTGTAGAGCCTTTGTTACTTTCCTTCTGTCTTGCTGTATATCTTTGTGATAAGATCAATTTCTCCAGTGGTGTGCTTTCACACCTGTAATAGTATAACACTGGATTTAATGTGGAGAAGCCAGGATTTGAACTAGCACTATGATAGTGGGATGCAGACATTCCAAGCAAGAGGTTAACACACTGCACTCCAATGCCTGTACCTCCTTAGAATGTCTTGTAAGACCAATCTGGGGGGGGGGGGCAGTGCTATGGCGCAGCAGGTTAAACTGCTGCCTGCAGCACTCAGCACTGGCATCCCATATGGGTGCTGGTTCAATTCCCAGGTGCCCCACTTCTGATCCAACTCCTTGCTAAAGCACCTAGGAAAGTAGCAGAGGATGGCCCAAGTCCTTGGGCCCCTGCTACCCACATAGGAGACCCAGATGAAGCACCTGGCTGCTGGCTTTGGCCTGGCCCAGCCCCAGCTGATTGGACCATTTGGAGAGTTAATTGGTAGATGGAAGGTTCTCTCTCTCAGTCTCTGTCTCTCCCTCTCTTTCTGTAACCCTGCCTTTCGAATAAAATAAATAAATCTTTATATTTTTAAAAGACCAATCTGGTGGTGATAAACTCCTTCAGCTTTTATTTGGGAAAGTCCTTATCTTTCCTTTATTTTTGAAGGACAGCTTTGCCTGGTAACGTGTTCTTCATTGACAGGTTCTTTTCCCTTCAGCACTTTTTCTTTCCTGGCCTGGAAGGTTTGTGTTGAGAAATCCACTGCTAGCCTTATTGAAACTACTTTATATTTTATTTTATTTTCTCCTACTATTGTTATTTTATTTTAAACATTTATTTATTTATTTATTTGAAAGGCACAGTTAAAGAGAAAGAGGGAAAGACACACACACACACACACACACAGAGATTTTTCCATCCACTGGTTTATCCCCCAATTGGCCACAACAGCTATGCCTGAGCCAGGTGGAAGCCAGGAGCCTGGAACTCAATTCCTGTCTCCTACTTGGGAAGCAGGGGCCCAAGCCCTTAGGCTATCTTCTGCTGCTTTCCCAGGCACATTCGCAGGGAACAGGATCAGAAATAGTGCAGCTTGGACTCAGAAACTCAAACCCACACTCATATGGGATGCCAGCATTGCAGGCCTTGGTCTAATCTTCAGTGCCACAATGCTCTCCTACTGCTTATAGAATTTTCTGTTTGTACTTGATTTTTGACAGTTTGATTATAATAAGTCCTAGTATATATAGCCCTGTTTGGATTTACTCCTTTTTTTAAGATTTATTTATTTGAAAGGCAGAGTTACAGAGAGGCAGAGGCACAGAGAGAGTGATCTCCCATCATCTAGTTCATTCCCCAAATGCCCACAATGACCGGATCTGAGCCGATCTGAAGCTAGGAGCCAGGAGCTTCTTCCTGGTCTCCCGTATGGGTGCAGGGCCCCAAGCACTTGGACTATCTTTTGCTGCTTTCCCAGGCTGTAGCAGAGAGCTGGATTGGAGTGGAGCAGCCTGGATATGAACCTGTGCCCATATGGGATGACGGCACTACAGGCGGCGGCTTTACCCACTATGCCACAGAGCTGGCCCCTGGATTTAGTCCTATTGGAGACATTTGACTTTCCTATACTCAGATATTTGTATCTTGCCCACATTTGGACACTTTTCTTATTTATTTAAATATGCTTTCTATTATTTGTCCTTTGTATTCTCCTTCATGACATCTTAACATTTGTTCTTTTGATTCTGTTCTTGAACATCATGTACTTTTTTTCTTTCCTTTCTATTCTTTTTCTTTTTCTCCTCTGGCTGAATATATTCAAATAATCTGTCTTCAAGTTCAGATTCTTTCTTCTTCTTGATTAATTCTGGTGCTGATTCTTTCTATTATATTTTCATTTCATTCATTGTACTCATCAGCTGCAGAATTAAAAAGATAATTATCTCTGCTAAATTTTCATTTTGATAATTTATGTTTCTGCATTTTGGTGAATATTTTCTGTGCATTTTCTTCTTTTTTAAAGATTTATTTTATTTGAGAGAGTGATGAGATAGAGAGAGAGGGAGAGAGAATATCTTTCATCCACTGGGTCACCCCCAGAATGGCCACAATAGCTGGGGCTGACACAGGTTAAAGCCTGGATCTGAAACTCCATCCAGGTCTCTCATGTGGGTGACAGGGCCCAAGCTCTTGGGCATCTTCCACTGCTTTTCCAGGAGCATTAACAGGAAGCTGGGTCACAACTAGAGCAGTCAGGACTTGAACTGGCACTCTGATATGGGATGCTGGTGTTTTAGGTGGTGGCTTAATCCACTGCACCGCAACACTGGCCTTTGCATTTTCTTGAAGTTTGCTGAGCTTCCTTAAGGCAATTGTTTTGATTTTTTTTGCCAGGAAATTCATAAATCTACATTTCTATAGGTTTGACTATTGATACTTTATTATTTTTCCCTTTAGTGGCATCACTTTTCCCTGTTTTTCTTGATCCTTCTTACTGTGTACTGGTACCTATACTATTGAAGTTGGATCTTATTTTATTCTTTATAGACTTTTCAGGCTTACCCCTGATAACCAAGGATCCACCGTGCCCCAGGTGCCAAGACAGCAAGCCCTCCAGGCTTGCCCAAGTGGATCCATGTGTCAGTCCATCCCAGTGCCTACTCATCCCCTGTAGACTAAAGCTGAAGACCGATCCCAGCACCAGGTCAGTCCTTATAGACATAGATTTCAGGCTGACCCTGTGGATGAAGAATCCAGGCCCACCATTGTGGACTAAGATCCCAAGTACATTCTCCATAGACCCAGTCAACAAGTCCAGCCTAATGGATCCAGCTTCTGAGCATACCCCTGTGGACCCAGAAGTCAGGCCTAATCACATGCTGACACAGCCACAAGGCCAGCCTACCTTCAAATTCCAGCATCAAGCTAGCCAATGCACCATGCCATTGTGGGTGATGGTCTAGAATCTTAGGTCTTCTGGGGCAGGCCTGGAGCCTATGACTGCAGTATCTAGTCTAGGCTTGGAGGCTCAGTCTTCAGGTAGTAGCAGTGGGGGTTTACCCAGTACTTAGTGTTACTGAGGTGGGCCCAGTGTTGAAGTGCAAGGCAATCTAATGCTCACTTCAGTCTCCTTCCCCCAGATAGATGATTCTCCTTTTCTGCTATGCTGTCTGGTATTGGGAAGGGGTGACATAGGTAATATGAAACTCTGCTTTCCCCCTTTTCATTATGTCTTTTCTTACTTTTCTTATTTCTGTGCTGTACCCAAGTGTTGTAATCCCTTGCCCGTTTTCCTTAGCCCATGTGAAGTTATTGTCATTTGTGGGTATTTGATCAAATTGATGTTTCTGTGGGGGACAAATACTGGAAAGTACTGCACTGCCTTCTCATTAACAACCAACTCCTCACACGTTAATTAATTTTAAAAAGGCAGATAAAGAAGGGGGTAAAAAGGAAATGAAAATTTGATACATGAAAGCAAATATCAAGATACAAGGTCTAAACTAATTTATATTACTAATTACATCAAGCATTCCTTTCTTAAGCAAGCCAAGTAAAAAGAAGACTGTGATCATTGATTCTGGAAGTCAATTTGACTGGATCCAGGGCTACCTATATAGCTGGTAAGGCATTCTTCATGCTCAATGCTTTAATAGCACTGAGCCCACCCTTCATCTGCTGAAAGGAAAACCAGGTAGTTTTTTTTTTTTAAATAAAATGATTTGGCTGCCCGGGGTGTCTGTGAGAATGTTTCCAGGGGCGATTGGCAGGTGATTTGTTGAACTGAGTGGGCAAGATCTGTCGTTAATATGGGCATGCACCATCCAATCCTCTGGAGGCCAGGATAAAACAAAAAAAAAAAAAAAAGGAGGAAGAAAGTCAAATTCTTGCCATCTCTTTTCTGGAGGTAGGATATCTCTTGCAACAACAAAATTCCAGGTTCTCCAGTCTTTGGACTAAGGGGCTCTCGCAATAGCCTCATAGGCTCTCAGATCTTTGGCCCAAAACTGAGAATAGCACTAACTGCTTCATTGGCTCTGAGACCTTCAGATTTTTACTGATCCACAATACTGGTTTTCCTTAATCTCTAGCTTGCAGAGGACCTATCATGGGACCTCTCAGACCCATAATTAAGTGATTCAATTCCTCTTAAAAATCTCTTTTCCTTTATTTATCATCTACTTATCTACACATCTATCTTTTTTATCTACCTCTTCCCAGTTCTGTATCTCTGGAGAACCCTGACTAAAATAGGGAGATTTACAGGTTAGACAAAAATGCTAAACCACTTATGTCCTTTCTATGAGGAATTTACTGTAAATCTAAAGGCGTAGATTGGTTAATAGTAAAAGAATGAAAAGAGGAAATAGTATGTAAACACTAAATTCATGTTTCAGGACAAGAAATACCCTTAGATAGATTAATGTGGTATACACACCAATGGGGGAGGGAATTTTAAAAAAGAATTAAATTCTGATACATAATACAATATGGAGGAATCTTGAAACACTATGCTAAGTGAAATAAACCAGACACAAAAGGACAGATAGAGCATGTTTTCATATATATACATATACAAATGATATATATGTGATACAATTTAAAAGTATATATGATACAATTTAAGTCATATATATACTATATGTGTGTGTGTGTGTGTGTGTGTGTATAGTACCTAGAATACTTAAACTCATAGACAGGAAGTAGAATAATGGTTTCCAGAGGTTGAAGAAAATAGGAAATGTGGTTAATGTTTAATGGGTACAGAATTTCAATTTGGAAACATCAAAGAGTTCTGAAGATGGGTGTTGGCAATGGTTGCACAACAATGTGAATGTACTTAATGCCACTGAACTGTACACTTAAAATGGTTACAATGATATAATTTAAGTTATATATATTTTACCTTAATAAAATATATTTTGAAATATGAATGAGAAACCTTTGGGTTAAAAGCTATTTAAGAGATATATCAAGAAAATCTATGATGTTACTGGATCCTCATTCAAGCAATTGGAAAATGAAAATATATTATACTCATAGGACAAATTAAAACTTTAACCCTAAATAGATTTTTAAAATTAAAGAGCTATTTTGAAATATAATAAAGATACTGTAATTAGGTTAAAATATTTTATCTTTTACATATACATACTGGCATATCAACAAATGAAATTATATGTTATCTGCATAATTAGTTAGCTTTTTGTCACTATAATAAACCACTTGAGGCAGGCTGCATTACAAAGAAAAATAATTTATTCTGGCTCACAGTACTAGGGGTGCAAGGTCTAGGGGCCTAATCTGGTGATGGCTTTCTTTCTGGCAAGGTCCAAGGCAGTGTGGAGCATCATGTGACAAGAGATAGGGAGTGAGTGTATGTTTCTATCTGTGTCTGCATGATCTCTTGCTCCCACCTTAAAAAGCCACCAGGACTCATAGGGGTTCCCCCCTTATGATCTAATCCAATGTAATCACTTCCCAAATGTCCAGCCTCTAAATACCACATCAGATTAGGTTTCCATTGTCTTAATGTTATCAACATAAGCTTTTGTGTATTAAATTCATGTATAAGTTTGAGGAGGACAGTCAAACTATAGCATTGGAATTTGCTTCAAAACAGTGTGGTAGGAAAGGAGTAGGTGGGGGATACAAACAGACTGACCATAAATTGAAAAGTATTATATGTAGTGGGGATATCTGAGATTTAATTTTTATTTTTCCAATTTACTTTTAATATATTTGAAATACTGCACAATAAGAAGTTCTTAAATACCCTGATACTATTTAAAAGTCAAGCCATATAATCAGTGAGGTATTTGCCACATATAAAACT
Organism: Oryctolagus cuniculus; assembly: GCF_051225735.1. Taxonomy (NCBI): domain Eukaryota; kingdom Metazoa; phylum Chordata; class Mammalia; order Lagomorpha; family Leporidae; genus Oryctolagus; species Oryctolagus cuniculus. Next base: position 89,637,225 of record NC_142888.1, read on the forward strand.
CACAAAGAACAAGAACTGGGGCTGGCGTTGTGGTGTAGTGGGTAAAGTCATGGCCTGCATTGTGGGCATCCAATATGGGTGCTGGTTCAAGTCCAAACTGCTCCATTTCTGATTCAGCTCTCTACTAACAGCCTGGGAAGAGCAGCAGAACATGGCCCAAGTGTTTGGGCCCCTGCTATCCTATGTGGGAGACTCAGGTGAAGTTCCTAGCTCCTGGTTCCTGGCTATGACCTGGGCAGCTGGGGAGCAAACCAGAAGATGAAAGATCTTTCTCTGTCTCTCCCTCTTTCTCTGTAACTCTGACTTTCAAATAAATAAATCTTTTTTTTAAAAAAGAACAAAGGCCGGTGCCGTGGCTCAATAGGCTAATCCTCCGCCTTGCGGCGCTGGCACACCAGGTTCTACTCCCGGTCAGGGTGCCGGATTCTGTCCTGGTTGCCCCTCTTCCAGGCCAGCCCTCTGCTGTGGCCCGGGAGTGCAGTGGAGGATGGCCTAAGTACTTGGGCCCTGAACCTCATGGGAGACCAGGAGAAGTACCTGGCTCCTGGCTTCGGATCAGCGCGGTGCGCCGGCCACAGCGCGCTGGCCGCGGTGGCCACTGGAGGGTGAACCAAGGGCAAAGGAAGACCTTCTCTCCGTCTTTCTCTCTCACTGTCCACTCTGCCTGTCAAAAAAAAAAAAAAAAAAGAACAAAATGTAGCATTTAGAAAAAATTATAAAGGAAGTATAAATGATGCATCCTTTTCAAAAATATTTTGATACAATCGGTTAAAGATGAAGATATGGATGTCCATGACCCAGGAATTCCACTCATAATATATACTGATTAGATATTTACAAGGATGATGTTAATAGAAACACATTTTTGTAAATAGACAAAAATTGGGAAAATTTTCCAAGAAGATGAAAATTAATATGCTATATTCCTGCAATAAGATAAAATATTTCATACCTGCAATAAAATCCAAACATGGATGGAGTTAGCTAACTTGTACAAGCAAGACCAAATGAGTAAAATCAGTATGATTACATTTATATAAAGTTAAACTTCAGGCAAAAGTAAATAGTTAGAGTGCCCATATAGGTGATAAAACTCTGAAAAGAAGCAAGGAAATAGTAACTGTAAAATTTAAGATAGTGTTTATTTCTGGGAATAAGGTAGGTTTTTTTATAAATATTTATTTTATTTATTTGAATGGCAGAGTTACAGAAAGAGACAGGGAGAGACAGAGAGAGATAGATCTTCCATTCGCTGGTTCACCCCCAAAATGGAAAACAGTGGCCAGGGCTGGGCCAGGCCGATGCCAGGAGCCAGGAGCTTCATCTGGTCTTCCACTTGGGTGCAGGGGCCCAAGGACTTGGGCCATTTTCTGCTGCTTTTCCAGGTGCATTATCAAGGAGCTAGACCAGAAGTGGAGCAGCTAGGACTCGAATTGGCGCCCACATGGGATACTGGCATTGCAGGTGGCAGCTTAAACCATTATATCACAACACTGGCAGGATCTTATGATTGGTAAAAAAAAAAAAAATCACCCAAGGGAATATAGGTGTTGCAAAGTTCTATTTCTTGACCTGAGTGGTTTCATTCTATAATGTAAAAGAAAGAAATGTTATTGAGTTAATGGTTAATATTTCAGGATAATATTAATATTATTATTAATATCAATTATTATTAATAGTTATGGTAATATTAATTTTTAAACTTAACAAAAGCCAAATGGATAAAGTGTTTACATGTAAACAAGTAAAACAATAAAAGTGTAGTATTAACTTGTGTATTAAGGAAAATATTTAATAACACATCAATAAAGACTGATAGGACAGGGCTAGTGCTGTGGTACAGTGGGTTAAAGCCCTGGCCTGCAGCACCGGCATCCCATATAGGTGCTGGTTTGAAGTCCCTGCTACTCCACTTCTAATCTAACTCTCTGCTATGGCCTGAGAAAGCAGTAGAAGGTGGCCTTCTGGGGAGTGAACCAGCGGATGGAAGACCTCTCTCTCTCTCTCTCTCTGTAACTCTGCCTTTCAAATAAACAAATAAATCTGTAAAAATAAAAGTATATTCACTGTGTTCCTAAATTTGTAAAAAAAAAAAGAAATAACATTACATAAAGTCTTTTAAAAATTAGAAGGCACAAAAAACTACAATTCATTTTATTGTTTAGTAAGATTTATTTATTTATTTAAAAGGCAGAGTGACTGAGAGGGAGGGAGGGAGACAGAGAGTGATCTTCCATCTGCTATTTCACTCCCCAAATGGCTTACAATGACCAGGGCTGGGCCAAGGCAAATCCAGGATCCTGGAACTCCTTCCTGGTCTCCCCCATGAGTGACAGGGTCCCAGTTACTTGGGCCATGTTCTGCTGCTTTCCCAGACACATTAGCAGGGAGCTGGATCAGAAACAGAGCACTTGGGGCAAGACTTCTGATAAGCGATGCTGGCATTGCAGGCGGCGGCTTAACCCACTGTGCCAAAACGCTGGCTCCCAGAAATTTACTCTCCATATGTTTATAGTTTATTGTATATAAATCGCGTCTGTTACAGTTATTCAAAAAATCAAAACAAGTTGAGCCAAATGCCTCTGTAAAGCAAAAAACCACTTTAGATTTTGAAAAGTTAAACAGAAATCCCTCCATTGTCATAATTCTGTAGTTTATTCTAGATGAACATCCCCTGTTGACTGAGTTAAAACTGGAATGAAAGCTTGAATGACTGCATGTACCTGAAGAAAAAGAACTGCAGGACTAGTTATTATCAACCAGGAAGTCACTGAGCTAATCCAAATGATAGAATTTTTACCAACTCTGCTCTTATTTATTATGGAGGCCCTGAGGTCTCACTATCACTGCCTATGCTATCAGGTTATGATTCTTGAAAAGGTGTCTTAGGGCTGGCGCCCCGGCTCATTAGGCTAATCCTCTGCCTTGCGGCACCGGCACACCAGGTTCCAGTCCCGGTCGGGGCGCCGGATTCTGTCCTGGTTGCCCCTCTTCCAGGCCAGCTCTCTGCTATGGCCCGGGAGTGCAGTGGAGGATGGCCCAAGTCCTTGGGCCCTGCACCCCATGGGAGACCAGGATAAGTACCTGGCTCCTACCATCGGATCAGCGCGGTGCGTCTGCCGCAGCGCGCCTGCCGTGGCAGCCATTGGAGGGTGAACCAACGGCAAAGGAAGACCTTTCTCTCTGTCTCTCTCTCTCTCTCACTGTCCACTCTGCCTGTCAAAAAAAAAAAAGGTATCTTAGATCACAATCATTTTTAAAGATTTCTTTATTTATTTGAAAGGCAGAGTTACAGAGAGAAAGAGGTCTTCCGCCCACTGGTTCACTCCGCAAATGGCCACAATGGCTGGAGCTGTGCCAATCCAAAGCCAAGAGCCAGGAGCTTCATCTGGGTCTCCCACATAGGTGCAGGGGTCCAAGGACTTGGGCCATCTTCCATTGCTTTCCCAGGCTACAGCAGAAAGCTGGATTGGAAGTGGAATAGCCGGGACTTGAACCAGCACCAATATGGGATGCCAGCACCACAGGTGCCAGCCAAGTAAACATTTTTAAAAATTTGAATTTCTTTTTTTTTCTGCCAGGCAGAGTTAGACAGTGAGAGAGAGAGAGAGAGAGAGAGACAGAGAGAGAGTTATAGACAGAGAGAGAGACAGAGAGAAAGGTCTTCCTTCCGTTGGTTCACTTACCTAATGGCCATTACGGCTGGCACTGTGCTGATCTGAAGCTAGGAGCCGGGTACTTCCTCCTGGTCTCCCATGCGGGTGCAGGGACCCAAGCACTTAGGCCATCCTTCTCTGCCCTCCCGGGCCACCGCAGAGAGCTGGACTGGAAGAGGAGCAACCGGGACTAGTACCCAGCACCCAGACCGGGACTAGAACCCGGGGTGCCAGCATGGCAGGTGGAGGATTAGCCAAGTGAGCAACAGCACCGGCCTAAAAATTTGAATTTTACAAAGTATGAGGAGAGGGGCTCACTAAGTGGTTGCTGGAGACAGCCACACTACAGTTTGTTAAGCACATTGAAGTTATAGGCCTTCCTTCTATAGCATTAAGCATCAATGTTTAATCACACCCAAAAAGAGCAAAGCCCAGGTGTCATTATGTGCCTCTTTATAATAGAAAACAACAGTGCCTCTGATCCAAAGGGATGAAACAAAAATCTCATCGACCCCCTGGATGTGGTTGCCAATTTTTAGGAAATAGTGGAAAGACCATCAGGTTGACCTACACTATAATGCAGGCAGTCAGCAAAACCCAGTCTGTAGGAAACTCTACAAGTCAAACAGCCCAGGTTCTTCCACAAGTAGGTGTAAGGAAAAAGAAAAATATGACTTGAAAACCTGTATATAAGTAGCAACTTTAAATACATATAAAATTTTAATGGGGCCAGCACTGTGGCATAGCGGGTAAAGTCGCTGCCTGAAGTGCCAGCTTCGCATATGGGCATATGGAGGCAGTGGTGATGACTTAAGTGCTTGTATCCCTGCCACTCATGAGGGAGTCCCAGATTGAGTTCCTGGCTCCTGGCTTTGGCTTGGCCCAGCCCTGGCTGTTGTGGGCATTGGCGGGGCGGGGGGTGGGGTGGGGTGGAGTTAATCATCAGATGGAAGATCTCTCTTTCTCTCTCTCTTTCAAATTAAAGAAAAATAATTAAATAAATAAGTTTTTAAATGCACTAAAGTATAGTGTCCAGCTATGCACACTAGAGAGATAAAACCACACACACACGCAAATGAAAGAATAAGATTACTAAAAAAATCAGAATAATTTGGTGGAAAAGAAGAGACTTCAATAAGAATAAAGTATGTGGAAGGGTTTCTGGAGTGGCTGAAAAGTTCTATTGTTTGATCTGGGTAATAATCACAAGAGTATTCATTTTATTCTATTTCACAAACTTACCCTTTTTTTTAATGCTTATGGGTTATACTTTATAAGACTGCTTTAAAACTTTGTTTTCTTAAAAACCCTGAGTATGGGGGATGGCACTGTGGTGTAGCGGGTAAAGCGGCTCCCTGCAGCGCCAGCATCCCACCCCAAATGACAACAATAGCCAGGGCTTGGCCAGGCTGAATCCACTATCCTGAAACTCCATCCAGGTCTCCCAGTAGGTGCTAGGGTCCCAAGCACATGACACATCATCTGCTGCCTCCTAAGGGTGAGCTTTAGCAGGAAGCTGAACCAGAAACAAAGTAAGTGGGACTCAAACCCGCACTCCTATGTGGGATGATGATTTTCCAAGCGGCAGCTCAACCTGCTGTGTACGACATCTGCCCCCAATTTAGGCTTTATAACTTCATAATTATGAAAGACTTACTTTTAAAACTATATTTATGGCCGGCACCGCGGCTCACTAGACTAATCCTCTGCCTTGCGGCACCGGCACACCAGGTTCCAGTCCCGGTCGGGGTGCCGGATTCTGTCCCGGTTGCCCCTCTTCCAGGCCAGCTCTCTGCTGTGGCCAGGGAGTGCAGTGGAGGATGGCCCAGGTGCTTGGACCCTGCACCCCATGGGAGACCAGAATAAGTACCTGGCTCCTGCCTTCGGATCAGCGCAGTGCGCCGGCCGTAGCACGCTGGCCGTGGCGGCCATTGGAGGGTGAACCAACAGCAAAAGGAAGACCTTTCTCTCTGTCTCTCTCTCTCACTGTCCACTCTGCCTGTCACAAAAAAACACTATATTTATATATACATACACATATGTATCCATATGTCCATATAAGTGCTAACATTTATTTATACACACATGCATGTATACACACATATAATTTTTAAACTGTGATACACATGCAGAGATAACAATGTAAAAGGATTTAAATATTGACTACAACAATGAGTTTGCCCTTGTCCAGTTGATATCATTTGCTAATTACTGGTCTATGGAACTAATTTTACTTTTTAGTTCTCTGATACTATTTTACATCTTTGAATGTGGTCTTACGACCTTAACATTAATTAACCCAACCAGCCTTATTAATTTTTCTGAGCACACTGTCTTGAAGTCTCAGAGTCTTCCATAACCAGCAAGACCCTGTCTTTCTACACTGTGACAGCTGGATCTATCACTGTTCTGGCTTAAGCCCTTATCATCTTACATTTGAACTATTAGGGCAGGCCACTCTCTGGTGTCCCTCCCTCCATTCTCTCCTTCTTCTCTTCAGAGAGGTTTCAGTAAAATGTCCAAGGTTCCATAGCTGATTAGCGCCAAGCCTGGGAACTAATCCAAGTTTTAGAACGAGGACTGTCTCAATAGGACTTTATGTTCTCTGCCATCTTGTCCATTCAACTTTTTTCCCTCTATTCACTGAAGAGTCAATAGTTACTCTGGGGGCTCTCCTGATTGCCCAGGACTTCCTATGTGTTTTGAGTGAAAAGGACTGCATCTCTGAGAAAGGAACTACATTAGTGAGAAATGTACTCTCTCTGGGTAGGTCAAATACCCCTTCACATGAGGTCATTCGGAGTAAAAACTAAAAGGAGGTGAGGACTGTCAGGCCAAAAGTTTTCAGGGGAAGGCAATGGCTAAGTTGGCCAGAAAGAGAGAAAACCTCGAGGAAGAAAATTACTTTGACCTAGGTCTTGGAGGATGGGTAGGATGTAGAATTAAGATGGAAAGGAGAAAGGAGAACTTTCTGAAAGAACTCAGGCCCCGTGTCCTTACCACTAATTACCCTGGCCTTTCTCATGCTGCTTTATGTGTAGAAGTCCACTTGCTCCTTTTTTTTAAGATTTATTTATTTACTATTTATTTATTTATTAAGCAGAGTTACAGAGAGAGGGAGAGACAGAAAGAGAGAGAGAGAGGGAGATATCTTCCATCCACGGGTTCACTCCCCAAATGGCTGTACAGCTGAAGCTGGGCCAATCCAAAGCCAGGAGCCAGGAGCTTCTTCCGGGTCTCCCACGTGAGTGCAGGGGCCCAAGGACTTGGGCCATCTTCTGCTGCTTTTGCAGGTGCATTTGCAAGGAGCTACATCAGAAGTGGAACAGCTGAGACTCGAACCTTCGCCCATTTGGGATGCTAGTTGTGCAGGCGGAAGCTTAACCTACAACCCCACAGCACCGGCCCCAAATTGTTCCTTCTTTAGAGATGTCAATCAGTATGTCTACTGACTGAAAGTAGTTTAGTGTAAGCACTGTATGACACAAACTCAGGAAATTTGTGCTCAGCAGTTATAAAAACTTTCTTGCTTATTTCCAGCCATGGACTCTGGATATGTCAAACTTTCTGTACAGACAGAGCTTAGATAGTTGCGTTAAAATATGCATCCCCCTTGAGCTCTCAAACCCATTCCTAGACATCCACAATAATGAAATAATCAATGACACAAAAATGTAACCATGACAGAATTATAGTAAATACAGATGATACATATCACTTTAAAATTATTTTTATTTGAGAGAGAGAGAGATCTTCTATCCACTCCATAATTTCTTGAAACAGCCAAGGCTGGGTCAGACCAAAGCAGGAGCTGCGAACTCAATCAGGTGGGCAGGGACTGAAGCACTTAAGCCTTCACATGCTACCTCCCAGTGTGTGCATTAGCAAGAAGTTGGGATCAGCAGCTGAGCTGATACGGAAATCTATGCACTCTCAAGTGGGATGCAGGCATCCCAAGCCATGTCTTAACCTCTTTGCCAAATGCCTGTGCTGCTCCAGTTCACTTTGCTTTTCTTTTAGATTTATTTATTTGAAAGGCAGAATTACAGAGAGGGAAGGAGACACACACACACACACACACACACACACAGAGAGAGAGAGAGAGAGAGAGAGAGAGAGAGAGAGAGAAGAAAGAGGTATCTTCCATCTGCTGGTTCACTTGCAGTCTAGTATATCTAGTATATCTGTGTCCAAATAAGTTTCATTGGAATGGGAGCAGATGTGGAGTATGTAAGCTCTATGTTATTTTCTTGAAAAGGGAATTCTTTGCTTTCCACTTTCTTTTTCCTCCTTGCTGTGTTCTAGAATTCAGATGTAGTGTAAGAACAACAGCCTAGAAAGTGATGGAGCAACAAGGTAGAAGACACCTGACCCAACATAGCAGACAAGTTCCTTTGTCTAAAGCTCCCTTCCTACCTTTGGACTATTTTGTGTGATAGAAATATACTCGTGTTTGAGAAAGGAAATTCTCTTCTATTTGAGCCATCATATTTTTGGGATCTCTGAATTAGAGTAGCTTACATTTTATCCTAAATACACTTGTGTTCAAGGAAGTGATAGGAATTGATCATCAGAAAGTGATCATCACTTTTTTTTCCAACATGGAAAAATGAGATTAAAATGAACATATAATATATGTTGTGCATGGTTTTCCTAGTTTTATTTGCTTGCATTTATATTTCTGGTGTTTTTTTTGTATAGAAATCATTTTATTATCTAATTACATAGGTGTTTATTACATTTTATTTATTACTTTCCATGCTTATACTTTACATGCATATATATTAGAATTTCATTGAACATGTTGATACTTTTTTAAAAAATGCTTCTTTTTTGAAACTACTTATTTATTTATATGAAAGACAGAGAATGTTCCCTTGCATCCCCTCATGCAAGAGAGAGAGAGAGAGAAAGAGAGAGAAAAAAATAATTTTCCATTTGCTCTTTCACCTGCTAAATGCCAGCAACAACCGGAATTGAGCCAGGCCAAGCCAGGAGCCTGGTACTCTATCTGGTCTTCCATGTGGGTAGCAAGGACCCAAGCACGTGGGCCATCAGGATACATCCCAGGGTGTACATTAGCAGGAAGCTGGATTAGAAGCAAAGAAGTCAGATCTTAAAGCAGGCATTCCAATTTGTGATGTGGGAGACCCAAGTGGTGGCTTAACCATTGTTCCACAATACCTATCCCAGAGCATGTCATGTTATTTCTCATACATTTTCCATTTTTAAAAGTATAAATCACAAAACGTTTGCTTTATCATAAAATACTCCTTTGTAGTATGTTTTTATTGTTTTATACAAATCAATTATATGAATATGCAATAATTCATTTAATCTGCATAATGTGTATTTGAGTTTTGCTTTCTCAATTATTTCACTTATTTTTGTCTTACTACCATAATTATCTTTATGCATAAATCTTTCTACATATTTGCATTTTTTTCTGTAGAATAGAATGCAAAAAGTTAAATAGCTAATTCAAGTACTGTGAATTTTCTTAGAATTTTAACTTTTACTATCACATTGCCCTCTAGAAACAAGGTATCAAATTATATACCCACAAATAGTATGAGATTTTTTTTTTTAAAAAAAGATTTATTTCTTTATTTGAGAGGCAGAGTTACAAAGAGAGGGAGAGACAGAGAGAGAGATCTTCCATCCACTGGTTCACTCCCCAAATGGCCACAACTGCTTGAGCTGGGCCCATCCGAAGTCAGGAGCCAGGAGCCTCTTCCTGGTCCCCGACATAGGTGCAAGGTCCCAAGGACTTGGGCCATCTTTTGCTGCTTTCCCAAGTGCACCAGCAGGGAGCTGGATTGGAAGTGGAGCAGCCGGGACCTGAACCCACTCCCACATGGGATGCTGGCCAGCCCCAAGATGTTTTTAATTTTGATAAGTCCAATTGCTATTCTTTTGCATTCTATGGAATCTTTATCTTCCCTCTGATTGTAAATTTTGTACATGTCTTATTCTTTAAGTTTTATAATTTGGGTGTTTTCATTTAAATATATGATCCATTTTGAATTAATTTTCATGTGGTATAAAGTAAAAGGCAAAGGTTTTTTTTCTGTAAGGATTTCCAGTTGTTTAAACACCATTTGTCTAAAGGAGAATACTTTCCACACTGAATTTCCTTAACATCTTTGCCACAAAGTAATTATTAATATACGCGTGGAACTGTTTCTGGACTCTGTTGTAATGATTTGCTTGTACTTACTCTACTAGTACACCATGCTTATTACTACATCTTAAATCTTGAAATCATATGATGCAAGCCTCCAGATTTGTGCTTTTTTTCAAAACTATTTTATGTATTATAGGTCTGCATTTTCACATAAACTTGGGGGTAAATTTGTGAATTTACAGAAAAATGCCTTGTAGGATTTTGATTTTGACTGTATTGATTTTATAGAGCAATTTGGAGAGAATTGATATCTTAACACTATTGAATCTCCTGATGTTGATCATGATATGCCTTCAGATTTATTTCAGTCTTCAGTTTCCTTCACCAGTGTTTTGTGGTTTTCAATGTATCAGTTCACTATATATTAGAATGTTTTTCCTAAATGTATCTTGGAAGCTACCCAAGTGGTATATTTTTACATTTCAATTTCTAATTGTACATTACTAACATATAGGAATAAAATTGAATTTTGTGTATTTATCATGTAACTGCAACCTTCCTATATTCAATGCTTAGTCTTACAGTAGATTTATAGTAGACTTCTTAATATTTTCTAAATATATGATAATTTGATCTGCAAATACAAACATTTCTGTTTGAACCAGAAATGACTGGAGTTTTGCTGGTTTCAGTTCTGAAAATTCAGCAAGATTCTTGGACTACACATTCATTGGCTCACATCATGGAAGAGCCGCATGTGCCTGGGAGGCCCTCACGAGAGGAGCCATCAGCTGCCCTGTCCTTTTCCAAGTTCTAAAAATGCAACTGCCTGTACAGTCTATATTTATATAATGACTTAACAGAAGAGACAGGTGGTTGGGATTTTTTTACCCAACTTAATCCTGGTTTTCAAATAAAAAATAGCTTTTTTTTTTAGCTTTTAAAGAAAGTGTGCTGACTTTTCTACTTTTATTACATAGGAACAATACAGAAAAGTATTAAGAATTAGAAAAATCCACTCTCGGGCCCTTTTCTTGGTGCACCCCGTCTATCGCATTTTGCTAGAAGGAAAACGGAGAGCATCGGCAGCAGAGCGCAGCAAGCAGGAGGAAGTGTATCCTGGGAACAGAAGCGAGGGAGAGGAAGTCCTCCAGGAAGTGGGAATGGCCAACAGCCCCTGAGAAGATACTGCCCTTCCCTGGCCAGCAGAGAAAGGCACAAGAAGACACAATGAAGGGAAAGTGACAGGGCACGGGCTGGTGACGTTAAAAGACACTTGAGATGAGGGTGGGTGGGCGGAAGGCGGGCCGGCCGACAAGCCCGGCCCACTCCGGGCGTCAGGGAGGAGGATAGAGATAGGGGCGCGGCCGTTGGCTGTGACAGCAAGCCCGACGTCACTGACCAAAGCTGAGTCATTCGTCTAAGAGCAGCGTCAGAAGCGACAGTGGTTCTCCTATTTCTCGGCGCTACCTGTTCCCGGGGGCCCTCAGGGCTTGCGGTCCAGGGGCAGCCGGGGAGAGCAGGAGGCTGCAGGGCGGCAGGTGAGGGGCCCGAGCGGGGTCCCTAGGGTTGGTGAGGGAGAGCTGCCTGGTGCCACCGCCTACCTCGGGCATGGGCGCCCCGAAGCGGAGCAACAGAGAGCACCTGCGGGTGGCAACTGAGGGGCCCGCAGGTGGGCGCCCCGGGGGCGATGGCTGACCTGCCCCTGCCCCCCCCCCCGGCTACGGCCCCCCCGGGATACCTGCTCCGCTGCGCGGCGCCAGCTTCTCCGCACCCCCGGCCCGCCCCCTAGCTCCTGGTGGTCGGCGGGGGATGCGGCGGCTGAGGGCCAGGACCCGGGTGCAGGGGAGGGCAGCGGGAAGGGGTCGATGCAGGACGGCGGGGCGGCGGGGCGGCGGGGCGGGACCGGTGGGGGCGTCGAGGCAGCGCGGAACCCTGGGCTGCAGCCGCCCGCTCTCCCCGACCCCGCCGTCTGCAGGTCTGCAGGTCTGAGGCGCTGAGTGTCGCCGCGGGGCGCCGGCGGCGAGAATCGGGAGGAGGAGGAGACCGCAAGGATAGGCCCAGGTCTGTGAGACAGACTGGGGTGGGGGCGGCGGGGAGGAGCGTGCGGAAACCCCATCTGGGACCCCAGACCCCTCCTCGGGCCGTGCCTCCCCCTCCTCATTCTGCCCGCCCCGGTCCTCCGCGGTCCTCCCCGCCATTCTCCATTTTTGTGCCTACTGAGGCCTGGAGATGGACCTGCAGGGAAAATGGTGGTCTTCGGGGGAGGGAGGGGCTCGGAGTGGGGCCCCTGGAGGACGCAGGGGGCCTCTCAGGGTCGGAGAGTGACGTTTGCCAGCGGCCTGGGCATCTGGAAAGGTGCATAGTAGGGCCTCTGTCCTCGGTGCTGATCCGTCCACCAGGGATTCAGGCTCTCTCTGTCTTTTGTCTCCTAGGAGAAATGGAGTCCAAAGAGGAACAAGCAGTGAAAAACCTCAGCGCGGAAACTGCCAACCAGGAAAACGAAGCAAAAGATGAAAAGGAACAAGAAAATAAAAGGGAGCCCATGGCCCTCCCTTTGGAAGCTGGAGAATACTTGGTGCCTAGAGGAAACCGTAGGCGGTTCCGCACTAGGCAGCCCATTGTGCATTACAGATGGGGCATGATACATAGGCTTGGAGGGCCGCAAGCAAGAGTGGGAGAAGAAAATATGGAAAGGTTTGGGGAGGAGTTGAGACAGCTGATGCAGAAGCTGCAGGAAAAGCAGTTGAGTCACAGTTTGCGGGCTGTCAGTACTGACCCCCCTCACCATGACCACCATGATGAGTTCTGCCTTATGCCCTGAATCCTGAGGTGGCTCCCTGCTTTCTAAACTTAGACATTTTTGTCAGCCTTATGTATTGGTGTAAACCTTTTGACGTTACATATTTCTTGTGGGTCTTCTATTACCAACTTCTAATTGAATATTATGTCTTTGACCCAGTTTGTAAGTTTTTGTCAGCAGGGGAGTTTTACCTATTGCATGGGAACATGCTCATTACATATTGTGCAGTTAATAAAGTAAATTAAAAAGCAATCTGTGTTCTTTTAACTTCAGTTATATATGAACATAAATATTCATGTGCATAGTCTATTTCTTCATGGTAGAACTATGAGGGATTTTTGTTACTGATTATTTTATGATTTTCAAACTTGAACAAATTAATAAAAGAGCTTGACCACATTATAAAAACAATATGAGTGGCTGGCATTGTGGGAGAGCAGGATAAGCTGCCACCTGCAATGCTGGCATCCCATATGAGCATTGGTTTGTGCCCTGCTAATGTACCTAAGAGAAAAGCAGGGGAAGGTGCAAGTGTTTGGGCCCCTGAACCCATGTGGGAGATCCAAATAAAACTCCTAGCTCCTGGCTTTGGCCTGGCTGGGCCAGGCCACTATGGCCATTTGGGGAGTGGATGAGTGGATGGAAGATTCTCTAAATCTCTCTCCCTCTCTCTAACTCTATCTTTGAAATAAAATCTTAAAAAAATTAAAAATTCAACCTATAGAAAAGTGTTTAACAATTTACAAAAAGCAATGTGAGAACTCACTAAACACTTGTGAGAGAATCTCCATTTTAGCTTGCCTCTAGGATCTCTTATTTAGAAATACTTGTATAATATAATGATAAGAGACAAAGGTTTTTTTTTTTTTTTTGACAAGCAGAGTTAGACAGTGAGAGAGAGAGAGACAGAGAGAAAGGTCTGCCTTCCGTTGGTTCACCCCCCAAATGGCCACCACGGCTGGCACGCTGAGCCAATCCGAAGCCAGGAGCCAGGTGCTTCCTCTTGGTCTCTCATGCGGGTGCAGGGCCCAAGCACTTGAGCCATCCTCCACTGCCTTCCCGGGCCACAGCAGAGAGCTGGACTGGAAGAGGAGCAACTGGGATAGAACTGGTCCCCAACCGGGACTAGAACCTGGAGTGCCGGCACCACAGGCGGAGGATTAGCCTAGTGAGCCACGGGGCTAGCTGAGACAAAGGTTTTTAACATGAAGATAAATACCTCCCTAGGACTGCTGTGTGGACTAGATGAAGTAAGTTCTTGAGCTTTCTTTAAGTTCTCACTCCAACTGATATGTACATGATCTAACTTTCTATATATTCCCTTCAGTTACTAGGGAATGGTTATAAAGCAAGTGCTTCCTTATAATCACAAGTCCAGTGAGTTAAGTGGTAGGTACTTGATTCCTCTGCTGCTATACTGATTCCCAACCTCTTCCTTGGGTATTGCTCTATTTTTCACATCTTGCTTCCTATACTAGTCCCTGCCACTACAAATATTCAGGAATCCTCAAGGTGAGAAAGTCCTGCTGATCTCTCTGGAACTCTAAATGGATTGATGGATTGAGCCTTCACTTGCTCTAGAAAAACATGGATAAGTCCCCTCTTCTTGTTTAGTTTTCTGGAATGACCTAGTCTAGTTCTTCCTTAGGGGTAGTTCTCCCCCAGGAAACTTTCCCTGATTCAGCAGACTTCATAAGATGTGCAAGAACACAGTTCATTTTTTATCACTCATACCAGTCCACATCCACCTGAAACCTACAAATGTATAGAATTTGTTATCCTAGATTGAGTTGGACACAAGGAGATCATGCCAGTGGATCAGTGGGTATCCAAGCATGAGGATTTTTATCAGAAGCCCATAGGAGTACTATTGGGGTTAAGTGTCTCAATAGAACTCAGAAAACAAATTGTCTCCCACCCCTAGAGTATGTTTATCAGCTGAAATACTTTTTATGTATGAATAGCTTCATCCATAGAACAGGAATTGGCAAACAGTTCATAGGTAAAATCTGGCCCATGGCCTATTTTTGTCCTATAAGAATGATTTTTACATCTAAAAATATTTTAGTATTTATTTATTTTAAAGCATTACATAAAAGATGAAGATACATAGAGTGATTCCATCTGCTGCTTCACTCACCAAATGGCCACAACTACTTGGGCTGGCCCAGGCTGAAGCCAGGAACCTGGAACTCCAACCAGGTCTCCCAGATGAGTGCAGGGCCCCATGCCCTTGGGCCATCTTCCACTGACTTCCAGGCGCAATTGCAGTGAGTTCTGGGTGAGAAGTGGAGCAAATGTGACTCAAACCAGTGGCCAAAGCAGATGCCGGCATCACAGGCAGTGGCTTAACCTGCTGTGGCACAACACTGGTCCTTGAGTTCTACATTTCCTTGTGGTTAAAAAAATTAGACATACTAGTCAATGAAAGTGATATATAAAATTAAAATTTGGTATCCATAGTCTTACACACAAGCATGCTGATTCATATTTCCTATGGTTGTTTTTGTATGACAGAAGCAGAGTTGAGTAGTTGTGGAAGGGACAGCATGGCTTGCCTACAAAGACTAAATATTATTATCTGGGTCTAACAGAAAAGACTCACCACATCCTGCCATAAACTATAACATCACAATAGCACTTGTGAAACCAAAGACCTGTCTCCCCTCGCAGGCACATGAGGAACAAGACACACTCATGAAAGACAGAAGTTAATAGAAAGAAATCTATAGTTGATTTTTTAAATTGTATTTATTTTTATTCTTTTGAAAGGCAGAGAAAGAGAGTGTACTTCCCTTTGCTAGCTCTCTCCCCAAATGCTGAGCCAGGCTGAAGTTGAGAGTTCGGAACTCCATCTGGGTCTCAGATAGATGGCAAGAACTTAGCTACTTGATCCATTATGTGCTGCCTCCCAGAGTGCATATTAGCAGGAATCTAGATCAGAAACAGAACTGGGACTTGAACCCAGGTATTCCAATGTGGGATGTGGGTATCCCAAGTAGTGTCTTAACCCCTGGGCAGAATGCCTGCCCCAGGATTGAGTTTAAAGGGACGGAAAGCAGATGAACAGAGAGGTTTGTGTCCTACCAGAACTTCCACTACAGATTGCCAATGTTGATACCAGTTTCAGTGGAAAAAAAAAGTGTTTTCAGCCTACGGCTGTTTAGGAATTCCTTCGTGAAGAAAAAATAAAGCTCACATGTGAACTGGTGGTATGTCTGTGATAGAGGGAAAGACATACACATGCCTAACAACACTGTGTATCTAGCAACACTGTGTATCTCTTCTGTGTCTAGGCAGATCTAGGTTGCCTGTCACACTCTCAGAGGAGGATGGATTTAGAATTCTAATCTTTAGAGAGAGTTCTTTGCCAATCAGTTTCCCTTGGCTTTTAATAAAGTGTGTAGATCTAAAGAATCATCTGAGGGCGTAGCCTGTGAGTGGTTAAGCTCCATGTAAACAAAGCAAGCAACAACCACTAGCAGAAAGTAAACAAAAGGCAACAAAGGAGTAGGGCAGTTGTTCCTTTGAGAGAAGGAGCCATGTCTAGGATCTGGATGCATCTGTGGATATATCATTTCTATGTGTTATATGGTGAGCCTTTTCTCATTTAGAGAATGAGAAAAGTGAAAGTGATAAGACAAATTCTTCCCACAGAAGCCTCAGAATTCTGGTAAAGAGCAGTCAATAGATTAGGGATTATGTGCTGGTTTTCAGAGAAAAGGGATGTTTAAAAAGGAGGTTTGAAATATAGACGTTATTTTTTAAATATTTATTTGTTTGAAAGGCAGAGTGGGAGGGAGGGAGGGAGGAAGGAAGGGAGGGAGAGAGAG
The DNA here is from genome assembly GCF_051225735.1 of Oryctolagus cuniculus. NCBI lineage: Eukaryota > Metazoa > Chordata > Mammalia > Lagomorpha > Leporidae > Oryctolagus > Oryctolagus cuniculus. The sequence goes on from NC_142888.1 coordinate 89,653,644, forward strand.
AGAGAGAAAGACTTCTATCTGCAAGTTCTCTTTCCAAATGCCTGCAGCTAGAGCTGGGCCAGGCTAAAGCCTGAAGCTGGGAACTCAATATAGGTCTTCCACACGGGTGGCAGAGACTCAACTACTTGGGCCATCACCTGCTGCCTCCCACATTGCACATTAGCAGCAAGCTGGAATGGAGAGCCAAGCTGGAATTTAAACCCAGGCACTCTGATACAGGATGTGGTTGTTCAAAACACTCACTTCTGATATGTTTTAATAATGAAATATGCTAGGACCAGTGTTGTGGTGTAGCAGGTTAAGCTGCTGCCTGCCATGCTGGCATATCATATGGGTGTTTCTTTGTGCCCTGGCTGTTACACTTCCAGTCCAGCTCCTTGTTAACAGCCTGGGAAGGCAGCAGATGATGGCCCAAGTACTTGGGCCCCTGCCACCCGTATGGGAGACCTCAGTGAAGCTCCTGGTTTCTGGCTTCAGCCTGGCCCAGCCATGACCATTGTGGCCATTTGAGGGAGTGAGCCAGCAGATGGAAGATGAAATATGTCTATGTCTGGATTTCCCTTGTGCAGTACAGGAGTTCTTATTAGATTACCAGCATATATTTTGCTAAGTTAATTGATAAACACATTTGTGTACTGTATAGTCATACTTCAAAACTACTGTGCATTACTTTCAACATAAAAAGAAAATAAATAGAATGAAGTCAGTGTAAATGGCAGAGTATGGAGCTCTAAGGACAAGGAATAATTATGAGAATGAACTTTGTTAGAAACATAGAAGTAGTCAAAGATTTACTGTGGAAAAAGTCAATATGGAATAAAGAAAATGGCAATTTGACCATGATAGGAGAGCTTTGTGCCATTTTAACATAGTCTTAAATTACCCCATTTGGCACAGTGAGTCTTGAATATAGGTGCCTGGGTCCTAGTGTAGGTACTTGCACCCACAAGGGACAGAGAGACTTTATTCGAATGTTTTGACCTATTTGGGGGGTTACTTGAAGGACTGAAGTAAGGTTTGTTTTGAAAAGCTAATGAGTAATTTCTTTTGGTGAATATGGGCCTTGAACATATTCTGTGTATAAGAGGGAATTTAGAAAGTCACATACATATCCAGGGCAGGATTCATGTTCACAATAAATTTGAGAAAACCCTAAACTTTCACCTCTGGCTTATCTTAATGCTCAGGATGAGCAGGAAAGTGAAGTTTAAGGCAGAGTTGTAAACAGACTGATTAAATCTTGTGCCTAACACAGCCAATCTGAGAGATACAGATTGAGAGACAATTCCTTTCCTATGTCTCTCTCTTTTTGCATTTAAGGAAAGCTCTGTCAAGCCACTATCTGATCACAAGCTAAAAGGAAGGAGATCTCAGAGACCATATAACAAAGTGTGTAGTCTTTAAGAAATAGTTTATATAAGTCATTGAACAAACAACAAGCTATAATCCACAGAAAACAACAAGAGCAGGATTAATCTCATGTCCAGCGTTACTGTATTTATACTATTTAAAATGTCTACTTTGACAAAAAAATTAAGGAATATAAAGAAACAAGAAATTATAGCTTATTCATGGGTAAAATAAAAATGAACACAAATTGTTCCTGGATAAGCTCAGATGTTGCCCTTACTAGTTTAAAAACCAAATCAATTGTTTCAAATATGCTCAAAGGGCTAAAACATGAACTGAAAGAAACAAGGAAGACAAAATACCACCAAATAGAAAATAGCAATAAAGATAGGAAATAGCAATAAAAATATAAATTGTAAAAATAGGAATCGGGAATGGGTGTTTGGTCTAGCAGTTAAAATGCCTTCATCCTATATTAGAGTGCCTAGTTTCAATTTCTGGCTCTGGGTCTTAACTCCAGCTTCCCATCAATGCAGATTCTGGGAGGCAATGGTGATGGTTAAAGTAACCGCGTTCTTACCATTCATAGACTGAGTTCCTGACCCCTGGGTTCAACCATAGTCCAACCCTAGCTGTTGCAGCCATTTAGGGGTGTGAACCAGTATATGGGAATGTTCTCTCTCATAAATACAAAATAATTTTTAAAACAAATAAATAGAAATCTATTACTTAAAAATAAAAATAAACTGAAAGGAAAATTTCTTCTGTTTTTTAAAGTTTTATTCAGTTATTTAAAAGAGTTAGAGAGAAAAGGAGAGGCAGAGAGAGAGAGAGAGAGAGAGAGAGAGAGAGAGAGTCTTCCATCTGCTGGTTCACTCCCCAATTGGCCTCAACAGCCGGAACTGCGTCAACCTGAAGCCAGGAGCCAGGAGCTTCTTCCAGGTCTCCCATGCGGGTGCAAGGGCCCAAAGCCCTGATTTCTCAGGCCATAGCAGAGAGCTGGATTGGAAGTGGAGCAGCTGATACTCGAACCAGCACCCATATGGGATGCTGGCACTGCAGGTGATGGCTTTACCCGCTGTGCCACAGCTCTGGCCCCGAAAGGAAAATTTCACTGAAGCATTTCAAACACAAATTTGATAAGGAATAAGGAAGAATCAGTAAATTTGAAGACAGGGCAGTTGACACAATCCATTCTGAGCAGCAGATAAAAAACATGAGAGGAAACAAATGGATTTCTAAGGTTTCATCAAGTATACCAACGTATGCATAATATGAATTCTAGAAGGAGAGAAGAGAAAGGGCAAAAATAATACTTGAAGAAATAATGGGGGTCAGCTCTGTGGCATAGCAGATTAAGCCACTGCCTGCAAAATTGGTATTCCATATGGGTGCCCTTTGGATTCCCAGCTGCTCCACTTCTGATCCAGCAGCTGAAGATGCATCCCATATCAGAATGCCTGGATTTGAGTCCTGTCTCTGGTTCCAATTCCAGCTCCATACTGCCTGGGAGGAAATAGGTGATGGTTCAAGTACTTGGGTCCCTGACATCCATGTGGTACATCTGGACTGAGTTTCCAGTCTTCTGGTTTCAGCCTGGACCAGCCATGGTTGTGACAGACCTTTGGGAAGTGAATTAGCAGATGGAAGGCATGCTCTCTGTCTCGGTCTCTGTCTCTTTGTCTCTCTGCCTTTCAAATAAAGAGAAATAAGTAGTTTTAGAAGTAAATTACCTGCTTTTTAAAATTTTTTCTGAGGAATAAATTTAGGCAAGGAGGTGGAATCCTTATACACCTTCACTGGACTTCCCATGAAGTACGTCAATAGCTTTGTCATAGCACACAGTCTTTTTTAAAAATTTTGTTATTATTTATTTGAAAGTCAGAGTTACAAACAGAGAGAAGGAAATGGAGATGGAGAGAGAGAGAGAGAGAGAGAGAGAGAGAGAGAGAGAGAGAGAGACAGGTCTTCCATCCACTGGTTCACTCTCCAATTGGCCACAATGGCCAGGGCTGTGCCAATCTGAAGCCAAGAGCCAGGAGCCTCCTCCAGGTCTCCCAAGAGGGTGCAGAGGCCCAAAGACTTGGGCCATCTTCCACTGTTTTCCCAGGCCATAGCAGAGAGCTGGATTGGAAGTGGAGCCGGGGGCCTGTGCTGTGGCGCAATGGGTTAATCCTCTGCCAGCGGCATCCAATGTGGGCACCAGTTCTAGTTCCACCTGCCCCTCTTCCAATCCAGCTCTCTGCTGTGGCCTGGGAAGGCAGTGGAGGATGGTCCAAGTCCTTGGGCCCCTGTACCCACATGGGAGACCAGGAAGAAGCTCCTGGCTCCTGGCTTCAGGTCAGCGTAGCTCTGGCCATTGAGGCCATCTGGGGAGTGAACCAACGGAAGGAAGACCTTTCTCTCTGTCTCTCCCTCTCACTGTCTGTAACTCTACCTCTCAAATAAATAAATAAAATCTTTAAAAAAAAACAAAGAAAAAAATTAATATAGTGGAGCCACTGGGACTTGAAACAGCACCCACATGGGATGCCAGCACTGCAGGTGGTTGCTTTACGCACTACACTACAGTGCCAGCCCCAGCACACAGTCTACAGAAAATATCCTAAACGGCATGCACCATGTTCCAAGAGGATAGGTATGCCATTTTATTAAAACATCTTCCTCCAAGGAGATTCATTTAACACACTCATTAAGGACATACAAATCCTCCTTTAGTCTTCTGGTGTTCTGAAAGCAACATAGTCCTCGTTCACAAATTTGACTTAATCTCACTGATGCTGTTACTTACAAAGCATCTTAACAACAAAAGGCTCTAAAATCTGTCCAAATTAAAGTCAATAGACACTCCTGTTGGTGTCTTCAGTGACCCCTTCATTGTAGAGACCTGTGCAACTACCTCTCAGGCCACCTATGTCTCCAAATCACCTATCATTGCTATATGTTGCCCATCAATTTCTTTTTTTTTCTTTTTTCTTTTTTTAACTTTTATTTAAGCCCATCAATTTCTGATGTTAAAAACTGCCCCCTTTAAGCTCCATCCATGATATTCACCATTAGAGTGAAAATCACTGGCCTCCAGTGCCAGCATCCCATATGGGCGCTGGTTTTAGTCCTGGCTGCTCCACTTCTGACCCAGCTCTCTGCTATGGCCTGGGGAAGCAGCAGAAGATGGCCCAAGTCCTTGGGCCTTGCACCTGTGTGGGGGACCCGGAAGAAGATCCTGGCTCTTGGCTTCGGATCAGCGCAGCTCCAACTGTTGCAGACAATTGGGGAGTGAACCAGTGGATGGAAGACCTCTCTCTCTCTCTCTCTCTCTCTCTCTCTCCCCCCCCCTCCCTCTCTTTCTCTCTCTGTGTAACAATGACTTTCAAATAAATAAATAAATAAATCTTTTTTAAAAAAGAATCTTAAAATCATTTTTATTAAAATACGGAGTTTACTTAACATGTATATTTTTGTCTTGCCACCACTTCTGAGCACCGCTACTAATGTGACCTATCATTTCATTCCATAGATATTTAAAACCAAGCAAAAGGTGGAATCCATATTTAAAACTAATCAGGCATTTTGGACAACACATTCTTGGCAATGGAAACTGGGCAACATTTATCAAACATGATAGGAAAAGTTCTTACTCTGAATTCTAAAAAGGAATGTAGATACAAATTGTTATAGAAATGAAACAAATATGGAAAATGTTAACAAATAGTCCAAACTATTTTCTTAAAGAGACTTCCTTCAGTGCCAAAGATCTTGACTAGCCTTCTTGTCAGTCATCTGGAAGCAATTCTTCACATGATTGATGAACTTGGTTTCTGCTTTGGGAAGAAAACCACCTTTTCCTATACTTGCTTGAAGTTTTGCTTTAATGTCTTCTACAGAACTAGGTCCTTTTAGTGTTTTAGGAGTTTTTTTTTTTTTCTTTCTTCTTTTTTTTTTGTAGGATTATTGACCTTTTGATCTCCATGTTGATGATTTCGAGTCTGTCCCATTCTGGTCTGATTTTTTATGCATTTTTTTTTTTTGCTGGGACATCTCATAGAGGTTTCTTCACTGGAGCATTTTCTTCAGTTTCTGCACCACCATTATTATCATTTTCTTCATCATCATCTTATCAGCAGCAATTTTTACTTTTTTTAATGGTACCTTGCTACCACTTCCAGGGGCAAATTGCTTTCCAGATATACTTCACAGTTTTATGTCCTCCTCTTCTTAATCTTCTGACTCTGCATCTTCCTCCACAGCTACTAAGTGCTGTCCATCAATATGTTCAGACCCTGAACCTTAAAAACACAGGTGGCATTATGTTAAAGTCCCCAAGGGAAACCATTGGCTGTACAGGCATTTTCAAAGTTGCCAGTATTACTTTAACTGAACTGCCTTCATAATTCATTGCCTCTGCTTCAACAATGTGTATTTCATCCTTTGCACTGACTATTCTTAAGGACAACTAGTGCTCATTTCTTTTTGTCATTGTCCACTTTAAAGTGATAATCTTCGTCAGCCTTTGGTTCACGACTGAAAAGATAGTTCTGAGACCTCAGAGGGCTCATGCCCATGTCCATAATATCTTCCATAGAGTTTTGGTTTGTGCTTAGGTGGGAGAGAAGGTGGAGGACAGAGATAGAAGAGTACTGCTACAAAGAACAGCTGTATAGGGTGGAATCAAGCCCAAGAAACTTAAAATCTTATAAAGTGCCCTTGGATCACATCCATACACAAAAAAAATTAACTCAAAATGGATCAAAGACCTAAATGTAAAAGCTAAAACTATAAAAGTCTTAGAAGAAGAGGGTAAAGGGTTTAAATCTTTGTGACATTGGATTTAGTGGTGGATTTTCAGATATGACACAAAAATTACGTGCAACAAGATAAAAAAATATATAAATTGAAATTCATCAAAATGAAAACTTTCTTTTGTCAAAGGACATTATCAAGAAAGTGAAAAGATAGCCTACAGAATAGAAGGAAATATTTGCAGATCATGTATCTGATAAGGGGTTAATGTTCAGAATATATAAAGAATTTTTATAATGAAACAACAAAAAGACAACCATGTTTTAAAAATGGGCAGAGAACTTGGATAGTTCTCCAAAGAAGATATACAAATATCCAAGAAGTACATGAAAAGATGCTCAACATAATTACTCATTAGGAAAATCCAAATAAAAACTACTTCTCACTCAGTAGAATGGTAAATAAAGAAAATGGAAGTTAATTATTTTTGTAATATGGTATGGTGAAATTGAAACTCTTCTAGCTTGCTGGTAGGAATGCAAAATGTCGCAGCTGCCATGGAATACAATTTAGTGATTTCTTAAAAGTTTAAGCATAGAATTATCATATGATCCAGTAATTCTACTTTTAGGTAATTACCCAATAGAAATAAACACATATATCCATACAAAAACTTATACAGGGATGTTTATTGCATCAATATTCACAATAGTCAAAAGGAAGAAACAACCCAAATATCCACTAATGAATTGATCAACAAAATGGGGTATGTGCATACAATTACATTTTTAAAAAGATTTGTTTATTTATTTGAAAGGCAGAGTTGCAAAGAGAGAGGGAGAGACAGAGATTGAGAGAGATCTTACATCTGCTGGTTCACTCCCTCAATGGCCACAACAGCCAGGGCTGGGCCGGTCCTAAGCCAGGAGCCAGGAGCTAGGAGCTTTTTCTGAGTTTCTCACATGAGTGCAGGGGCCCAAAGTCCTGGGCCATCCTCTGCTGCTTTCCCAGGCACATTAGCAGGGAACTGGATCAGAAGTGGAGCAGCTGGGACTCAAATCAGTGCCCATATGGAATTCTGATGTCACAAGTGGTGGCTTTACCCACTACACCACAATGCTGGCCCCAATACAATCAAATATTATTCATTCATAAAAGGAAACTAAATATTGTGTATGCTACAATGTAGATGAACCTTGAAAATATGCTAAATGAAAGAAGCCAGACACAATGTATCTCACATTCTATAATTCTATTTATATGAAGTGTCAAGCATAATATAAATATCAAGGTAAATATAAGACAGAGAGATTAATCACTGGTAGGAACTGAGGAGTAGGTGGAATTGTGGGTACAGAGTTTTCTTTTGGGTTGATGAAACTCTTTTGGAAGTAGAATGGCAGTTGATCACCTTGAATGTACTATATGGCACTGAATTGCACATTTTAAAATTGTTTGTTTTATGTTCTGTGAATTTATCCTTAAAAGAGAGAATCATGATAGCTCTGTTTGAAAAATATATGTGTTCGGGGGCCAGCACTGTGGTGTAGTAGGTTAAGCCACCGCCTGCAGTGCCCGTATCCCATATGGGCGCCGGTTCAAGACCCGGCTGCTCCACTTCCTATCCAGTTCTCTGCTATGGCTTGGGAAAGCAGTAGAAGATGGCCCAAGTCCTTCAGCCCCTGCACCCGCATGGGAGACCCGGAAAAAGCTCCTGGTTCCTGTCTTCGGATCAGCACAGCTCCGGCTGTGTGGCCAATTGGGGAGTGAACCAGTGGATGGAAGACCTCTCTTTTTCTTTCTCTCTCTCTGCTCTCTCTGTGCAACTCTGACTTTCAAATAAATAAATAAATCTTTTAAAAAACATATGTGCTCAAAAGTTTGTTTTCTGGGCCACTGGCCTTCACCTTCTTATATTACATATTCCTTTGAACATCTAATGAGAGCAGTAGACCCTATTCTCAGCAAATACACACATCAAGTACAATTTATATATTCTATCCACCTCCCCACCACACACAGAAGCATGAACACGATTTTGAACATGATTCTAGTGAATTCATAGTGTAGTAATGCCTGAACCCAAGGAGTAGGTAAGCTCCTTTAATAAGGCTCAGTGACTGCTTGGCTCTTCCACTTGCCATTTTATTTCCAAGTAGCTGCTGCTTCTCCTTTCTGTGTATTTCTGCCTCAAAATGCCTGCTGCTCATTATGTCAGCCTACTTGTATAACAGCATTTAGCAGCTTCCTAGGGTACAGATCTTCTTCTCACAAAAGTGTATATACTACACTACTTTCTAAACATATGCAACCTGGCAGACCATTGCAGGGGGTCCCACAGATTTTTGTCAGTTGAGAACACCTAGTCTAGGCCAATCACTATGGTCAGCACATCAGCATTCTTCAGGCGTGGGCCAAAATTCGGTGGAGGGGGCATCTTGTGCATAGCCAGGCTCCTCCTAGGTGCCTAAAAGATGAAGGTAGCAGAGTTGAGAGACCTAGTAGGCCACACCTCCTGAGTGAGATGGGAGATAGCAGACAGGGGCCATGGAAGATTCTACTTGGACACCATGAATAATGGAAGAGACCAGCCTGGTCTAGGGGCTCTCCCCATAGCAACCATTTCCAAACTTCACGGAAATCCTCAGCTCAGAGCTCTAGAGGGATTGTTCTGACTTCCAGTGAAAGGAATACTATTCCCCTTTCTGTTGGGGGACTTACCACTTTGGAAATGTGGGGGAGGGAGCAGGAAAGGAGCCTAAGGCATTTACTCAGGTCAAGCCCATGGTCATCTGTGCATGTAGGTTTTAGAGTGATCAACAGAGTGAGGTGCCTGAATGCAGGGGCTGAGAGGCTCTGGTATATTGGTGGAGGAGGTGGACAGCATGTTTCTCCCACCTCTTGATAGGATACTTGGGATGGGGCCACCTCTGCATCCCTCACACCTTCAGTCACCTGTGTAACAGCTCTTCTCTCTGCCCAGAGCTAAGCGTGCAAATATTCCAAACTGACCTGTGTCAACCGTCAGATTCCAGCAAGTCTACTGATCACTCAGCAATTGTTTGAGAACACTAACACTGTTTTTAAAGATAAAATAAACATGACAGAACTAGATATTTATGAAAAGTTTAAAAACATGTTTTTGCATGCAGCCAAGTACATCCAATTTCTATATGGGGAAAGTTAATATTTTGAACTTAATTTGGTCTGAGTAAAAAATTTTCAAATCTTGTCACATATCTTTTCTATCTTACAGACTTTCTTCTAAATGAAAAAGGCTTATTTAATTTTGTGGTAATATATGAATATTCCATGCTGAAGGGAGTCAATTAAATAAAACTGAAAAAAAAAGAAAACCTCTGTTTCAACTACTTACTTTCCTACTTGACAATCCACCCTGTATTCACAGTGTGAAGGTCTCACGAGTGAACACCAGTGGCTGAGTGGAAAAGTAGACAGAAATAGGACGTTGGGAGAAAAGAAGGGAAAATATTCCTGAGAGCTCTTCTCAATGGCTGGTAGTCCCAGAAGATGCAGCCCCTCCCTGATCATCACAGAATAAATACATACCCCCCGGGGGGGGGGCGGGGAAGGGGCCACATTCAACCTCTGCCATTAGCAAAGGCCAAAATGAACCGCAGGGCTCTACGCGGGAGACTGTCAGGGCGAGGGTGCAGGGGTGCGGGGGTGCGGGGTGGGGGAGGACTGGCTCCTGACGCACTTTCTGCCGCGGGGAGGGGAACTAGGGACCCGAGCCCACTGGTGACGTTTCAACCACGTGATCAGGAGCCGACGTGTGCAGAAGTCCCTCTGCTCCAGGTAGCAGCTCCCTGTTTCCGTAGAGGAAGGCAGACTTCAGACTGAGGGACAGAGGGGGCAGTTGCTCTTGCAGGTCGGTACCAGCCCGGGCCCCCCTGAGGTGGGGATGGTAACTGACAGCGGCGACGGAGGATCAGTCTGCTTTCCGGATCTCCCTATCCCCTCCCCCTTCAGCCTCATTCATTTTGGCGCAGAAAATTGTGTGAGTGTTGGGGGAGAGGTGTGAGTACCAGTGTCTTATTTCCCTGGAGAAGTGTGGGATTCTGGCAGAAAGAAATGTAAGGAGTCATCTCTCTCCCCGGGTGGCTACAAATCACGGCCCGTTGACCCATGGGGTCCGAGTGACAGAGGGCAAAGATCAGAGCAAGTGCACGACTGGATGCTCTCCACTCCTTTTCCGAAGCCTATTCGTTTGGTGCAGGCTTGGTGTGTGTGTGTGTGGGGGGGGGGACTCGAGAGGGATTAGGGGTTTTTAGAATGGGTACCAGTGGCATCTCCTACGAAGCCAGCGATCCCGCGACATCTGATGGAGGAGGAGGGAGGGGGCAGGGGACAGAGAGGATACAGTCTGATTCCCTTCAGGGCACTGGGAGGTGGGGCATAGTCCAGGACCCCAGGATATGGAGGGCGGACCCCACAACGGGTTCAGGCCTGAGTTCTCTGTATCTCTTTTCTCCTCTCCATCCATTTTGGAGCCGGAAATGGTGGGCTTCGGGGGAGTGGGGGGTGGTGAGCAGGTGCTATAGAAAAAGGGGACAGAGAGGAGGAACTGCTTCTGTCCTAGGGAAAGCTGAGAGATTATAGCATGAACAAAATGCCTAGAATATGTAAATAACGTCTATCCTGCGTTACAGGAAAATGTGGCTTTTCTGTGAATGTGGGAACTGAAGGGGTGGCAGGAGTGTTCTGGGCATTTCTGTCCTTCCCGCTGCCTCTGTCATCACCATTTTCAGAGCAGTGGTGCACTTTGTACCATCTGGTTGCCCTTGGGTGGGGGATTTGAAATGCAGAGATCTGAGTGCCACAGCATCTCCCTTCTGAACATCACTGTCTCGAACCTCACTCATTCTAGTGCAAGAAAAGACGGGATGGAAATTTGGGAGGAGGATTCAGACACAGGAACACCGTGGAGATAATCTTTCTTTCCCACTGACCAGTGATAGAAAAGCTATACCAGGGCAATCAGAGAAAGCAGAGGAAAGGGCCACAGGGTGGAAGGAGTAGCAAAAGTTTTGATAAATGGGATCTGAAAAGAGCCAGTGTCCCAGTGGCCAGTTACTTTCTCCATCCCTCATTCACCATCTGTCGCCATCCCTCTGCAGGTCTTCAGGTCTGTGGTTGTGGACACCACCCCCAGACAAGGATAGGAAACACTTGCCGTGTAAGTGCAGGTCTGTGGGAGAAGGTCACCAGGGCCCCTGGGGAAAAAGAGTGATTTAAGCTGGAGCAGAAGTTGGGGGGAGGTTAGTACGGGCAACCTCTCCTCCAATCCTCCCTCTTGTCATTTCAGGATAAATGATCACTGTCAGGACCCCGAGGGAATCCGATGTCTTTTGGCTGGAGAGAAGAGAGGGTAGAATCCAGAAGTGAGAGAGAGAAGGGAGGTGTGGCATCTGTGATATGAGAGTAGCCCTGAAATCTGAGAACCTGCCATGGTTCTGTTATGTCTCCAGTTTTGTAAGTTTTACAACTGCAGGCAAGAGGAAAAAGAAAATCACCCAGGATTCCTGCAAGGAATACTCAGTTAAACTTGGTGTGACCATAGCCAGGCCAGAGCCAAGTTGAGGGACCAATGGGCTCCTTACATTTCTCAGCGCATCCCTTCCCCCTTAAATGTAGGACAAGTACCTGTGGAAGTTTCTGCAGGGTTGGCTTATGTGGACATGGGGGGGGGGGGCGGGGTGTGGAGCAGGACTGGAAGATAGGATAGGATTGGAGGAACCGTAAGTCTGCAAGAGTAAGTATTAACAGGACCTGTGCTCCATCCATCAACTCCCTTAGCGTCCTGTCTTTGTCTCCTGGCACAGGCAAAGGAGGGAAAGTTTCAACATGGAAAAGTTCTACAAAGAAAAGGAAGGAAAGCCAGAAAACAAAGGAAACCTAGAGAATGAGGAAAATCCTGAAGATGAAGGAAGTACGGAAGACGAAGGAAATGCAGACGAGGAAAAGCTGAACTTGGAGAAGGGCGAAGGCCAAGGCCAGCTGGCGGAGGAGGGCGGGCCGGGCGCGGAGGGGCCAGCGGCCGAGGCGGCCAAGCCCCCCGCCGAGGGCCCGCCCGCAGCCCCAGCGCCGCCGCTGGAGAGCCCCGCACCGCCGAGAAGCGCCCGGCCGAAGACTATGTGCCCCGGAAAGCCAAAAGGAAAACGGACCGGGGCACGGACGACTCCCCCAGGGACTCGCACGAGGACTTCCAGGACCGGCACATGGGCAGCGAGGAGACGCTGCGGGAGTGCGCCGACGCGGCCAGGGCTCAGGAGGAGCTGAGGAAGAAGCAGAAGACGGGCGGTTTCCACTGGATGCAGAGAGAGGCTCAGGATCCGTTCGCCCCGAGGGGCCAGCGGGGTGTCAGGGGGGTCCGGGGCGGCGGGAGGGGCCAGAAGGACTTAGAAGATGTTCCATATGTTTAATGGCTTTGGCCTTCGATTCTGATTTCTTTGACGAGAATACTGCCGGCCCGTGCTTGCCCTGGCAGGCGTTTGCCGGGGCTGTGTGCTTCAACCTTAAACGCTGATAACTTTCCTTTAGGTGTCACTCTCGTTACCAGCAGCCTTTTGACCCACCTACAGTGCCCTGTCTTTTGGTAGAGGATTCCCACCCATGCGCATGGAGGAGATGTTCATGGCACATTGTAAAATTAGAATAAAAAACAGTTTTCAGAACCACAAATACAGTATCAGCCCATTTTTGAAAAAAAAAATAGATAGTACATCCATGCACAGGGAAAACTATGCTACTGGGTAGACCCAAGACAAATGGTTTTCTCTGCATGGTGGGGCTGTAAGAGATCATTCTTTTGTTTCTCATTTGTGCTTCTTCCCCTACAATCACGGGTTACTTCCATCATTAGAGAATAATAGAAGATAAACAAAATAGGAAAGCAATACATACTAGGCAACCAAACTATTCAATGAGCTTATGAAGACAGTTGGAGACACTTAAACTTCTTGTCACAACACAAGACTGTGCTACTTGAGGAATCAACCTGTCAGTCACTGCAGATGCATTACTGCAAGGGACAGCCTTGTCATCTGTGAAATGGAGATAAAACTTACCTCCCACAAGGGTAAATCAGATCAGATGGGGCACTGAGAACTGGCACTATGCTGGGCTGGCTCCTGCCCTTGGGGGAGGGCTGAGAAAGATCTCACTTGTACGCAGAGGTCAGAGGTCCAGGTAGCTGGGAGTTGAGTGTCTACTCTCCATGATCTGGGCAGTGCCACATCTGTTGGGTGGTATGCCCCCTCTCGGGGGTCCTGCACTCTCCTATGACCCCTGCTGCCATTGGTGGGCCACAGTCCTCAAAGGAATAAAGTCCCTTTGATTCTCCTGGAGTTCCTGGTAAGTTGCATCCCTACTATGTTCCCTTCTAAACTTTGGAGAATGTCCCTCTTCTCACTTTATAGTTGTGGTAACTCTGACATGAAATGTGGAAACATGCTTTGCAAATCTTATGTTGAGCATTATAATTACCCCCTGTATATTTTCTCTTTATTTTTCTTTTTTCCCAAAGAAGCATTTTATTTAAGGAATATAAATTCATGCATTTCATAAGTACAGCTTTAGGAATACAATGATTCTGTCCACCATACCTGCTCTCCCACCCACACTCCCACCCCCCTCTTCCTCCCTCTCCCATTCCCAGTCCCATTCGCCACTAAGATCTATTTTCAATTAAATTTATATACAGAAGACCAACTCTATATTAAGTAAAGAGTTCAACAATTTGCACACACACACACACAAACTGTTACTCAACATTCCAGAGAAGGGCTGTTCAAAGTCATTGCATCTCAAAATTAATTTCATTTTTTTAGAAACTTAATAACTTTAAAGAAGCACCTAAGAATGATACATCTTTTTGCAAGCACTTAGAGCTATAACTTAAGAAACATAAGAATATCCTCCATTTAATACATTAAAAGAAAATAATTCCTTGAGAACAAGTTTTACCATTAATTAAGGAAGCACCTAAGAAAACAAGAAATGGAGTTGGACACTTAGGCATAACTAAAACTTATGAGACATAAGAATATCCTCCACTTAATACACTAAAATAAATCTTTGAGAACAAGTATCACAGTTAACTCTCATAATCCAATACTTTGAGGACAGATGTCCTGCATGAGAAGTTAGTGCATAGTGACTTCTGCTGTTAATTTAACAATTAAATGCTCTTATGTATGACATCAGGATCACCCGAGGCTCTTGACTTGAGCTGCCTAGTCTGTGGAAGCCTTTTGAATCCACAAACTCTGTCAGTATTTAGACAAGGCAATAAGCAAAGTGGAAGTTCTCTCCTCCCTTCAGAGAAAAGTACCTCCTTCTTTGATGAATACTCTTTTTAAAGTAAAGGATTATCTTACTCATTTTGGCACCCCACAACACATAATAGATTATTTAAAAATACATACATTAATTACTGAGTCATAAGGCCTTAATTCTAGGCTCAGTTCTATGATTGAATACATAGCCGTGAGCATGGGATTTCATTCTTCAGCAACTGAAACTTGCCACTTCAAAAAGAACACAGCAGGAGAGGGATTATGCCACAATTCATTGCTCAATGTTTGTGCCATTGGATATAGTAGTGTTTTTCAAAGTTTGCTAGCTCCTGGTAGATCACCTGCATCAAAATCACCTATCCTGTTGAAAATGCAGAATCCAGGCTCCCACCTCAGAGCAATACTTCACAGTGATTTAGCTTCACAACACATGTGTTACCTGTGTGTGTGTACATAATTTGCTTTACTTCATTTTGACTTTTATCAAATGATACATGCGTGAAATTTTAAAAACTCCAGTATTCAAAAAGTTTGTTATCAGAAACTGAAGTCTGCCTTTCCATTCCACATTCCCACTCACCAGAGGCAACTGTCATAAACATTTTTGGTTTCTTCTGGTATTTACCTCCATATTTCTAAATAATATGTACATGCTGCTATTTCCTTTATTAGCTTTATTGAAATATAATTCATATACTATAAAATTAACCCTCTTAAAACATGTACAGTTCAGTGGTTTTTAGTAGATTAGCAGAGTTCTGAAACCCTCACCACTATCTAGTTCCAGGATATTTTCATTATCCTGAAAAGAACCCGCACACTCAATAGCACACAACATTGTGCCAATCCTTTGTGCCTGGAACACCTGGAAAGCAATAACATCATTTTATATCTCCATGGATTTGCCTGTTCTGAACATTTCATAGAAGTGGGAACATAGACCATGTGGCCTTTTGTGTCTGACTTCCTTAACTTTCCATTATATTTTCAAGGCTTATCCACCTCACAGTATATGTCATTGCTAAACATTTGTGTATAAGTTTTTGTGTATTAAGATGTTCCCAATTATCTTGTGTATGTATGAAGCTAGGAGTGGATTGCTGAGTCATATGATAATTCTGTTTAGCTTTTTGAGGAATAACCAAACTAGTTTTCTAAAGCAATAGTGACATTTAACAATCCCACCAGCAATGAGTTTTCCAATTTTTTCATACCCTCACCAACACTTGTTATTGCCTGTATTTTTTGCGAAAGCAGTCTTAGTGGGCATGAAGTGGAATCTTACCATGGATTTTATTTGTATTTTTCTAATGACTAATGAGATGCAGCGTGTTTTTATGTGCTTGTTGACCATGTGTATGTCTTCTTTGGAGAAATGTGTATCCAAATTTTTTGCTCATTTTTAACTTGGACTGATTTTCTCTTTATTGTTGAGCTGTGTTCTTTGTTTGCTCTGGCTACATGTCTGTTATCATATATATAAGTTTTGATTACTATTTCTTGCATATTAATTCCAATTTTTATCTATTAACTCTCTGATATGATAATACAGTAATTCTTTCTTGCCATAGGAATCCTCACTATGTATTGCCTGCTCCCCCCACCCAAATAGCTTTACCACATATAATATGTCAGGCAAATGTGATAACCACTACACTACGGAAACCACATATAATGTGTATTCTAACTAGCATCTCATGACTCTGTTACTAAACTTTGAGGATCATCTGTGTGTTTGTAGTGTTAGACAAAGCTTATGCTGAGGTAGCTAGCAACTCCACAACTGCAGTGACTTAACACAACAAAGGTTTATTTTTTTTTCAAGCTTCTTGAATGTTGGAGAGACGCTCTGCTCCCCATAGTCTTTCAGGTATCCAGATTAACTGTGATATCACTGAAGCAGAGGAAAATACTGCATGGAGATTTCATACTCATTTTTCTACAGCATGGCTTGAGACTTGACGTAAGTTGCCATTATTCACAGTCCGCTTCTTCCTATTTCTAGTTCTTTTAATTCTGACCAGCAAATGTGAGAGAGGTGTTATTATTCCCTGTATATAGGTGACTGAACCTAGGCTCAAAGAGGATAAGTCACTTGTGCAATGTCACATACCAGTGAAGGGAAGAGCCCAGATTAGGACCTAGGTTCATCTGGTTCTGATGCAAGGATTTGAATTTTATCTTCACCTTGTCCAACCAGTTCTTTAGAATGTCGCAAAAGTGGTAATGTTTTCTCAGATGACATACCTAAACAGAAAACCCCATAATGACATTTATTATTCCACTGTCAGTGCCTTAAAAAGGCACTTTCCCCCCAAGTCACAACATGACTGAACTGATCCCCAACTCATGAGCCGCATCTCCATGAATATGGGTGTTCAGAAAGGTGAAAGCACCCTTTTCTCTTGATTTGTAGGACTGCAAGCTCCCTTAGCTTGGCGTCTCTTATACTTTGGGGCCTGGACTAACTTGAATAACAGATACAGACCTGAAGTCACCACAAAGACTCCAAAACAGGTCCAAGTACAACCATGGCCATTCTAGGATCTGAGCAAGGTGGCTGCAGAGGGGGTTATTTTCCCATATATATGCCCACCTCAGTTGTTCGGCTGACTGCTTCATTGGACACTGAGAGAAGGATTCAACCCTCCTACCTTAAATCCAAGTTATCTGGCCAAACCCAGATTGAAGCAACCATTGACAAAACCAGGAATTTTAAATTGCATGCCAAGGAGTTTTGTTCCCACCCCTACAAAAGTCTTCTACACATCCCAAATGGAAAGAGGAATGGTAAAATGCAAAGATTTATGACTGAAAATGAGAAGAGTTCTTGTCACTGGAGACTATTGAATCTCTTCCTTTTTTTATTTGACAGGTAGAGTCATAGAGAGTGAGAGAGAGACAGAAAGGTCTTCCTTCCATTGGTTCACTCCCCAAATGGCCGCTATGGCCAGTGTGCTGCGCCGATCCAAAGGCAGGAGCCAGGTGCTTCCTCCTGGTCTCCCATGCGGGTGCAGGGCCCAAGCACTTGGGCCATCCTCCACTGCCTTCCCGGGCCACAGTAGAGAGCTGGACTGGAAGAGGAGCAGCTGTGACTAGAACCCGGTGCCCATATGGGATGCCAGTGCTGCAGGCGGAGGATTAACCAAGTGAGCCACGGCGCCGGCCCAACTATTCAATCTTTTCATCCATCCATGTTGAGCCAATAGGCCATGGTCAATATTGCTAAGCATGACCATATAATAAGGGATATCTACTTTATTCTCACACATACAGGGAACCTTAAATTGAATATAATATTTAAATTATAAAATAAACAAGGCACTGTCCAGTTTCAGCTCCGAATAGAAAGCTGAAAAAAGTTACAGATTCAGAAAAAGGGAAAAGTAAAATAAACTGCAAACATGCATTTTCTTAAAACCATCAGAGGACTGAGCTCACAGGCAAACCATTATCCCAATATCTAAAGAAAAACACATAGAGGGAAAAATAATACCCCAGTATGTATTTACCCAGAATAGATACTATCAAATACCATGTAGGCCACTAAGAAAACTGAACTAGAAATGACTAATGGACTGCCGGAGGGCTAGCATGCAAGTGGTTGAAGTCCCTGAGCGCCCCAGGTGTCAATGGTCTTTCACTGTCTTTCAGGCTTTACTCCAGAAACACCACTAAGTGTTCCCAGGGAATATCAGTGAGAACCTTAGAGAGCAGGCCTCAGTTTTCAATAAGAGAGGAAAATAGCAGTCACTGCGAAAAATTCAACTAGACTTAGCCCCCTAGTAAAAAGAAGTCCTAATATGGAGAAAGGATGACAAAATTCACACCCTGAAGTTACTGGAAGAAACCCACTGTCACTGGGGAAAGGAAACAGAAAAAAACCCAAGGCTCTATGAGGGGAAGGGGTCAGGTATGTGTGCTAATCCCAGCTTTACCCTGGGGGAGAGGCATGAACACATGCAATGGCTACACCACCTAAACTTAGATAATGAGTTCCTGCTAAGATGAAGACTTGATCAGCTCATCAAAGAATGCCCTTTCTGCTTCCGCAATGATGCTAACGAACACTGAGTAAAACTCCCAGTGGAGTTCAGTAAGAGACAGATTCTTTCTGAGAAGCATCACAGAGGGAAAATGCAAAGCCGGGTAAGAAGACTCAGTGCCCAATGGCAGGAAAACATCAAAGTTCACCTAACTTCTGACTAGATTAAAGCGAATCTCCACACTTAAAAACTTAGCGGAGGGAAAGACATGGACATACCCAGGAATAAAATCTACTTCAGTAGTTATTACCTTATAAGCATCCCGCTTGCAAGTAAACATAATGTGAAATACAAAACACAAGAAAATACAACATTCTGAACAGAAAGGCAATCGTCAGGATCAGAATCAGATATGATACAGATCTTGGAACTATCTGGTGGAGACGTTAAAATGACGACAATCCACTCCCCAGTGAAATAGGTGAAAGTTATCTTTTATGAAAAAAAAATACAATAACTTAAAAATCTTTGTAAATGGTCCTAAACACACACAGCAAATGAAGAAACATTTCTTCAAGAAAGTCTAAAGCTTAATAAGAACAAAGAGAACATGAGGCATTTGAGCCAAGATTCTCTCCTTCCCCACCCACAAGATCAGCATGATGAAAACACTCCAGAGTGGTGTGATCAAGAGCACAGGTGTATCTTCCCCACAAGCTCATACTTGGAGAGTCTCAAACTCTTTCTAGTAGAGACAGAACTTCTCATCGTGCCTTGAGCTCTCTGTTGCAGAGGCTAAGTTCTGGGTAAGAGCGGCTAAAAGGTGAAGCCTCCTTTCTGTCCAGCCTGTGCCCATTAGAAAGAGTTCTGAGAATACTGAGGCACCTATTGTCTGGGAGAGGCAAGCTGAAAAGATCTAAAAAGGTAATGCCCACCCTTACTCAAGAGTCCAGTTCCCAAAGCAGGAGTGTCACTCAGGCAGAACTGTGCTACCATTCATTGTCCTAAAGGATCCTTGAAAGATTCTAGAACTAGTAAGTAAGTTCACTGAGGTCTCAGGATAAAAGGTTAATTCCTCAATTGTATTCCAATATACCAAAAATGATTAATTGGATTTTTTAATTATTTATTTTATTTGAGAGGTAGAGTTACAGACAGTGAGAGGGAGAGACAGAGAGAAGGGTCTTCCTTCCTTCCTTTGGTTCACTCCCCAAATGGCCACAATAGCCGGAACTGTGTCGATCGGAAGCCAGGAGCCAGGGGCTTCTTCAGGGTCTCCCATGCAGGTGCAGGGGCCCAAGGACTTGGGCCATCTTCTACTGCTCCCCCAGGCCATAGCAGAGAGCTGGATTGGAAGAGGAGCAACCAGGACTAGAACCGGCGCCCATATGGGATGCCGGCTCTGCAGGAGGAGGATTAATCTACTGCGCCACAGCACTGGCCACACGATTGGAATTTGAAATTCAAAAAATAACTTTACAATAGCACCAACGAATGGATCACTTAGGTGTGACTCTAACAAAATATGAGCAAGATTTATTTGCTTAAAGCAGTAAAACTCATAAAAAGAAATGAAAGAAGACATTTTAAAAGGGAAATATGTTTCGTATTCATGGACTGGAAGAGCCAACATTGTTAAGAATTCAGTACCCTTTAGTTTTATGATCATCACCGCGATAATGATCAGATGAAGATGTTTTTGTTCATTTTTGTAAAGAGCAACAAGCTAATTTTAAATAAAAAGTCAAAGAAGCCAGAGTGGGACCAGCATTGTGGTGCAGTGGGTTTAGTTGCCGCTTGTGACTCTAGCATCTCACATGGGATACTGGTTTGATTCCTGGCTGCTCTGCTTTTGATGTAGCTCCTTGCTAATGTGCCTGAGAAAGCAGCAGAACATGATCCAAAGACTTGGGCCCTTCCTTCCCATGTGGGAGGCCAGGATGGAGTTCCTGGCTCCTCCTGACTTCTCCTTGGCCCAGTCCTGGCTGTTGTGGACATTTTGGAATCAGAAGAGATAAGATCTCTATGTCTGTCTGTCTCTCTCTCCCTCTCTCTCCCTTGCTGTGCCTTTCAAATCTTTTTTTTTTTTTTAGAAAAAGAAACTAGAATAACTAAAATATTCTAAATAAAGAAGGGCAAAGTTAGAGGACACACACTATCAAATTTCAAGACTACATTAACCAAGACAGTGTGATAACATAAAAATAATCAATCAAAGATCAATGGAACAGATAAGAGAGCTCAAAAATACACCAACACAAATATAGTCTACTGATGTTTGATAAATACACAAAGGTAATTCAATGGAGAAAGAATGTTCTTTTCAACAAATGGTAGTGGAACAAGTAGAAATCCATCTGCAACAAAAGTGAACCTTAATCCCATATTTAATGTCCTATGCAAAATAATTCAAATATGTCATAAATCTGCATGTCAAACAATAACATTTATAGAAGAAAACAAGAGAAACATCTATATTACCATTTGTCTTCATGATGAATTTGTAGATATAATACTAAAAGCTAACAGCTTGAAAACTTAGACATCATAAACATTAATTGGTTTCATTCTATGGGAGACACTGTTATAGGAAGGGAAATGCAAGCCACAGAGAGGAAGGAAATATTTGCAAGTGACATATCTGATAAAGGGGCTTTATACAGAAGAAATACATGACTCTTAGAAAGGAAAGGAAGAGTGATGGAGAAAGAGGTAGAGGGAGAGAAAGATTGATTTCTCATCTGTTTGTTCACTCCCCACATAGCCCCAATGACCAGGGCTGGACAAGGCTGAATCCAGGAACTAGGAACTCCATCTGGGACTCCCACATGGGTGGTAGGGGCTCAAGTACTTGGGCCACTTTCTAATATCTCCCAGGTGCATTAGCAGGGAGCTGGATCCATAGCAGAGCAACTGGGACTGTAACTGGCACTCTGATTTGGGGTGCTGGCATTGAAGACAGTGGCTTAACCTCCTGAACCACAACACCAGTCCCAGGAGGAATAAATGACTCTTGAAATTCAGGAAGAGAAAAGCAATCCCCAGGAAAGGATAATGAGGAGGAAAGACATGAACAGAAATTTTATCCAAGAATGTATGCAGCTGACAATGCACACATGAAAACATGTCTAGCATACTTAGTAATGAGGGAAAGACACAATAAAACCACAATTAGATAATACTGAGCTCTTATTAGAATGGCATAAAATGAACAAACAAAAAATGCAAAATGAAACAATAGCAAATGCTGGTGAAAACATGGGCCAAAAAGAATTTTCATTCATTGCTGGTGGAAATGCAAAATTTTGCAGCCAGCTCAAAGAACGTCTTGGCAATTTCCTACAAAGTTAAACAAAGAATTACTACTCAGTCCAACCAATCCCACTAGATGTTTACCCAAGAGAATTTAAAACTTATGTTCTCACATAAACAGAAATGTTCATAGCAGTTTTATTCATAATTGACAAAAAGCTGGGAATACACCAGGTATTCTATAGTGAAAACTAAACAAAAAATGATATCTGAACAATGTGCTACTCTTCACTCATTGAAAAAAAAGCCTATTGATTCATTTTATGCTGCTCAATGTATTTTGCTAAGTAAAAGAAGCCAGACTCAAAGGATGTACATTACATCACTCTATTTATATGATGTTGTGAAATGACTGATCTATAGGGATAGAAAATGTAGGTTGTCAGGGGGTAAGGATAGGGAAAGTAGTTGATTTCAAATAAGTCACACAGGAAATGTTTTAAGGTGACAAAACCCTTGTGTATAATACTTTGGTGATTGATATATGAGTGCATCAAATTCCATAGAACTGCATAACACAATGGGTGACTCTTGACCTATATCAGCTAAAAAAATATGTGGCAGTTTGTAAGGGAAACTAAAATGGAAAATGTAGTATAGAGAAAAAATCACTATATTACAAATGTATGACATAATTACACTGGAAATGGTGGGGGGGAATGAGCTGCATCTAGGTTGTTTTGGAAAACATTGTTTTGACTGGATACTCTAAGACTCGTGAGAGAACTGTACATAAATGCTATACTCTGGTTGAGAAGTTTGTTTCTCAGAGGATACATAATAGCTATTTGTAAGCTATTTTACCTATATACTAGGACAAAATAAACTGGAGTTAAGAACTAGGTTTCTCACTGTCAGAGAGAGAAGTGAAAAAAAAAATAAGCAAGAGGTAGGAAACCTAAACGGATAGGGCTATAATTTGAATGTTTGTCCCACAGAATTCATATATTGGAAAACTTAATCCCCAAAGTCCTACGTTAATTAGGAAGTTGGTCCTTTAGGAGGTGATTGGGTCATGGGGGCTCTGCCCTCATGAGTGGATTAGTCCATTCACAGATTAATGCATTTTAGAGGGAATGAGCGAGTTATCACGTGAATGGGCCAGTTATAAAAGCCTTTTTGGGGGCTGGCGCTGTGACTCACTTGGTTAACCCTCCACCTGTGGCGCCAGCATCTCACATAGGCATCAGGTTCTAGTCCCAGCTGCTCCTTTTCCAGTACAGCTCTCTGCTGTGGCCCGGGAGGGCAGTGGAGGATGGCCCAAGTGCTTGGGCCCCTGCACCTGTATGAGAGACCAGGAGGAAGCACCTGGCTCCTGGCTTCGGATCGGTGCAGCGCTGGCCATAGCAGGCATTTGGGGAGTGAACCAACAGAAGGAAGACCTTTCTCTCTGTCTCTCTATCACTGTCTATAACTCTACCTGTCAAAAAAAAAAAGCGCCTTTTTGACCATCTCTCACGGGCCCCCTTGCTGTGTGATGTCTTGTACCATCTCAGAACTGTACCTACAGTAGCAAGAAGACCCTCATTAATTGTGGTCCCTTGACTTGGATTTCCCAGATTCTAGACCCATGAGTTAAATAAGACTTTATTATTTATAAATTACCCAGTCTTGAGCATTCAGTTATAGCCACTGAAAACAGACTAAGACAGGTATCTGTGATAATGGCATAAACTCAATATGTCAGTATGAACTTAGGTATGTGTATACAGAAAAATAAATGCAGGTATGTGTGTATATAGTTCAGTATACACATTATCTCCTTGCTCTATCAGAAGAGATATAGAACCCAAGATACCTCAGGAACAACCAGTGCACCCAGAACCCAGATTTAATTACTAAATATAATAATCCAATAGAAGCCAGGATTCCCAAGAGAAACGGTTGATCAGTGGTTGGGAAAAGGAAACTACAAAATGAACCTGGGACATCTTAAAGTGCCAGAAAGCAAAGAAACAAAAAAGAACAGCAGTATGGCAACCTGAAAGAGCTCTCAAAGGCTGAGGCTAGAGTAGTGTAAGCAACACCAGCAAATAATGACAGTACTGAATTATAGCCCAAAGAATTTAAAATCCGTGAATCATATCGATGAAAACAAACAAATGTGAGTGATGAAGGATAAAAACTTTCTTACAAAGTAATTTGAAATGCTAAATGTAGAAAGAATGAGAAGTATAAAAAGATCACCATCAGGCCGGTGCTGAGGCTCAATAGGCTAATCCTCCGCCTGCGGTTCTAGTCCTGGTCGGGGCGCCAGATTCTGTCCCGGTTGCCCCTCTTCCAGGCCAGCTCTCTGCTATGGCCCGGGAAGGCAGTGGAGGATGGCCCAAGTGCTTGGGCCCTGCACCCGCATGGGAGACCAGGAGAAGCACCTGGCTCCTGGCTTTGGAGGGTGAACCAATGGCAAAAGGAAGACCTTTCTCTCTCTCTCGCTCTCTCTCTCTCTCTCTCACTGTCCACTCTGCCTGTAAAAAAAAAAAAAAAAAAAAAAAAAAAAAAGATCACCATCAGGTCAATTGTTAAATCAACAGCAGCACTTGCTCCCCGTATAGGACCTCTGTCCTTAATGTGTTGTACTATGAGAATTAATGGTAAAACTAATCTTCAAACAGTACTTTATACTTTGTGTGTCTGTGTGGGTGCAAACTGTTGAAATCTGTACTTAGTATAGAGTTGATCTTCTGTATATAAAGATAATTAAAATGAATATTAATGAAGAATGGGAGAGGGAGTAGGAGATGGGATGGTTTGTGGGTGGGAGGGAGGTTATGGGGGGAAAACCGCTATAATCCAAAAGTTGTACTCTCAAAATTTATATTTATTAAATAAAAGTTTTCTACAAAAAAAGATCACCATCAGAAAACCACAGTAGTAACTGCTGCGGCAAAATCCACAGGATATTTGCATAGTTTGAAATTATCTTCCCACAAATATTTATTCATTACTGTGGTTGTGTTCAGACACATATCCACAAATTGTTTGATAGTACTTCCTCCAGGAGGTAGAGTTGCTTATAGCAAACAGGGTATGAAAAGGGAAAAATAGCAGACAACACATCCAAGTTAACACCACCAGTGATAAGTTGTGCCAATGCACCTGGGAAAGCAATGGAGGATAGCCCAAGTACATGGGCCCCTGCCACCTACACGGGAGACCTGGATGGAGTTCCTGGCTCCTGACTATGTCTAGCACAGATACGGCTGTTGGGCTATTGGGGCCACTTGGGAGGTGAACCAGGAGTTGAAAGATTTTCTCTCTCTCTCTCCTTCACCCCCTCCTTTTAAATAAATGAATAAGTATTTTATTTTGAAAAGAATCTCCTTGCCACAATCATCCACAATGTGTGCAGTATTTAGCTGGAAGCTCAGTCAGTGGGTAGAATTATGCAGAAGAGCCAGTTAAGTATAGAAGGTATGCTTCAAGTTAAATTCATTTATCTGGATGTAGATATTAGCAGACATTTGCTTGGAGTGTTATCAAATAGCTTCAAGTGGGAGTTGTTCAGAGGGAAACTTTAGCTATTTGTGATAAGTTAAGGAGATAGTGGGAAGGTATAATTCCCTATGATTTTTGTGGCTAAGGTCAGGGACTCGATTAAGATGCAGAAAAGAGGGAGTAGGAGAGACTTTCCAGCTTCCAATGTACATCCAAGATGTAGAAAAGGGGGAGCAGAAGGGCCCTTCCTGCTCAAGCAGCATACATCCTATGTTCAAAAATCTCACAAGGACTGGCTTCTTGCAATTTTGCTTGTTTGTGCCCTTAGTCTGGTTACCTTTGAGTACAATGTTACAAAATCCACTTTCTCAGAATAGTCCATGAAAAACAAGCTGAAGCATGTAAACTGTTTCAGCTTTTCTGTGCTTGTTCCTGTACCTAATTGCGACACTATTGGTTATGTAGCCAATGGCTACACCAAAGAGTTTGCAAGATTTGTGAAATTTACCAACATGAAATTTGCAGAACACACTGTTGTGTCATTTGATAGGAGCGATGGTCAAAGAGTTTATTATTTCTTGAGCAGAAAAAAAATCTAACTAGAAATCAGCCAGGCTCTATGTTTACCACTTGCACCAAAATGTGGGTAAGATACCCTCAGTTGTGCAAAGTGATAGACTGTTCTGAATCAGCTGGTGCCCCAAAGGGGTAAATCATCTCAGATGGAAGCTGCCTGATTCCAAACTATGTAGTTAAACCTTCGGATTCGAAACAGATTTTGCCATGCTAGGAAGGATGTTTTCAAGCCATAGAGTGTGTTAGAGAAGAATAGTCAACTCAAGTTTTACCTGATGAGATTCATGCAGGAGGAGTTGCTGAATATAGAATCTCAGAACATAAGACTATGCAAGTGACTTATAAAGAGAACATAAAAGGCACTCTTGTGGATGGCACAGTCTTGTAGAAGAGGTTCCTGGATAGTCCAGAATGGTAAAGTGCTGCCTCCTTTCTTCTCTTACATAACCTGGAGAATTTTGGTCTTCAGAACTATCTTCAGTGCCTTGGTGCACAACAACAGGACATTGACTGGTTCAGAGCTACAGAGTGGCTACTCTTCAAAAGTCATTGTTAAAATTAATGCATGCACCTTTCTCTTTCTTTTGTCTTTTTTTTTTTATAGAGTTTTTACTTCAATAGAAGTGAACTACTTGTGTTTAAAATTTGGTGTGATTGACTTAACTTCAAAGATAGCTGAGTGTTACTCTGATGCACTGAACTTTCCCCAGAGCAAAGGTGAGGATGAAAGTTTGTAAGATGACTTCATCTCTCTCATGAGTATTTAGGAAAACAGGGTCCATATCCTTTATCAATAGCTCCATAAAAGCAGTAAGAGTTGCTGAGACTACATGTAAGCAGCATAAGCATAAACAGAAGAAGGGACAATGTGTAGTCAGAAAGAAGGATTGTCTTGGAGCCAATTGGCAAAGAGCTCTCCCCGAGTCTCAAATGTTTATGAGCGATACACATTGAACATTGAAGAATCGTGAAAGAAGCACAAGAGCTGGAGCCTGATCCTTTATCCTCATTCCCACTCTATAGCTATCATTTATCTGGTTAGATACAACCTTCTCCCCACCCCCGACACTTACACACACACACACACACACACACACACACAAAAGAGGGAAGGTACAAGATACACTACATGAGAGGTGAAGATCTTACGTGCAGCAATAACAGAGGAGGGAGAGATAACTTCCGGCTGGGGTGGCTTCAGAAGCAGGGTGATGAGGGTCACACTTTTTCTTTATTTAAAAGGCAGAGTTACACACAGGGGGAGGGGGAGAGAGAGAGGGGGGGGGGAGAGAGAGAGAGAGAAAGTTCTTCCATCCACTGGTTCACTTCCCTGAATGTGCACAACAGCCTGAGCTGGACTGGTCTGAGGCTAGGTGCCAGGAGCCAGGAGCTTCTTCTGGGTCTCCCACATGGGTTCAGGGGTCCAAGCACCAACGCCATCTTCTACTGCTTTCCCAGGCCATAGTAGAGAGCTGGATCAGAAGAGGAGTAGCTGGGACATGAACCAGCACCCATATGAGATGCCTGTGCCGTAGGCAGAGGCTTAGCCTACTATGCCACAGCACCAGCCCGGGACACACTTCTAAGATTGAGTGGGATCAAGGTATAGGAGGAAGAAGGACATAATCAGGAGGACTAAATGAGGAGCAAGGACAGAGGGAAAAAAATGCAGCATACTGTGCCTCAAGTGCAAGTGCGTTTTGGATGAAGCAGAGAAGTGTATGAGAAGACTGGGAATGTGTGTCCTGAGGCTCCATTACAATGAAGGGAGATGTAGTGATTAGGAGTATGGGATTTATTTCATTTGTGATGGGGACGCCATTCAGGGTCTCGGAACAACAGAACGAGAGTTGAAAGCCGTGAAGAGGGGCTGGCACTGTGGCACAGCGGGTTAAAGCCCTGGCCTGAAGTGCCAGCATCCCATATGGGCGCCAGTTCTAGTCGCAGTTGCTCCTCTTCCATTCCAGCTCTCGGCTATGGCCTGGGAAAGCAGTAGAAGATGGCCCAAGTCCTTGAGCCCCTGCACCCACGTGGGAGACCCGGAAGAAGCTCCTGGCTCCTGGCTTTGGATCGGCACAACTGCAGCCATTGTGGCCATCTGGGGAGAGAACCAGCGGATGGAGGACCTCTCTCTCTCTCTCTGTCTCTACCTCTCTCTGTAATTGTCTTTCAAATAAATAAAATAAATGTTATTAAAAAAAAAAAGAAAGCAGTGAAGAGTGAAGTTCAGCTTGATGGCCATGTGAAAGTGGATTACAGGGGCCGAGAGATGTGTTGAAGGCAGGGGCAGGTAGTCTAGATATGAAGCAATAAGGGCCTAAATCTGTGCATATGTGTTCACAGCAGCTCTCTTTACAATTGCTACAAACTGGGGCTGGTGCTGTGGTGGAGTAGTAGGCAGCACTCAAGTCCTTATTCCTTGAGGACAAGTAGAACACAATGTGAGAGAAAGTGCCCTCCCTCTCCACTCTGTCATCAGAAGCCCTTTCCTCACAAGCAGGCACAACCACCTCTATCTTTTCCATAAACTTAAGTGTTCATAAAGAATGTCTGAAGAGGGGCCGGCATTGTGGCGTAGTGGATAAAGCCACCACTTGCGGCACCAGCATCCCATATGAGCACTGGTTCAAGTCCCGGTTGCTCTGATTCTGATCCAGCTCTCTGCTTCTGGTTTGGGAAAGTGGCAGAAGATGGCCCAAGTGCTTGGGCCCCTATGCCAATGTTGGAGACCTGGAACAAGCTCCTGGATTCTGGCTTCAGATCGGTGCAGCTCTGGCCATTGCAGCCATCTGGGAAGTGAACCAGGAGATGGAAGAGATGGAAGACCTTTCTCTCTGTCTCTCCCTGTCTCTATGACTCTCAAATAAATAAATATTATATATATTTAAAAATTGTCCTCAACTAGGAATAACTCAAATGTTTCTCAGCAGCTGACTGGATAAATAGATTGTGGAATAGTTATATTCCAAGTAATGGAATATAACTCAGCAAAAGAGAAAAAACTACTGAAATATGAAATAACTCAAATGGACATAATGTTTAGGACATTATGTTGAGTGAAAGGAATCAGTTTCAGAACTATGGGAATGGGGACTAGATCAACAATTGCCAGAGTTTAGAGAAGTGGGGTAGGATATGACTACACAACAGAAGCAGCATAAAAGAGTTTTTCAGGGTGATTGAATTGTATTCTAATTGTGGTGGTTCTTAAAGAAATCTATAGAACCTGGTAGAACCGTACACACACAGAGAGTCAATTGTGCTATTAATAATATATATATATATATTGAAAGATCAGAGTTGTTCCCCACTATATGATAACATCCGAAGGAGTGGAAACATCTAGTTGGAGACAATGATTAAATCTTTATAACTTCCTAGCTATATTTGTATTAAAACATGTAAATAATAGAAAATTTATTCAACAGTGCAATAAATTCTTCATACTTAAATATAAATTATAAAACATTAAGGCAGTAAAAATAATTTTCCTATCCTTCCTGCTCCCTGGTGAGCTCTATTTTTGGCTGAAGCGTCCTATTGTGACCCCCTGGACAACAGACAGCAGCTGGTTCCACTGGTCAGATTGCCATTCCAGGCACCACCACATCTCCAAGTACTAGTGGATTCTGGGTTGCAGAGACATCACTTTCTGCTTTTTTTTTTTTTTAAGATTTAGTTATTTATTTGAAAGTCCGAATTACACATAGAGAGAAGGAGAGGACTTTCTATTTTTTTAAAGATTTATTTATTTATTTGAAAGTCAGAATTACACATAGAGAGAAGGAGAGGACTTTCTATTTTTTTTTTTTTATTTTTGACAGGCAGAGTGGACAATGAGAGAGAGAGAGACAGAGAGAAAGGTCTTCCTTTTGCTGTTGGTTCATCCTCCAATGACCGCCGCGGCTGGTGCGCTGTGCTGATCCGAAGGCAGGAGCCAGGTGCTTTTCCTGGTCTCCCATGGGGTGCAGGGCCCAAGCACTTGGGCCATCTTCCATCGCACTCCCTGGCCACAGCAGAGAGCTGGCCTGGAAGAGGGGCAACTGGGACAGAATCTGGCGCCCCCACCGGGACTAGAACCGGGTGTGCTGGCGCCGCAAGGCGGAGGATTAGCCTTTTGAGCCACGGCGCCGGCCGGACTTTCTATTTTTTTAAAGATTTATTTATTTATTTGAAAGTCAGAATTACACAGAGAAAGAAGAAGAGGGAGAGAGAGAGAGAGAGAGAGAGAGAGAGAGAGAGAGAGAGAGAGAGAAAGGTCTTCCATCTGCTGGTTCACTCCCCAATTGGCTGCAATGTGCTGATTCAAAGCCAGAAGCCAGGAGCCTCTTCTGGATCTGTCACATGGGTGCAGGGGCCCAAGCACTTGGGGCATCTTCTTCTGCTTTCCCAGGCCATAGCAGAGAGCTGGATTGGAAGAGGAGCAGCTGGGACTTGAATTGGTGCCCACATGGGATGCCAGCACTGCAGACAGTGGCTTTACCTGCTCTGCCACAGCACCGGCCCTATCACTTTTTATTTTAAACTAATTTTTTACAGCAATGATGTTCTCTGTGCTTTATGATCATGATAATTATGCACATCGATAGTTCTTTTTTTAATGTAACACAAAGATACCAGAATATCTGAAAAGCTCCATGAAAGAATGAAAATTCCACGTGCTAAAAAAATGAAACAATCAATGGTGAGATACAGGAAACTCTCTCCTCTCTGAGTGTTTCATTAGAAGAGTTAATTCTCTACAAATGTATCTTTTTCACAACAGCAAAATGCTTCCTTACAAAGTATATCTTTGAGTCTCCCAGAAAAAGTTCACTCTGTGAGAAGCATGCTTTTGGACTTAGCTGATTTAGCAAGGCACTAGAACCTACAGAAGACATGAGGGGAGGGAGTCAGTCTGTAGCCTTCTTTTGAAATCCAAGTGGAAGCCACCAGCAATCATCAATGGAAAGATAAGACATCTAACACTTGATAACCTGAATTCAGCCAGAGAGAGTAGTGGATTACTTAAACAAAATTGCTAGCAACAGAAAACCTGGCCTCCTTCCACAGCTATATTCAGGAGTCAATTTTTAAAGGTGTCTTAATAAGATTTGAAAAAATGTGAACCCATCATTATGTTGTAAATAGTCATTTCATTTGTAGTCACCAGAAAACTTAATTTCTTAGAAATTAATGTAATTCATTTGTCCTGTATATACCTTACGAGGCATCCCGTTTTAAAACATCATTCTTTAAAAGTACTACAGAAAACTACTCAACGAGACTAGAAAATCACTCTCTCACCCTTTTCCAGCACCCCCCCCCCCCATTCGCCTGGATCTAACTACCTTTCCCCATTTTAATGATGTGTAGGATTCCAGGGGAATTGGTGGACTTTGGGGCCTTGGAGAGGGCGATGTGGACGTTTGGGAAGCAGGAGAAAGAGATGATTCTGCAAAGCAGGAGAAATGGCCAATTATCCCTGAAACTGTGATCCTCCCTGGTAATCTGAGAAAGGTAAATAGATACCCCAGGGCAAAGATACCGGTTTTATTGTCTCTCATTGGCAAATACGGAAAAAGATTGACACCATCAAGTGGAGGGAATGCAGGGGCGGGGCGGCAGTGGTGATGGGAGTGGTAACTGAGGAGTGCAGCTCATTGATGACGCGACGCTCACGTGACCAGGAGTCGACGTGTGCAGAAGTCCTTCTAGTCCAAGGGCCTGTTTCCCTGTAACACCTCCCTATTGCTGGAGAAGGAGGAAAGTGCTCCAGGTCCTTTCAGGTCAGTGTAAAGGTGGGCGCTGACCTGGAGACCCTGGGGGCCCATTTGGCAGAGAGCGGAAAAGGAGCGGGGCCGCCTGGCCGTGCTTTCCCTACACGACTGTTCTGCCAAACACCCGTTTTCTGCAAGGATTTGGGATTGTTTGTTGGGGGATGGCGGGTGGCGAGGTAGAAGGAAAGCTAACTGCGGGTCCGGAGGGTCGTGGAAACAATGTGGGCAAAACTTGCCTCTCCCATTCCCTGCTGGCCGGCTAACGGCGGGCAAGGAGAGGGCGGGGTTGCCATAAAAGGAGAGAGAGGATGGGGACGTGGGAAACTTTAGATCCACGAGACCGAGAATCGTGAAAGGGAGTCTTGATCCCAGCACTGGCCTTTTCATTAAGCACTCCTGTCTGTTTGCAGGACTGTGGTCTTTTGGGCGCGCCAGAAATCGAGGTGAGGGAAGCGGGAGGAGAATCCGCTGGATCCCTGCAGGTCAGTGGAAGGGTGCAAATACTTCAGCTCCCTTTGGGTGAGGGTGGAAGTCCGGATGACATCAAAGTACGTCCCAGGGCACCCGCAGCCTCCCCCCCCCCCCTTCGGGAGTAAGCGCCGCCGCCGCCGGAGGCCTGTGCCGACTCGGCAGCGGAAACGGGGCGGAGGAAGGGGAGGCTGAAGACACGGGGCGGGGTGGGGGTAAGGAACGAGGGGAAAGCCACAGACTGGAGCCGCCTTCTCAGCTGAGAGGCTGGAGGTTAGGGTGGCTTGAGAAAGCTTGAAAGGGCGGGAGTGTTAGAGATCAGAAGCGAGGGAAGGGTTAATTGCTTCTATGCTGCTCCCATTTCAGCGCTGGGAGAGGCTTGTAGCAGGGCCTGCTGGGAAAATGGTGGGCTGGAGCGGGAGGAGAGAAGATGGAGCAGGAGGGAGAGGGGGAGGGAAGGGAGGCGGAGGAAGGGGTGGAGTCCGGGAGTTCTGCGCCTGAGGATCTAGCCTTGTCTAGTTGGAAAACTTTCCACCATCAGGGACCAGATACAGAAAAGGCCTGTGGTTCTGGGAACCCATGCTCTGGCAGCTTGTCTGTTTGCGTGGCACCTAGTCCTGTTGTCTTCTTGATTTCCAGGATTAACTCATTCAAAAAGGAAATAGTCCAAAAACACTCAACATGCAAAAGTCTTGTGAAGAAAATGAAGGAAAACCACAGAACATGCCAAAGGCTGAGGAAGACCACCCTGCACGAGAGGTACCACGGGAGGCAGAAGGAAATCCCGCACCTTCCCAAGAAGTAAGCCAGGAGGCCGAAGGAACCCTTGGAGGAGGGCCCACTCAGCCCGGCCCAGGATTTAAAGAGGACACTCCCGTTAGGCATTTGGACCCTGAAGAAATGATAAGAGGAGGAGATGAGTTGGAAAGGCTTAGGGAAGAGATAAGAAGAGTAAGAAACAAATTTGTGATGATGCATTGGAAGCAAAGACATTCACGCAGCCGTCCTTATCCTGTGTGCTTTAGGCCTTGAATTCTTTCTCGTCTGATACTAAAATCTGGCCCCTGCTTTCATTTTGTTAGCATTTTCTGATGTGTCTTTGACCTCCATTTTACTTTTAGTTATCTGAGGATATGTTGTTTTAGGTAATTTCCTTGTTACCAGCATCTCATTGGATTTTGATCCATCTTCCAGTCTGTTTTCCAATTGGGAAGTTTCGCACATATGCATGGAAATACATTCATTCCATATTGTAAAGTCAAATATAACAGGTTACAAAGCAACATATTAAGTATTAGCTCACACATGTAGGATAAAATTCCAAATTGTGTGTGTATATGTGTGTGTGTGTATACATACAATCATATATCAAAAACTTAACTGCTTCTTTCTGTGTGGTATGAAGTTTTGTTTGTTTTGCTTTTTGCTTATGTGTATTTTTTAATGAAACTCTGTCTCACACACACACACAAAGTAATAGGAATTTTTTTTATATATAAGTAAGAGTTAAATAATTTTGCAACCAGCTTCTACGGGCAATGGGGCAACCTAAACTCTTGAAAGAACTATACAAAAGAAATGTAAACCTCAAATCACCTCTGGATCTCTTAGCCAGAGGAATAAAACTGGCAGTTATGGCAGATACATTTGCTTAAGCCTTGGTCTTTTAACGGGGAATATATTTGCCTCATAAGTCTGCTGTGGGGGAAGAAATGAGGTAGTAACTGAGCTGTGCTTGGTGGGATTTTGTTCCTGCCTGTTTGTATGGAGCCTCAATCTGCTACAGAATCATCAGTTACTTGAGGGAGGCCCTGGCATGACTCACTCTATGCAGAACATGTCTCAGAGCAGACATGTCAGTCCTCTGCTGCTGAGCCCTTCCCTGTGGCCACTCCTGGCTCCTGCCATGCCTGATGGGCATGGCTGGCTATTCTAGTGAGTCCTGCTCTCTGCTGTCCACCCCACCAGCACCACTGCTGCATTTGAGGCCTTGAGTGTCAGTACCCTGCTGGAGTTCCCGGGGGGTGGGAGGGGAGTTGAATTCCCACTCTCTTCGAAAGCCTGCGGCTCACCAGGCTAATCCTCTGCCTGTGGCGCCAGCACCCCAGGTTCTAGTCCTGGTTGGGGCACCAGATTCTGTCCCAGTTGCTCCTCTTCCAGTCCAGCTCTCTGCTGTGGCCCGGGAAGGCAGTGGAGGATGGCCCAAGTGCTTGGGCCCTGCGCCTGCATGGGAGACCAGGAGGAAGCACCTGCTCCTGGCTTTGGATCAGCGCAGTGCGCCAGCCATGGCGGCCATTTGGGGGGTGACCAACAGAAGGAAGACCTTTGTCTCTCTCTCTCTCTCACTGTCTAACTCTGCCTGTCAAAAAAAAAAAGTGCCTCTGCTTAATGGTGACACTTAACACAGGTAGGACTGTCCTAGGATAGCTTGGGTCACATGTGTTGCACAGGCTTTAGTAAAGCAATCCCCTGTATTTTCAATCACAAGACCCCCTCTCCCCATAGAAGTCAGACATGACTCATTTGGGAGTTGGACTGGAATTCAAATTTTGAGGGAAAGACATCATAACTCTAGTCAGAGTCGCTGCTTTACACCTAGGAAGTAAGGTTTGAAGATGATCTGTGCCTGAGAGCTCCTGCACGACCTGCCTTACTGGTTCGGAAGTCTTTCAGGGGACGAGAAAATTGCACAAGAAGCTAAAGGAACAGATCTGAAGATCAGTGTCCATCCATCCCACCCCTGCTAAACTGTGAAAAAACTTGCAAAGGCACATTACATAGGTACTTTAATGAATGGGGTACAGAATGGTTACTATATAAATGTTGGAGCTTATATTTTCTTTATAGAACAGAGACTTTTTCCTCCTGATATCCTCATATACTTATGTTTAACTGACATATAGTTTTCTAATATTTATTTGTTTATTTTTTGCTGGAGGACCAGTTTATTACTAAGGAGTCAGTAGATTTGTCCAAATTGTTGTTGACTGAATAACCTTTGGCAAGGTTTTTTTTTGTATTTTTTTAAACTCACTTGTTCAAGGGCTGAAAATCCAAAAAATAAAAAATAAAAATCCTCATCCAGGCATGGTTCCACTGGGGCTTGAACCCAGGACCTTCTGCGTGTAAAGCAGATGTGATAACCACTACACCATGGAACCCCTGTGGCTCTTGATGTTGCTCTCGAGTTATGATAAGCAGTTATGAAAAGAAACAGAACAAGGAATGCCGTGTACTCCAAATGTTCTATCAAAGTATCTCACGTAATGGCTTGCCTCAGATTCAGTGGCAGAACGTTTTGAAAATTCTGATTTCTGAGCCCCACATAAGAGTCACTGAGCCACACTCTGGGAGCATCTTGCAAAAGAAACATAGCTAACGAGCTTCTCTGGGTGATCATAATACACCTTGAAGCATGAGGTCCACGGTATGCTTTCCATTATTACAAATACAAACCATAAAGTATTTAGAAAAACTATTGGTGACTGCTTACTGACATTCGGGAACTAGAAGGCCTGTACCAGCATATGTTTTGTTGTTGTTAATTTTTTTAAATTTTATTTGCATGCATTTTATAAATACATACGGAAACACAGGAGACCCCAAATAGCTAAAGCAATCTTATCCAAGAAAAACAAAGCCGGAGGCATCACAAAACCAGATTTCAAGACATACTACAGGGCAATTATAATCAAAACAGCCTGGTTACTGGTACAAAAACAAATGGATAGAACAGTGGAACAGAATAGAAACATCAAAAAGCCTATATTTTTAACTATGAATTTTAATGTAAACAATTGACAAATCTTTTATATATAAAATGTAAATGATTCCTGTTAACAAAGAAGGACAAGATAAAAAATAACAGGAGAGGAATATAATATAAAATGCACTTTTTTTGACTAAACACTGTTCAGCCATGCATTCTTTGCTTCTAATAAGAGTTAAATATATCAAATAAATTCCAAATCCTCTTTCTGTGATTAGTCCAAAAAACAAGTCAGCCCTATGCCCTTGGCTTTGTTTTTGTTTCATATTTTATTTGTTTTGTATTTTTCACTATTGTTTTGGGAGCTCTTCATGTCCCCAGACCATGCCTCAAGGTTCTGGCAGCCTGAACTTCCGGCTGCAGTGAGACAAGATCCAGGAGGGAGTGCTGGTTTCACAAGACAGGACAACCCCATCCCCCCGGCGCTCAGGCGGGCTGTGGGTGAGCTCACCCAGCCACACTGCTCTGCAGGGTGGGTCTGCCTTCAGCTTCTCTGCCCCAGCCTGCAGCAGGCACCCAGCCCTCCTAGGCTGTCCTGGACACACACCTGGAGGACGACAGTCCGTGGCAGGACACAGCACTTTACCTGCTCCTCCCTTTCCTTTTCTCTTTCGGAGAACGTTCTGTAGGGAAGGGGATGCTAAAGCCCCACAGCTTCCCAAGTGGACACACTGGTGCGGGAAGTCTGAGCAAGCGAAGGGCTGACCGGGTCAGCCCAGGTAGCTCAGGGTTGAAGCACAAGGGGTGGACTCTTCTCTGGGTCCAGTGGAGTGGCTGCCCAAACAGCTGGGGCACGAATGGGGCTGGGCAGCAGACAAGACTGCCCCTTCCTTCGCCTGCTCACCGTGCTCAGACTCCCAGAAGGCCCTCAGGGGTGCTGTGGCCCGTTAGGGGGGTTCCCTAGCCCTAGGGCTGCCTGGTGCAGTGCAGTGCAGTACAGCTGATGTCTGAGTCAGCCCAGGCCCAGCACTACAGGAGATGCCAGGTAGAGGGAGCTTGCAAAGGCATGTGGTCCCATGGCTCAGGAGAAAAGGCGTGTTACCTCCTGTCGGAACACCCACACGCACTGTGGGTCCCGTCCACCGCTCAGGTCCAGGAGAGTCAAGCTGTGAACTGGTGTGAAGATGCTTTTAAAGGTATTAACGACGGAGGAAGCAATGTAATTGCTGTGTCTGTCATCTGAGAAAACATTATCATAATTCTGATAGCCTTTTAATGGATTGTTTGGGCAATAAAGTGAAGATGAAATTGAAAATTCTTGGGTTTAGGAAAGCAAACTGATTAAGGACACTGCATTGCAAAAGATAACCTGAGTTTTAAACTGGATTGTTCTCCTTATAGGTATGTGATCTTAGTCTCCTTGTTGGAGAGTATCTTCTTTCTTGGAGACCAGGGCATTCATGGCCTTGCCAAATATAAGACTCTTAGATAAAACAGAAAATGTCCTCTCTAGCATCATCAGCGCTGTCACGATCATTGTCATATTCAAGGGATGGTGTTCAGTGAATATTCAACAGTTTCTGGTTGGACACAAGTCACATACTTTGAATGTTTGAAATCATCAGTTATTAAGCCCTGGAAATGTGTCCCCTAAAAGGGCAGATCTAGCATAATGGGGAAGCACTAGCTAAAATTGGGTTCTCTGCTTATAAGGAATGTGAGATCAGTCATACTGCTTCATTCAACTGTAAAATGAGTATAACCCTATGTAAATTAACAAGACAGAGTGAAGAGCAACAAATGTAGGCCTTCAGAGAATATTAGATCTGTAGCCATCGTTATTATCAATGTTGTCATCATTATCATCATCACCATCATGAAGGAGTGATGTAAAGACAATACCCAAAAGGAACTCAAAAATTCTGTGCTTCTTTGGCCCTCCACCACCCTTGTAAAGCAAAACCTTAAGCCTGCTCCTTTTATTCAACCTCCTCCCTTGCATAGAAGCAACTTCAACACATGCTAAATAGGAAAACTGTCATTTATTTGCAATTGTATAAGTGATAACTGAATTTATATTTACGTTATTTATTCACTTCGGTGTTATTTCTACATAGCAAGCTAAGAAAAATATTCCATTTACATTTCTATTGTATTTAGTTACCTTCCAGAAACAGTGATATCATGAGTAAAATCTTGCTGTCATGAATTAGAAATGTGATGTAGAAATATATCACTGACATGGAAAGCTGGTCATGCCAACTGCTTCATGAAAAACCCAGCTATTAAAAAACAAATACAGGTTAAGGATAAATATCAAAATATTGGAAATGAATGCTTTTAGGTGAGTATGTAGAGCTTTTACAATTCAGAAAAGCTCATAAAGGTGAAGACAGTGTAATTCTGTTTCTCCTTTCACTTTACCCGATATCAGGGCTGTTGACTCTTCCATTTCTTCATTTGCTTTCTTTTCAGTCTTCCTTGTGAGAAGCTAGTGTAAGAGTGTGTGTTGCGTCTCTACTGGTCCTGGCTGAGAAGTGTCCCCTGTGTATGCCACATCCTTGCCATTCTCATTCATCTATATTTATGCTGTAATACTTTCTTATGTCACATGGTGGCGTATTATTGCTGCTTTTCTAAATATTCTCCAATAAACTTGTGCTAACTGTAAACATAAAATAGTAGTATGACATTCGAAGAATTTTGTGAAACTGCTAATTCTGATTTAAAAATAGATAGTTATAGAAAAATATTGGAAGAATAAACTCTCAACTGCATTTGCTTTAGACTCTCAAAATCACATTTCATTTATTTATTCAGTCAACGAATGTTTATTGGAAGCCTATTATGTGTCAGATTGTGCTAGCCAAAATACATTTATCTATTCCTGACTTTTCTCCTGGGACTCTATATTCAACTGCTTGCTGGAACTTACTACTTGGATCAATATAAACATTATCCAACCATATGGGCATGATAGTACATGGACACATACTTGTCACTTTTAACCAATATATGCCTCAATCCTAGAGATTTACTCTATAAAGTGGAGACAGGATAAAAAAATAGGGAAAGCATAGATTTTGGAGTCAGAAATATGTGTTGAAATAGCCATTTTCTTATTTTAGACTCTTGTAAATGATCAATATGATTCTTAGTAACCCAGGAAATGGAAAGATAATATCAAGTTTAAATGGGTGAAGAGTCAAACTATCCATTATTTACTTGACAAAAATTGATGTAGACTATTTTCTATGAGTGCTTCTTTTTTTTAAATCAACATTGATTGAGAACATCTAAGTATCTAATTAGATGTACTGGGAACAACCTTAGAGAGTTAAGACAAAAGGGAAAATATAGCTTAGTAAGAAAAGTATAGTTTAAGAAAAGTCCAACTTGGTGTATCAGACCTTGCTGTGAGAAGGCCACATGTGAGCTGCCTTGCCAGCCATTAGAGTATCTAATAAAGATAGTCACAGAGACCAAGTTTCCTCCCATCCCATTCCATTCATTTCTAGCATGGGATGAAAACAGTGGTCAGAAAGGAGTCTCAGAACAAGGGATCAGAGAAACTTAGGAATGGAAACTATGGAATAGAGTATTGGGTTGCTTGAGAATGTAGGAAGGATGAAAGCACAGCAAGTGAATCCAAAGAGTAATGCATTCTGTACTTCCATAAAGGCCAAAGTAAAACTCTATTCAAGCTACAAATTTATCAAGCTTATAACTTACTATTCTTTTGGAACATAAACTACCCCCTAAGAGCCATATTTCTCTTCAGTCTTCCACAAGTGGCACTCATCTCCAGTAATAACTACAAGTTATGGGAATGTATGAAACTGTTCTCTGTAAGTCAATTCCTTTTTGTATTGGAGAATTTTGCTTTTGCAGAATGAGAATTTCCCAAAGATATGTGAACTTATCCCAAAAATATGTGGATATAAGGATTATTGCAAATGATGTCATCCTATATGGCATTGTTGAATCATCCTTTTATGGGATAGAGGCAGTACTTCAAGTAGGGAGATGAGAAAGGAGGCTATTGGAATAGTTTAAATCACGAGGTTTAAAAAGCAGGTCTTGGTGACTGATTGGATGTGGACACCAAGAGAAAATCTGGCTATGGAAACTAGTTGTATTCTAGCATTATCAATTTAGATAGAAGTCCCAGAAAGAGATTTTTATTTTAGTGAAAGAAGAAACATGAAAGGTTTATTTAATTTGAAATTAGACAAATAGGTGGAAGAGCACAGAATATATTGGATAAAATAATATGGAGCTCAAAAGAGAAGTATACTGAAGATAGCTTTCAGAATCAATTATTATATGACAGTGAACAACATAGATCATTTGAGTATTGTAGGTGGCTAAAATAATGTTCTTGCAAAATACACAGGCCCTATGCCTTCAAACAGGTGAATTTTACTTTATGTGGTGAAAGGAGCTTTGCAGATGTGATTAAATTAATGATCTTCAGATAGGGAGATTATCCAGGTGAGTCCTAAATGTCCTTAGTTAAATGCCCTCAGCAAGGCAGAGGGAGACTTGACTTTAGAAGATGAAAACAAAGTGAGAGTTGGCATTGTGCTGGGGTGGGCATTGTAGCACAGGGGTTGAGCCAACTCTTGGAATGCCCACATCCCATATTCAAGTGTCTGGTTTGAGTCCTGGCTACTACATTTGTTTTTTTAAAATTTTATTTAAGGTATAAAAATTTAATTTATTTCATATATACAGATTTAGGAACATGGTGACACTTTCTTTTTTTAAAAGATTTTATTTATTTAGTTATTTGAGAGGTAGAGTTACAGACAGTGAGAGGGAAAGACAGAGAGAGAGGTCTTCCGTCCACTGGTTCACTTCCAAAATGGCTGGAAAGGTTGGAGCTGGGCCAATCCAAAGCCAGGAGCCAGGAGTTTCTTACCGGTCTCCCATGC
The DNA here is from genome assembly GCF_051225735.1 of Oryctolagus cuniculus. Taxonomy (NCBI): domain Eukaryota; kingdom Metazoa; phylum Chordata; class Mammalia; order Lagomorpha; family Leporidae; genus Oryctolagus; species Oryctolagus cuniculus. Next base: position 89,694,237 of record NC_142888.1, read on the forward strand.
AGGTGCAAGTCCTTGGGCCATCTTCCCTACTTTCCCAGGCCACAGCAGAGAGCTGGATTGGAAGAGGAGTAGCCAGGATTCAAACCAGCCAGTAGTAGAGCCTTGACAGTTCTGGGCTTTTGGGAAGTGAACCAGTGGATAGAATATTCTCTCTTTAACCCTCTCTCTGTCTCTCTCCCCCTCCCTCCCTCTGTGTGTGTGCATATGTGTGTAACTCTGCTTTTTGAGTACATAGATAAATCTTTTTTTTAAAAAAGCAATGTGCGGGCCAGCACTGTGGCATAGAAGGTAAAGCTGCCACCTGCCGTGCAGGAATCTCATATCCAGCTCTCTGCTATGGCCTGGGAAAGCAGTAGAAGATGGCCCAAGTCCTTAGACCCCTGCACCCAAATGGGAGACCCCGAAGAAGTTCCTGGCTCCTGGCTTAGGATCGGCCCAGCTCCAGCCGTTCTAGCCATTTGGGGAGTGAACCAGCAGATGGAAGACACTTCCTCCCACCCCACCCCCTCTCCGCCTCTGCCTCTCTGTAGCTCTGCCTTTCAAATAAATAAATAAATCTTAAAAAAAAAACAATGTGATAATGGAAGTAGAAATTATAGTGATGGAATGACAAGCTAAGGTATACCACCAATCAACCAAAGTTAAAGAATAAAGGAACATATTCTCCCTGAAGCTTTCAAAAGTAACCTGCCCTATCAACACCTTGAGAATTGGAAAACAATGGATTCCTGTTCCTTTAAGCCATTGTTTATGATAATTTGTTACAGCAGTGATAGAACACCAATACAAACATTTCAAAAAAGAAGAAAAGGTTTATGAAAGAACTCTGAAGAATACTAATATTTCAGAGTGGCAAAAATATAGCTGTGACCAAAGTGGTGGTTTCAAACAGATCTGGATTCAAATTCAGCTCTACACTTTTAACAGCTGTGTGAATTTCAGCAAGTTATTTTAACTATAATTTTATATATCTGTAAAATTGGGAAAGTAACATCATGTACCTCAAAGGAAATTTGTGCATTAAAGGCCTTTAGTGAATTAATGCAGCGAGAACATGGCAAGTGCTTCATAAATGGTAGTTTTGGAGATCCAGGTGTCTTAACATGGTTTATACCTGCAATTGTTGTGTTGTTAATGAATCTTTTCTTTTTTTTTTCATTTTTGATTCTCTTTATATACAGAAGATCAGTTTAGCATACATTAAGAATGAATCTTTTCAAAGTGAGAATCAGCCAACATAGAATGCTATTATTTTATAGTTGCCCTAGATTGTCCATATGACTTCATCAATGTATGAGACTATAATACCCAAAGTGAAATTCTCAAAAGTGAAGTTTTCTCTTGTCCTTGTCTCCTGCTCCATTTTCTCCCCCAAAAACAAGTAACAGAAATCAGATTATCTTTTTCCCAAGATAGGTAATAGAAACTACAACCCCTCTTCCCTCAGAGCAAGCCATAAATCCTTAAAGTATTACTCTAATATTCTTTGGTCATTCTGCCTAGTGCTGGCCATAAATAAATTATTTGCCTGCTAACAGATGATAAGACTCCCATTCCATAAAGGATTCTGCCCCATACTTGGATGGAAGGAATTCTGCACAGATAAGAATATGAATATACAGACTTTCTTGGATTTCTCCACTCGGTGTATTTCAGTTAGATCATACTTTTTTGTTGAATTATATTTCTACATATCTGTTAATGTTTCATCAAAAATAAGCATAAAAATAAATACTTCACTCTGGATCTTTGTGTCTTCAATCTGAAGGCTTCTATGTCATGTAAAACCATGAACAAACAAAATTTTATGCTGTTCTCTCTCTTTTTAAAAGATTCACTTATTTGTTTATTTGATGGAAGAGTGAGGGGATGGGCAGAGATATCGTTCATCCATCAGTTAACTCTCCAAATTGCTGCAACGTCCACAGCTGGGCCAAGCTGAAGCCAGGAGCCAGGCACTGCATCTGGCTCTCTCCCACATAGGTGGCAGGGGTCCAAGCTCTTGGGCCATCTTCTGCTGCTTTATCAGGTGCGTTAACAGGGAGCTGGATTGGAAGTGGAGCAGCTGATGCTGGTGTCGCAGGTGGCGGTTTAATCTACTGGTGCCATAGTGTCAGCCCCCTGTTTTGCCTTTTGTTAACCTGTCTTTTGTTACAGAGTTGTTGGGCATGACTCATTATGCTAGGTTATGGAAGAGATTACCCCTTTACCCCCCTTTGAAGGCTTGAGATCAAAACCCGAACTGTTAATAAAAGATACATCTATCTGGACTGGTGTGTGTGTATGTGTGTGTGTGTGAGAGAGAGAGAGAGAGAGAGAGAGAGAGAGAGAGACTTTGGAGACAAAACAGCTCTGTAATGGCTGTATAACAGTTTGAGTGTCTCCCAAAGGCTCTTGTATTGGAAGCTTGGTCTCCAAAGTCAGACATTAATGCTTAATAGATAAAGGGTGGAGATTGGATCCAATTATGACATCTATAAGGTAAGGCTCAGTGGGTGTTCTTTAGGTCATGGGTGGTGGTGGGGTTCCCTCTGAGGGTGTTTCATTAGAAACAGTTGATTATAAAGCTGAATTGGGCCTGTCTTTTCTCTTTGCTTCCTGACTTGCCGTGTGAGCCTCCTTATAGACACATTCTTCCACCCATTACACTCATCAGACACCAGACCAATGGGCCACTCAATCCTGGATTGTGAACCTCCAAAACAGTGAGCCAAAACAAAGCTTCTTCCTTCCTAAGAAGCTTCTCTTGGGTATTTAGTTAAAATAACAAAGACCTGACTAATACAAGGCCAAAATGCAGCTCGTTGAGGATTTTGGACAGTAATGTTTTTTCTACTTTAATAATTACTTAGTGACTTGTGACAACAATAACAAATTCTCTATTGGGCACTCTTGCCTTTCTGATATCCTTAGAATTTTCAGGTAACATTTTTAAAAAAGATTTATTTATTTATTTATTTATTTGAAAGTCAGAGTTACACACACACACACACAGAGAGAGAGAGAGAGAGAGAGAGAGAGAGAGAAAGTCTTCCATCTGCTGGTTCATTCCCAATTAGCCACAACACCCGGAGCTGCGCCGATCTGAAAGCAGGAGCCAGGAGCGTCTTTTGGGTCTCCCATGGAGGTGCAGGAGCTCAAAGATTTGGGCCATCTTTCACTGATTTTCCAGGCAACAGCAGAGAGCTGAATCAGAAGTTGAGTAGCAGGGACTCGAAACAGCGCCCAAATGGGATGCCAGAACTGCAGAAGGCAGCTTTACTTGATGCGCCATAGTACCAGCCCCCATCAGGTAGTGTTTTAATTGAAGTGTACGTGGTTACAAAGTTAACAAGTTACCTCAAACTAGGTGAATGAACTAGAACTGTTTTTAAAATCTCTCCATTCTTTCTAAAGTTCCCAACATAAAATTAAAACAATGACAAAAGAGTAATGCTAAAGTTGAATCTGGAGCTAGTGAAATGTTAAAGAAATACCTTTATAAGACTTTTCTCCACCCAAATGAAAACAGTTTTGTTATATTTATGATTTTTAAATAAACTATGCAGGAAAATATTGAGACGCAGTAAAAATCACAGTATAGATCCCTGTGCCCCCCGCCCCCCCCAACACATGGCAAAAGTAAGGTATGTGGTGGTCAATGGTGGCTGAGAGTCTGGTAGGGAGGAAGGATGGTGGCAGGAATGACAGGTAACAGGAAGGAAGGTCTGGGATAAGGGGTAGCTGGATGGCGGAGGGATGCAAATCTTCCCTTGGAGCCAGAGAAGGGCAAACTCTCATTATAGGCAATGATGCCACTTGTGGCCACATGGATTGGCAGAGACAGGATTGAATGGAGGGGGGAGCACGCTAGGGCACAGTGCACAGAAGGAGGTGGAGTTTCCTTCTGCATGGCCTGTCAGCTAAGAGATGGGGTGGGACACCAGAGTGAGGATTGAGTGACTGTACAGTGAGGCCATCATATGGCCTGAATCCCACCCCCCGCCCTGTCCTGATCTTTCTCTCTCTTAATCAGGACCCAATCAGCACTGACCTAACATTGAGCTCATATTGCATAGGGAAGTGCTCAAACAGGTCCATGGTGTGCTCAAAACAGGTCCATGGGGGCCAGGTCTTATAAGAAGCAGGAACCAATCAACAACAACCTGGACAGCCTTGTGATAGATGATAAATGTTCCTGGCCACTTGGCTGGGTGTGCTGGCCCTCTGAAAACTCCAACCAGGGACCCCTGTATCATTATCTCATCACGGGTGTCTATTGATTGCTTTTACCATACTTTCTGAGATTAAAAGCTTTTATTTCTTTAATTTTTAAAAACTTACTTGAAAGGCAGAGGGACAGTGTCAGACAGATGCAGATCTTTTACCTGTGGTTTCACTTCTCAGATACAGGAATCAGGGCTGGGCCAGGCTGAAGTCAGGAAACCATACACGCACTTCAGGTCCCCCACTCTAGGAGCCAGGAGCATGGGGCCCTAAATACATAAGCCATACTAGTGTATGCATTAGCAGGAAGCTGAAATCAGAAGCAGAGCCAGGAATGAAACCCAGACACTCGGATATGACATGTGGACATCCCAAGTGGTGTCTTAACTGCTACACCAAATACTAGCCCTGCTTTTTGAGATTTTTGTGGTTTGTTGTGTGCTGAGTAATTTTGGTTTGTTATGAAATGATGGGTTTTGTGTAAATCTACCAGTTTGATGGTATTTTAAATTCTGGTGTTCTTCCCCAATACTTACCTGCCATTTAATACTTATTTTTAGAGATCTCAAACAGCACTCCATACTTTCTGTGTATTTTTCATAGCTGTATTCAGTGCTAGAAAATATTGGAGTATGTTTACTCCATGTTATCTGGAACCAGAATTGCACTGTAAATTTTTTATGTTTACTTTTTTTTGTATTGTATATCCTAGCAAAGTATAATGAAGAGAAATAATGAAGAGAATTCACCTGACAGACCAGGCAGGCATCTCAGTGAAAAACTGAGAGCCTACTTTTGTTTTTTATTTGGAAGAAAAATACCTAACATAAACATTGGAAGGTAATTTTCCGCCAAATCTTTGACAGTAAGTTGGCAGCATGATGCCCCATCTGTTATATGGGAGGCAGAGTTCTAAGATGGCCCCTTTGATTTTTACCTTTTGGTGTCAGCAAAAGGGAGATTGTCTGGGTAGGCTTAATCTACTCACATGAGCCCTTTAAAAGGAGAAAGTTTTATTTGGCTTATGGCAGTAAAGGAAGTCAGAGAGATTTGAAGCATAACAATGCTTGGATGCCTCACCATTGCTGGACTTGAATATGGAGGAAGCCACGTGCAACAACGAGAGAAACTTCTAGTAGCTGAGAGTGGCCCCCTATTAAAATCCAGAAAAGGAACAGGAACACAAGTGCTATAATTGCAAAGAATTGACTACTATCAACAAACTTAATGAACTTAGGGAATCTTCCTCTGATTTTCCATATAAGCATCCAGATACATAATGCCTTGATTTCAGTCTTGTAGATCTTAAAGAGAAAACCATGGGCCGACCTCGTGGCCTAGTGGGTTAAGCTGCTGCCTGTAGTGCCAACATCCCAATCCTCTGAAATTCCTGGGGACACACCAATTAAACATTATAGAAGGCAATAAAGCAGAATGAGAGTAGGCATCTGCCTGGTACCCTAGCACCTAACTTTCTGAGGAGATGGTTGAGGCCACACATGGTGTACATCAGTGAGAGGAACGGCAAAAGATTGCCATGGGAAAGAGAATGTTGGCATATACTTATCTTGCATTATTTACCCATCTACTTCCTAACTAAGTCCAAAGAGAGGACCAGAAAATTCTGCCTTTAACGAGAAATTGAACAATGGACAGGTAAGCATATTTTTATGATTTTAGAATGGCTATTATCCTTAGGTTGAGGGTGCTGGAAATGACTCCTAAACTTTGTTTTAATAGTGATGCCAGGATCTCAGGTAGGATAAACTAAAAAAAAAAAAAAAACAAAACTGCATTTGATCACTTCTGACAAAGAAAGCCTGGTTGCCTTAACACACATCAGGAATGTCACGGTAGATAAATAGTCTGAGTTGGAGGAATTGTTGTCAGTAGCTAAGTCATCCTGTGATACTGTAGCAGAAACAGTATGTATGTTAGCTGAATTCTCTTCAAGTTTTGCCCTAGGTTCATACTCATAGTTTATTTGTACTGTGTTGCAGCTAAGTGGCTGATTTCTGGCCATTGGAGTATAAGTGGAGGTCATATTTGCCAATTTCAGGCCTTACTCATACAAAAACATCAGCATAATTTTCCATGAGCCTTCTCTCTTCTGTCTTCCAGGTGTATGTAAATGTCCAATGCAACATTTTTCAAAAATATTTATTTATTTGAAAGGTAGAGTTACAGAAAGGCAGAGGCAAAGAGAGAGAGAGAGGTCTTCCATTTGCTGGTTGACTCCCCAAATTGCCCCAATGGCAGGAGTTGGGCTGATCCAAAGCCAGGAGCCAGGAGCTTTCTCTGGGTCTCCCACATGGATGCAGAGGCCCAAGGACTTGGGCTACCTTCTACTGCTTTCCCAGGCCATAGCATGTGCTGGATCAGAGGTAGAGCAGCTGGGACTTGAACTGGTGCCCATATGGGATGCCAGCACTGGAGGGGGCGGCTTTACTTGCTATGCCAGAGTGCTGGCCCCCCAAGGCAATCTTGAAAGTTGTATGTTGTAGATGGTGCAGCTTCTAGCCACTTTCATCCCTGAATGATTACACAGAGCAGATCCTATCCCCTATCACCTGTGCTGAATTGTTACATGAGTGAAAATTAAAATTTCAGCCAGTGCCGCAGCTCACTAGGCTAATCCTCTGCCTGCAGCGCTGGCACCCCTGGTTCTAGTCCTGGTTGGGCTGCCGGGTTCTAGCCCAGTTGCTCCTCTTCCAGTCCAGCTCTCTGCTGTGGCCCGGGAAAGCAGTGGAGGATGGACCAGGTCCTTGGGCCCTGCACCCGCATGAGAGGAGGCACCTGGCTCCTGGCTTCAAATCGGTGCAGTGCGCCGGCCGTGGCGGCCATTTGGGGGGTGAACCAATGGAAGGAAGACCTTTCTCTCTCTCTCTCTCTCTCTCTCTCTCTCTCTCTCTCTAACTCTGTCAATAAAAAAAAGAAAATTAAAATTTCAGTTTGCTAAGCCCCTAGAATTTTGGAAAAATTTAAAAAATGGCAGTTTGACTACCCTGAAACACGAATGTATTTATCAGCAAGGAGAAATGGCTAGGTGACGCACTAATTTCCTACCTAATTTGGATTATCAAAATCCCATAAGTACAGCAAACAGAAGGTCTGCTATGAGCCACTAGATAGTCTTTCTTGATTACAAAATCTGAGTCAGTTCAAATGCCTTGCCTTGAGCCTGGTGAGGAAGGAACTTGCTATAATGTCACAAAGTGTGGTGATAGTCTTTCCCAAAAGCCTATAGCCAAATTGAAATATCATTAGTCTCCATAGATGGGGCCATCAACTGAGACTCAGAATTTTCCAGGATCACACACCTAGTAAATAGGAGACCAGAGATTCTATTTTATATTCCTATTTCTTAGAAGATAAGACTGGTTATTACAAGCTTTTGTTGTTTGGTACCTATGTTTGTCATACATAAGTGGAGTTTTATTCAGCAATACTTCTTTAAGATTTATTTATGTATTTGAGAGGTAGAGTTACAGAGAGAAAGGGAGAGACAGAGAGAGAGGTCTTCTATCTGATGGTTCACTCTCCAACTGGCCGCAATGGCTGGAGCTGCGCCGAAGCCAGGAGCCAGGAGCTTCTTCTGGGTCTCCCACGTAGGTGCAAATGCCCAAGCACTTGGGCCATCTTCTAGTGCTTTCCTGGGCCATAGCAGAGAGCTGGATCAGAGAAGAAATAGTCTGGACACAAACCAGTGCCCATATGTGACACCGGCACCACAGGAGGAAGCTTAGCCTACTACACCACAGCACTGGCCCCTCAGCAATACCTCTTAATACTGAGGGGTGTTGGAGATGATATGCTGCTCCCTTAGACTGAGAGACATCGTTCTGGAAACCACACATTAGTGCTTAGTTCCCAGGCCAGCAAAATGTAGAAAAAGGAAATTTGTTGATTAACATAACTTTTCATTTTTGATTTGATTGAATCACTTCATCATATATTAAAAGACTTCTTTAACCTACATGTGCATATGTTTTCCTTGCTGCTCATTCTATGCCTTTGTATTTTTCAGAGATAATCAAACCATTTTTATTGGGTCTGGGCTATTGATGTTTGCCTTTGTAATATTGGGCTTTTTTTTAAATGATTTATTCATTTATCTGAAAGGCAGAGAGAGAGAGAGAGAGAGAGAGAGAGAGAAATGAATCTTCCATATACTGTTTCACTCCCCAAATAGCCACAACAGCCAGGGCTGGGCCAAGCAGAAGCAGGTAAAGCCACCGCCTGCAGTGGTGGCATCTCATATGGGTGCTGGTTTGAGTCCCAGCTGCTCCACTTCTAATCCAACTCCCTGATAAGGCCTGGGAAAGCAGCAGCAGATGGCCCAAGTCCTTGGGCCTCTGCACCCTTGTGGGAGACCTGACAGAAACTCCTGGCTCCTAGCTTTGGGTCAGCTCAGCTCTGGCCATTGTGGTCATTTGGGGAGTGAATCAGCAGATGGAAGACCTTTCTTTCCCTCTGCCTCTGCCTCTCTGTAACTGTGCCTTTCAAATAAAATAAATGAATCTAAAAAAAAATTACCTTGAGTGTTTGTTAAAAATGACAATCGTAAAATTCCATTCTGGATCTGGAGGATGCATGCCAGAGGTCTTACATTCTTAAACCTCTCTCCCCCCAAAGTGTTTTTTGCACTAACAGACTCATGTTCTTTAAAAACTACTAAGACATACACTCTTAAAATGATGTCAGATACTGAATAAAGTATATGTTCATTCCATAATGATTGGCTTGAAGCAAGAAAAAAATTGTCAAAGATAACTCAGATTTTGAGTCTGCGTAGCTGGGAGAAAACAGTAAAATTAAGGAAAAAATAAGACTGGGTAGAAGAGTAAGATGATGGAATATATAGAATGCCTTCTAAACTGTTTTATTGATTTCAAATTATAGAAAGAAATTTTTTTTTTTTTTTTTTTTTTTTTTTTTTTTTTTTTGCAAAACAGATGCAATTGCTATGCTGACAGAAACTTAGACTGAGGTAAATAAATATAGTGGAAACACAAGGATTACAGAAAAAAATCAGAAAAAATACAAGCTTGTAAAACAATGGCCACATTATTGACTTCAAGGAAAACTTTAGGGTTCACGGTATGAGGCAAAAGTCATAATGATTGTCAGGTTCAGGAGTTTGGAAGCGTATGTAATGTTTTATCTGCTGTTCCCTCGTCTTTCTCTTGATTTCCATCATCTGACCAACAAACCTTTCTACATCATCTCCCACATCACTGTGATCAATATTCCTATTAGGTATGGCCCATCGAAAGTTAGGGACAAGTCGCCTAACTCGCCCCCGCCTGACACTTCCTTCAGGCTTCTGGCCTTCACTCCCTCCCAAATGGAGGGCTTCATCTTCATTCTGCACAGGGGTCTGCTCCTCTCCTTCGTTTTCCTGGTCGACAGTTTCCGCGCTGAGGTTTTTCACTGCTTGTTCCTCTTTGGACTCCATTTCTCCTAGGAGACAAAAGACAGAGAGAGCCTGAATCCCTGGTGGACGGATCAGCACCGAGGACAGAGGCCCTACTATGCACCTTTCCAGATGCCCAGGCCGCTGGCAAACGTCACTCTCCGACCCTGAGAGGCCCCCTGCGTCCTCCAGGGGCCCCACTCCGAGCCCCTCCCTCCCCCGAAGACCACCATTTTCCCTGCAGGTCCATCTCCAGGCCTCAGTAGGCACAAAAATGGAGAATGGCGGGGAGGACCGCGGAGGACCGGGTAGGACCGGGGCGGGCAGAATGAGGAGGGGGAGGCACGGCCCAAGGAGGGGTCTGGGGTCCCAGATGGGGTTTCCGCACGCTCCTCCCCGGTGCCCCGCGGCGACACTCAGCGCCTCAGACCTGCAGACCTGCAGACGGCGGGGTCGGGGAGAGCGGGCGGCTGCAGCCCAGGGTTCCGCGCTGCCTCGACGCCCCCACCGGTCCCGCCGCCCCGCTGTCCTGCATCGACCCCTTCCCGCTGCCCTCCCCTGCGCCCGGGTCCTGGCCCTCAGCCGCCGCGTCCCCCGCCGACCACCAGGAGCTAGGGGGCGGGCCGGGGGTGCGGAGAAGCTGGCGCCGCGCAGGGGAGCAGGTATCCCGGGGGGCCCGTAGCCGGGGGGGGGGGGGGGGGGGGCAGGGGCAGGTCAGCCATCGCCCCCGGGGCGCCCACCTGCGGGCCCCTCAGTTGCCACCCGCAGGTGCTCTCTGTTGCTCCGCTTCGGGGCGCCCATGCCTGAGGTGGGCGGCGGCACCAGGCAGCTCTCCCTCACCAACCCTAGGGACCCCTACTCGGGCCCCTCACCTGCCGCCCTGCAGCCTCCTGCTCTCCCCGGCTGCCCCTGGACCGCAAGCCCTGAGGGCCCCCGGGAACAGGTAGCGCCGAGAAGCCCGCCTGACTCTCAAGCTGGAAAGGAGATATGGAAGCAGAGCTTGCAGATGACATTAGGCTTTCGTCACCGCAACGGCCCCACCTCCATCCTGCGCCCCCTCCTGCCCCTTGGAGTTGGGCGGGGCTTGTCGGCCCGACCCCCTCCCACTCACCCTCTCTCCAAGTCCCTTTTAACGTCACTAGCCTGAGATCTACCACCCTCCCTTGTGTATTCCTGGGCCTCTCTGCTAGGGAAGGGCAGTATCTTCTCAGGGGCAGTTGGCAATTCCTACTTCCCTTAATTCTGCTCCCAAGATTCCCCCTCCCCTCATTACCAGAGCTGAAGTACAGAAGTTAAGGGGATGCAAAAAAACAAAAACAAAAACCCAGGATTCAGGAGAAACAATATTTTAAGGCAATTTTAAAAGTGATACAATTAATGCAAGAAAATCTGATGAGCAAGATGTCAAAATTTTAAATGCAAAGAACATCTGCCCTACCCACCTCATTCCCAAACTGAGGTCCTTCTTGCTCCCAAAACCCAGTTTTCTGGACACCAGAATTCCCCGGGGGGTGGGGGGAAAGTGGCAACAGAAAATGAGTCAATGAGAGTAATTTTTTTTCCTAATTCTTCTTAGTACCAGTCTGTTTTGTCCCCCCCCCTTTTTTGACTAAAATAAATGCATTCTCTTCATAATTTCTAGTACCTTTATTTTAACTTTATAGGAAATTCCAAACACATGTAAAAATAGGATAGTATAATATAAATCCATGTACTTATTACCTAGCTTCTACAATTTACTAATGGCCAACATTGTTTCATCTTTGTTCTCACCTACTGCCCACCCTTAGATGCTATTTTTGAAGCAAATTCTAAACAATATCACTTTGGGCAAAAATATTTAAAAGTGCATATTTACAAGATGAGAACATTCTTTTTAAATAAAGCCACAATACTGGTAACACATCTAATAGTTAACAATTCTTTGATCTCATTTTATGTCCAATTCTTATTCAAATTCCCAAGTCATAATATTAATGTGTTGAAGTTGGATAGAAAAATACCTTCAAATGTTCTATTGCACAATAGTACAGTGATAGTGAACAATTAATTGAATATTTTAAAAATAGCTAGTAAAAGGGATTTGAATGTTCCCAACACAAATAAATGATAAATATGTGAGGTGATGGACGTGCAAAATACTTCTATTTGATCATTACACATTGTACCTATATATATATCAAAATGTCACACTGTGCTCCATTATGTACAATTACTATGCATACATTAAAAATTAAAAAGATAACAAAAAGATCCACACATTTGGATTGATTGCTATATCACCTACATTTCTTTTGATATATAGGTTATTTTTAAAAAATAATTTATCTTTTTTGAAAAGATTTATTTATGTATTTTAAAGTCAGAGTTAAAAAGAGAAGGAGAGGTAGAGAGAGAGCTTCCATCCACTGGGTCACTCCCCAATTGGCCGCAACAGCTGGAGCTGAGCCAATTCAAAGCCAGGAGCCAGGAGAATTTTCCAGGTCTCCCACGCGGGTGCAGGGGCCCAAGGACTTGGGCCATCTTCTACTGCTTTCCCAGGCCATAGTAGAGAGCTGGATCGCAAGTGGAGCAGCTGGGTCTTGAACTGGCACCCATATGGGATGCCAGCACTGCAGGCAGTGACTTTACCTGCTACACCACAGTGCTGGCCCCTGATAGATAGGTTCTTACTTGTAAATTTCCCCTTCAGTGTAATTGTTGATGAAACATAGTCTATATTTTCTCAATCTGGATCTTGGTGGCATCATCATCAATATATGCCTCCTCACTGTTTCCTATAAAATGGTAGTAATTTCTAGCAAAGCTTGATTGGGATGAGGTTAAATTTCAATTCATTGTGTGTCCCTCTCCACTGGATTCAGCCACTAGGGACAGAGCATACCATGCTGATTCAGAATTGCCCAACTGCTTTATAAATATTTATTTATATTCATTTTTTTATTTTTTGACAGGCAGAGTTAGAGAAAGAGAGACAGAGAGAAAGGTCTTCCTTTTCCGTTGGTTCACCCCCCAAATGGCTGCTACGGCCAGCGTGCTACGCTGATCTGAAGCCAGGAGCCAGGTGCTTCCTCCTGGTTTCCCACTAGGGCCATCCTCCACTGCCTTCCCGGGCCACAGCAGAGAGCTGGACTGGAATGGGAGCTATCGGGACAGAATCTGGTGCCCCAACTGGAACTAGAACCTGGGGTGCCGGTGCCGCAGGTGGAGGATTAGCCAAGTGAGCCACAGCACCGGCCTATTTATATTAATTTTATTTGTAAAGGAGAGAGAGCGAGAGTAAGAGTAAGAGCGAGAGCAAGAGAGAATGAGAATGAATGAGAGAATCTTCTATGAGCTGGTTCATTCCCCCAAATGAAATGGCCACAATTGCTGGGGCTGGGCCAGGATGAAGCCACAAGCCAGTAACACCAACCGGGTCTCCCACATGGGTGAAAGGGACCCCCCAAGTACTTGGGTCATCATCTACTGCTTTCCCACATGCATTAGCAGAAATGCTGGATTGGAAGTGGGGAAGCTGAGACTTGAACCAGCACTCTGATATGGGTTGCAGGCATCCCAAGTGGTGGTTTAACCTCCTGTTCCACAATACCCACCCCAAATATAAACATTTTGAAAACAGAAAAAAAGCTTATGGAAAAGGATGTAAAGAAAAAACTTTGTACAGTTATGTAATATCTCCATGTTTTAAGCTAAGCGTTATTTTAGGAGTTCAAAAGTAAAAAGTTTATAATGTAGAAAAGGTATAGTAAAGCTGTTTAATTTATTATTGAAGAAAGTATATATAAAATAAATTTAGTGCAGGCTAAGTGCACAGTGTGGAGTTTATATTAGTGTGCAGTAATATTCTAAGACCTTCACACTCACTGATTTACCTACTCAGAGCAACTTCCAGTGCTGTAAGCTCCATTCATGGAAAGTGCTCTGCACAGGTGGCCATTTTTACCTTTCCTATGTTTAGATACAGAAACATTCACTAGTATGCTAATAACTTATGGAACCACATTTTTGTTGATTGACATTGTGGTGGTTGTATGACTCATTTTTACATCAGTGCTTCTATGGACTTCCTTTTATTTACATATTTCCCAGATTACTCAACTCTTGTAGGCTAAATTTCTAGAGTTAGAATGGCCATATCTAATGAAGTAGGGGCTTTACTCTTTAGCTGAAATAATGCTTTTCTTTAGAAGGGCTTATCATATAGCTAGAATTTTAATACAAAAAAGTACAGAATGCAGAAAAATGTAAATAAGGATACAAAAATACTCATAAATCCCACTTTGCTCTCTCATAACAACTTGTCATCTAGGGGTTCAAAGGTATTTAGAGAAAAGCCAGTTTACTTCATTCTGGGAGGTTAACTAAAACACCACCACTAGGGAGAGGAAACCCAACAGTGAAATGAAAGATTCCTGTAGTGAGTGTTAATAACTGAGTAGGTATTGCAATCTATTTAGAAAACAGCTTTGCTCTATGAAAACTAATGTTGCTGAACTCAGGACCCATATATCTTTGATATCTTACAGGAAAAATTGATTAGAATTAGCACTTAGAACACTAGAGAACTTTGCATAAGGCCAGTGGTCAAAACAGCTGGGAGAATGACAAGAGGGAGTCTTTGCAGGAGCTAGTAATATTTTACATCTGGATCAGGGTAGTAGTTACATGGTGGCTAATGAAAACATATGCTGTTGGACTAAAGCCCTATACTGTCATGATATCCCACGATTCAAGAGATTACAGGTTCAGCTAATGATTTGCACTTTGTAGGATGAATAGAAATCCATCCATCAATCCATCCATCCATCCAATCCTCCCTCCCTCTCTCTCTCCCTCTCTCTCTCTCTTCTTCATTCTTTCTTTCTGTTTAAGGCAGTGTTAGAGAGAGAGAGAGAGATCTTCCATCTGCTGGTTCACTCCCCAAATGGATACAATGTCCAGGGCTGGGCCAGCCCAAAGCCAGTAGCTTCATCCAGGGCTCTCACATGAGTGGCAGAGGCCAAACACTTGGGAAAGAGACTTTATTAAAAGGAGTTGGATCACACAATCACAGAAGCTGAGAAGTTGCAAGATTTGTTGTTAGCAAGCTGGAAACCCAAAGAACTAATAACATAGTTCCAGTCTGAGTCTGAAGGCCTGAGATGCAAGAGAACCTGTAATGTAAGTTCCAGTCCAAGTCCCTGTGTGAAGGCAAAAGATCAATGTTTTAGCTTGATGACAGGCAGAGAGAAAGGAATCCTTCTTACTTAGCCTTTCATTCTATGCAGGCCTTCAATGGATTGGATGAGACCCACTCATTTTAGGGAGGGCAATTTGTTTTACTTTATCAATTCAGATATTAATCTCATTCAGAAATATCGTCACAGATGCATCTGGAAATAATGTTTAAGTAAATGCCTGGTCACCCTGTGGCCCAGTCAACATGAAATATAAAATTAACCCTTACAACACACTATGCTCTGTCCACTTGTCCTAACAAATGGTTCGGAAGTAGATAGTGTGAGGATTGCAAAGAAAAGTGCTAAATATCACTCAGCTACAAATCTGAGTCATGGGTACATTGTGTCACAAATCATTTTCTATTGTTCACATACAGGTACATATGTTTATCATATTGCACTTCAAATTGGTAACATAAAGAATGTGGGTAAACAGACACTGCCATACAATGCATGTGAAAGTTTAAATTGTTATAATCTTTCTGAAAGTACTACTGAAAAATCAAAACTTTTTGGACTCCTTCACCAACCTTCTGACCTAGAATCTCAAGGACAAAGACCAAGAATTCTGAGTGTTTAGCATAATTTGGTTTACTATTAGGTAAGGACAGATTTGGGAAATCCTGGTCAGATGAGATTGGTAAAATACTAAAACATTTGCCAGCACTGGGAGGGAAGGTGCAATGTACAGAGATATATCTTCACTGTAGCACTGTGTAAAAAGAAAAAAGTAAATTAATAGAGAACTAAATAAAAGTTGTGGTACATTTATGTAACTGAACACTATGCACAGCTGAAATGAATGGTCTGTATCTTCATAGAGTAAAATGGGTGGATCCCTTAACTACACAAAAAAGTTGAAAATACAATTTATTATTAAACCATTGTCAAAATGTTTATATGTCCAAAAGTAATTATATATGCTTTTAATGGATATACACATATCTACTAAAACTATAAAAACATGCACATCAACTTAAGAGCATGGTCATCTCTGAGGAAAAGTAAGAGGAGAATGAAAAGGGAGACAATTCAGCCATATCTATGTCATATGATTACTAAAAAATTCAATGCACTAGTCCTTACACATTGCAAAGAATAAAGTGGTTGTATTTTTAATGACAAACTATAGCCAAGACTAATTTTAAATGAAAAATAAGTTTAAGATCAGGATATATCATGCAATTCCACTAAGCATAATCCTAAACATGATACATTTGTTTTGGATATGCACAGTAAAAATCTTTTAGGTCTACACACTAACTTGCTTCACTTTACAATATTATTATCTGTTGCTGAGTATCAAATAATGCTCCAAAATAGCAACTTAAAACAGCAATATAATCATTATTACTGATGTTATTGCTATCATCATCATCATTATCTCATGTTTGTGTGGGTTCATTGGGCTCAGTTGGGTGTTTCCCCCATGGCATTTCTCATGAATTTACCTTTAGATTGCAGGTGGAACTGCTGGCATCTGAAGACTTGAATAGGCTGGTTATCACGGCAGTGTATGTTGCCTGTTGACTGGGAGCTCAGCTGGACTGTTGACAAAAGTGCCAACATTGAACTAAGGTGTTATCTACTGTCATGTAACAAACCACAACAATATTTGGGGTGGCTAACACCTTTCACGATCTTGTGGGTTGACTAAGCTCAGCTGAACAATTCTTTTGTTCCATGTGGTTTTTGTTTGGGGATGTAGCAATTCGGAGGCTCAACTGATGGAATATTAAGGGTGACTCACCCACGAAGTTGGCAACTACTGCTGGAATAATTCTGATATGCTTAATGAGTACATTTCTGACAGCACAGAATTAGAAAACACAGACAGGATTACTGCATATATTGCTAATCCCTTTTCATGTTTCACATAATACTATATACAAAAATACAGAACATAGTTCTACATGACTAGGTATAAAATTACACCTTTGTTTTAAAATGGTTTTATGGTGCTCTGATATGTCTATGTATTCTTATGTGTTCAACCAGACCTTCTAGAGATAGACATTTAGGACGAATCCATATGCCCTGGGTTAAAAGGGGAACAATGATGAACAAAATAGTGCCCCAGTGCTTAAGGCTTATATTCTTTTGCGGTGTGTGCAGAGGGAAGAAGATCATTACAAAATGGATGATAAGCCCAGTGATGTGAGAGACTTCCTTGTCCAGAGTTGGTAGAATCCATAAGTGGCTACTCCATGGAATTCTGTTTTGAGCTCTCATCTTTTGTGAGTTAATCTGTTCATCCATGTGCATACTCATTAAGGTAGAAGAGAGAGAGGCATTGCTGGCTTAAGGGAGTAAGGATAATTACAGAATCACAGTCTTGGAGTGGGTGATCCACTGTAATTAGGAGGGGCTGCCCTGGGCAAGAAGATCTGTCACAAAAGAGAAACTAAGAGGTTAGTTGGTTTGTTTTACAAAACGATGTAACAAAAATTTAGTGGTGGGATCATTTAGACAGTCTGTTCTGTGATAGCATCTACTACCCCACAGAAATAAGAATCCAAAAGAGCAGCTGAGAATGTTGAGGTATGCGGGTGTGTTAGTTTGTGGAGAAAATAGATGTGCTACACTGCTCTCAGATGTTGAGACAGTACACTCAACTATGGAAATGGGTTAAGATTTTCAGCAGGGGCAGAGTACTACTGTATGCCATGCCGAGCAATAGTTTCCCATCTATCTCATCTCTTACACCTTTTCTCACTTTTCCATCAGTCTCCAGCCGCACTGGCTTGTGTCTCTTCCTGGAACAAGTCACAATCACTCCCATATCAGGTGTGATGATCCTTAGTCTAACATCAATTGATCTTCACAAACACAGCTTGTTCTTGTCACCCAGGTCTCAGCTCCAAAGTCACATCCATATCATGTCCTTTGTTAGGGATAAAGCACAACACAACTCTAGGGATCACCATCCATGGTGTAATCTATGTGAGCTCTCTCTGGAGTTATTATACTGAGTGGTCCTCGGCATCCCTGACCACCCTCTCAATAATACTATTTTATATACTATTCACACATTTTTTTGTGACTCTCCTCATCCACTGAAATTCAGTTACTTATTGTTTATTTCATGTGCATCCAAAAGAGAATGAAAACCCAATTAGGGGAGGGACCTTTCCTGCTTAGTGTCTAGCAGTCAACTTGTTAGGCAAACAGTAATCACCTAGCAAACACCTGTTTCATGAATGGATTACTGTCTATCATTCACCTATACAGAAACAGATACTGTACTGAAAGCTGAATGGCAAAACCAATTGATGTGTGGAACCATAAATCACAGCATACAAAATATAATAAATAAATCTGGGATATTATTAATTTAGAAGGTCTCAAACAGTAGTAAACATCAATTATCTTTATATACAGAAGATCAATTTAGTATATACTAAGTAAAGATTTCAACAGTTTGCACTGACACAGAAACACAAAGTGTAAAATACTGTTTGAGTATTAGTTATACCGTTAATTCGCATAGTACAACACATTAAGGACAGAGATCCTACATGGGGTTTAAGTGCACAGTGATTCCTGTTGTTGACTTAACAATTGACACTCTTGTTTATGGCGTCAGTAATCACCTAAGGTTCTTGTCATGAGTTGCCAAGGCTATGGAAGCCTTTTGAGTTCGCCGACTCTGATTATTTAGACAAGGCCATAGTCAAAGTGGAAGTTCTCTCCTCCCTTCAGAGCAAGGTACCTCATTCTTTGATGGCCTGTTCTTTCCGCTGGGATCTCACTCACAGAGACCTTTCATTTAGGTTTTTCTTTTTTTTTTTTTTTTTTTTTTTTTTGCCAGCGTGTCTTGGCTTTCCATGCCTGAGAAACTCTAATGGGCTTTTTAGCTGGATCTGAATGCCTTAAGGGCTGATTCTGAGGCCAGAGTGCTGTTTAGGGCATCTGTCATTCTATGAGTCTGCTGTGTATCCTGCTTCCCATGTTGGATCGTTCTCTCCTTTTTAATTGTATCAGTTAGTATTAGCAGACACTAGTCTTGTTTATGTGATCCCTTTGACACTTAATCCTATCATTATGATCAATTATGAACTGAAACTGATCACTTTGACTAGTGAGATGGCATTGGTACATGCCACCTTGATGGGATTGAATTGGAATCCCCTGGCACGTTTCTAACTCTACTGTTTGGGGCAAGTCCGATTGAGCATGTGCCAAACTGAACATCTCCTCCCTCTCTTATTCCCACGCGTATATTTAACAGGGATAACTTTTCAGTTAAATTTAAACACCTAAGAATAATTGTGTGAATTAAAGAGTTCAACCAATACTATTAAGTAGAACAAAAAATACTAAAAGGGATAAAGTATTAAGTTGTCCCTTCACAGGACAAGCTCTTATTTTTAAATGTATGTGCCCATACCACATGGGGGCTATTTGGCCTTTTTGTAAAATTATAGGATTTTATTGATCTTATTTTCCTATATCTTGAGATATTTTTGCTATTCATCATCCTGAGATTTAATTATTCTCAGTTATACTGAAAGGGCTGAAAAATAAGAATGATGGAATAACCTACACTAAGAATCAAGCAATAATGAAAGAAGTAATTGATATTAAATTGTTTAGTTTTTTTAGTGCATTGTTCAAAGTATTACACTATTTTTCAAAAAGTCATAAAAATATAGAGATGCCACAGTCTTTGTATTTTTAAATCCAGCTTCCATTGAACACAGAAGATTTTTCTAAATTACCTTCCATTCTGGCAAAGAGAAGAAAACTGACAGAGGAAGATATTTTATGATTATTAGATGTATCAGAAGATGAGTGACAATAGTACTGTAGACTCTCTTGTTGATGGTATCTCAAACTATGAGTCTTCGATGATATCCCAGATAAATTTTCTTACATGAAGACAACATTGGGTGAACAATATATTTCTATGAACTAAAACAGTAAATGGTGTTCTCATTCAGTTCATCATTTATCATACAATGATTTTTAAAAAAGATTTATTTATTTATCTGAAAGAGTTACAGAGAAAGAGAAGGAGAGGTAGAGACAGAGAGAGAAGTCTCCCATCCACTGGTTCACCCCCCAGATGGCTGCAAGGGTCAGATCTGCACCAATCTGAAGTCAGGAGCCAGGAGCTTCTTCCAGATTTCCCACGCTGGTGCAGGGGCCCAAGGACTTGGGCCATCTTCCACTGCTTTCCCAGGCCATAGAAGAGAGCTGGATCAGAAGTGGAGCAGCCAGGATTCAAACCAGCGCCCATATGGGATGCTGGCACTGCAGGTGGTGGCTCTACCCGCTATGCCACAGTGCCAGGCCATATCATACGATGTTTTGACAAGAACTAGGAACAATCTGATTTGCTCCAGGAACACAGGAAACTGTTTTGTTGTTGTTTTTTTTTTTAAATACTGGATTATGTGTGTGTGTGTGTGTGTGTGTATCTCCAACATTTAATCTATAAGGTATCTAAATGGACAAATGCTGAAGTAAATAAACTGGAAAGAAATAGGTCACATCAGTCATTGCACTGGTCATTCTAATTAGTATTCCTTTATTTAAAAATAATTGACTTTGAAGCCGGCGCCGTGGCTCAATAGGCTAATCCTCCACCTTGCGGCGCCGGCACACCGGGTTCTAGTCCCGGTCGGGGCACCGGATTCTGTCCCGGTTGCCCCTCTTCCAGGCCAGCTCTCTGCTATGGCCAGGGAGTGCAGTGGAGGATGGCCCAGGTGCTTGGGCCCTGCACCCCATGGGAGACCAGGAAAAGCACCTGGATCCTGGCTCCTGCCATCGGATCAGCGCGGTGCGCCGGCTGCAGCGGCGGCCATTGGAGAGTGAACCAACGGCAAAGGAAGACCTTTCTCTCTGTCTCTCTCTCACTGTCCACTCTGCCTGTCAAAAAAAAAAAAAAATAATTGACTTTGCAGTTATGGTACAGAGAAGATGACAGTCCTTCATTCAACAAAATTATGGGCTGTCAAGGTTTTGTAAAGTATTCATTTTAATAATATAAATGAGAATAATCAGAAGTAATGATAATATAGATTTTATTTGGGATATAAGTGTGGAATGAGTGAGGAATCAGTGTCTACAAGATGGAAATATTCCAGGTTCAAGCATGAGAGATGATGAAGGATAAACTGTATTCAATACATTATGTTTATTTTTGGTACATATACCTTCAAATCCAGGAAAAAGGGGAATAAAGTTTGGGTTCAACATGCTTAAAATCTTGCTATATTTTAGTCATTCATCATCCCTTTCACAAATTATTCATATGCTGACCTAATACACAAAATGAATATTTTGTACACAGAAGGTAAAGTGGTGATGTCAATTTTGTCCTGGTATTCTGAGGGCTGAAATACTAAACACCCCTGAGTTGCTGGGTGGATTCAATGACTTTATCTTGTTTAAGGAATGAGGCTGGTGAGAGGGAAGTGGTATCTCCAAGGTGCCTTTATAATGGGACCTGCTGAGTCACTTCAACTATCCACCCAGCCAACTCAAATTCACACTTTTTTTTTTAAAAAAAAGATTTATTTATTTATTTATTTATTTGAAAGTCAGAGTCACACAGAGATAGGAGAGGCAGAGAGAGAGAGGTCTTCCATCCATTGGTTCACTCCCCAATAGGCTGCAATGGCTAGAGCTACGCCGATGCGAAGCCAGGAGCCAGGAGCTTCTTCCACGTAGGTGCAGGAGCCCAAGGGCTTGGGCCATTTTCTACTGCTTTCCCAGGCCATTGCAAAGAGCTGGATCAGAAGTGGAACAGCCGGGACTCAAACTGACATCCATATAGGATGCCTGTACTGCAGGCGGCAGCTTTACCCGCTATGCCACAACACCGGCCTGCAAATTCACACTTTTAGTTTCCTTATCAAGATCTATTCCTGAGGCTTGAAGTGCACAAACTTCTCTTTTGTTAATCCAGAAATTAAAAAAAATAGAAAAGCTCCTGAAATAGAAAGGAAAAGGGAGAAGTTTTCTGGTATACTAGACTACTGGGAAATCATTCCATGAAATGAACACACTGTGACTACACTCTTTCTCTGAGACTTCATAAGGCAGCTGATTCTACCACAAAAAAAATTGCTATAGAAGCTCATGTGGACATGTAATGAATTTCTACATATACACTTTTAAATTGTTACATTTTCAAGTATTGCTGGGAGTCAACATTTTTCAGTTTATATCCAGAACAACTTTTTCCTTCCTTCTTTCCTCCCTCCCTCCCTCCCTTCCTCAACTCCTTCCTTCCTCTCTCCCTCCCTTCCTTGCTCCCTACCTCCATCCCTTCCTCCTCCATCCCTCTATTCTTTCCCTCCTTCCTTGCTCTTTCCCTCCTTCCTTCCCTCCCTTTTTCCCTCCCTTTCTTGCTCCCTCCCTCCTTCCCTCCTTCCTTTCTTCCTCCCTCCCTTCCTAAATTCCTCTCTTCCTTCCTTGCTCCCTCCCTCCTTCCCTCCTTCCCTCCTTCTTTTCTTCCTCCCTCCCTTCCTAAATTCCTCCCTTCCTTCCTTGCTCTCTCCCTCCCTCCCTCCCCCCCAAGAGAGGAAAGGCAAGATGGGAAGAGTACTGACATCTCCTAAGTTTCCTACTATGTGCCCAACACTTTTTTTTTAAATGAGAAACATTGGGGCTGGTGTGATGGTGCAGTGGGGTAAGCTGTTACTTTTGATGCAGGCATGCCATATGAGCACTGGTTTGAGTCCTGGCTACTCCGCTTCTGATCCAGCTCCCTGTTAATGCACCTGGGAAAGCAGTGAAAGAAGGCCCAAGTACTTGGCCTCCGCCACCCATGTGGGAGACCTGGATGGAGTTTTGGGCTCCTGGCTTCAGTTTGGCCCAGCCCCAGCCTTTAGAGCCATTTGGAAACTGAACCAGAAGATGGAAGATC
Source organism: Oryctolagus cuniculus (assembly GCF_051225735.1). NCBI lineage: Eukaryota > Metazoa > Chordata > Mammalia > Lagomorpha > Leporidae > Oryctolagus > Oryctolagus cuniculus. The sequence goes on from NC_142888.1 coordinate 89,716,960, forward strand.
TCTTTCTCTCTGTATGTGCGCATGCATGTGTTTGAGTGTGTGTGCTGGGCCACAACATAGTACCCTGTTTTTTCTTTTTCTGATCAGGAGTGTGACATATCCATGAGAATTTTCACCCACTGCTGGTTACCACCTATTTGAAGGCACAGTTGTGTAATTTCCAGAACTTCTTGCATATTGATTGAATTATTTTATTCTTAGACACATAATTCCTGGAAACACATTGTACATGCATATTTATGCACATGTCACATACATTTATATGCATATATTTATATGTACTTTTATATGAAGTGATATCTTTAATATCCACTAAGGGTAAACAAGTAAAAATAGAGTACATAGTCATACAAGTGACTGCTGTACTATGGTATTAGCTCCCCTTCCCCACTTCACTCTAAACAAACAGCAAAACAAAGAAAACACACTCCCATTGTCTGCCGCCAGGTGGTTCTAATGATCAGCCAGGCTTGGGAACCACTGACATGCATATGACCATCCAGAGTCTCTGGCACAAGGTCCATGGCTCTCAGTCAGAAATTCAGCTCTTCCAAGCCAGCGCCGCGGCTCACTAAGCTAATCCTCCACCTTGTGGCACCAGCACACCGGGTTCTAGTCCCGGTCGGGGCGCCGGATTCTGTCCCGGTTGCCCCTCTTCCAGGCCAGCTCTCTGCTGTGGCCAGGGAGTACAGTGGAGGATGGCCCAAGTGCTTGGGCCCTGCACCCCATGGGAGACCAGGATAAGTACCTGGCTCCTGCCATCAGATCAGCACGGCGCGCCGGCCGTGGTGGCCATTGGAGGGTGAACCAAAGGCAAAGGAAGACCTTTCTCTCTGTCGATCTCTCTCACTGTCCACTCTGCCTGTCAGAAAGAAAGAAAGAAAGAAAGAAAGAAAGAAAGAAAGAAAGAAAAAAATTAATTCAGCTCTTCCCTCTCCAAGTCCTACACAATCCCTGTAAACACTGGACAGTCTTTCAGTTACGTCACACATTGGCACATTCTCACCACTACACCATTGATTCATCCTGTGATGCCTTTATATATCTCCCCTGACTACTAAAACCCTATTCATTCAAATGCCACCTATTTTTGTGAAGCCTTCTGCAATGACCATGAAGGAACAGTGTCTAAGTTCTAATTGAATGCTTCACTTGAGTTTCTAGAGGAGCATATATTCCCCTCATCCTACTTTTAGAGACATTTTTCGTAAACAAGACTGAATATTCTTTACAGGCAAGTGTTGAATGTTGAATCAGCCTTGCATATCTTGACTACATCCCAGCTGATCATAGTGTATAATTCTTTGTCTATATTATTTAAATTATTTATTCAGAAGGGAGAGCAAGCAAGATAGATACAGATGGATAGACTGATAGATCTTCTATTGGCTGGTTCTCTCTTAAAATGACCTGAACAGCTGGGGCTAGGCCAGGCTGAAGCCAAGAGCTGAAAACTTAGAGTCTCCCAAGTGGACGGCAGCAGCCTAGGTATGGGAGCCATCATCTGCTTCCCCCTAAGGTTTGCATTAGAAGAAGCTTGATTTGAAAGCAGAGTCAGGGGGCTGGTGCCCTGGTGCAGGTTAATCCTCTGCCTGCGGTGCCGGCATCCCATATGGGCACTGGTTCTAGTCCCGGCTGCCCTTCTTCCAATCCAGCTCTCTGCTATGGCCTGGGAAAGCAGTGGAGGATGGCCCAAGTACAGGGCCCCTGCACCCACATGGGAGACCCAGAAGAAGCTCCTGGCTCCTGGCTTCAGTTCAGCTCAGCTCTGGCTGTCATGGTCATCTGGGGAGTGAACCAGCAGATGGAAGACTTTTCAGTCTCTTTTTCTCTCACTGTCTGTAACTCTACCTTTCAAATAAATAAATAAAATCTTAAAAAAATAGAAAGCAGAGCCAGGACTTGAACCCAGGTACACTAATATGGGAGTCAGGCATCCAAGAAACATCTTAACCTCTATGTCAAATGTCCACCCAAATAATTTTAACATTGTTGGATTTTATTAATATTTTTGAAGATTTTTCTGCTTGTGAGATATAATTGGTCTGAAGGATTCCTTTCTTGTAATGTCTTTACCTATTTTTAATTAATTAATTAGAGAGGGAGAGGAAGACAGCATGCTCCCATATACTGGTTCACTTTCCAAGTGTTTGCAACAGTACTAGCTGGGGCCAAAGCCACAAGCCAGGAAATCAATCTAGTTCTCCCATTTGGGTGGCAGGAACCACTGCTTGAGCCATCACTGCTGCCTCCCAGGGTCTGTGTTAGCAGGAAGCTGAAGTCAGGAACCACAGCCAGAAAATGAACCTAGGTACTCCAATGTGGGAGATGGACATTTTTATCAGTAGGCTAAACACACTCCTGCTAAACACCTTATACTAATATAATGCTGGCTGCATAAAGTAATTTAGAAGGATTCCATCTGATTCTGCTTTCTGGAAGACATAATCAATAAATGATATAGTTTCTTCCTTTCAAAGCTAGTAAAAATCACCAGTGAACTTAATCTGGTGCTTTTGGAAGGTTATTAGTTATTAATTCAATTCATTTAATAAATATAGGCTTATTCAGATGATCTGTCCGTGTGATTTTCAGTACATTGTGCCTGAATCAGTCTGTTTCATTTGGGTTATCATATTTATGGGCATAGAGTTGGTCATATTTCTTTATTGCCTTATGAATGTCCATGGATCAGTAGCAATGGCTCCCCTTTCATTTATGATATTGATAATTTTGTCTTCTTAGTTAACCTAGGTAAAAGCACATCAATTTAATGATATTTTCAAAGATTAGCTTTTGCTTTCATTGATTTTTCTCTACTGGTTTCCTACTTACACGTTCACTTAAATCTTCTCTAATTGTTATTGTTTCTTTTGCTCACTTTGGATGTAATTTCCACTTATCTTTCCAGATGGAAGCATAGATGACTGATTTTATTTTTAAACTATTTTTAAAAATTTATTTATTTGAAAGGCAATTAGAGAGAGAGAGAAGAGACAAAGGAGAGGCAGAGGAGATCTTCCAACTGCTGGTTCAGTCCCCAGCTTAAGGACTGACTCCTCTGAGATAAATCCTGGGTTGTGTTATGTCCTCATTGGCAATCACCTCCCTTCTGTTGAGGATGAAATCCTGCACTGTGGGCTAAGAGGCCTGGGTGTGGCCACTACGTGGATTTCTGTTCGTAAGATGTGGAACTGCATCCAGGAAGCAGCATAAGCTCTTGTCCCTTGAGAGGGCACTTGACCACCAAGCTGCTCACATGTGTACACCTATGGCAGGGAGGGTGTTTCATACTGCATCCCATCTTAATCCTCACAGTGCTGCCCAGGACAACCACCATCCCCATTCCTTGGTCCAGGGAACAGAAATTAAACGTTAGGTAACTTGATCTCAGAAAACCACCTCAGGAATTAATGCCAGGATTCAAAGCCTGAAACTACTCAAAAGACCCTGTGAGCTGATAATTTTATATAATGCAAAGCATTGCTATTCAGTTGTTCTTGAAACAATGTTTTAGGAATTTTAAAAAGTAATTAATTAGAGAGAGAGAGAGAGAAAGATCTCCCATCTGGTGGTTCACTCCCCAAATGCCTGCAACAGTTGGGACTGGGCCAGGCCAAAGCTGGGAGCCTGGAACTCAATTCAGACCAAAATATGTGAAACATAGCCTGCTGCCTCCCAGTGTGTATACTGGGAAAGATCTGGGATTGGGGGTGGAGCCAGGACCCTCTGATATGGACACGAGTATCTTAACCACTAGGCTACTCACCACTGTAGTACTTTTTTTTTTTTTTCTGACAGGCAGAGTAGACAGTGAGAGAGAGAGACAAAGGTCTTCCTTTCACCCCTCAATGGCCACTGCGGCCGGCGCACTGCGCTGATCTGAAGTCAGGAGCCAGGTGCTTCCTCCTGGTCTCCCATGTGGGTGCAGGGCCCAGGGACTTGGGCCATCCTCCACTGCCTTCCCGGGCCACAGCAGAGAGCTGGACTGGAAGAGGAGCAACTGGGACAGATCCAGTGCCCCGACCAGGACTAGAACCTGGGGTGCCAGCACCGCAGGCGGAGGATTAGCCTACTGAGCCGTGGCGCTGGCTGTAGTACTTTTAAAACACTAAAAATACAAAGTATCAAATTATACCTGCACAAAAAATTGTAAAAGATGTGTGGAAATATGGAAGAAATTAATTGGAATTGTCCTACAATTATTAATATTTCTTATTATACAAAATATCCCTTAATAATAGATAGGTCAATGATATCAAGGGAGAATGCATATAAGGCATTATCAATTAAACTTCCCAAATAGGACAATTAAACTTTCCCAAAGAGGACAAAATCATCTTGCTTGCTATTTTAAAATATATAATTATTTGTTATCAATCCTTGTTACCATACTGTGCTATAAAACCCCTAGTAAACATAATTATTGTCAATTTAAAAACAGTCTAAATGTGATCAAATATTGCTCCCCAATTAAATATATGTGTGTTGTAATACAATCATTACAAAGAGATCCAATATCTGTCTGATTTGCCACTTGTGCCAGCCTCTATGTTTGGCATAGCTATTAAGATGCTGGTTAGGACATTCATGTCCATACCAGAGTACCTGGGTTTGATGCCTGGGTCTGGCTCCTGGCTCCAGCTTCCTGCTAATTTAGATCCTGGGAGGCAGCAGTGAAAGCTCAAGTAGTAGGTTTCCTGTCACCCACGTGGGAGACCTGGACTGAGTTCCCAGCTCCCAGCTTTGGACACTGACCATTGTGGGCATTTGGGGAGTGAATCATAGGATAGGGCAGTGTGCTCATGCTCCCTTGGTCACTTGCTTTCTCTTTCTCTACCTTTCAAATAAGGAAACTTTAAAAAAGTTTAAAACTTCAAAACATGCCAAATGCACTAAATAAATCATATTAAATGAAATAGGAGTGTCATAAAATATAATGTAAAATGTAATCCAATTATATAAAATGAATGTATGTATATGATTAAATATGAGTTAATGGATTATATACAGAGTAAAATATGGAGAACGGGCACTAATAAATTAACACATACTGGGGTTGGCACTGTGACGCAGTGGGATAACGCCCTGGCCTGAAGTGCCAGCATCCCATACGGGCACTGGTTCTAGTCCTGGCTGCTCCTCTTCCAAATGAATCTAGGGTTGTTACTGGTGTGTGGAAAATACTGGATCTTGGCCTGCAGGAATAACATTCATTTACCACTCTCACTCTGCAAACACTACACCCTTTTCCATGCCCGTACCCCTTGTCTAGCTCTCTAGTTGAGGCTTTCAGACCTGTAACCTGACCTGATGACCAAGTCATATCTTTCTTCATTTTCTCTTCTTTTTCCTTTTTTTTTTTTAAAGCAGAGTTATGGAGGTAAGAGTCGGGGTGGGTAAAGATCTTCTATCTGCTGGTTCACTCCCCCAAAATAGCCACAATGGCAGGGGCTGGGCCAGGCTGAATCAAGAAGCTTCTTTAGGGTCTCTCACATGGGTTCAGGGGCCCAAGTACTTGGGTGATTTGCTGTTGCTTTCCCAGGTGCATTAGCAGGGAGCTGGATTGGAAGTGGAGCAGCTTGGACTTGAACTGGTGCCTATATGGAATGCTTGTATTGCAGGCAGTGGCTTAACCTGCTATTACACAATGCTGGCTCTTTTTTTTATCCCTACTAAAAAATCATAATTTCTATAAACAGAAATAAACTTCTAAGAACACTGTAAGATAGTAATTTTATAGTGTGCCCTCAATTCTCTTTGAATATTTTATGTGTATAAAATACTGAAAGAACATATACCTAGTTTTTGATCCTGCTTATTCTTGCATCACATTCATTTATTAATGTTTTGGGGTCTGATGTGTGCTAGGCATTGTCAGTCCCATTCTATACCTGTATCACACACTTTCCTTTGCTTGATCTCTATACATGCATTCTTGGAAATGTCCACAAGAAGAAAGATGGCTATTAGTGCCCACCCCATGATGTATGACCTCAAAGAGATTCCATTCAAAGCAGGTTTAGTCCAAGCTGGATCTAGAATCCTAGAAGCTCATCATTAATAAAAGAAATGATGCAGTCAAGCAGGGAGAAACTGCTACTTTGGGAAACTGAGGTACCCTGTAATCCACACCAGCATCCTCTTGTAGGATGCTAACTGATACCTTCTGCTCAGACAACACATGTGAAGGATGAAGCAACCGTTACATAGTTTCAGTCTTGCCTCCTCTAATTGGCCTCAACTAGAGGTTTTAGGCCTCTTTGGTCCTCGTTAGGCCAGAGTCATAGATTCCTGAACTAGTTTTGCCATCTGCCTTATTCCTAGGAGTATGGTGCCTCCCATTTAGATGTCTGAGGACTCCTTTTTAGATAACAAGGAGTTTTTCTATGTATAAGACCTTCTCTACCAGTTAAATGGGGCTGTACCCAAATCTACAAGAGATTGAAAAGAGTACAGTTAAGAGTTCTCAAAACAAGCACAAGACCAAAACCTCCATATGAACATCTAATTTGCTCAACTTGGTGAAATATCTTCAAAGATGCCATCTTATGTGCTAAAGTGATATTAAGTGTATAATTGATCATATAGATAGGAATAAGTGTCAAAGGGATCACATAAATAAGACCAAGTGTCTGGCCGGCACTGCAGTTCAATAGGCTAATCCTCTGCCTGTGGCGCCGGCACACCGGGTTCTAGTCCCGCTCTGGGCGCCGGATTCTGTCCCGGTTGCCCCTCTTCCATGCCAGCTCTCTGCTGTGGCCCGGGAGTGCAGTGGAGGATGGCCCAAGTGCTTGGGCCCTGAACCCGTATGGGAGACCAGGAGAAGCACCTGGGTCCTGCCTTCAGATCAGTGCGGTGCGCCGGCCACAGCAGCCATTGGAGGGTGAACCAATGGTAAAGGAAGACCTTTCTCTCTGTCTCTCTCTCACTGTCCACTCTGCCTGTCAAAAAAAAAAAAAAAAAGACCAAGTGTCTGCTAATAACAAGAGATAGAATTAAAAAAATGAGAGAATGTTCCAACATGGGAAACAGTTCACATAGCAGACTCACGGAATGACAAATGTCCTGAACAGCACTCTGACCTCAGAATCAGCCCTTAAGGCATTCAGATCTGGCTGAAAAACCTATGAGAGCATTTCATGCATGGAAAACCAAGACACTGTGGCAAAAAATGATATGCATGAAGGATCTCTGTGAGACCCCATTGGAAAGAAGGGGCCATCAAAGAAGGAGGTACTTTTCTCTGAAGGGAGGAGAGAACTTCCACTTTGCTTATGGCCCTGTTTAAATACTGACAGAGTTTGTGGACTCAAAAGGCTTCCATTCACTGGCACCGTGGCTCACTAGGCTAATCCTCCGCCTGCGGCGCCAGTACTCTGGATTCTAGTCCCTGTTGGGGTGCCGGTTCTGTCTCAGTTGCTCCTCTTCCTGTTCAGCTCTCTGCTGTGGCCCAAGAAGGCAGTGCAGGATGGCCCAAGTACTTGGGCCCTACACCCGCATGGGAGACCAGGAGGAAGCACCTGGCTCATGGCTTTGGATTGGCGCAGTGTGCTGGCCGTAGTGGCCATTTTGGGGGTGAACCAACGGAAGAAAGACCTTTCTCTCTGTCTGTCTCTCTCTCACTATCTCACTCTGCCTGTCAAAAAAAAAGGCTTCCATAACCTTGGCAGCTCATGGCAAGAGCCTTGGGTGATCACTGATGTAATAAATAGAGTATCAACTGTTAAATCAACAACAGGAGTCACTATGCACTTACTCCCCATATAGGATCTCTAACCTTAATGAGTTGTACTATGAGAACTAACTGTAAAACTTGTTTTCAAACAGTACTTTATTCTTTGTATGTCTGTGTGGGTGCAAATTGTAGAAATCTTTACTTAGCATAGAGTTGGTCTTCTGTATATAAAGTTAATTAAAAATGAATCTTAATGAAGAATGAGATGGGAGAGGGAGTAGGAAGTGGGACAGGAGTGGGGGTTGGGGGGCAGATATAGGGGGAAGAACCACTATATTCCTAAAGCTGTACCTATGAAATCTGCATTCATTCAATAAACTCACATGATAGTCACTTTCCTTAAGGGTTTACTTATACCTGACACATTAGTATGTCCCATATGGCACCTCTTCTTTCTTCTGCCCATAAAATGTACCCTCAGAAATTTATCTGATATAGTAGGAGAGAAAACTTTTCCAAATATGGCTTAAAATCCAGAAGCAATAGGGAAATGAGCAATATGTTTGATTTTACATGGCCACAAAATAAAAAAAAAAAGATCAAACAAAACCCAAGAGAAAACCTGAAGTGAAAAATTACAAATTAAGAAAAATACTTATGACTTTTATCACAAACATGGACTATATTTCTAGCATGTAAAGAAAATGAAAAGGTAAAGCCAAAAAACAATCAAACATCTTGCGAAGGAAAAGAGCTATAGATACAAACAGCTTTTCACTGCAGATATTAACCATATAGTTGTTAGTCCCTACCTGAGCTGCTTGCCTGTTACTTCCTTATAGTGTGTTCAAAAAATCTAGCTGTGTGCTTGTTCTCTCTCAAAAAATTCTCAATTCTCAACCTAATTTTTAATGAGATGCAAAGAAAGAAAACCTAAAATCTTTCTTATTTACAAAGCCAGTTAGGAATCACATATTCATATGCACTGCTGGTGGTGCTATAATATGGTACAATGCTTTTTCAGGGGATTTGATACGATCTAATAAAATTACACAGGTATTTATTCTTGGAACCAGCAATTGCTCTTCTAGAAATCTATCCCCCACCCCCACCTTAAAAAAAATGAAAAAAAAAAAAACCCACAAAGGCATAAGCATAAAACCATTCCTGGCAGAACAATTCATAGCAGCAGAAAAGTGAAAACAAAATAGATATGTACTAATAGGAAGCTAGTTGAATAACCTATGGTACACTTATATCTTGGAGTACAATGCAGCTATAAAAAGCAACAATGACTCCCTGTCTATATTGTTATGGAGTGGGCTCCAGGATATACTATTAAGTCATAAAGCAAGGTGCAGAAAAAACATATAGGGGCCAGCATTGCAGTGCAGTGTTTGGAGCCGCCATTTGTGACACTGGCATCCCACACTGGAGTGTACGTTTGCGCCCCGGCTGCTTATCTTCCATTTGAGCTCCCTATTAACGTGTCTGAGAGAACAGCTGATGATGGCCCAAATACTTGGGTCCCTGCCACCCATGTGGGAGACCTGTATGGAGTTCCAGGCCCCTGGCTTTGGCCTGGCCCAGTCCTAGCTTTTGCAGTTATTTGGGGAGTGAACAGCAGATGGAAGATCTGTTTGTCTCTGTCTCAGTCTCTCACTCTCTTACTCTATCTCTCTTCCTGTCGCTGTCACTAAATAAATATTAAAAAATAAAATAAAAACTGTATAGAGTTGCTATTGTCAAATATGGTAATGATTAAACACATGCAGCTATTTTAACTCAGTTAAAATGAAAGGAAATTAGAGAATAACTCCATCACAGTAGACACATTTTTGTACTCAATATTTAATTCCTAAATAAAACACTCAGATAATTAGTTCCTACTATGTTGGATAGCACAGATACAGAACACTTCCACCTCTGCTGAAATATATATAGGAGAGTTATGGTCTAGAAAAATGCCACATTTTACCTGAGAGAGAGAGAGAGAGAGGTGGAGAGAGAGGGAGAGAGACTGAGGAGGGGGAGAGAAGATATTCATATTAAATTTGCTCAGTTTTTAAACTGGAAGGTTAAAACAAAAATCTTGTGAAAATGAGTACTTACAAGAAAGCAGATGAGCAGCCCAGGATGGAAGTTGATGATGTATATTCTCTTAAGATATAATCCATATCTATTGACTCTATGTACAGAAAAACTACAATGATGTATCATCTCTCACTTGTCAGAATATCTGTTATCAAAAATATGAAAGATAAAATTTGGCAAGGGTGTGGAGAAAAGGGACCTCTTGTGCACTATTTTTTTAAAGGGAACCCAGGGGCCACCATTTTTAAAATTTTATTTATTTTTTATTTTTTAAAGATTTATTTATTTATTTGAAAGGCAGAGTTACAGAGAGAGGCAGAGGCAGAGAGAAAGCTTCCATCCATTGGCTGGACCTGTACAGATCGAAAGCCAGGAGCCAGGAACTTCATCCAGGTCTCCCACGCCGGGGCAGCGGCCTAATGACTTAGATCATCTTCCACTGCTTTCCCAGGTCATAGCAGAGAGCTAGATCAGAAGTGGAGCAGCCAGGTCTTGAACTGGCACCCATATGGGATGCCGGTGCTGCAGACGGTGGCTTTATCTGCTATGGCACAGCACCAGCCCCCCTTGTGCACTATTGATAGGAATGTCAATTAATACAGTTATTATGGAAGAGCATGGAGATTCTTTATAAAAATAAAAAGATTGCTATATGAGTTAGCAATCCACTTTTAGGAATATATGCAAAGTAAATGAAATCAGTATGTAGAATAAAAACTTCCAGTTGGGGCAGCGCCGTGGCGCACTAGGTTAATCCTCAGCCTGCGGCGCCAGCATCCCATATGGGTGCCAGGTTCTAGTCCCAGCTGCTCCTCTTCCAGTCCAGCTCTCTGCTGTGGCCTGGGACAGCAGTGGAGGATGGCTCAAGTGGTTGGGCCTCTGTACCTGCATGGGAGACCAAGAAGAGACTCCTGGCTTCAGATTGGCATAGCTCTGGACATTGCAGCCATTTGGAGAATGAACCAACAGAAGGAAGATCTTTCTCTTTGTCTCTCTCTCTCACTGTCTGTAAAACTCTACCTGTCAAATAAATAAATTTAAAAAAAAAAAAAAGAAATACCTCCAGTCTCAAGTTCACTGTAACATAATTCATAATAGTTAAAATTAGGAAGAAACCTACCCGCCCATCATCAGATGAGCAAATACAGAAATATACAGAAAATGTGGTACGTATACACTAGGGAATATTATTCAGCTTTAAGAAATAAGAGGTAGGGCAGAGCTGTGGTGTAGCTAAGCCTCCACTTGTGGCGCTTGCAACCCAGTTCATATCCTGGCTGCTCTTCTTCTGATCCAGTTCTCTACTATGGCCTGGGAAAGCAGTAGAAGATGGCCAGAGTGGTTGGACCCCTGAACACACATCGGAGACCCGGAAGAAGCTCCTGGCTCCTGGCTTCAGATTTGCCCAGCTCTGGCCATTGCAGCTGTTTGCGGAGTGAACCAGTGGATTTAAGACCTTTCTCTCTGTCTTTCCCTCTCTCTGTCTGTAACTAACTCTCAAATAAATAAAATCTTTTAAAAAAAAGAAATAAGGAAATCTTGTGTTTGTAACAACATGGATGAGTCCATGAGACAATAGCCAAGTGAGATAAGCCAGGAAAAGACAGACAAATATTGCATGATCTCACTTATACTTGGAATCTAAAAATGTTCATACAAAGTAGAGAGTACAATGGGTCATTACCAGAAGCAGGGATGTGGGAGTTGATGATAAAGGAGAGATACTAACCGAAGGGTACAAAATTTCCTTTAGACACAATTAACAAGCTTTAGTGATCTATTGTACAGATGGTGACTATGAGGGGTGGGTATTTGGCCTAGCAGTTAGGATGCCAGTTAAGATACTTGCATTCCACATGAGTATTTGGGTTCCATATCTGCTTCTGGCTCCTGGCTCTAGCTTCCTGACAATGCAGACCCCAGGGAGGCAGCAGTCATTGCTCAAGTAATTGGGTTCCTGCCACACACATGGGAGACCTGAATTGAATTCCTGACTCCTGGCTTTAGCCTAGGCCCAATTCTGCCCCTGACAGCATTTGGGGAGTGAACCAGCAGACAGGAACTCTCTCTCTTGTGGTCTCTCTGCTTCTCAGATAAAAAAATAAATAATGGGGCCGGTGCCGCAGCTCACTAGGCTAATCTTCTGCCTGTGGCGCCAGCACCCAGGGTTCTAGTCCCGGTTGGGGCGCCGGATTCTGTCCCAGTTGCTCCTCTTCCTGTCCAGCTCTCTGCTGCGGCCCAGGAAGGCAGTGGAGGATGGCCCAAGTGCTTGGGCCCTGCACCCTCATGGGAGACCAGGAGGAAGCACCTGGCTCCTGGCTTTGGATCTGCGCAGCGCGCCAGCAGTAGTGGCCATTTGGGGGGGTGAACCAATGGAAAGAAGACCTTTCTTTCTGTCTCTCTCACTGTCTAACTCTGCCTGTCAAAAACAAACAAACAAATAAATAAAGGTTACTATGATAAATAATAATGTACTATATATTTCAAAATTATAAAAAGATTAAATTTTAAACGTTTTGTCACAAAAACAAGTATGTGAAGGATTTAATTAGTTCACTTTAGTCATTCCCTAATATCAATGTATATAAAAACATCACATTGTATCTCCTAAATATAAATAATGGTTTTTTCAAAAGGACTCAAAAGCCAACCTGAAGGAACTCATACTAGCCAATCACGAAACAATGTGACTATCAAAAACATCAGTGAGCGGCCAGCCTTGGGGTGTAGCAGGTTAAGCTATTGCCTATGACACCAACATCTGATATGGGTGTTGGTTTGAGTCCTGGCTGCTCCACTTCTGATCCAGCTCTCTGCTAATGCACCTGGGAAAACAGCAGAAGATGGCCCAAGTGCTTGGGCCCCTGCACCCATGTGGGAGACCTAGATGGAATTCCAGGCTCCTGGCTTTGGCCTAGCCCAGCCCTGGCTGATGTGGTCATTTGGGCAAGCGAACCGGTAGATGAAAAAATATCTATATATCTATATTTAGATAGATATCTATATCTATGTTTCTTCCTTGCCTTCCTTCCTGTTAATTCTGCCTTTCAAATAAATATATCTTAAAAATAAAAACATCAGTGATTGAAATGTATTAAAATACATCAAACATAAAAACATATATGAGCTCATGATTACATTAATGAAAATATCAGCAAAGAAAATCAACTGGATGCCCACCTATGGAGGATCATAGGGAAACAATGCGTATGTGGTAGGCAAATTGTGAATGAATGAAACATTCACCCCACTCTTCCTTTGCATTCTATACCTAGGCATAACCTAGGCATAGATGATGACAAGAATTTTCTTTTATAAAGGAATTTCATCTAATAAGTGCAGAAGAAATTGAAGATTTAGCACATCACAATTTTAAACTTCTAATGAAATGTAGTTCTAGGCAACAATTACCAAAGGTCACAAAAAACATTTGAAAGGAAAATCAGACGGGAATTTTCATAGTCAGTCAGGCTGACTATATGAACCTTAGAATAAATCTTAAAGTCTCAGAAGGAGAGGCAAGCAAACAAGATGAGGCTTTTGGTATAAGTTTATAGGAAGTACATTCTTTAGGTGGATAATACTGCAGAGAGCAGGAAACATCAGAAACAGAGTTGGAATTAATCAAAATTAAAAACCACAATGAGATACCACTATATACCTAAAAGAATAACAAAAATGGGAAATACCAAGTATTGACAAAGGTGTGGAACAAGTAGAACTCTCACCTCTGCTGGTGGGAATACAAATTACAACAATCACTTTTTAAAAACTGCTTGGCGATATCTACTAATCTGAACCTCCACACACCTTATGACTCAGAAATACTATTTGTAGGTACTTGTCCAAGAGAAATAAAAATAAATGTTCATCCAAGTGATACGAACAAGAACATTCATACCATTATTCCTAAGTAAAAAACCGTAAAATACTCAAATCCCCATGACACAGATATTTTGAAATATCCACGTGATACAATAATATGCACCAATGACAATGAATGACCTATAACTATAGATAACAATAAAAGTAATCTCATGCAGGTTATGTTGATTGAAAGGACCCAGACATAAAAGAGCACATGCTATATGATTCTACGAGTTTTTCTTTGAATCTCTCAGTAGAATTTGGGGAGGGAGAGGAAAATTAGTACCCCATTACTTTAAAGTTACTTAGCACCTGTGATTGTTAATATTCTGTGTCAACTTGGTTGGGCCACAGTACCCACAGATCTGGTCAAAATTATTCTGGATGCTTCTGTGAGGGTGTTTTTGGACAAGAATTATATTTAAATCAGTGGACTTAGAGTAAAGCAAATTGTCCTCCATGGTGTGGGTAGGCCTCATCCATTAGTAAAGGCCTGAATAGATAAATGACTGATCCCCTTAGAGCAAGAAGGAATGTTCTAACAAATGGCCTTTCAGCTCCAACTTTTCCATGGGTCTCTAGGCTGCTGAATCATCCTTCAGATTTTGGATTTGCTGGACTCCATAATTACACGAGCCAATTCTTAAAATCTTCCTCCCCTCCCCCCACACACCTAAAACATTAATAGGAAATGAAATTAAAAGATATACTGTGGTTCAAAAACATTTTGAAATCACTATATGAAGGGTATCAAAAATTCATGAAAAATTCTTATTATGAAAATATACATGGATTTCAAGGTTATTTTTTGCACTAAAATAAATGTGTACTAACTTTTTATAACACACCTAAAGAAGATCTAGTTTGAGGCACTAAGAAGGCTAAGAAATCAGTTTCAAAAGCGCTCCTTCCAGAAAAACACAAATTATGCTAAAAATTTAAGCAAGAACAAACATTAAATTTATGGTGAGTCTCAGGTGGAAAAATGGTGAGATCAATGATGCCTTATGAAAAGCTTATGGGGACAAGGCCCCAAAGAAGTCATCAGATTATAAGTGGATAACTAGTTTTTTTAAAAGATTTTTTTTATTTAAAATACAGAGATCGATCGATCAATCTTCCACTCAGTGGTTCACTCAAATGTCTACAACATCCTGGGACAAGACAGGTCAACTCCAGGAGTCAAGAACTCCATCTGGGTCTCCTACATGGATGGCAAGAACTCATTGCAGGCCATCATCTGTTGCCTACTCAGGTGCACTAGCCAGAAACTGGTTTGGAAGCAGAGTGGCTGGGACTTTAATTAGCACTTTGATATGGGATGGTGGTGTTTCAAGTGGCAATTTACCCAGCAGTGCGACAATGCCCAGCCCAAGTACCTCATTTGAAGAAGATGATGTTGAAGATGAAGGCCACATGGCAGATCATCCATACGAATTTTTGAGAAAAAATGATCTTGTCTGTGGCTTCATTGCAGAAGACTAATGATTAATAGCAGAAACAATAATCAACACCACAGACAACTCAATTCACTCAGCTTAAATAATCCTGAATGAAATATTGAAGTTGAGCAAACTTTCTGCTCCATAGGTGCCCAAATTGTGCGAAGGTCAGCTACTGACAACAGCAGAGCTTCCAACTGAAGTTTTAAACAAGTGGGATCACTTTGAAGAAATGTTTATCTTTGAAGGACTGAAACAAGAGGTGAAGCATTGCTTTACCAGTATAATCCTGAAGACAAAGCACAAACAATGAAAGAGGTAGAAGTGGTCCACTCAAAGCAAAAGCAGGGCACTTGGTGGAAAAGCTCATGGCACCAGGCTTTTGGGTTATTGAAAGTATTTTGAACATTGGCTTTCTTGAAGGCTATAGAAGAAGAACATATGATTGTTACAAGAGTGTTTTGAAAAAGTTGGCCTAAGCTTTAGCAGACCAATGTCCAGGAATGCTTCATCATAGATTGTGATGATTATTATGTTTTGTGTTTTTATAATTACAACATTTTTGGTTTTCCTTAAATGAATAACTTCCAGTACAGAGAAAAATGGACAGTGAAGCATTGTTCCTTTTTAAAAAATATTTATTTGGAAGGCAGAATGACAGAAATAGAGGGATGAAGGGGTAAATGGAGGTGGAGAGGGGGAGATGGACATGTCCTTTATCTACTGCTTCATTCCCCAAATTGCCGTACCCAGGTCTGGGCCAGGCTGAATAAAGGAGCTAGAAACTCATTCTAGTCTCCCACATGGATTTCAGGGACCCAAGCACTTGGGCCACCTTGCACTGGCTGCATCAGGAATGGAGCAGCCGGGATTCAAATTGGCACCCTGATATGGGATGCTGGCATCACAAGTAGCAGTTTAATCTTCTGCTTCACAATGCTGGCCCCAAAGCATAGTTTCTACCCAAAGAGATATAGCTCTGGTCTACCATTAACTACCATGGGCTGACATATAGCTAATTAAATGTCTTTTCCTTCTTCCCAACTATACTGGTTAGGAGTGTGGACTCTGGAAACCCAGGGATTGCAAACCCTTGCCCTGCTATGTAAAAACTTCATGACTGGGCCGGCGCCGTGGCTCAATAGGCTAATCCTCCGCCTGCAGCGCCAGCACACGGGGTTCTAGTCCTGGTCGGGGTGTCAGATTCTGTCCGGGTTGCCCCTCTTCCAGGCCAGCTCTCTGCTGTGGCCTGGGAGTGCAGTGGAGGATGGCCCAAGTCCTTGGGCCCTGCACCCACATGGGAGACCAGGAGAAGCACCTGGCTCCTGGCTTTGGATCAGTGTGATGCGCCGGCCACTGTGCGCCAGCTGCAGCGGCCATTGGAGGGTGAACCAACGGAAAAGGAAGACCTTTCTCTCTGTCTCTCTCTCTCACTGTCCACTCTGCCTGTCAAAAAAATAAAAATAAAAAAATAAAAAACTTCATGACTGAATACTTTTAGTTGACCTTATGGTCACTAAAATACTCCATATGCATAACAAGAATTATATAGTACTTATAGTGGAAGAAAAAATTTTAAACACATTGCCATGTGTCTTGTGTTTAGCAAAGATAAATGATAAGAAATCCTATTATTTAAAATAAATCTACTTCAGACACAATGGGTTTCTACCTGGGATACTTGGCTCTCTGTGACCTTGAGAGAGTGAATTGACTTATCTATGTCTCAGTTTCCTCTTCTACCAAATAGAGAAAACAATCATCCTTACTTCATGGGTTGTTGCTTTGAGAATTACTTGAGAAACACCTGAAAATTGTTAGAAGACAGTGAGGCATACAATAACAGATGAATGAATGTGAAATGTTTTACAAATACTTGTGTTAGAAGATTTTTGCAGTTTTAAAAGCTTATAGTTTCCATGAGTCTTTAATAAAGCTTAATAATCTTAAAATGGATTCCTATTCATCAGCCAACGTAATTTTTAAATCACTGATTTTCACTGTAACCACTATGTGCTGACTTAATGATCAACAGTTCTGAGAACATCTAAAAGCACAGAGAACTACTGATCTCAGAAAAGGCACCACATGCCTCCATATGGCTGAACAAAAATCCCAGGGGTCCTCCTTGATTCTGCTTTCTCCCCACAGACTCCTCCTTGCCCAATACAGTTGCTTCAGGGCCTGCCTATCCTGCCAACAGACATGCCCTGTCCAAGAGCACCCCACCCTCTGCACACTGAAGCACTGTTTCATCCACCCTCATCCCTCCCCTGCACTGTTGCAATTCTCCTGATGGTCAGCCCCACAAGCTGTCTTGTCCTCCCATTCATTCTCCAGGCAACAGCCAATTACCTTCTGGCAACAGAATCAGATCTTGTAACTATCAGACTAAAATCTGATTTCAGAACAAAATCCAAACTCTTCACATGACCCATAGCATGTGGCTTCCATCCGCCCCT
This sequence comes from Oryctolagus cuniculus, assembly GCF_051225735.1. Classification (NCBI taxonomy): domain Eukaryota; kingdom Metazoa; phylum Chordata; class Mammalia; order Lagomorpha; family Leporidae; genus Oryctolagus; species Oryctolagus cuniculus. The sequence continues at coordinate 89,734,503 of NC_142888.1, forward strand.
TACATTTCACCTCCAACCTGCCTATGTGATGTCTACCAAGTTTGCTATTTCTCTGCTTCTGGGTCAACTGGTGCTATACACACAGTGAAGGGAGACTTAACAAAAAGCAAGCTACTTGATCAAGTAATTTCAGCAAGGTGTCAAATAGACACTGAGGCTAACTTGAAGAGGCTCTCGATGGCCAACTCTGGGGTAATTTGAGAATCAAAATAAAAAAATAAGAATGAGAGGGGCCGGGGCTGTGGCACAGTGGGTTAAAGAAAGCCCTGGCCTGAAGCGCCAGCATCCCATATGGGCACCGGTTCTAGTCCCGGCTGCTCCTCTTCCAATCCAGCTCTCTGCTATGGCCTGAGAAAGCAGTAGGAGATGGACCAAGTCCTTGGGCCTCTGCACCCACGTGGGAGACCTGGAAGAACCTCCTGGCTCCTGGCTTTGGATCGGCACAGCTCTGGCCATTGCAGCCATTTGGGGAGTGAACCAGCAGATGGAAGACCTCTCTCTCTGTCTCTACCTCTCTCTGTAACTCTGTCTTTCAAATAAATAAAATAAATCTTTTTAAAAAAATAAGAATGAGAATGGGAGAGGGAGGAGGAAGAAGGGTGGGAGTATGGGTGGGAGGGAAGTAGGGTGGGAAGAATCACTATGTTCCTAAATTTGTATATATGAAATGCATGAAGTTTGTATTCCTTAAATAAAATTAAAAAAAGAGAAAATATAAATAAACATAATATATTCATATGGCAACCCTTTGGGGAAAATAGTGTGTGGCTCATTAAGATTAATATATAAATACATAAATAATCAAAATTATTTAAAAAATAAAAATTGGTAAATATTAGGATACAAGAGAATGCCACTTATTAATATAGGGAAAAGTGATAGAATTGAAAAGCAACACTTGACAATTCTCATGGCAATAACTGATTCAGGCAAGAATTATAAATGGTTGCTCAGTTTGCAACAAATCTCACAGCAGTCACCAGGTTACCATGGTAACCATGCTAGCCATGGAAATCTGGGAAAACAAACCAACACCAAGTTGTTTTGGTTCCTAATGTGTACTAGGAACTGAATAGGACTGACATGTTGCAAGTACTTAATTCCAGTTATTCCTCAAAATAAACACTCTTAGAAGTTTCAGTGGCCAGTGCCGCGGCTCAATAGGCTAATCCTCCGCCTGTGGCACCGGCACCCTGGGTTCTAGTCCTGGTCGGGGCACCGGATTCTGTCCCAGTTGCTCCTCTTCCTGTCCAGCTCTCTGCTGTGGCCCAGGAAGGCAGTGGAGGATGGCCCAAGTCCTTGGGCCCTGCACCCGCATGGGAGACCGGGAGAAGCACCTGGCTCCTGGCTTCAGATCAGCGCGGTATGCTGGCTGCAACGCATTGGCTGCAGCAGCCATTGGGCGGTGAACCAACAGAAAAGGAAGACCTTTCTCTCTGTCTTTCTCTCTCACTGTCCACTCTACCTGTCAAAAAAAAAAAAAAGAAGTTTCAGCAATACACACACACATATATATGCATACATATATGCATACCCACATACGTGCATGCTCTCTTCCTTTCTCTCAGAACTCAAGATCCCATGAACTTATAGAAGTGGATTTGCAGGCAATAAATAAGAAAAACTGCACAATTCATCAGATTTAAATCTAACCACCCTTATCAAGATGAACATACCATTAACCATTTTCTTCTAGTGGACTGATTTTTCTGTACATGACCTCTAATTGTTTCTGGGACATTTCCTCCTCTTCTTGAGTTGGAAGACTTGGCATTGTTAGGGAAAAAATCATTGTGATGAAGAATCCCCAAACTGATCTACAGATTCAATCAAATCTCAGTAAAAATGGGATTTCAGTGTGCTCTTTTAAAAAAAGAAACTGACAAATTGATTCTAAAATTCATGTAGATGAAAAGGACCCATAAAATGAAAACCAAGTTTGAAAAAGAACAAAGTTGGAAGTCAAACCCTACTTAACTTAAAGACTTCATTATACACCTTCAGTAAGCAAGATAGTGTGTCACTGGCATCAAAGGTAAATAAATAGGTCAATGGAACAGAAGAAAAAAATCATAAAATACACACTGGCAACAAAGGAAACTGATTTTTGACAATGTTGCATAGGCAACTGAGGGGAGGAAATGACTATCTTTTCAACAAATGATACTGGAATAAGTGGATATCATATTCACAAATATAAATTCAGTTCCATATATCATATACATCAAAGTCAACTTGAAGTAGATAACAGACCTAAAATACAAGACTTAAAGCTATAAAAGAAAGGAACAAACAGAAGAAAAATGAGACAATCCTGTGCCCTTGTATTAGGTAAAGATTTTTTTTAAAAGATTTATTTTTATTTATTCAAAAGGCAATGTGACAGGGAGGGAGAGGAGGAGAGGGAGAGGGCGGGGGGGGGGGACGGAGAAAGCGAGAGAGAGAGAGAGAGAGAGAAAGAGATCTTTCATCTGCAGGTTCAATTTCTAAATTGTCCCAACAGCAGGGGCTGGGCCAGGCCACAGCCAGGAGCCAAGAACTCCATCCTGGTCTCCTGCACAGACAGCAGGGGCCCAAGTACCTGGGCCACCATCTGCTGCCTTCCCAGGTACACGAATAAGAAGCTGGATCAGAAGCAGAGCAGCTGGGACTTGCATCCATGCTCTGATAATGGGATGCCAGTGTTCTAAGTGGCAGCTTAAGCTGCTGTGCCACAGTGCTAGCCCCATACATGAAGATATCTTAGCACACTAAAATCACAATTCATACATGAACAAATTGATAATTTGGATCTACTTAAAATTAAAAATGTCTCATCTTCCAAAAATACTGCTGAGAGAATGAAAATACAAGATATTGACTGAGAGAAAAACATTTGTAAATAATATATCTAATAAAAGATTTGTATCCAGAATACAATGTCATAAAACTCAATACAGCCAAACAGGCATTCCTATAAATAGATGAGCAAAAGATTAAGAAACATTTAATCAAAGAATATATGCAAATGGCAAATAAACATCACTACTCATTAGGACATTAAAAATTAAAACAACAATGAACGTCCATTACACTCCTGTGAAAATTGTCAAAATTATGACTGACCATACCAAACATTGGCAAGATTGTGGAAGGTGAAACTCACACACTGCCGGCATGAATGAAAAATGTTAAACCACTTTGGGAAACTCCTTAGCAGTATCCTACATTATTAATTATAACTACTACTATATGATTCAACCATTGGACTTTCGAGTATTTATTTTTCATTTTTATTTAAAAGATGAGAGAGAGAAAGGGGGAGGGAAGGAGAGAGAAAGAGAGAGGGAAATGCTGATTCATTCTCCAAATGCCTTGGCGTTTCAAGTATTTATTTTTCATTTTTTATTTTATTTAAAAGATGACAGAGAGAGAAAGAAAGAAATGCTGATTTGCTCTCCAAATGCCTTCAACAGTCAAGGCTGAACCAGGCTTAAGTTAGGAGCTGGGAATTTAATCAAGGTCTCCCATGTTGGCAGCAAGAACCCAACTACTTGAGTTGTCACTGCTGCCTCCCAGGGTGTGCATGAACAGGAAGATGGAATCAGGGAGGGAGCCTGGAATTGAACCTAGCCTGCTCCTAAGTATTTATCCTAGGGAGAGAAAGTAGGTATTCATGTAAAGATTTATGCACAAATATTCATGCCAGCTTTATTTAAAAGAGTTCCAAATTGGAAAACAACTCGCTTGTTTATCATCAGGTGAATGGCTAATACAATTGTGATATATTCATATACTGGTATACTATTGAGAATAAAAAGGAGGAACTATTCGTACATGCAACTATTTGATAAATTCAGAAAAAAATAGTCTGAATGAAACCTAAAAAGAACATATTCTGTCTGATTTCATTTGCCTAAGACTATAAAAATCAATATTAATTCATAGCAATGTAAGTTAACTTCTTGCCTAATAACAGGAATGGGTCATGGGGAGGGAGCTGTAGGGTAGACACAGATGGGTGGAGGGATTATTAAGGCACATGAGAAACTAATTTTCTTAGCCTCACATTTCCACTTTCATCTTAAATGACTTGAAATCCAAGATCACTAAATTGTAAAACTCTATACTTACTTGAAACACTATATCTCAAAATGAAATTCTACTGGGAATGGAAAAAAAAATTTAAAAGAAACTTATGCTGACCAATTTCCACATCCTACCTAGTGGTATGTGATCTTTTTTCTGTGTATTTGAAAGCATTGCTTATTAATGCAGTACACCTAGCTGCAGTTGCAATAAGAAGTAGATCACAAAAACAAAGACTTAACTAAGTTGTTAAGACTCCATGCTTTTATCACCAGAAAAGGTTTGATGACACAAATTCTATTTCATGAAGGTTTAAGTAAAAATTTTAAGTTTCATCATTTGATATGCAAATTTACTTTTCAATAAGATAAAGGTTAGAGGACACTAAAACATCAGAGTTTTATAAATATACATAAAGCATAAAATTCCCCTTTATAAAAAAAGTCACACCCAGTCAGACTCTGGTTTTAAAATAAAACTGCTGTACTAAAGCACTACACATGGTACTATAACTCTTGGGAAACTAGTCATTTGTTGAAATGTGAGAGCACCATAAAACATTAAAAATTCTTTAAAAATTGACCAAAGTACCACCTAATTAATAAAAGGGTATACAGGCACTTATACCTAAAAAACATAAAATAATTAAATCAGAGCCTTATAGTGTATCTGATGTTTATTTTTTCTTTTGGTGAGGAATTGTACATGGATCTCAGTCAGGCATATAAAAATGAGGAAATTTATAAAATCATTTGGATAATAAGAATTTACTCATAACATAAAAATAAAGACTCCAGTAAGTTTTAAAAAATAACAAAGTTACAAAGGTTACATTAAAACAACAATCAATATTATACTGAATGGGAAAAACCTGAAAGCATTTCCCCTCAGATCTAGAACAAGACAAGGATGTCCATTTTCACCATTCTAATTCAATACAGTATTGGAAATATTAGCAAGAGCAATTAGGGAGAGAATGAAATGATGAGCATCAAAATTAGAAAGGGAGAAAATATCGATGTTCGCAGATAACATGATTTTGTACACAGAAAAACCTAAACACTCCACCAAAAAGCTGTTAGAGTTGATAAACCAATTCAGTAAAGTCACAGGATATTAAATCAACATAGTAAAAACAGTAGCATTTTTTTACACCAATAATCACCTTTCTGAAAGTGAAGTCAAGAAACTAATTCCATTCACAATACCTATAAAAATTAAATATTCAGCAATAAATTTAACCAAAGAACTGAAAGATTTCTACAATGAAAATTATAAAACACTGATCAAAGAAATAATTGAGAACACATACAAAAATTGGAAGATATTCCTTGTTCATGGATTGCAAGAATTAATATCATGAAAATGTTCATACTACTGAAAGCAATCTATAGATTGAATGCAATCCCCATCAAAATACCAATGGCATTATTTACAGAATTAGAAAGAAAAACTAATAGAAGAGTCATATGGAACCATAAAAAAACAAGAATAGGCACAGAAATAATGGAGTGAAGAGACATCTGACAGAACGGGGAAAAAATTTATAAGCTATTTCTCTGATAAGGGATTCATATTTCAAATATATCAGGAGTTCAAAAAACTCAATGACAAAAAAAAAAAAAATCCAGTTAAGAAATGGGCAATGGGCCTGAATAGACAATTCTCAAAAGAAGAAATAGAAAACAAATATATGAAAAAATGCTCAATTTTAGCTATCAGGAAAGTACAAATCAAAACCCCAATGAGATATCACTTCACCTCAAATAATAAATGCTGGCCACAATGTGGAGAAAGGGGAACTTTTATACATTGTTGGTGGGAATGTAAAGTAGTACAGCCACTGTGGTAAATAGTATGAGATTATTTTAAAAACTAGAAATATGCCTTTCATGTGATTTAGCAACCCTACTACTGGGTACATATCCAAAAGACATGAAGCTGTATCAAAGACAAACCTACTGTATCATGTTTATAGCAGCAGTATTCATAATAGCCAATAATATATGGACTCAACCAAAGTGTCCATCATCAGATGACTGAATAAGGAAAATGTGATATACACACACAGAGAGAATATTATTCAACAACAAAAAAGAATTAGATTCTGTTATTTGCAGCCAAATAGATAGAACTGGAGGACACCATGTTAAGTGAATCCAGACACAGAAAGACAAAGGCCATATGTTCTCCCTCATATGTGGAGCTTAAAAAACTCAATCTGAACATAGAATGTTGATTAGTAGAGGGTTGGAGAGATACAAGAAATTTGGTAACCGGTATGAAATCAAAGTTAAACTGAAGGAATAAGATGTTATACAGCACAGTGAGGAGACTGTATGTCACAATAACCTAGTGTAAATTTTATAAACAAATGGAAGAAAGAAGTTCCAAGCTCCAATAATAAAATAATATCAAAGGGAAAATGTTGATTATCCTGATTTACTCAGTACACATTGCATACAGGTATTAATGTGTCACAATGTCACCCATCTAGATGTATAATTATTGCTAATAAAATTTAAAAATTAAAAATAAAACCTATGAATTAATTATTTCTGGAGTTTTCTACTTAATATTTTCAGACTGTGGTTGATCATAGGTAACTGAAATCTCAGAAATCAAAACCACAGGTAATGGGTAATTACTACAGTAAATTTTTGTACCTGATATTTTAAAATAACCCTTGAAATATTTCTGGCTTTTAAAATTTTTTCCATTGTAGAATTGATTAAAAAAAAGGTGGCAATCCTGAAGAATGCATATTATAATCACAAACTGCTAGAAAGTCCTAACCAACTGCATATGTCAACACTCATCTGAGAGAAATATGGGCATCCCTTATTATCAATTATGCTGTCAGAAAAATAGAGGTACATTCATTTAAAAATGTTAAGCACCACTAAATTCTTTCCTGAAGCAGAATTCATTGCCTCCCTTCCCTCTAAACACCCCAACTCTAACATGGGCCGCAAGGGCTACTACAAAGTATGTAGCTGTTGGTGAGATAAAATTCCATCTGCTGAACCTCTTCTGCAATGTTGATTTTAAAGTAGCTTCCCTACTTCTACACTATTTTGTGCACCTCACAGGAGCTATTCCACACCATGCTTTTGTTCCCTGAGGACAGCTGCCCTTCAAATTTGCACAAGCTTCAGCAATCATCACAGCTCAGATCTTCAGCAGTCATCCCCCTTCACATGCCTGATACAAACTCAATCACTTGATCAAAAGGGCCTGAGAGATGGAAAACCAGCATTATGCTTTACTGAAATTACCGCGTCTGGCAGCACTGAGCGAGGGACCAACAACACTGATACAGCAGCGTAGTGATCATAACCAAGAGAAGGTTAAAATCGGATTCTCACCAGGGCTTTTTTTCTCCTTTCCTAATCTATCTTTAACACCAAATTTAGAAAGGAACAAAACGTGATATGAATTCACACAGGCATTCACGATCCCCCAATAACCACAGAGCACTGGGCTTGCACAGCTGTTAGCACGGAGCCTGTAGCAATGCTGCGGGGTAAGCATTCTTATTCCCATTTTACAGAAGGGAAGCTGGGCTGAGTCGTTACCTGTCCCATTCTCCCGCGCCCCGCACTTACATGGAAATTAGCTTCCGCACACCCTGGAGCAGAACACACCACTCCCTGGGACCAGGAAGGTCCCTCGTTCTCTCTCAAGACAGCCAGCACCGAATTCCAAAGGATCACTCCCTACCGCGGGGCACCAACACCCTCAGCTGAAGGTGGGACCTGGCTTTTCTCGCGAGACCACATCCGTCTCTACTAAAAAGTCGTCAAAATTGATCTGGTCGCTATAATGACGTCGGGTTTCTATGGCAACCGCAGTGCGCAGGCAGGTTCTGCTCACCGGAAATAACTCCCAGTAGCCCCCTTCGCCCGTATTTTTCTGTAAGCGTGATGCTTCTACTCTTCAGACCACCAGTAGAGAAATCTTACTAATTAGAGAAACTAGAGTGGTAAAGCAGGCCGTTGACAGAACTCTGCTCATTTGGTGGAACAAAGGGTGCCCCTTTTTGCCAGGAATTTTGTTTGCTTTTAAATCAACAGTAGGGGAACATTTTCAGTACACAGAGACCAGGGAGCTGTTCTCTTGGGCTCCGGGAGATGAGCTACCCTCTGAGGTAGGGACATGGAAAAGCACACATCCCAGAAAGCATTACCTGTTTTTAGCAGAAAACTAATAAACTGAATCCAGTCACGTGAATGAATAATCTAGAAATGTCAAAAAATTTCACTCACATTTTAAGAATTATTTTTACTTATTTGAAAGGGATGGGGGCAGAGAGATATCTTCCATCTGCTGGTTTACTCCCCAAGTACTAGTAACAGCTGGGGCTGGGCCAGGCTGAAGCCAGGAGCCTGGAACTCCATCTGCATCTCCTATGTTCCCAGGAGGGACACTAGTACTTGAGCCATTATTTGCTGCCTCCAAGGGTATGCATTAGCAGGGAGCTAGAATCAAGAGTGGAGCCAGGACTCAAACCCAGGCACTCCAATACAGCATGCAGGCATCTCAAGTGGCATCTTAACCGCTGCATCAAATGCCTGCTCTGCTCCCCCACCCCCACAGGCCATTTTAAAGACGAATTCAGCGGTGTTTCAGGTAGGCAGGCCTAGAATATTCAGTAGGCAGAAACTGAGGTCAATTGGGTCACACAATAGTTTGTCTTGGGAAATTCTTATCCTCCATTCTTACCTTCCATGCAGAGGGACATCTATGACCCAAACACTTCTGACCTCTCTAACATTCACTTCCTTTCTATTATAGAAATGATTTATCTGTTTTAAAGATTTATTTATTTATTTGAAAGAGTTACAGAGAAAGAGAGGGAAAGAGGAAGAGATCGAAGAGATCTTCCATCACTCTCCAAGTGGCTGCAATGGCCATGAGCTTCATCTGGGTCTCCCATATGGGTAGCAAGGGTCCAAGCACTTGGGCCATCTCTGCTGCATTTCCCAGGCCATTAGCAGGGAACTGGATCAGAGATAGAGCATCTAGGACACGAACTGGTACCCATAAAGGATGCCAGCATTGTAAGCTGCGGCTTCACCTGCTATGTCACGATGCCAGCCACAGAAATGGCTTATCTAACTGCTGAGTTTGGGAGGAGAAACAGTGGTTGCACAGCTTAAGTCCTCGCCCTTCAAAACCCTTGATATTCAGTTGCTCTGCTCCTAGGTGTTACAATGGGCCCACAGCTTATCTTTCCTTTCTCTGCCTCACTTGTTCCCCAACTACACCTATGGTCTTGATTCAAAATACTTGGATATTAAGAGGCCTTCACAGGGTAGCTTTTTAGCAAATGTACAAGGCATGGGCTGTTGAAGATGTTATTCCCTGCTCTGCCCGTGTTTCCCTCTCCTAAAGCACAGATCCAGGCTTGATGCCTCTTCCTTTTGCTTCAAGGGAGGTTTGTGGCAGGACTAGAAGCAGAAGCTGTCAGAAGCCAGTGTTTCTCCATTTTTTAAAAAAGATTTACTGATTTATTTGAAAGGCAGTTTACAGAGAGAGAGAGAAGGAGAGACAAAGAGATCTTCCATTCGCTGGTTCACTCCCCAAAAGCTGCAACAGCTGGGTCTGGGCCAGGCCAAAGCCAGTAGCCAGGAGCTTCTTCTAGGTCTTCCATATAGGTGCAGGGGCCCAAGGACTTGGGCCATCTTCCACTGCTTTCCCAGGCCATAGCAGAGAGCTGGATCAGAAGTGGAGCAGTTGGAAAGAGAACTGGTGCCCATATGGGATGCCAGTGCCACAAGAGGCAGCTTTACCCACTATGCCACAGCACCAGCCCCTCTTCCATCCTTTATAAATACCTCAACTTATGGAAAAGATCAGAGTGGTTGTGCTTGGTAGTGAGGGAAGGGCTTCTGATGACAAATAGAAGGGAGAGGGAGGGCAGTTTCTCTCAGATTGTGGTGTACTTGTCCCTCCAGGAATAAGGACTCGAGTACTGCTTATCAACACTTGGGGGAAGCTCTGTGGATGACCCATCTAGGTGGGCATCCAACCAAAGGATGAATTGTCCTGTTTAGATGGAACAGGGTCGAGGGCACTGAAGATATGGAGTCAGCTGGGAAATGCTCTGCTCAGCCCTTAGCAGTGTAGACACATGAGTGATAATGGCAGGTGCCTCCCCAGGCTGTGTCTGTAGGATAAGTTCCCACAAGGAAATTATGTTGTCAAAGAGCACCTTTCATGTAAAAATTCGAATAGTTACTGCCTAGCTCTTTACTAATGTACATCTCAGCCAACTATAAGATGAGAGAACCTGTTTTTCAAGGTCTGAGCAAATACTTGGCCTAACATTTTTTTTTTGCATTTAAATTTATTTATTTATTTTATTTGAAAGGCAGAGAGAAAGACAGACAGACAGAGATCTCCCATCCATTGATTCACTCCCCATATGTCCACAACAGCCAGTGCTGGGCCAGGCCAAAGCCAGGAGCCAGAAACTCAACCCAGGTCTCCCATGTGGGTGACAGGGGCCCAAATACTTGAGGCTTCACCTGCTACCTCCCAAGGCACACACTATGAGGAAGCTGGAAAAAAGAGTGGAGCAGGAATTCAAACCCAGGTCTTCTAATACAGGAAATGGGTATCCCAAGTAAGCAGCTTAATCACTGCACCAAATGCCCACCCCTTTTTATAACAAAGTTCTTATGATTTACCCCTACATGCATGCCCTCTATGTTTTTTGAAGGTTCATTCTTCTCTACCAGCCTTTACATATGGAATGTCCTGGAGACTCAGGCCCAGCCACCGCCTCTCTCAGTGACAATTTTTGTTTAAAAAAAAAAAACTTTTATTTAGTAAATATAAATTTCCAAAGTACAGTTTATGGATTACAATGGCTTTTTCCCCCATTACTTCCCTCCCACTCGCACCCCTCCCATCTCCCGCTCCCTCTCCCATTCCATTCACATCAAGATTCATTTTCAATTATCTTTATATACAGAAGATCGATTTAGTATATATTAAGTAAAGATTTCATCAGTTTGCACCCACACAGAACATAAAGTGTAAAATATTGTTTGAGTACTGGTTATAGCATTAATTCACATTGAACAACACATTAAGGACAGAGATCCTACATGAGGAGTAAGTGCACAGTGACTCTTGTTGTTGACTTAACAATTTGACACTCTTGTTTATGGCGTCAGTAATCATTCTAGGCTCTAGTCATGAGTTGCCAAGGCTATGGAAGCCTTTTGAGTTCACCGACTCCAATCTTAGTAAGACAAGGTCATAGTCAAAGTGGAAGTTCTTTTGCTAATCTGACATCTTATTGTAGGACTGTTAGGCTACTTTTCATTTTTCCCTGTTATAAATCCTTATAAAGGGCATAGTTAATAATTATTCCCCAGGACATATCTTGGAATAATTCAATAGTTTGAAAGGCAACCTTGATGAATGAGGATGTGTATTTATGTTGCATTCGATTTAAATGGAAAACATGGGAACATGAACTCCATACACTCCTGGGGGTGAACAGATTGATAGAAGCTCCTTGCAGAGAGCCTGGGAAACTTTTATGATAGAAGAAAATAAGGAGCACATTAACTCCTGTTTTCCTAGTTACAGACCTAAGGAAATCCCATGCACATGTGCTCCAGGAAATATTTGCAGGAAGGGTAATGGCAGCACAGAGAATCATATCAAAACCGCCCCCTGATTTTTCAGAGAATTAAAAGTTGCAAAAGGGCACTTGCTCTATGATATCATATATATTTATATTTCAAATATGCAAACGTATGTATTTGATATTATTTTCTTGCAACAAATCTGTAACAAAAGCATAAGCATTCCCATTTTACAGCTGACAAAAATCAAACTCATTTATAGAAAAATCAGTTTTTCAGAGTCATCGAGTAAGGCATAGGAATGGGATTCTACCTCTTACCCTCTGTCAAAGGATGAAAAATTGTCTTCTTTATTGATGGTTATTTTCTTGGACTTAACAGCTTGGAGTTTTATAAGTTTCTAGTACCGTTCCCATGTGGGTACTCTCTCACCAAGTCCCCTCACTCTGAAGAAGCTGATGGTGCAGCTGAAATTCCAAGTCAGAATCCTGTATCAGGTAATGAGTGAATGAGTGACTTGTGATTCCTGTCACCTCTTTATCTGAACTCTCCTCATTTGGGACCCAGTGGAAAACAGTATCAATCTATAATATCCAATAAGGGGATGGAAAATCGCAAGGAATTAAAGAATGGCTTTGATGATCATCTTCCCAGTCCCCTAAATCCCTCAGCAAAGTCATTCTGCAACACAGGAATGGGCCCAAAGTTCCATTCATTATATGTGTGAATATATTCTGCTCCCATTGCTACATTTCCAGATGGTCTCTATGGAAGTTATGCTGTTTAGGTAACTAACAACCCTTCTCTGGGAGCAAAGAAAAAGGTGGGCAAAAGAAAACAGATATTGAAGCACCACTGCATGTTATCTACTTTTTACAGCATTTCCCAATTGCTCCTTGCTATGATGTTGTAAGGAAGGCAGCATTGGTTAGCCTATTATTAAATCTATAGTTTATTTCATGGTATTGGGATTTAGGAGAAGTTAGGTAAATTGGGGCCAGTATTTCATTAATGCCTGCTCAGTGATGTAACCGGGAATTTCAATAAAGCTTTTCTCATTGTGTTCTGAAACCACTAGTGCTGAGGGTACTGCTTATGTTTTTTTTTTTTTACAATCAGCTGTATTATTTTAAAATCAATATTTAACTGTAAAAAAGCATTGTGTGGCAACATAAATTATTAAAGCTTGTTTGAAGAGAGTAGAGCAAATACTTGCAAATCCCATGGGGCTAATTCTCACTATGTATGATGCATTCTTAGTAAATAGTAAGCAGAGAGGGTCTAATGATGTAATGGCAGGCAGACTGTAAAATCACCTCAAATGATTCTCAACTCTTGTGCTTGCTTCACTGTGTAATCTGTCCCATGTGGGATGGATTTAGTAATTTGTTTATAACAAAATATGTAGAAACAGGAGATTGTAGTCAGGTAGAAGGGAGATTCAGGATAATTTCACTTTATAAATATATATTTATATATTAAAATTCTATATATAAAATGATTAGGAGACAAATTTGAAAACAATATACTTTAAAATATATAAATATTATAGTCATTTGTTTTTTGTTTTGGAGATAAATTCCAATGCCAAGCCACAGAGAAAAGAAACTCTATACTTTTTGACAATGGATCTGAGTGTGAGTGTGAGTGTGAGTTTCTGGGGCAAAAATTTGCTAATATATGTGTGTTTCTGTGTCTCAAACTCTGTCAGCCTAAATCTTCATAGGCTTTGGAGCCATGTTGGATCAGATTTAGGATATCTGTGATCTGTTTATTAATGGCAATATTTTGAAACATTACATAATCTCTCTGAGGTTGCCTTTCTTCATTTGAAAAATGGAAATAATTATACCTATATCAGATCATTTTTGTAAGGAGCAAAAGAGAAGAATGTTTCAATTGTTAACCCAGCATATGGTCCATATGGTACTCAACAGATATTAGTCCCCTTCTTATCCTATACCTAACCTTCTTTTAAAGTATGTTTCTTTGACATAATCCAAACAGCATGTTTATATGACAATTAACTGTAAAGTTTAAATGAAGGAGAAGTGCACACGTTTCCATCATGTATTCATTTCATGTCATGGCTCTGTGCTGGAGTGATTTCTTTCAATTTAGGAAAAAGAAAAACAATCATTGGACCAGTTTCATTGTGAGAAAGAAAACCAGTGATCAGCTCACATTGTTTCCTGTGCTTTCCTGTCTCCATTTTTATCTTCTGTGTCAGTTTCTCATGAATACCATGTATACTGTAACCCAGAAAGACAAGGCTTTGCAGAAGAGCAATACAATGGAACACTAGGGGCCAAGCACATCATAGGGGCTCAGGTATGCCATTTCCCCTGCACTGAGTATATGGCATAGCCCACACTGAGTAACACCTCTGAGCAATGTAGAGGTTAATGAGATCTCATATGGGAAAGCAATTTAAGATCTTAGACTTGAAGGGGTCAATGCTTTCCAGTAACTTACTTCCCAGAATACACTACAGATATCACATAATCTGTGTTGGATAAACTGAGCAAACCTGAATCCTTGTTTTTTTTTTTTATTTGCTTATTTGAAGGGGCAGAGCTAGAGGAGCAGGGAGGGGGAGAGAGGGGGAGAGAGAGAGAGAGGTCCTCCATCTGCTGTTTCATTGCCCAAATGGCTGTAATAGCCAAGCTGGGCCAGAGTGAAGCCAAGAGCCAGGCACCTCATCTGGATCTCCCACGTGGGCACAGGGGCCCAAGGACTTGACCCATCCTCCACTGCCCTATCAGGTGTACCAGCAAGGCACCAGATCGGAAGTGGAGCAGCCAGGACACAAACTGGCACCCACATGGGATGCTAGAATTGCAGGCAGTGGCTTAACTTGTTGCACCACAGTGCCAGCCCCCTTTGTATTATTTTTAATGGAATGACCATTTGTTCATGGACATAGGGTGATTAGAACTTAAACGTCCTACATAAGGGAAGAACGCTGACCTCAGGGAGACACCTTTCCTGAATACTGGTACTTTGGAATCTCATGTATTTCCCACAACATTCCTAGGGGTTAGAGGATGTGATCTCTGTGCCATTTTGTGGCTGGAGAAACAGTAATGTGTGGATGTTGAGTAACCTGGCTGGGGTGCATCCTGCTTCTCAGTGGAAAGGCAGAGGCTGTGCTGCATACATGCAGCTGCAGACCATGGGATGCTCCGCTGCACCCCACACTGTCACTAAGTAAATCTCTCCTTCCTACTGACCCATGGCACTCCTGAAATCTGCATCTTCACTTCTGAAGCCTAGCTGCTGGTCGTGCCACTCTTCCTGCGCGTCAGAGAACCGTAGTCTCTATCCTGTTGAAGACAGGAAGTGTGTCGGGATCTTGGCTGTAGAAAGTAGAGTCTCCAGGTGACCTATATGCTGTGTGTTGTGGTGGAATGAGAAGGCCATGCCAAGATGGCCACTGGCAAGCGAGCATCAGTTACTCAGGAATGGCTTTGAAACCCACCTGACTTCGGATACTGCCTGGCAACAGGCTGTGATTGGTTAGGGCATAGACCGCTCCTTGACCGGATTGGCTGTCTTGGCTGTATAAGCTGTTGTACCAACTGAAATAAACGAGTCTGCAGCCTACTCGCCTCCGGCCTGCTTTCACCTGACTCCCGGGGTCTGTGTGGTGACTCCGCGCCTCTTGCCCCCACCACAATCCTCCTCTCAGGAGAAATCCACCTCAACATCTGTCTCGCCAATGTGACTGAGAGAGAGACAGAGGTCGGACTCATTGAGGTCCCCCCTGGATTTGGGCAAGTAGGCCCCTCGGTGTTTTGTGTGCTGTCCAGTTCTGGGAGGGTGAGCACAGAACCCCCTCCTATGCCCCTTTCCTTGTCCTTGTCCTTGGTTAAGTGACCCCAGGTTAGGCACACACCGCCCAAAAGGGTAATGCTGCTTCTCGGCTCCTCTTTTTACTTTCGGTTCGCCCGGTGAATTCACATGAGGGACTGATCATCCCAGAATTCGGAACCAAGTCATCTTCCCTCCCTTGAGAGAGGTGACACTCCAGAGACACCATGTGGGCATACAGCCTTGACCTAATGAATCAAGGAAGTCCCCCACTAAGCACAGGACATACTTATGATCTGATACACCACTGTCTGTTCATCTAAGGTAAGGAATGCCATCAGCCTCTGAGGTGCTAGGAATTTGCTTTGTTATGGCAGCAGTGCTGTGGGTGTCTTTCCTTTGGCTAGAGTTGGTGTGGCACACCGCTCTTAAGTGCTCAGACATGGGAAAGATACCCCCCTCTCAGAAACCCACGCAGATTACCAAACATAGTGAATCTGTGAGTGATCAGAGCCTGACACTCCAGGTCCCTGTCTCAAAGACAACAGTTAGGGAGATAGAGCTCCGACAGTGAAAATGACAATGTAGCAAACAAGGTAGCAAACAAGGTAGCAAACAAAGTAGCAAACAATGTAACAAACAATGCAGCAAACAAGGTAACAAACAAGGTAGCAAACAAGGTAGCAATGCCTAGTCACCCCCCCCCCCCACATGGGATGAACTTAGAGGACCTCGAGACAATAACTGATGCAAGGTAATCCCATCGGCACACAGTGAGGATCCCAACATTTGTGGCAGTCCTCGGGCATCCCAGGCTCTCAGGGCAGCTTCTAGACCCCATCCCACCCTCATGTTTGCCGTAAATGTAGGAGTGGACACAAAATTCAGGCCCTGGATTCCAACGCCTGTAAAAAGCCTTCTGCTAACCAAGGGTCGAGGATATGCTTGTGTCTTTCCAGAGAATGCAGGACAGCCCATTTGGGTACCAGCCAGAAACATCAAGCCTGCAACTGACAGCCGACCAGAACCAGCTGAACAAGACTGAGAGTCCACCTTGTTAGCGGATGCACCTGCCCTATCATCCTACCCTGAGAAACTGCCCATAGCCACATCTGTTACTGTTTTATACCCCACTAGCTCTGGTCAGCCACTCGAATGGCCCACAGCCTGTGTGTGGTCATGCCATTCCTGATTACCATTGTTCCTCATTCCTACCCCTATCTGAGCAAGCACTCCTGTGGTCTCTCGTTTTGAGTGCTGGTTAGTCAACGACGGGTAAGATCCCCTGGTGGACAACCTAAGGCAGGCACAGCTGCGTGCGGAGACCACATGGAAACGGGGTCAACAATGGTATGGCCAAGAATCATGCCTCCCGTTGCTCAAAAATAAACGAAAAAGGGGAAATGTGGTGGAATGAGAAGGCCATGCCAAGATGGCCACCGGCAAGCAAGCATCAGTTACTCAGGAATGGCTTTGAAACCCACCTGGCAACAGAGCCTGCCTGGCAACAGGCTGTGATTGGATGGCTTCGGATACTGCCTGGCAACAGGCTGTGATTGGTTAGGGCATAAACCGCCCCTTGACCGGATTGGCTGTCTTGGCTATTTAAGCTGTTGTACCAACTGAAATAAATGAGTCTGCAGGCTGCTTGCCTCCGGCCTGCTTTCATCTGACTCCTGGGGTCTGTGTGGTGACTCCACGCCTCTTGCCCCCACCACAATCCTCCTCTCAGAACCAATCCACTCAGAAGAAATCAACTGCAACAGTGTCATGCTGAGAATGAATCCTTGCAGGTGCAGGTCCCAGAATGTACAGATCTGGACAGGACAGACTGCTCACAAAACTGGCAAATCAATGCAGAAAGAGGTTGTACTGAGTGGCCGTCCCCATCAGCAATATGAGACACTATAGGCTTCCTCATGCATATGCACACAGGGAATCCCTGCTCATTAGTCTCTTATTATACTCTGATGACAGGACAAGTGCAAATTCTCATTGTCAGCGTATTTAAATAAATATTGAAGCGACTGGAAAAATTGTCTTGTAGACAAATGCTCTATTGATCATCATTGTCACTATTTTTAATGCAGCAGGGCCCCATTTCACGTGCAGACTACCAATGAGCATTGGGCACATGCACCTGCAGGTTTTCCTGGTACTAATATCAGCACATGGGTTCGTGAGACAGTCCAGGGCCTTCCGTATGTCACATGCTGTCACTATGATTACCTTCTGCATTCCTCTGCATCCTTTCTCACATGACTTTCTTGGGAGTCTAAATGGTACTAACTCTCTGGGTGTCATTATGGCATACTTACCAAAGGACTACTTAAGAGCACGTTATTTGCATCAACAACTGTCCCTTTTTAGGTTTGTCTTCAGGACATAGTGAGAGATGTTGATAGTGCTCTGGCTGTGAGGACAGCCATTGGGTAATTCTCTTCTTCCACTGCTGGGCCTCAATTAGGGAGTGAGACCAAATGGGATAAAAAGCTAGCGAGGGGCAGAAGGATGCAGAAGGAAATGTTGTTGGCTGTACACACACTCACACACCGACCAGGTTCTGTCCATCACAATATACTAGAATTATCCCAAACAGTGTGCTGGGCTCAAAGACTACAAATTTAGCTGGCCAGTGTGAAAGCCATGTGAACTCTGCCTTGAACTGTGCCATTTACCAGGATATACAATCTGAAAAGATGCCGTCCACACACTGTGGATAATAGGGCATAGCACAAATCTAAATAATGAGGGGGTGTGAGAATCAATTATATCATGTAGGATGGAATTTTAGAAGGCAACAACAATGGATCTTTAATGACAGCTGTGATGAGGGATGCTTTCTTGCCTACCTGATCAGCAACAATCACCATTATTTCTAATGTCTGGAGAAACAGGTACTCTCATACTGTGATATTAGTAACATAAACCGGTAATAGTATTTTGAAGCCATCATGTTAACATAAGTTTACATTTACCAGGGTTTTGAAAGGACATTTCCAGGACCTTAGTATAAAGAAATGCTTACTAAGGTATTTACACAGATGTGAAAAATAATGTTAAGTATAACATTGTTTGTAATAAAAGTTTGATATTGAACTGTCACTAGTACATCACAAGAGTGCTGGCAATGTTAGGGTCCTAAAAAGCCCACCGCCCGAGGAACGACTCCAAGAGACTTTTCTCTCAAAGATTTATTGATCCAACATGTTGGGGCTCTCTGAACATACAAGGACAGAGGAGCCACGAGAAACTACAGCATAGGGTTTATAAAGGCAAAAACCGCAAAATCGGGAGGGGGGAGAGAATACACGGTTGCTAAGCGGTTGCTAAAATCTTACAATCAACAATTATGATCTTAAGACATAGACAAATCACATCTTCATTATTAGCCCAGGTAACCCAGGTGCGACCTTTCTACTTTTAAGCTTGAGCAATCATGCTAGGGGGTTTTTGTGCTCTGCCAAGGGTGATGTAGTGCACTGCTATTGTCCGACTATTTGAGATCATAGTTTCAGACCAGAGTCTCACGGTGGGGGGGTGCTTTCCCAGAATGGAGTCTCAAGTGCTCCAAAATGGAGTCCCTACTGTCAAGGTGCTACTTTACTCTCTTATTTTCACAGCTGCACCAGGAAGGTTTAAACCTGTAAGCTTAAGCTTAACTTTTTACACCTGCACATATACAATTTTAACTCTTCAGCAAAATACTTGCAAACTTTGGGTCCTCTATGCAATGAAATGCTAGTTCAATATTAACAAAAAAGCAAAATCTTTTTGTAAAGTAGTTAAAAATGTTACCACACAAGTGCATTTGCATAGAAATGTGATCATAAGTAGGAAAATAACTTAGAATGATCCTAAATGCTGGTGTACATCCTTTTTCACTTTGCACCATGTACCATTTATAGATCACTATCAGTTTATAAAGTGCTAGCAAAGCATAAAAAGAGAAACATTTTTGCTCCACTCACATAACATACAGAGAGGCTGAACCTTTTTTGATCTGGACACCGCCACCACAGTATTTCTGTACTCTGAATGTCACCTACTTTCTACCCAGACCTCCAGAAAACTGCTGCGCTTGGGCCCCAGCTCCTTCCTACCTTCCAACTCAGTGTCGTTCAAGCTGCAAGTCAGACTGCCGTCAGCAGGTGGCATCAATATACCAGTGTCGTCAAACGTCAAACTTCTCTACAACGCTGCCTGTACGGAGAAAATAAAGGTCTCTGAAAACTCAGTTCATGATTCTTTGAATGTTCTAATTCTGTCTAAAAAAAAAAAAAAGACAGCTGTAAGAACAACTGTAAAACTATATGTTCCGGGGTTTCCAAACACTATAACACAGATCGCTCTATCGTGGTTTGGCTGTCACAGGTAGGCATATGACAGTGCTGAACTGCTGGCAGTGACTGCAAGAAGATGGGGTAACCAAAATGGGGTCTGGGTAGCTGTGTCCATGATGTCCTCAAGAGCAGGGACTGAGAGTGGGTGGGAGAAGGTCTGGGAAGCCTGGAAAGAGAATGGAGGGTGAACATAGTGCTCTGTGGGAGCCACAGGTTTCCAGTGTGGACACTGCAGTCTCCACTAAGGAGACAAGAGATAAATCAATGAATGCCTTTTAGATTTAGCATCAGCAGCAAAGAGCACTACATTAATATGCATTTGAACTTTCTCAACAGAACTGGCCTCACAGCAAATATGTCCTTTCACACTATTCATCATGTTTTGCAAAATGTATTTTTTTTGTAAAGATGAACATGGAAATACGTATGATGCTACCTGGTAGCCAGAGCCAGGATTACAGCTCAAGAGAAGGGGCTTAGGGCGGTTGGGAACTTGACTTAATGGATCAGCCATAGTTTTCTGGGATTTTTCATGTACCAGAAGCAATACCTTTGCATTGTTCCATCTCCTGGGCTATAAAAAATTTTTTTTGCAGGGTTTGTAAACTGAACGTTGGAAGTCCAGGTATGGCCCAAGTTGTTAATAAGGCTGCAATTGTGCACTGTATTTGAGGTTCAGCTAGAAGAAATGGAAACACACACAGTCCATTCATTTTTTAAAATTTTGCTTTGTTTCCCCTAGGAAACTTAATACAATGAATGTTTTTCCAAAGTAAGGAATATATGAGTACCTTACTTTTGTCCATCAATTCCCAAGTACTTTCTCTTTTAAATATTTTATTAAAAATGCTTTTTCTTGAATATGAAAGTTCAAACAATACACAAAAGCGCATTTATGTATTGAAATTAATCTGTCTTTCTCACTGGCTTGACGCCTTTCTTCTAACCCAAAGTGGGCTGTAGTCAACACAACAGTATAGTCTCCATATGGGTCCCTGTAGGCGAAGTGCATACAAGCATGCACACACACACACACATATACACACACATACACTCTCCAAAGATGTGTTTGCCATACTCATTCTACTTTCCAATCTTTCTTTGGGTTTAAAATTTTTTTTTGTTTACATAAAGGGCAATTTGTCTTTTCGACCTAATATCAATTCTCAGGGCTTTTAAATGATTGCATTACATTAGTTTTTGTAGTTTTGAAATATTTTAACATGAATATTCTTTGTGTGTATTTGTTAGTTCTTGATTGAAATTACCTGTTAATTTCTTTGTTTCTTTTTTTTAAAGGATTCATTTTATTTATTTGAAAGACAGAGTTACAGAGAGAGGTAGAGACAAAGAGAGAAAGGTCTTCCATCCACTGGTTCACTCCCCACATGGCCGCAACAGCTGGAGCTGCGCTGATCCAAAGCCAGGAGCCAGGAGATTCTTGCGGGTTTCCCACGCGGGTGCAGGGGCTGAAGGACTTGGGCCATCTTCTACTGCTTTCCCAGGACATGGCAGAGAGCTGGATCAGAAGAGCAGCAGCTGTGACTAGAACCGGCACCCATATGAGATGCCAGCACTTCAAGCCAGGGCTTTAACCTGCTGCGCCACAGAGCCGGCCCCAATTTCTTTGTTTCTTAGCATATTTCACACATTACAGAATTTAACCAAGTGTCTAAGGTGCAGTTTGTCAGTATTTCCTCCAAAGCTTTCAAAGTTTTTAGTTGGAATTTGTATTTCAATTTTTAAATAATATTGTGACTTTAAAAACCTTACAGGCCATACTTTTTTATTATTAGATTTTTATTTATTAATATATAGAGAGCAAGTTTCTTGAATTTTATAGATATGATTCCAAGGATACAATGTTATTTTCCTTTCTCCTTCTTCCTCTTCCTTCCTCCTTCCTTCCTTTTTTTTTCTTTGATTTTTTGTGATGGCATACTTGCAATTTAATTTATAATCACAAATCATGCTTTAAAAAATGAATGCCCCAGGGAGATGGAAGACTAGCCCAAGGGAGTTTAGGTAACTAGGAGCTCATGGGATATGAAAACAATAGTTCAGAATTAGCTGCTGATAAGGATGTCACCTCCTCCATCACCAAGAGGGGCCACACTAGCAGGCCGTGCCCTCTGACCACGTCTCAAGCTGGAGGCCCATCTTCTAGAAGGGAGGCTGCTCAGGGTCCCCTAGGGAGGGCCAGGGACAGAACCTCCTGCCACTCCCCCCACCCACCTGCACAGCAGAGGCTCTGGGAGCTGAGCTGGGTCATGTGAAATGAGCCTGACCGCACCGCCCCTACAGAGCTGTCCCCGGGGGTCAATGAGGAAACTGTCCAGGGCAGGGGGATCCCGTGGGGCCTCTCTGCTCCTTTAAAAGTTGGGACAGGGCAGGAGGGGCTGGCTGAGCCCAGGACAAAGGCAGGCACTGTGCCCCTCACGTCTCACTGTTTCCCCTGATGGGGGCACACACGTCTAGAGAAGGGAAGCAAATACACATCTGATTGCTCTGAGTTCAGAGTCTTAACAGCCAGAAGGCTCTCTGCTCTCTTGATATTTCATAATCTCATAAGCACTGGTCACCACACCTCTGAGCACACCAAAACCCAGTGCCCCATGCTGGGAAGATGTGTGTGTGTGTGTGCGTGTGTGTGTGTGTGTGTGTGTGTTTTTCTGTGTACTCACCACATGAGCACAGTGATAGGTCAGAGAAGCCAGGTGTGGTGTTCGCCCAGCAGTTCGCCGCGTGGGTTCATATATGTACAGGAAATGTCTGCACCCTGGCCGGCGCCACGGCTCACTAGGCTAGTCCTCCGCCTTGCGGCGCCAGCAATCCGGGTTCTAGTCCCGGTCGGGGTGCCGGATTCTTTCCTGGTTGCCCCTCTTCCAGGCCAGCTCTCTGCTGTGGCCAGGGAGTGCAGTGGAGGATGGCCCAAGTGCTTGGGCCCTGCACCCCATGGGAGACCAGGATAAGTACCTGGCTCCTGCCATCAGATCAGCGCGGTGCGCCGGCCGCAGCGGCCATTGGAGGGTGAACCAACGGCAAAAGGAAGACCTTTCTCTCTGTCTCTCTCTCTCTCACTGTCCACTCTGCCTGTCAAAAAAAGAAAAAGAAAAAAAAAGAAATGTCTGCACCTGTCCTGTCGTCTCTAGTGCAGCATCCTCATGTCAGGCGTTCTGCAGCCATGTGCTCCTGCTAGAAAGGCAAAAGTCCAAGAGCTACTAGCAGTCTCTGACAAGTTATTAATCATCCTTATGTTTACCACTAACTATTTTTCAGCTTAAGTCTCATGCTATTCCATTGGATATGTCCCATTTGCTCAAAAGTGGAAACAAAGGGTATCAAAAGTTATGAATATTTGGGCAACTTCAAGGTTTAAATCCAAGATGAAAATTCATCTTAACATTGACTTTGAAACTTGCTCAACTTTCAATGGATTGAAGATTTTTTAAAAAATATTCCTTAGTCCCCTCTCTATAGGGCGTGCTTTTTCTCACTCTTTCCCTCTAAAAAGACAAAGTTCCAAGAGGAATTTTCTTCATTCCTTATTAATACTTTTTTTTTCAGGGACTGTTTATCCCACTGATTCTGTCCCCAGGAAAAAAATGAATGTGCTCTCACCAGCAACTCAAATAACATTTTTATCATAAGGACTACCTGTATTTTACTTATACATTGATATGTGAATATTATTTAAATCAGTTCATTTTAGGGGCCGGCGCTGTGGCACAGTGGGTTAATGCCCCCGCCTGAGGCACCGGCATCCCATGTGGGCACTGGTTCTAGTCCTGGCTGCTCCTCTTCTGATCCGTCTCTCTGCTGTGGCCTGGGATAGCAGTGGAGGATAGCCTCCTAGGGCCCCTGCAGCCGCGTGGGAGACCCGGAGGAAGCTCCTGGCTCCTGGCTTCAGATCGGCACAGCTCCCGTCATTGCTGTCATCTGGGGAGTGAACCAGCGGATGGAAGACCTCTCTCTCTGTCTCTACCTCTCTCTGTAACTCTATCTTTCAAATAAATAAAATAAATATTTTAAAAAAATCAGTTCATTTTATAATTGATCTATGAAGCTGACAGCACCTGAACCCAGCAATGAGTCTTAACATACGACAAGACAAGACATGGACAAGACAAGACATGACGTAACACCTGGAGCAACACTATGGGAAATTCTGGATCCCTATCACTGGGTTAGCTTTCTAAAAGAATGCTAGGACACCTCTCTGTTCCCTCAATATGCTTTGTTCCAATAACCTAGGAAGAGTTCCTCCAATGGCCTGCTTCCCAGCCTGGTTCCTCTAATTACTTTCTCAGGTGTATGTCATATAACGTGGGATCCATGGCAAGGATCACAAAATGAGGGAAGAGGGGGTATAATTCATAATTTATAACTATATATAAAATAATATGGCATCCACACAGTTTTTGATCTGAAGGTTATACTGAAGCCAATGTGACTCCAAAGTTCCCATCCATAACCCTTCGCATATAGAGTTCTTTTCTGTGTAAGAGCTGAGGCTAGCAGAGAGAAAATGACTGCCATATAGACAAGGACAAAGCTGGTATTTAGGACCCAAGCATCCTGATTTCAGTCTTTTATACAACATATCGTTCTTTATCCTCTTTCATTCTGTGTTGTCGTCTTCTTTTCACTATTAAAATGTAAAATAAAAGGAGAAAAGAAAAACTAAAAAGTAGAGACAGGATGATTTGCTTCCTCTTCTTCACCATCCTCGTGTGTGTCATTCTATCAAGAAATGGTACCAAAGGTTATTCTATATATATTTCCTTTCCTCTTACTTCAAGTCCAAATGACCCAAATGTTCATATTTAAGTTATATCACTTGTGGAAGGGAGAATAGAAGAAAGGTCAGTGCATATATTTGCTGATGTATTATGGGGTCAGAGTCTTTCTGTAGGCTTGTTCATTTTGTCCTCATAACATTTCTGTGAGGTGAGTATCAATATGCTAATTTTACAAATTTCTAATATCAGACTCAGGGAAGAAAATCATTACTCTAGAGTCACACACATCCACTTAGAAACAGGAATAGGGTTCTAGACAGTATTTCTACAGATATATAGATGCACAGATGTACAAATACATAGACAAAAGCTTATCCATGCTTATTAACACAGGACATATTTTCTCTCATATGAGGAAGTTTACATATACATACATAAATATATATAGAAGTAATAAAAATGTGTGCATGCCGTATTATTTGATATATAATTACAAATGTTGTCTTCACTGAATTATATCCCTTATGTAATAATACACCCCTCTTCCCTCATTTTGTGATCCTTGTCATGGATCCCACATTATGTGATATTGATATCACTGTTTTCAAGATAAATAGTGGTATGTTTATGTGTTTATATAACATTTAACACATGAAGTAAATATGGAAAAATGTTTGAAAATTTTTAATTATGTGTACTTATTGAATTCTTCTTCATACTTTCTGTATTGTTTGAAATATTTTAAGGCAAAAATAGAAAAGGCAAGAAATGCCATCCTGGTCAACAAGGTTATCACAATGACGTCAAGTTTCCATGACAACCATGAGCCTCAGGCTGGTCCTCCACATCGGAAATGACTCTGCACAGCCTGTTTCTGAAAGCAAAACAACTTCACTTTTCAGACTGCACCTGAGAAAGTAATTAGAGGACCCAGGCTGGGAAGCAGGCCATTAGAGGAACTCTTCCTAGGTTATCGGAACAAAGCATATCCTGTTGCCAGGAGTCTTGTTTGCTTTCATATTGAGGGAGCAGAGAGGTGTCCTAGCATTCTTTCAGAAAGCTAACCCAGTGGTAGGGATCCAGAACTTCCCATAGTGTTGCTCCAGGTGTTACATCATGTCTTGTCTTGTCGTATGTTAAGACTCATTGCTGGGTTCAGGTGTTGTCAGCTTCATCAATGTGTTATCAAATTTCTTATGGGCCTTACACCTCATGCTTTTTGCATTCTAGCAGATCATAGCCAGAACTGCATTTCATTAAGGTTTTCAAAAGAGTGATGCTGTAATTCCACAGTTTCTTTATTCATTAAGTGGAATTCTTCTATGACAAAAACTTTTTTCATTAATCATTAGGTTATGTGGTGAACAGTAGGAAGCGTGAGAAAGGTACAGTGAATGTTTACTTCTTTTGCAGTAGCTTATCACAACGAGTTATTTTCCAAGAAGCCTACAAAAATGAGCAGTGAGCTCATTTTTTTTTCCTTTAGAATGTCATCAGAAGTTCATAGATGTATATTCAGTGTGTTTTAATCCATTGCAGTCAATATTTATTTGACATTTATTGTCCTATGTTTGCCAAGTTCAGCCCCTTCCCCTTCTGAGTCCTTCTGACATGCTTTTTAGTATGATAGCTTTGGTCCAGACTCATCTATAACAAACCCTACCCTAAACCTGGAATCATCCGTTTTTCCAAGGAAATGTTTATTTCCTTTTAGTGGGAAATGATTTTACAGAAATCATTCTGGGTACCAGAGTTTCTCACTGCTGCTCGGTTGATTATTGTTTCTTACAATTTCAGGGCATGGAGCTCATAAATAGGTATTAAATTTTTGTCTTGAAGATTTATTTTATTTATTTGGAAGGCAGAGTGACACAGAGGGAGAGGGTCAGGTGAATGCTGAATTCATGCTCCATACTTAGCTTTTGCAGGCATGCTGGGAGTGCAGCTCTGTTTCATTCCATGGTACTTGGCTGGAGTAGGGGAGTTATGCTGTACAATCTAGATGTGCTTCTCTGTCGCTCCCCCTCTCGCGGAGGAACGACACTGGACCCTGCGCTGTTCTTTTTGCCCAGCCCTTCCCGGGTTTGCTGCCAGTCCCCCACTCACAGAGGAACGACGCCGTCCCGGGTTAGCTGCCCCCCCACCCCCCGCCTCTGCGGAGGGGCGGCACCCCCGCCGCTTTCCCCACAGTGAACAGACTGCTTTGCCTCCTGGAGAGAAGTGTATGAAAACATGAATTTTTTTCACTTATATATCGACAAATATATTCAGTATTTGACAATTTAATATTGAGGAATGCTATCTTATTATAGTTTTTTTAAAGATTTATTTATTCATTTGAAAGTCAGAGTTACACAGAGAGAGGAGAGGCAGAGAGAGAGAGAGAAAGGTCTTCTATCCGCTGGTTCACTCCCCAGATGGCTGCAACAGCCGGAGCTGTGCTAATCCAAAGCCAGGATCCAGGAGCACAGGTTCATGGGCCCAAGGACTTGGGCCATCTTCTACTGCTTTCCCAGGCCATAGCAGAGAGTTGGATTGGAAGTGGAGCAGCCAGGTCTCAAACCAGCGCCCACATGGGATGCTGGCGCTTCAGGCCAGAGCGTTAACCCGCTGCACCACAGTGCCGGCCCCCTTATTATAGTTTTTTAAAGATTTATTTTTATTTATTTGAAAGACAGAGCTACAGAGAGAGAGGTAGAGACAGATAGAGAGGTCTTCCATCCTCTGGTTCACTCCCCAGGTGGCCACAACGTCCGGAGCTGTGCCAATCCGAAGCCAGGAGCCAGGAGCTTCTTCTAGGTCTCCCACGTGGGTGCAGGGGCCCAAGCACTTAGGCCATCTTCCACTGCTTTCCCAGGCCATAGCAGAGAGCTGGATCGGAAGTAGAGCAGCTGGGACTAGAACCGGCGCCCATGTGGGATGCTGGTGCTTCAGGCCAGGGCTTTAACCTGCTGCACCACAGCACTGGCATCCCTTATTATAGTTTTATCTCTCTCACTTAAGCCAAGTTTGAGCCTATTTACATTTTTTCTATTAATTGATTATATATTTCTTACATGTCTGTGAAAAGATTGTTGTTTTAAATAACTTCAAATTTAAAAGGTTTTATATATATATAAAGATATCAACACTTTGTTAGAGATAGTAACTGTACATATTTTTCACAGGATCTTTTTAATTGGATAGCATATTTTTATACTATTCAAAATTGTTCCCTGTAATTTTTATGTTGTTAAATTTATCTTTTTTTAATAGCTTCGACTTTCAAGTCATAGACAAGTTTCTTCCATTCTCAGATTTTATAGGAATTCACCTATGCTTTCCTCTAATACTTATATAGGTATAATTTTCATATATAAATCTGAAACTCTCAGAATTTATAGTGATGTAAGAGGAAGAAATAGATGTCTATATTTATTTTTGCCATTTGGCTATATATTTGTCACAATAGCACTTTATAAATCACCCATGATATCTATGTTGATTTGAAGTACCACTTTAATTATATTCTAAGTTTCCAAATATAATTGGGTTTATGCAATATTTTCTATACCTTTTCATGATTCTTTGTGTCTATTGATGGGCCGGTACTACATTCTTCGATTATGTATATATTGTCACACTTTAGTAACTGGCGGAAACATCTGCCACTCACAATTCTCTTTCAAGGTTTATTGGATAAGGTTTTCTGTTTATTCTGCCAAATAAATTTGATAAGAAACTCTTCTAAATCCATTGAAAATAATGATATTTTCAGGGCTGGTGTTGTGTTCCAGCAGGATAAGCCACTGCCTGCAATGACGGCATCCCATATGATCTCAGTACAAGATCCAGCTGCTCCACTTCCGATCTAGCTCCCTTGTTAATATTCCTGGGAAGGCAGCAGGTGATGGACTTGGGCCCCTGCTACCCATGTGGGAGACCTGGATGAAGCTCCAGGCTCCTGGCTTCAGCCTGGCCCAGCCTGGGCCATTGTGGGCATCTGGGGAATGAACCAGTGGATGGAAAATCTCTCTCTCTCTCTCTCTCTCTCTGTACATTTCCTTAAAGTGAAATGTGGTACTTTTGTATAGCTACATGCTGGAAACCAAGAAGTAATAAACACAGGGAGAACAAATACAATTGACATCTCGACATTATGAGCCACATCTTTGCTATATAAATTCTTTTTTGAAGCTTCTGAATTGGACCCACTCATTTCTCAATTTCTATGCTGTAGGAAATACTCACAGAATCAACAGATTATCTTTTCATTCTAAAAAAATCTTTTGTGCTATAATCTTATCATTTCCCTGGTGCTTGCTAGCTCAAAATAATATCTCAGTGTGACCTTAATGTGAAATATTTTCTCATATGTCAGGGAGCGACTTGCTTTCATTCACACTGTAACTCTTTTAGGACTGTACTGTGACTCTAGAACCTAATCTAGGACATGTTGTTGAAAGAAGGCAGTGTTCTGGGAATTAGCTTTTTATGTATCCAAACTACTGTCCAAATCTCTTGGTTGGCGTAGGGGTACACCCTGTTTGGAAATTGATCTGATTTTGTATTACAAGTTCTGAGCCGTGTATATTTTCATTCCCTTTTGATATTTTCTAGTTACACAAAGAAGGTCTTTCCAGGGTGTTTTAAAAAATTGATTGATGAGAGAGAGAGAGAGAGAGAGAGAGAGAGAGAGAGATTGTATTTCCCAGCCACTGGTTTACTCACCCCCAAATGCCCTGAACAACCAGGACTGGGCCAACCTGAAGTCAGAAGCCAAGAACTCAATTTGTGTCTTCCATGTGGGTGGTAGGAACTCACCTAACTAATTGAACCATTGCCTACTGCTTCCCAGGGTGTAAAGCTAGCAGAACGCTGGAATCAGGAGCAGAGTCACAACTCAAATTCAGGCACTCTGATACGAAATGTGGATGTTCCAAGTTGTGTCTTAACCACTATGCCAAAAGCCTGAATTTCCAAAGTGTTTTAATTCACATATGTTAATTCTTTCTAGGGCCCTCAGTTTAATGAGACTCAGACTCAAAAACCCTGAATGCTGCCATGTCAGGATTCGTCTCCTCTGGAAGCCGAGGTACGGAGCACTGGGCCTTTGCATGCAGTCCCTTAGCTTTTCCCTACCCTATGGCTTCACTGCTTGGATAAACAGGTAGGTAAACAGCCCACGTTACCTTAGGGGGCTTTATGTTGGAGAAAACACTCACTTTGTGGCTTCCTGAAATCTGGGAGATGGAGACATGGCCGCACTACAGAACATCAGGTTTACTTGAAAGACGTGTTTGCTCCTTCCCTAGGCATCTATAATTTCCCTGAAGCTTCCCAACTAGAGATCTCATGTGGATAGAATCATATGCTAGTTGTGGGGGCCACGCTAGCATCTAATTTTTTGGCTTAGGGATGTTCCCATTTGTACACTGATCCACTTCCTGAGGCTAGGGCTGGGAGTATTTCTTTATTCATATTAATTTTTCTACTTCCAAAACCAAGACATTTTAATTGTAGATAAAAATGGAAAATGGAGGATAGGAAAAACGCTAACCGATGGAGTAAATAAAGGGGAGAGTGATCCAACATGGGAAGTGAGATACTCAGCAGACTCATAGAATGGCAGATGTCCTAAATAGCACTCTGGCCTCAGAATCAGCCCTAAAGGCATTCGGAGCTGGCTGAAAAGCTCATGAGAGTATTTCAGGCATGGAAAGCCAAGACACTCTGGCAAAAGATCTCTGCGAGTGAGATCCCAGTGGAAAGAACAGGTCATCAAAGAAGGAGGTACCTTTCTCTGAAGGGAGGAGAGAACCTCCACTTTGACTATGACCTTGTCTAAACAAGATAAGAGTCGGAGAACTCAGAGGGCTTCCATAGCCTTGGAAACTCATGACTGGAGCATAGGGAGATTACTGATGCCATAGACAGGAGTGTCAATTGGTAAAGTCAACAACAGGAGTCACTGTGCACTTACTCCTCATGTAGGATCTCTATCCTTAATGTGCTGTACATTGAGATTTAATGCTATAACGAGTACTCAAACAATATATTTCACTTTGTGTTTCTATGGGGGTGCAAACTGTTGAAATCTTTACTTAATGCATACTAAACTGATCCTCTGTAAAAAAAAAAAAAAAAGAAAAAAAAGAAATTATCAATTCCCAACTTGACTCTCACTGGGATTAAACATGACAATAGGTCTGCTCTGATTTCATCATCATTTAAAAAAAAATCATCTATTATTTTTCACTTTATGTTTCCGTGTGGGAGCAAACTGTTGAAATCCATACTTGATGTATACTAAGCTGATCTTCTGTATATTAAGATAATCAAAAATGAATCTTGATGTGAATGGAAGGGGAGAGGGAGTGGGAAAGGGGAGGGTTGTGGGTGGGAGGGACGGTATGGGGGGGAAGCCATTGTAATCCATAAGTCGTACTTTGGAAATTTATATGCATTAAATAAAAGTTTAAAAAAAAAAAGAAAATTAAAAGTCTAATAATACTCACGAATAGTGTTTTTTTCGGGGCCAGCCCTGTGGCGCATCGGGTTAAAGCCCTGGCCTGAGGTGCTGGCATCCCATATGGGCACCGGTTCTAGTCGCAGCTGCCGCACTTCTGATCCAGCTCTCTGCTATGGCCTGGGAAAGCAGTGGAAGATGCCCCAAGTGTTCGGGCCCCTGCACCTGCGTGGGAGACCAGGAAGGAGCTCCTGGCTCCTGGCTT
Organism: Oryctolagus cuniculus; assembly: GCF_051225735.1. Lineage (NCBI taxonomy): Eukaryota > Metazoa > Chordata > Mammalia > Lagomorpha > Leporidae > Oryctolagus > Oryctolagus cuniculus. The sequence goes on from NC_142888.1 coordinate 89,765,789, forward strand.
TGGATCGGCTCAGCTTTGGCCATTGCCGCCATTTGGGGAGTAAACCGGCAGATTTAAGACCTCTCTCTCTCTCTCTGCCGCTCCATTTCTGTAACTCTGCCTTTCAAATAAATAAATAAATAAATATTAAAAAAAAAAAAGGAAAATCTCCAGAAAGTATATATGTGAATTCCCTCTAAACATGAACTCAACATGGACTTTAGAAAATGGGCTGGACACTCACAGAGACATCCTTAATCTCCTAGGTATATACATTGTTATTAGGAGCTCATAGAGGTCCCCCCGCCCGGAATCTACATGCCTACAGTAGCATTTGGAGAACCTGTGGGTTCACGTGCTCACCACTCCTTGTTTGCCAATGTATATGCAACAAAAATGCGATGATGATTAATAAACCAGATTGTATACTAGGAAAGGTTTTGGAAAACAGGGCCTTAAATACAGTTAAATATACTGTCAATGAGAGAATTTCCACCAAAGGAACTATTGAGGATGCTCAGTGTGGATATGCCCATGAGGAAACCTGTACTGGCTGATATCATTGGTGAGGATGTTATAGTACTACATTTGTACCGCATGATTTTTTGATATCTATTAGTCTGTGTTCTTCTGATCTTTATGTATTTGGGACCTGTTCCTCACTTGTCAATATGTCAGCATCAAAGTTGCCATGAAATTACACATATCTCAAGAACCTTGGAGAAAGAAAGCACTTCCATCATTTAGGTGGCTGGATTATTCTATTTTGAAATGTGCTTGGTATTTCTTTGGGTTTGAATTTTCCCATGAGCATCTTAAATGCAGTGATAATGAAATATACCCAATACACCCTCAGGCAGATCAAAACCAGAACTAACAGATACTGGTTATAACGTAATATAATGTATAATATAATATCAGTCATAAAACCAGAGATTTGTTGTTCTAACAGAAGAGTTCTTTAAAGCAGAGCAGCACTGTGCTTTCCATTTTACACTATACCTATTTTGAAATGTTGTATTGCTAATGAAAAACAATTTCTGGTTCCACTCACAGGAAGTCACAGTTTTCACAATTATAATTATATATTGTGGATAAGGCAATAGAGAAATAATGCTTTAATTTCTTCAAAATTAATGCAGATTTATGTGCAAAAGCTGGCTATGTACACAGCATAGTTTTTCTTGTGTAGTCTTGATTCTCAGTGCAATATTTACTTCACATTTTGACCTTCGACTAACACCTTACTATAAATAGGAGAGGTCATGGGTCTTACTTAATGGGATTCAGAACAAGGACCTGGAAATGTGTAAATCTTTCCAATATATCCTCCATTTCCACACAAACCGTTGTCAGTTGCTATCTATTAAATCAAGACACATAAGCTAGTTTAATGAGGTTCCAGATTAGCTCTGTTCAATAAGAACAAATGGGAGGAAACACATCCCCACACTATATTACTGCACTCAGTGGGTTAAGAATTCTGCTAGAATGGCATACCATAAGAAACAGTGGGTTTCTTCATGCACTCGAAAGGGACTTACTCTATTTGGGGAATTGCTGGTGAAATTATCCCTAAAGTTGATGGATAGGGAGGTGTAATGCATCTATTAGCTGGAGCTTGTGGTCATGGTGGAGGCAAACATATTCCTAACCAAGTTACATGAGCATGTAGAAGACCAAAAAGTTTGATGTACCCCCCTATACACAAAGATAATATAACAGAGGATGGAAGCCTTACTGACTGGAGTTGTCAGAGCTCAAAATGTACCCAATCATTTACTGATCTTCAAACTAAATAGAACCAAAGGATACCCTTAATAACACAGCTCTATAAACAGAATCAAGAACAAAACTGAGAAAACACATACACAAGTACACACAGGTGAACAAAACATCATCTGCTGTAGATGAGAAAAGAAAGTTCCGTTTTAGCCAAGCATATTACTAAACAAATGAAAAATCTGACATCAATTACAACCTTTGTAGAAAAAATTTATAAGCCAGAGTGCAAAGACAGATTATCCAAAATGTCTAGTTCTCAATGAAATATAACAAGATCTATAAAATAGGAATAGTAACTATAAGACTATTAGTCATCTAGGGCAGTCAGAACAAAATACCGTCTCACTGTGTGCTCATGTGATTTCGTTTTCTGCAGTCACGTCGAATTCTCTAGTGTCTTTTCTTAGAAGAGTACTAATTTTGAGACCCCCATCTTCATGACCACATCTAGCCTTAATTACCTCCCAAAGGCCCCATTTCTAAATATAATAAACTTAAGGGTTACAGCTTCAACATATGAATTTTGAGGGAACACAATCACTCATTTTTTTCTTTTTTTAATGCTCACTTTAAAAAGTAAGTTTAAAAATTGTCTTTGACCATCATAAATATTGGACAGAAAGTTCTCTGTCTTTAGAATTTTTCAGTAGCTCATAAGAGCTAAGCAGACCCAAATCCAATTTCCCACATTGGGGACTAGCATTGTGGTGCAGCAGGTTAAGTTGCCATCTGCACCATCAGCATCCCATATGAGCATTTGGTTAGAGCCCTGGCTGCTCCACTTCCAATCCAGGTCCTTGCTAATGCTCCTGGGAAATCAGTGGGAGATGGCCCAAGTATTTGGGCCCCTGCCACCTATGCAGGAGACTCAGATGGAGTTCCAGGCCCTGAGCTTCAGCTGAGTTCATCCCCAGCCACTGTGGCCATTTGTAGAGTGAACTAGCAGATGGAAGATTCTCACTCTCTTTCAAATAAATTTTTCCAAAGATTTATTTACTTATTTGAAAGTCAGAGTTCTACAGATAGAAGGAGAGGCAAAGAGAGAGAGAGGTCTTCCATTCACTGGTTCACTCCCCAAATGGCCGCAAAGGCCGGAGCTGTGCTGATCCGAAGCCAGCAGCCAGGAGCTTTTTCTGGGTCTCCCGCTTGGGTGCAGGGGCCCAAGGAGTTGGGCCATCTTCCACTGCTTTCCCGGGCCATAGCAGAGAGCTGGATCGGAAGTGGGACAGCTGGGACTAGAACCGGAGCACATTTGGGATGCTGGCACCAAAGGCAGAGGCTTTACCCACTAAGCTACAACACTAGCCCCTTAAAATAATTTTTAAAAGTTCCCTATACTGGAAAAGCAGATGTGCTGGTCAACTCCCTTGGTGTGCTCTTTGATAGTTGGCACCAGTGGAGCAATTCATTGTGTTTGTCTAACCCTTCTTCTTTAACTACTCAGTATGTTAATTTATCTATGAGAAAACTCTGAACCAGTGCTGGCATACTCACATCATTCACTATCTAGCCACATCATATCAGAATTTTCAGCCATCTGCTGGCTCCCTGTGAAGGAAATAGCCAAGAAATACTATCATTTCATTGACACTATCATCCATTCTTTGATTAACTAGTAATTAAATATATATTGAGCTCAAAACCTCTACTATCACACCATAGGTGTATCATTATCTCTAAAGTAGTAATAACAGAGTGAGAAGGGAAAAGAATATATGAGCAAATTCAAGGGAGATGAGATAACTTCATGATAATTCTTCAACCTACTTAACTTTCAAGAAATTGAGGAATTAAAAGAAATTCCTCCTTTAAGTCTGTCTTTTTACTGTGGTTTTCTCTTTTATTTCTCTCTCCATCCTTCTCCCCTCAAAAACACAATTTCAAAAAATGATTTCTATGTTTCTGTTAACACTGACTCTTTATTCCATGCCTCCTGTCCCCATGACTGCAATGAAATTGCTCTCACCAAGGCAATAAACTAACTTTTGTTGTTAGATGCAGCTATTTTGTATAATTATATTAACATACTGAGAATTAGTTTTGTGATCCTCCAAAACATGGATGTTTGTGCAGATCGTTCCCTTGACAGGTTTGCAAGTTCTGCAGCATGATGTCCAGAGGACAAATCCAAGGTGTCCCATGCCCTAACTGTGCCATCTTGAGAAAAGGTCCTTTTTATCTCTGTCCTTGGATTTTTTCACCTATAAAATGGGAATAATACCATATTTACCTCAGAATGGCACTGTATTAAATCAATCAGTATATAAAAATGATTAGCAACTAAGAAATTTTTAGTTGTATTTCTTTTCATTCATCTTTATTCCTTTTTTTTTTTTTTTTTTTTTTGGACAGGCAGAGTGGACAGTGAGAGAGAGACAGACAGAAAGGTCTTCCTTTTCCGTTGGTTCACCCTCCAATGGCTGCTAAGGCTGTTGCGCTGTGGCCGGCGCACCGCGCTGATCTGAAACCAGGAGCCAGGTACTTCTCCTGGTCTCCCATGGGGTGCAGGGCCCAAGCACTTGGGCCATCCTCCACTGCACTCCCAGGCCATAACCGAGAGTTGTACTGGAAGAAGGGCAACCGGGGCAGAATCCGGTGCCCCGACTGGGACTAGAACCCGGTGTGCTCGCACTGCAGGTGGAGGATTAGCCTAGTGAGCCACGGCTCTGGCCTTTCCATTCATCTTTATTAGCTTTACTATTCCCCTGCAGATTTGAAAGATTAGATACAGACTGATGTTTATTCATAATCAGTGACATTTTGAGCATGTTGTTGAGTGTGTTAGTTTCCTAGGGATGTTCCAAGAAATCACCCCAAACTTCAGGTTTAAAATATCAGAAATTTATTTTCTCAGGGTTCTAGAGAACAGCAGTCTGAAATCAAGATGTTAACAGTGCCTCACTTCCTCTGAAGGTCATAGAGGGAGAACACGTTCTTCCTCCTTCCAGCATCTGGAGGCTCCTGTTTTACTTGGTTTCTGGCAGTGTCACTCAAATCTCTGCCTCAGGGTCACATAGCCTTCTTCCAGTGTGTGTCAAATCTCCCTCTCCCTGATCTTAAAGGACAGAAGTCACTGGATTTGGGCATCAACCTGAATCCAGAAGGGTCTCATCTTGGTATCTTTAATTTCATCTGCAGGCAACTTATTTCCAAATAAATTCACATCCATAATTAAGGAATGTTGGGATTCAGAAATACCTTTTGGGTAGCAAAATTCAACCTACAACAGTACATGCAGGTTGCAAAACTACCTGTGATACGAGATACCGTCTTTTCTGTATAAATATATAAACATGTGTTATATAGAAGACTATATAACAGATGAAAACATTCGAATTTTTGAGTGCTTTGTTTGTGGTAGGTAGGCTATCTTATATAAAATAAAAAAGTAATGAAGAAATGATGTACTTTGATTCTTCATTTCCACCATCCTTAGATAGCTCATCCTTCAAAAAACATGGCCCCAAATCTTATCAAATGTGTGTGTGTGTGTGTGTATATATATATATATATATATATATATGCCTCCTTTCCTGATGCTTCAAATTCAATTGATTTTTATAAGATGTTCATGTTCAAGTCATCTCTTTAGTGGGAAGTAGAACACACAGGAAGCTAAGCCTATTTATTTAAACATGAGGTTCACATATTTTCTATAGGTTTTCTTTTTTTTACACACAAGAACAGTGTGAAGTACTAATATGCTTCTTTAGCAGATGACTAATATTAAGCTCAAGAAGGACTCAGTACTCCCGGATTTCCTACATCTACTTAAAGGCATATGTGTGTGAATGTTCATGAAAGTGCATGAAATACACAAAACATGTTCTCGTTCACATATTCTTTTGCAAAATTGAGATATTAATCTATATATGTTTTCCAGCAAATCACCCTTTTCATTCAGCACGATAGCCTAGAGTATTAATTTGAATTTCTTCAGTTATTTTAGTTTGGTATGCCTTGAAACCTTAATAGGTATGTATATTATTTTACAAGAATTATTTCTTGATAGCATTTGCCTATTTATTGTTTAAGGATTTATTTACTTTAAATGCAGAGTTACAGAGAAAAGGGACAAAGAGAGAAATGGTGAGAAAGAGGGAGATCTTCCATCCTCTGGTTCATACTCCAAATGGTCTCATGGCCAGGGCTGGACCAGGCCTATTAAAGGACCCCATAACTCTCCCATATGGGTAGCACCACTGCTTTCCCAAATGCATTAACAAAGAGCTGGATCAGAAGTAGGATAAATAGGACTCAAACTGGTGTTCAAATGCAATGCTGGCATTGCAGGTTATGGCTTAACCTGCTGCACCACAACTTGGGCCTCACCTATTTCTTAACTCATGAGTAAGTGTTCATGTCACATCAAGAATATTAGGTAGAATATTGAGGAGTTAATATAAAAATAATTATTAGAAAAAAGTGATAACTTCTAAATAACAATAAAAAGAGGATAACTGAAAGAGACAAGCCTAGTGAAAGTCCTAGTGAAATTTTATATATATATGTGTGTATATTTAATATATATATATAACTTATATATGTGTAAAAGCTTTATAATAGTAGTTGATAATGCTTTATGATATTAATCACAATGATTATATGTTATTGATATTTATGTAAAAAATCATAGAAAAATGTTCATAAAACAAAAAATAATGGAGGTTCAAAGAGAAATAAGGAGAAATACACCATTAATCAATTATTTAAACACAAACTTCTGCAATCCAGAAATGATAAAATTGCTAAAAAAACTATTTATTATACAGAAGACCTCAACAACATAATGCAAAATGACTGAGTACTCAGAAGATTAGCAAACTAGGCAACTAGTCTCAGACAGAAATGAGAATTTATTGGAAATTAAAGGAAAGGACATTCTTGTTATGAAGTAACAAAGAATTTGGCAGAACTCGGTCCTGTCCAGAGTGCTTGCCCCACAGGCCTGGGGCTGTAGGCTGGCTCAAGGGGGAGGGACCTTGGTGGGAAGAGGAGGTGGGCTGCTTTTGAGGATGGTTTGGAGGTATGATTTCTATCCACTTTCCTAATAGCACCAGCATTACCTGGCACCCAGTGTTCCTTCCAGGGGCTATATTTGGCTCTGTGCCTCAGTTGCCAAGCAACAGCTTCTTCTGAGCTCAGAGCATGATTCAGGGGAACTGGTCTGGACAGTTGTGTCCATAGCAACCTGGAGAGGGATGGCAGGGGGTGGGGAGACAGTCTAGGAAGGGCTGCAGGAGTGGGGGCCTGGGGTTTTGGATGGCCTGCTCTGCACTGTGGACGTGTCAGCCGACACTGACAAGAGAACAGGAAGTGCAGAAAGTCAATGAAGACAATATAGGTGTACACTCAGCAGCAGGTGAAGCTCATGTTTAGTCTTTTAAGGTAAACAGGACTTTTCCAGAGTAGAGAAATACCTCCCTGAATTGTTTCAGGAGTCACACTGTAGAAAAGCATCTGTTTTCTCATTTGAAAATTGTGTGACTGGTATTAATAAAGGAGAACCAAAGGCAAAATAGAGAGAGATGTTGTAAGTCTGGTTGTATCCAGCATTATGGCTGTAGAAATCTCACATGGGGACCCAGCAAGAGTGGTCAGAAAGACAGGGATCTGAGCTTGATAGTATTTGACAAGGTCTTCTGGAATTTTCCACACATTGGATCCCTCTATTTCTGTCACTTTGGGCATCTCTAAGCCCCAAGATAGGAAGCCCATGTCCTCTCTGAAATGGAGAGAAAGCTGCTCTTGAGAATGTGAGTGTGTGAGAATTGTGTGTGTGAGTGTGTGTGTGATAGTGTGAGTGTGTGTGTGTGTGTGTGTGTTGGGGAGATGATAGAGTTTGAGATCCAGCAACACAGACACACACAAGGTTGTGTTTCAGCCACAGAAACACAGACATGCAATACAAGTGCACACACACACACATCTATGTCCAAACAACTATTTTATTTTTAAAAAAGATTTATTTTATTTTTTGAAAGGCAGAGTTACAGAGTGGCTGAAGCAGAGACAGAGACAGAGAGAGGTCTTCCATCCGCTGGTTCACTCTCCAAATGACTGTATCAGCCAGAACTACACCGATCCAAAGCCAGGAACCAGGACCTTACTCCGGGTCTCCCATGTGGGTGCAGGGGCCTAAAGACTTGGGCCATCCTCCATTGCTTTCCCAGGCCACAGCAGAGAACTGGATCAGAAGTGGAGCAGCCGGAACTTGAACTGGCACCAATATGGGATGTTGGCACTGCAGGCGGTGGCTTTACCCACTATGCCATGGTGCTGGCCCCAAGCAACTATTTTAATCTGCTCCCATCAACCCCAATCTCTGTATTTTGTACATATTTCAAATACTGTAAATATAAGTGTAGTTATATTATAGTATAACTATAGTATATAGTTTCCTTTTTGGGCCCTATCCTTGGTCTCCTGAAGCCATTCTTAAGGCAGATTCTTGCCGGCGCCGCAGCTCACTAGGCTAATCCTCCACCTTGCGGCACCGGCACACGGGGTTCTAGTCCTGGTCGGGACGCCGGATTCTGTCCCAGTTGCCCCTCTTCCAGGCCAGCTCTCTGCTGTGGCCAGGGAGTGCAGTGGAGGATGGCCCAAGTGCTTGGGCCCTGCACCCCATGGGAGACCAGGATAAGCACCTGGCTCCTGCCATCGGATCAGCGCGGTGCGCCAGCTGCAGTGCGCCGGCTGTGGCGGCCATTGGAGGGTGAACCAATGGCAAAGGAAGACCTTTCTGTCTGTCTCTCTCTCTCTCACTGTCCACTCTGCCTGTCAAAAAATAAAAAAAAAATTAAAAAAAGTAAAGACAGATTCTTGCTGAATCAACCACTCTCCCATTAATCATCCTTGACAACCGACCCAGTTCCTCAGCCCCCATCCATCATATCTGATCACCACTGCCCACCTTGAGCAAGACTGCTGTTAAGTCAGTTTAACAAGAATCCCTCCACCCTTGACATCTCCTCTTAGTAATTTTCCATCCACTGACACCCTCCGTCTGCTCCTTGGCTGAATTTCCACAGTTATCCTTGTTGTATTCAGAATTGAACTCTTTACCCTAGTAGCATAGCACTGAATGGAACCTGTCTTTCCTGCCTTTAACGCGTATCTGACTCTGTTTCTCTCTGACATGTGCCAATTTCTCAATCAATCCATTAACGATTTTTTTCTTCACATTATTATCTTGAAAATTTTTCTGATTTATATGACATTTCAAAGAATAAGGGATCATGTATTTATGAACTGAAATTATCTTGTAACTCCTCACTATCCTGATTCTCAATCTGAAGTAGAGGGGGCCTATGACTGTAGATTGGTAAATATTTTCCAAATCTGTTTATACATGGAGTATTAAGTTGGACTTATTCATTCACAAATGCATGTTTACATTCATACATTCCTCAAAATTGTAATTACATAATAATGCTAATATTTAGCCTGTTTTCTTGTTTAATATTATTCATATCAATTATTAATCATGTTTCATTTGAGTGAATTTCATAGTTTTAAAAGATTTATATGTTTGAAATGTAGAGTGACAGAAAAAAAGAGGAAATGCGGGAGGGGAGAAGGAAGAGGGAGAGAATCAATGCCCACAAAAACCAGTGCTAGAGCCGGTGCCGTGGCTCACTAGGCTAATCCTTCACCTTGCGGTGCTGGCACACCGGGTTCTAGTCCCGGTCGGGGCACCGGATTCTGTCCCGGTTGCCCCTCTTCTAGGCCAGCTCTCTGCTGTGGCCCGGGAGTGCAGTGGAGGATGGCCCAAGTACTTGGGCCCTGCACCCCATGGGAGACCAGGAGAAGCACCTGGCTCCTGCCATCGGATCAGCACGGTGCGGGGATCAGCACGGTGCACTGGTCACGGCGGCCATTGGAGGGTGAACCAACAGCAAAGGAAGACCTTTCTGTCTGTCTCTCTCTCTCACTGTCCACTCTGCCTGTCAAAAAATTAAAAAATAAAAAAAATAAAAAAAACAGTGCTAGGCCAATCTGAAACTACGAACTTGTTTCCTAGGTCTCTGACATACAGCTCAATCTAGGTGTCCGACATGGGTGATAGGAACTCAAGTATTTGTGGCATTCCCCCTGCTGCCTCCTAGGGGTGCATCAGCAAAAGTTCAAATCAGAAGAAGTGCTAAGACTTGAAGCCAGGCATTCAGAATTTTGTTTGCTATTTCCTTTACATTTTCCAGGTCTCCATTTTCTATTCTGTTTCTGGAATGGGTTAGAATTAATTTCATTTTTGGAACATTCTTCTACCTTGCCCTAAATTAAAAAAATTCCACTTATTGCAAGACTTTAGTAAAGTGTGCATGAGGAAATTGCCCACAGTCCATCATTCTCAGTTCTATTCTGTTTCTTCAGGTGGCATCTGATTGACTCCAGACAAGCTCTTGCACCCCTTTAGGCCTCAGAAACTTCAGAAGTTTGTTGATCCTGAGATTTGAGTCTCCCTGAGGAATATATGGAGAAAAAAATGTAACAAGTATTGTACCTGGACTACAGTAGAAACTCTGTGTTCTCTGGGCTGGCAGCATAAAGAAATACAATGTAATGTAACCAACACAGAGCCTGGGACACAGAGGTCCCTATATTGGTTGCAACAAGTATGTGGGTCCCAAGCTTTCTGACTCTAATTGGCTTCTTTTGCAGGTGTGGCTCAGTTGCAAAGGGATCTGTGATAGGATGGTAGCAAACTCGGACCAGTAAGAACAGAACGTTATGTTTTCTCTGCCCTGCCTGGGACTCTCCTCTCTATGCCCTTGGAGATGGAATTTCCTGTAAGGACTCCATCTTGTTTGTGTGGAACTGACAAAGTGGTTTGGCGCCTACACTCAGCAGTTCCTCAGCAGTGCTTCTCACTCTTCTCCAAACCTTTAGCTCCAGAGCACCCAGTCTCCTCAACAGAGCCTGTGGGGACATCAGTGACAGGTAACTGCCTTCAGGACATGCAATGGGTGAGTTGGTCAACAAGAGCCCTTAGTCTCAGGTCTCTATAGGACAGGTGGGATTTTGGGGTCTCCTATCCACAGGAAACACAGCTTACTTCTCTTTAGTGGGGGATGGCAAAGTCCCATTCTGATTGTTTTCCACTCTTTAGATGACAAAGGGAAAATGGACCTTGAGACTACTTGTCATGATTCCTTATGGAAAACCTCCCCTCTTATGGTATGGCTGAAGTGGAATTGTCCACCAGTTGAGGGGAAAGTTCTGGATCATGTGCTCTCCTCAGGCCCAGGGTTTGAGGTATGGGGAGGTTACCTGGGGCAAGGGTTGGTAGAAATTAACATTCTTATTCATAATTGAGATGAGAGAAGGACAGCAAAGCCACTAATATTCTTGAATCTTCATACCAGTCATTCAGGGTAGATTGTATTACCCTCACAGAAGTTCCTTGAGACATGCTTTATGACCCAGCAAATGACCTATTCTGGAATGTTCCGTGTGAAGTTTTCTGTGTCACTTAAGTAAATTTGTTACTCATGTGTTTGTCTCCTCCATGTAGCTGAATTTTTATTGTCAGTTTTACCTGTTACTCTGAATTGTGTTAATGTTTTCCACAGTGACTGTGAATTCATATATTTCTCCATTTATTTCAGTTTCTGTTTTGTATATTCTGACTTTATATTAAAGCATATATACTTTTCTTAATATCTTTATGAGTAAAACTTTTATCTTTATGAAATCTCCCTCTTTCCGCAAATATTTTTTTTTGACAGCCAGAGTGGACAGTGAGAGAGAGAGACAGAGAGAAAGGTCTTCCTTTGCCGTTGGTTCACCCTCCAATGGCCGCCAGGGCTGGCGTGCTGCGGCCAGCGCACCATGCTGATCCGATGGCAGGAGCCAGGTACTTCTCCTGGTCTCCCATGGTGTGCAGGGCCCTAGCACTTGGGCCATCCTCCACTGCCTTCCCAGGCCACAGCAGAGAGCTGGCCTGGAAGAGGGGCAACCGGGACAGAATCTGGCGCCCCGACCGGGAATAGAACCCGGTGTGCTGGCGCCGCAAGGTGGAGGATTAGCCTAGTGAGCCGCGGTGCCGGCCTCCGCAAATATTTTTAAAGTGTATTTTTTTTTCTCTTAATAATATGATTATACAAGCCATCAGTTAGTTATTATGTAAATAGTATATGTTTTGGTATTTCGTTTTAAAACATTTTAAAAAGATTTATTTATTTGAAAGGAAAAATTGTAGAGATGGGGGGTCAGAGAGATGGACATTCCATCTACTAGTTCACTCCCCCAGGTGGCTGCAACTGCCAGGGCTGGACCAGACCAAAACTAGGAGCAAGGAGCTTCTTCCAGGTCTCCCATCTGAATGGCAGGGGCTCAAGCACTTGAGTCATTTTCTGCTGCTTCTCTCAGGTCATTAGCAGGGAGCTGGATCAGATATGGAGCCTCTAGGATATGAACCAGCACCCATATGGGATACCAACTCCACAGGCTATGGCTTAACCCGCTACACCACAGCACCAGCCCCACATTTTAAAATATTTTTAACTGAAACATGATAATTGTAAATATTTGTGGGATTCCTGCTTTTTGATATTTTAGTACATGTATACAATGGGTAATGATCAGATTTGAGTTATTGTTATATTCATCACCTCTTTGTGCTGGAAATATTTAAAGTCCTCTCTCTTCTAGCTGTTTTGAAATATATAATTAGTTGTTGTCAATCATAGTTAACGCTACTGTGCCATAGAACAGTGGAAGTTACCTCTGCTATCCAACTGCACTCCTGCATCAATTGGTACTTGGTATATGTTGTTCTCAATTTAAGGACACAATCGCCAAATTAATTCCCAACGAAGAAGACCAGGATGCTTGCATTTTTACCACAGAAGATTGCTTAATTGCCCTGAGATGGTTCGTTCTGGCATGTATCTTTCATCCCAGCAGCAGCAAGAAGGAAATCCAGCAACAAGTGATGCCCAGGTGGATTCACAAATAAGATAGTAAGTGACCAGTCAACATGGTTGGAATGTACCAGTCAGTGAAATGGATAAACCTGTAGTTAAATATGTCATTCGTCTCTCCAACTTGGCAGAGTGTGGGCTGATGAGACCATATTAATGATTGAACACATTTTATTGTATCCCTGGTATCAGCGTGACACATGTGTATAAAAGACTTTCTGAGCATATATGACTACTTGCTTTTCTCCACTTTCCCACAGCGCTCCCTATGCCATTTCATCCTATCGTCGGAGAGGTAGTTTTCGTAAACAATACCAAACTCGTGGTAAGATGGAGAAAGAACAAAATCTTCCAGAGAGAAGAATGGAGGGGACACAGGGTGGGATTTCGAGCAACTGGTTCAAGATCACAGTGAGTGCACTGGCAAAATGGATCTAATATTCAGAAAAGGGAAAGCAGGAGGAGTTGTGTGAAACTTGGGTAGAAATACTAGGGGCATGCCTGGGTCCAGAGAAGTTGGTAATCTGTCATTTCATGATTATGAATTAACATCATACACATTTTGAGAGATGATTTAAAGGTAACAGGTGGACTACAGGGATAATGGAAGGAGATAATGCAGAGATAATGTAAAAGCAAAAGAGGATGCCTCATTTTTATTTAAACTGCGTGTATCTGTGTGTGGGGCGGAGATTGATTCTCTGGGGTCCTTATGAAAAGAACATGCCAGATCTCGCTTAGGTAAGATCTCTTGAGACTTTACAAAATAAATTCATGTTAAATATCTGAAGTTGATTATTTGAAGGAAGTTAATAGAGTGGAAAGAAAGGGTATTTAAGAACTATCCATGTGTGATATCATGAAAGTTAGAAATAATGAATGTTATCGGGGTTTTTTTTTATGTTGTCTTATCTTAGCATTTATCAAAAAGCCTGCAAACAGACTTTTGGGTCTCATTTTAAACTTTAATTCCATTATGTCAGTCTCCTATCCCATTCTTTTGCTCCTAGATTCCATTTGGCATAAAATATAATGAGCAGTGGCTATTGGACTTGATTCAGAGACAGTGCAGTATCCCATTCAGGCCGGTTGAGGTAAGAGAAGACAGTGAGGTAGATGAGAAGCAACAGGACAGAAGAAGGGCCAGATGAGCAAGGACTCTGGCCTCATGTTATATTTCTCTCATCCCTTTCTCTGTAGTTTCACTATGATAAAATGCAAGCCCACTTCTTTGTTGAGAATTCCTGTATTGCCTCTGCTTTGAAGAATATCAGTGGCAAGATTTGGGACGAGAATCACGAAGGGGTAATGTGGCAAGGGCATGAGCTGGGCTGGCTAAGGGCAAGAAGTCAGGGCTGGGGTCAGGCCTTGCTTGATCTTGAGGCTCAGAGTTCCTGGTGCACATTCAGCCCCTCATATTTTCTCTGCAGATATCAATCTTCGTCACTCCCTCTGAGGTACCCCGCTCTGTGCAGGAGGAGTTGAAATTGGAAAAAGTGGAACAGATTAAGGTAATGAGGATTCAAGACAAGTTATACACACACAACCAGACCCGTCTGTCCCTTCTCCTCCTAGTATCCCTGTCACCACTTCACTCTCAGAGCTTCTGAATATCATTTCTACCTCTGCAGCTGACTACAAACATACAAGGTGATGCCTCCCAGCAACCTGCTGACATCAAGAACCTCAGCTCTGACCCAGGTATGGCTAACAGCAGTAGTTCCAGGTTAGATGAGCACAGAGTGGTCTGCTTAGGAGGGAGACATAGGGATTATAACTTAGACAGGGTTTGATGTCACCAGTGTACCATCTGGGCCCCTCTCAGTCTTTTGACTTTCTCTTCTTATCCTTCCTGGAGACTTGATGGCCCATAATATTGAAATGGCATCAAATCCTAGAATGTGCGAGGCTTCCTCCCTGCAAATCCATGAAGAGAACATGCCCAAGGTGAGGCCTTGGTTTGAGGGTGAGGTGGGAGAAATTAGCTGGAAGGCAGATTTGTCTTAGAAAACCTGTCTTGACGTCCTCTTTAAAACTCTTTATTCATCATAGGTTTTGACTTTGGACCCGAGTCACAATCCAACCTATCTGCTGGTTGGCCGGCCTGGCACTGCACAAAAGGCTACAAACATCAATAATGTGAATATCTCCAAAACTGAGGTGAGGTGTGATACTCATGTTGCTCTGTGAGCAGAAAGAAGGGCTCATCAGAGTGGTGGCAGGAGACAACAGGGAAATGGATTTGTAGGCAAGGGAGGGACCATGGATGTAGGTCCACTGCTTGTCTTTCCCACCCATGTTGTTCCTTCCCATAATTACAGGTGAAGTCTTTGGGGAAGACGGACAAGGAGAAAGGGCTGGATCCAGAAAAAATGCGTATGGACAGAAACCCCCAGGGTGCCACCTGCCCGGATAAGTCCAGCAACATAAAGTCAGTTGAACCCTCTGTCACCCCCTGGTTGTTTGAGCAGCCCCTGACAGTGCCACTTGCAGGAGGCAGGCCAGGTCCTCTGGGAAGACCATGAGTTAGTCTCTCTCTCTCTCTCTCTCTCTCTCTCTCTCTCTCTCCCCCCCTCCCTCCCTCCCTCCTCTTCTTCTGACCTGCTCTCCTTTCCATCTGGTCGGGTGTGTTTCTCCTGTCTGTACATCTGGCTGCCTCCAGCACACCCTCCCGTAGTTGTGTTCCGGGAAGCAGGGCTCCCTGTCCTCACCAGGGACAGAGATGCTGGAGACATGGACTCTGGTGGGTCCTCCAACCCAGGGCCTCGTGCTGACTCAGGCTTCCTGTCCTTGGACTGAGACGGGGCTGGCTTCCCTCCCCTGTCCTGAGAGGGGCCCTCCTTCCCCTGCTCCAGAGAGGTCCTCCCTGCCTGTTCCAGGCTGACACAGGAGCTTTCATGCCTGACACTAAAGGCTGAGGCTCCAGGTGGCTGGCAGCAGGACGTCTGTTCCTCTGGTGCAGTGCCGGAAACCGGGCTGTCCTTCAGGATGAACTCAGGTTCCTTGAGTCAAAGGGTCAGATGCTGGCCAGCTGCAGTAAGAAAGGACTTCTCAGGGCACAGGTTGGAGGTCAAGGGCAGTGGAGGGTGAAGTTGAGAAGGACAGGCCTGTCCAGAGCACCACTCCTCCCTTCTTCCTCACCACGTCCTCCAGGGGATCCCTAGGAGCCCATGATGGGTCCCCTTCCTAGGGTAAGGCACCAACGACTCAAGTACAGCTGCATGGGGATCTGGAGGAGAGAACACGGTGATCCTGAGAAGGTTCCAGGACCCTCTACCCTGTGCTGACCTGGGCCCTGACCCCTCACTGCTTGTGAGGAAGGTCTTCTGTGGCTACTCTATTAGCCACGCTCAGCTCAGACTGGCCTCATACAGGTGACAAAGGCTCAACCTGCCTCCAGGGCCTCCAGCCCAAAAGGTGCCTGTTTTCTTGCCTATCTTGGGCCTTCAGGTCCACCCAGCATTAGCTGAAGAGAAGGGCTACAGCAGGGAAGCCACTCTCTGCTCTCTTCCTCCCTGACCCCCACTACCATGGTCAAGTCTCTTCCTCTTCTCTTTGCTTCCTCTCCCTCCCTTGTCTCTACTCTCCTACATCTCCCCCACCTCTCCCTGGCCTACCTTCCTTCCCTCCCTTTCTCTGATCGTCCCTATGCCTTCCTCTTCCTGCCACCAGAGCCCTGCCTCACTCCCTTCCCTGACCCAGCCGCCTCCTGGGCCATCCCTGGGGGATGAGCTGGTCTTGTCCAGTCCATGCTTGACAGAATGGTGGACACTCTGAGAAGTAGCAGAGACCTGGGCTCTCATTCCATTTTCTGCTCCCTGTGGAGCTTCCCAAAGTGACTTGGCAGAAAGTAAGAGAGGCTGGAGAAGGAGGAAGTCTGAGCTCCTAATGGGGCTTCTTGTGGACTGGAAGAAGGGGGTCAAGGCAGCATATGTGGGAGCTACCCAGGGGATAGGAAAGGGAGGAGAAGGAAAGGGAGAGGCAGAGGGGAGAGAGGGAGAGACAAAATGAATGAATGAATGAATGAATGAGGGGGGAACATCTCTTTCAGTCCACAGGGGAGTGGCCCAGGGCCTTGAAGGGGTGGAGTCAGTGGAGTATAGGTGAGACACTGGATTGTGTCTCTGGTATAGGTGTGCTTGCTACTACGAGGCAGGGCAGCTCTACAGTTTTTCTTTTGTCTGTTTTATTTTGGTTTCTGGCAGCTCTATCCTAGAATTGTTCCCCAAGTTATTAAGCCTGGTAAGTGTGTTCCTTGATTATTGACACCCCTAATTGGCACTGACACTGCCTCCAATTGCCCACAAAACCTTTAGCTCCAGCCACAATTAAGTTTCTGGATCTGATCTTTAAACCTGAAGGGAGTGGTGGGCGGGAGCAGGAATAAAGACTCATATGCAAACTTGACAAAGGCTGTAGTGTTTCTTCACACACGGAATCTGCATGACAACCCTGACTGAAGTCTTGCCCATGTAATTTCCAGCTCCTGTTCACCTCTGCCCTCTGATATCACCCTCTACTGGGTTCCTCATCCTTTTATCTAACCACCCAGAACCATCTCCCTGCTCTGCTTTGTTGACTTCCTCTTGCTTTCCCCAGGATGGCCCAAAGTCACCTGGAACCCTCTGTGGCACGGAAGCAAACAAGATGTTACCAACTAGCAAGGTGAGGGGGAAGGATAAGTGGGGTTTTAGGTAGTGAAAGAGGAAGGGTGAGACCTCTTGGTCCTGAGCACTCTTTTGATTCCAGGGAAGCTTCTTCGGATCTGAGATACTGAAGAACGTGATCCTGCAGTTTCTGCAGCAGTAAGTACTCCTGGTATCATGAGGAGGGGGAGGCCTGGGACAGGCTGGGCCACTCAAGGCCAGGTCTGTTTTATGCCATTTTTTTTCATATTTCATTTGAGGTCTGACCACAGAGGTAGCTTGTGCTCATTGCCCCCCCCACAGGTATTACTTGTTCTATGACTATGGAGATCGCTGTAGTCTTCTTGGTGCTTACCATGATGAGGCCTGCTTCTCCCTGACCGTTCCCTTCAACTCCATGGATCTGATCCCGTGAGTGCTGCAGTTTAGACTTCATCTGGGGCCATGTAGCTGCCAGGAAGGCACAGGTCAGCTCCTGCAAACAGCAACACTGCCTAGATCACTGCTTAGTGTTCCTTGTCACCCCCTAGGAGCAGTCTGTGTGAGTATTTGAAGAACAGCAGGAATATCAAGAATGTCACGGACCGCCGTAAGTGTGTGATAGGGGACATTGGGTAAGAGGGTATAGAGGGGACAGTTGCAGGTTCCCAGAGACAGAGTGTGGCAGTTAACGACCTTCTCTTCTCCTTGTACACAGACCTGCGAAGGCAACTGCTGCAACACACAAACCATGCCATTGTGGATGTCCTCCGTGTGTTACCCAAAACTCAGCATGACTTCAGCTCCTTCTTGGTGGACATGTGGTTCCAGACGGTGAGCATCTGCTTCCTCCATCAAGAGGGCCCCAGGAAGCTGGAGCTGGATGAGAGGTAAAGGGGGATCCTGAGTGTCCGAATTCTTCTCTTTCAGGAAACTATGCTCTGCTTTTCTGTCAACGGGGTGTTCAAGGAAGGTGAGTGTAGAGTCACCTCAGAGGCCCCACCACTCCCTTCTTCCAACTGGCCTGCCCCTCAGAACTCACCCAGCCTCCCACAATCTGTTCCCTTTCTTCCTGTTCTGTGTGTGTGTGTGTGTGTGTGTTTGTGTGTGTATTCTCCTGCCTGCATTCTGCTCAAAAGCCATCCTAGTCCACACTATGTCCATGCCTTACTTCCCTGCACAGCTCGAGCATCAGGGACACAGGCTGTGGAGCTTGATGACACCATGTCAGGTGCTTACACTGTGACCTTGGGCCAGTTCTCTCACCCCTCGTTTCTTCATATGCAAAATGGGGCTGTACTAGCCATTTCTTGGAATCAAGTGACATTGTCAGGTGGTTTGTCACACGGGCGCCCTATCCCCAGGAGTGCATTTTTCCTGTTGCCCTCCCTGTTCCTGCCATGCTGTCCTGACCCCAAGTGAGCAACTGTCTCAGGCTGAACCCTTTCAGCATAAGACCCTGACTGGGAATGCTATGTGAGCAGACAGAGCAGGTGCAACCCTACAGCGGTATTTTTGTTTGTTGTCTTTGAAGTGGAAGGAGATTCTCAGGGATGTGTTTGGGCTTTCACTCGGACCTTCATCACTATCCCTACCAGCAATTCCAGGTAAGTGCTGTGTTGTGGATGCTACATAGGAACGTCCTTTCTTGCCGGGACCTATCAATGTGGGAATGTGGCAGTGAAGTCCTAAGAGTATCCCCAATATAGTCAGAAACCAACAGTGTAGGCTAGTGGTTATTGACAGAAATAATCAGGCTCTATAAAAAGGTTAACATAAGGTTTATTCAGTGCAGAATATGAATGACCTAGGCCTAGGAGACACAAACTTATTCACTTTCAAGGAATCTTGGAAAGTGTTCCAAAGTTGTCAAACCTAAGTGAAATTTTATGTATTCCATGACAGTAAATTTTCCTTAATCATTATAGAGGGAACATACAGTGGGATGTAGGTAGGTGGGGAAAAATTTCTTATAGTTTGGTGATAACTATTTTTAGCATATAATTGGTTGCAAACAGCTTTAGAGACAGGGTATGTTGTAAGAAAGCTACTCCTTGATTTTAAAAAGGACATTTCTGGGAATAGATACAAAAGAAATGTATAGATAAAGAACAAAAGATTGTGCAATGTTGTTCCAGATAGTTAGCTTGAAAACAGACCCCATGATGTACATTACTTAAATCAAATTGACCTGGTCAACAAGATTAACAACTGAAAAGACACTCCTCAGATAAGTGTCAGCAGATGTTTCTCTTTAATAGCTTGTAAAATTCTTTTCTTCAAGGGGCAATCTGTTCTCATTTTCTCATAATGCTTACATATCTGTAGTTTGTGCATATCTTTACCAACAACAATGTGTTTGAATTCTTTATCTATCGTCATTTGGAACTTGTGATAGACCTTATTAAAGATTTCTAGTACTGTTATTAAGTCTTGATTCTGTAATTTTCATTTTTCTTATGCCCAAGCCATTTTCATTGGAATAACATCATGGGGAGAATGCAACTTTAGTCCAACGAGGGTCTGGTCTATTATATCTAAGTTGTTATAGTACTTATTGGAATAGGGTGTTTCTAATTTTCCAAATATCATATTATTACACCAACTACTGGTTTTATTGTGAATACATGAAGTTTTTGTTGTGAACAAAATCAGAAAGGTTGGCAGTATCATTTTGAAGTCTTTCCCATCACAAATGGTCCTTTCCCATGTGTCAAATACTATTATTGATTTGTTGATAATAAAGATCACGTCTGTGAAAAGTCTAGATTCCAATTAGTCTGGGGGAATTACCAATTGTTTTCTCTTTTTCACACACACACACACACACACACACAGAGAGAGAGAGAGAGAGAGAGAGTCAAAGAATCTTGTTTTGTAATATAGCCCTTTGGTTACCCATAAAAAGTATCCTGGTATTATTTATTATAGCTCCTATACCAGGTAACTGGACAATGGAGTATTATGTGGCATTACTTAGTATGAAAATATGAATCTTTACAATGTCTTGTATTACATTTTCTGTCTAAAATTTTCCATAAATTAGGGCTCCATATTTTTCTTAAGTTGCTGAAATGTGCTTCAGCACTAGACCATTGCCTCATTATTGCTGATTGCATTTGTAATAACATGGGTAAAAGTCTGTTGGAACAGCATGCAGGCTCATTCTCAAAACTGAATTTGTGACACGGTTTCTATACTTTGTTGATTCTTCCCTATACATTTAATTAGAGCAGTAGTATCCTTAAGTAACTTTCCATTCTTATTCACCTCCCTAAAAGAGCATTCCTTCTATTTGCCTTATTACTGACAGGGAGAGTTTTTCTAATGAGTATCTGTCTTCATTGACTGAAAGTTCAACTTCTTTAAGTATCTCTAGTTCTGTGCCTATCTACACCAAAATGGTCCCTCTTCACCTTTTAAAGGGGAAGTTCTGGTTTATCCATCAGGAGTGTTGTTTTCATGGTGTAATACCAGCATTTGTGTGATTTTAGTAAGTTATCTCCATCCAGAATCTTCGAGATCACAAATCAGGGTCAAATGAGTAGCTTTAACTCCAAGATATGCAATAGTTTGCATGGCCCATAAGGCTTCCCAAACTCTCCCTGATCTGAAATCTTAATTAATTAATCTTAATTAATTCTCATAAATTGATCTGCGAGAGAGGTTTCAATATTTTTGCAGTTAAAGAAGAGTACCCTTTCACATTTGCAAGAGAGGTCATTGTTGCTATGATAATCTACACATGAGGCAGCTTTCTCCCATCATATACCAGTAACTTTTGGAGTTTTTCATCATCAACATAATTGCTAACACAATGTTCTAGTTGATTTTATCTTTCTAAAATTTCTCCTGTTGGTTGTTGAGCAATCAATCTTATAAAATGTTAAATCATAGAATGGATTTATGATAAAGACATCCTGGGAAAGAGTTTCCTCAGAATAAATTTGTAGTCTCTTGATTCCATCTGAAGGCTTTTATTGTATCTGCTTCTAAGTCAACCCAAATGACACAAGTCTCACCCACTGGAAAGTGGTTGAAGTCTGCAAATTCCTATTGATAATTGATAATGTGGAGTAAGATTGATGTATCTGGCAAGCAGAGTATTAGCCAAAGGGAATATTCTAAGCAGGAGTATATGCTAAAGTTTAAATACAATTCTAACCCTTATCATAAGCAAGTAAGGACATGTACCGAAGATAATGTTAAATATCCCAAGGGAGTTCTTCCACAGGTAAATTAAGATTTTCAAGGTCAGTGGAGATGTAATGTAACAATACATATGTCAAAAGCAAAGTGAATTCTGGAGTCATCAGTCTCCTTTGGTCATTTTAATATAATTGAGGATGAATATTGGTGACAACTTCAGAAGTCCACATTACATTGATTTAGGGATCAACAGGTGCATGCTTGAGGTGTGAAATGTGTATCCAACAGTTGACTTCTTTCAGTTTGGCAGCACAATAGTTATTAAGAAGTACTTGGTAGTATCCCTTCTCATGAGGCTATAGAGAGTACTTTAATTTTTGTGAGACTTATACCAGTTAATTATAATTATGTTCTTCCAACTACATATTTGGTTCAAATTAATGGTGAAATATAAAGATAAAACTTCATTTATTACAAAGTTATTTTTCTTTATAAAACATTAAATAAATATATGGACACAGCACAAGCTAACATTAAATTTTTTTCAGTTTGATCTGTAAACACTTACATTTATTACCTTAAGGGTGATGTCAAGACTTCCACTTCAAAGAACTATGGATTAATTGTGGTTATATTTATTCTTGTTCTTAAAGCAATTTATATCAGACAAAATATATTGAAAAATAATTTTCACATATGCATAATTATCTCTGAGAGATGAGAAACAAATGAAATAACTAATTACTCTAGTTTACAGCCTGAACAGAATTCCCAAGCCACAGTTCATGAAAGTAAGTTTCAGGCAGAGCTCAGTAGTCTCCCTAAGCTTAGAATATTCCAGATAAATATAAAATTAATACTTGTAGTTCTACAGAAGCAATAAATTTGTAAATTGAAAATTGGAAAACATAATTTGCAATCACATTAAGCATATGATATACTAAAGAATATGCATAATAGTATGTGGAAGGCCTGTAAACTTAAAAGTTACAAAATATGACTTGCAGAAATTAAAAATACCTAAACAAATGAAGAAATATCGTGTTCAAAGACTAGAATATGTAGTATTTTTAAGATACTAGTTCTATCCATTTTGAGCTACATTGTAAACACAATCCCATGGTTTTTATTTAATAATTCCAGTGTAATTCTAGCATCTAAATGGAAATGCAAAAAAATGCCTGTAGAATGTCTAAACCAAATTTGAAAAGGAAATACAAATGTGGAGGATTTAGACAACCAAATTTCAAGGTCAATTAGCATTTATAATTAAAACAAGATGGTACTGGCATAAAAGTGGAAAAAGAGATCTATGTAAATTATTTTAATGGTACCACTGGTTCATTCCACAAAGTGCAGAGGACTGGGGATGGTTTGCAAAATACAAATGTTGGATTATAGGAAAGATTATACATATATATTAAACAATTTCTCTGGTAAAGTGAATCCAACAATCATCATGGAGCTTGGAAGGGATTCCTCATATTGAAATTATTTTTCCCCTGTAAAAGTGAATTGGACACTATGAGAAACAATGACTTTATCAGCCCTTGTCCTGACTGTCGAGGAACAACTTACTATTTTATTCCTTTTAGTATTTTTTTTGTTCTACTTAATAGCATTGGTTGAACTCTTTAATTAACACACAATTATTATTAGGTGTTTAAATTTAACTTAAAAGTGATCCCTGTTAAATATAAGAGTGGGAATAAGAGAAGGAGGAGATGTACTGTTTGGCACATGCTCACTCAGACTTACCCCTAATGGTAGAGCTAGAAATGTGCCAGGAGATTCCAATTCAATCCCATCAAAGTGGCATGTACTAATGCCATCTCACTAGTCAAAGTGATCAATTTCAGTTCATAATTGATCATAATGATAGGATTAAGTGTCAAAGGGATCACATAAACAAGACTAGTGTCTGCTAATGCTAACTGATACAATTAAAAAGGAGAGAACGATCCAACATGGGAAGCAGGATACACAGCAGACTCATAGAATGGCAGATGTCCTAAACAGCACTCTGGCCTCAGAATCAGCCCTTAAGGCATTCAGATCCAGCTAAAAAGCCCATTAGAGTTTCTCAGGCATGGAAAGCCAAGACACGCTGGCAAAAAAAAAAAAAAAAAAAAAAAAAAAAAAAAAAAAAACACCTAAATGAAAGGTCTCTGTGAGTGAGATCCCAGCGGAAAGAACAGACCATCAAAGAAGGAGGTACCTTGCTCTGAAGGGAGGAGAGAACTTCCACTTTGACTATGGCCTTGCCTAAATAAGATCGGAGTTTGTGAACTCAAGAGGCTTCCATAGCCTTGGCAGCTCATGACAAGAGCCTCGGGTGATTACTGACGTCATAAATAAGATTGTCAATTGTTAAATCAACAATGGGAGTCACTGTGCATCTACTCCTCACGCAGGATCTTTGTCCTTAATGTGTTGTACTATGAGAATTAGCGGTAAAACTACTACTCAAACATTACTTTATACTTTGTGTATCTGTGTGGGTGCAAACTGTGGAAATCTTTACTTAGTATATACTGAGTTGATCTTCTGTATATAAAGATAATTGAAAATGATTCTTGATGAAGAATGGGATGGGAGAGGGAGTGGGAGATAGCATGGTTGCAGGTGGGAGGGAGGTTACTGGGGGGAAAAGCCACTATAATCCAAAATTTGTACTTTGGAAATTTATATTTATTAAATAAAAGTTGAAAAAAAAGGAATTATTTTTCCAACAAAATTTTGCTGTTAAAGCTATAGTCTTATGATAATGGAATGCAACCCTGCGTAGGTATTTGTGTAAAGTCCAATTGCAAAATCTGAAAACATACCATAGGTGAAGGGAAATTAACTTGAGATCCATGTAAGGGATTGCTAGGGTTATTTTTGTAGCACATTAAACATTTAAAATAAATTTTTTGAGCTGTGGGAAGAAGCAGTTTCCAAAGTATTTAATTGCCCAGGATATCATCTTATTGGGGGCCCATTGTGTCATATCATGAGTAAATTGTACTAGAAACATTTGTACTCCAAGAAGAAATATAGGTTTTCCATTTAGTCTCAGCTACAGGTTTTTATTATAATCTGTTGCCAGAACTGCTGTTCATAGGTGTGTGTGTGTGTGTGTGTGTGTGTGTGCAGGTGCACGCTAGTCTGTTGGTATTGTAAAAGAAAGAAGGAGTTTTATTAGTATGAAAAGAACATTCTCTTGAAACACAAGCCCCAAAGCAGCATTCTTGGCCACATAATCTGCAAAATTATTTCCTCAATGTTGGCTTTGGAATTTTCAGGAATTTTTATAACAGTGGACTGTTTTGGCATTTGTACTGCTTCTAACAATTCTGATACCTGTTGCACATTACATGTAGGTTGTCTTGAGGAAATAAGGAAACCTCAATGTTTTCATAACATGACATAGTCACGGGCTACCCCAAAGGCATATATGCTATCAGTATATGTATGGCAGTTTTGTCTTCAGCTAATTGGTGTGCTTTAGTTAACACCATTAGTTCAGCATATTTAGTTCTATCGATTTGGGCATTTTCTATAATATGTATTAGAGAGGTAGTGAAGTATTCAGACTGACAAGTCTCCCTTTCACACCCTAAATATGATCCACCGATAAATCATATCAGATTAGCATTTTTAATTTAAACATTTATTTATTTATTTGAGAGTTAGAGTTACAGAGAGAGAGGAGAGAGAGAGAGAGAGAGAGAGAGAGAGAGAGAGAGAGAGATCTTCCATATGCTGGTTAACTCTCCAAATGGCTGCAATAGCCAGAACTGGGCCAATCCGAAGCCAGGAGTCAGAAGCTTCTTCCTTGTCTCCCATGTGGGTGCAGGGGCCCAAGGACTTGCACCATCTTCCACTTCTTTCTCAGGCTCATTAGCAGGGAGCTGGATCAGAAGTGGAGAGGCTGGGACTCAAACAGTCACCCATATGGGATGTCAGCACTGCAGGTGGTGGCTTTACCCTCTATGCCACAACATTGGTCCCATCAAAACTGTAATTTATCCTTCTACATTTTATGTCCCTTTAAGGGCAATTGTAGCAAACATAAAGTGTCCTTTTGACAGGCTAAAATGGGTCTGAACAGAGTAGTAGATCATCCACATATAAAGCTGGATTTGTAAGGAAATTTTCTATCACATAAGTGTACCTTTAATATTTGAGAAAAGTAAGTAGAGCTTCAGTGTATCCTTGTGCCATGGCTGCCCAAATGTACTGGTGGTCTTTCCAAGTGAAATAAAATAAATAGTGACTATCTTGAGCAACAGGTATATTGAAGAATGTGCTGCAAGACTCAGTGATGGAGAACAGCATTCAGAGGGACATTGGAGTACTGTATGTGGTTTTGGGACCACTGGGTGTCTAAGGAGTCTGATTTCATTGATGACTCAGATTTTGTACAAATCTCCAGCTCTCCCCATGAGGTTTATTTTTCTTTATTATGAGATGAGAGAGAGAGAGAGAGAGAGAGAGAGAGAGAGAGACTCGTATCTACTTGTTTCCTTCACAAATGCCTGTAATGGCTGAAGCTGGAGCTGAAATTCAGGAAATGCAATCCAGGTATTCCATGGAGATGTCAGGAACCTAATTACCTGAGCCATCATTGCTGCCTCCCAGGGTCTGCATTGGTGGGAAACTGGCATTAGGAGCCAGAGCTGGAAATAAAAATTTGGCACCCTGATGTGTGATGCAGGTATCTTAACTGCTGGGCTAAATATCTTCTCCTTAACAAGAAGAATAAATGTGCTACATGGACTGGTGTTTGGTATAATGTTAACTTATTTATGTATTCTTGAATTATAGGTTTTAT
This sequence comes from Oryctolagus cuniculus, assembly GCF_051225735.1. Classification (NCBI taxonomy): domain Eukaryota; kingdom Metazoa; phylum Chordata; class Mammalia; order Lagomorpha; family Leporidae; genus Oryctolagus; species Oryctolagus cuniculus. The sequence continues at coordinate 89,792,071 of NC_142888.1, forward strand.
TCTTAATATAGCCTCAAGTCTAAGAGGATATTATCTGATGTTAAGAAAAACTTTGAGTTACCTATAGTCATCTCTATGAGTGTGGCAGATTTAATTTTGTCTATGTCTGTAATAGAAAGGGCCATACGGTGTGTAGTATGAGGGATCCTAGTATCATTTAAACTTAAGAACATTTCTCTTTTTATAAAATGAAATATAGGTTTCATGAATTTCTAAAACATCTCTATTTATTGGGTGAAGAGAGGACCTATCTAAGTTTATTGCAATCACTTTTTATGTTCTCAGGTTTTTAAAAATAGTGTTTCCAGTTTTAGATGTTTGAGTTGAAAGGTTTTATGATTTTCTCTCACCAGGGAACTTAGCTACTTTCATTACAAGCACATGATTTTGGAGAATTCCTTCCTTCCTTCCTTTCTTCCTTCCTTCCTCTCCCTGACTCTCTCTCTCTCTCTCTCTCTCTCTCTCTCTCTCTCTCTCCTTCTCTCTCGGATAATTTCTGAGCTAGAATTTATCAGTGGGAAGATATGCCCAGGGTACATTCTTTTTGTTAGGGTAGTTCATTCGACAACAAACTTTTCTGTGAAGCCAAAATTGAGAAGGGTGTCATTTCAGTGATTTTCAGGGGGAAGTTTCAGGTGTCATTTAAAGGTCATTTCAAAGCAAATTATAAGAATCAGGAATAGTTTCATTGGGATTTATCTTGCACTATTGTCTGTTAGACCAGTCTATGACTCAAGAACATGCTTTGAACAGCACTGTACATAATGGATCACCAAACTCCCTGCAAGCATTCCAGGCATCAACATCTATCTTCTCAAAATCATCTACTGATTTCTTCCAATATGTTGACTAAGCCATTCTTCAGATTTACTCCCTGACGTCAACAATTGAATTAACTGATATAGGTCAAGAGTACCCAGGGTCATAAGTTCTGAGAGTAATCTGAAATCCTTTGGCAAATCCTAGCAGGTCTTGTATTGGACTAGGGAACCTGAGACTAAGGCTTTTAATTCTGTTTTTGTCCAAGAAGCATGGATAGTACTTGGTTCCCCATGTCCATTGGGTTTGGTTCTAAAAGAAGTAATTACAGCATTTGTCACTTCATCTAGGTTTTCTTTATTTTAATTAATTGGCGGTGAGAGTTCAGATGGAGGAGAAAGAAGAAAGTAGGGATCCAGAGTATGAGGTAATTCCAAGAGAAGGATAGAGATGAGCTATAGGTTGATAAAGTGGGCATGAAAATTCAAAGGTGGTTGATTTTTGTGTTACAACTTCAGTTACCTTTTAGAGTTCTGAGACACTTTCCCAAATTTTTTATCCAGTTCTTACAATGAGGTTAATTTATGATTTCCTCTATTTGATGCCTCAAGATAACAGTCAAAACAACTTTCACATTTTTTATCTTTTGTTCAATATGTTAGTCTTTATAGCTCTGACCTAAGAAAGCCTAACTTTGAAATATCAAATGTTCCCCCATTTTAGAATGATCTTTTGTAAGACTGTCCCATTTACTGAAATACTTGCAGGTAAATGCACTATAGTTACTAAACATAAAGCCAGTTCATGTGCCAGAAGGAGGTTGACCTTCTTGTTTCTTGGTTTTTGAAATCTGATTGCCCAATTTTGGAGGAGAGTTACTGGACTCTCCTGAACTATTAATCATTTGTGGTGGATGAGAATGTGCTATTTGGGGTATTTTTCTTTACCTATCTCATGTGTCTCGGTTTTCTTCCCACAGAAGGCTCAAAATGCCTGGTGATTAGCCTCTATATTTGTTTCTTGGATGAGCGTATTTTAATTATCTGGTTGGAGTTCCCTGGAGGGCCACTGAAGATCATAGGAGGATAACCTGGAAACTCCGACTAGATCCTTTGTCATCCAGGGGTACTTTTTGTCTGGGAGGAGCTGATGAACTCAGCCTTTCAGTTTTTGCTGGAAAAGCTAGTAAAGTCCAATATTTCTTCTAGCTTAATTACAGTCAACTGAAAGGAACAAGAAGATACTTCTTTGATGCATGATTTAAGATTATGAGAAAAAAAGTTTCCTTACAATTTCTGAACAAAAAAAGACAAAAATAACCAAGAATCTAAGGGGAAATCAACCAAAGAAGAGAGGTCTGGAGGCCCAGAAGGACTTACCTATTCCTCCCAAGGGTGAAGTTCAGGATCAGTGTGGCATAAGGAACCTGAGCTGGCATAAAGTGCCAATTCAAGTGTGACTCCTCTGGTGGTCCCAGGTCTTCTCTAGGGCACCAACAATTGTCGATGGAAATAACAATAGGCTATGTAAAAAGGCTAACATAAGGTTATTCATGCAGATTATGAGTGACCTAGATCCAGGAGACACAAACAGAACAGCCTGTATGACGTCGTGGAAAGTGTTCCAAAGTGACCAGATTTTAGTTAGAATGTATGCATTTTATAACAGTAAATTTTCCTTTATCATTAAACAGTAAGCATAAGTTGAGTTGGTCTGCAAAGGTAGACTTAGGTAAGTGGAAGAAAATTTCTCATAGGTCAGAGGCTGTTGCTTTTGTAGCATGCTTTGTAACAAACATCTTTAGGGCATTGTGTGTTGAAACAAAGGCTACTGATTAATTTTAAGAAGGACATTTTGGGGAATAGATATGAAAAGGAATGTACAGATAAAGAAAGGATCTTAGTGTTCTAGATGGCTAAGATGAAAACAGACCCTTTACTCAACTCACATTGACCTAGTGGTAACTCCTCACATAGGTCTCTGTAGATGTTTCTCTTTAATGCTTTGCCAGTTTTTTTTTTAATGGGCAGTTTGTTCTCATGGTTAAGAGCATGAGCTCTGGAACTAGTATGGATTCTTTCCTGGTGTAGAATTCACTTGATGTTTGACTTTCGTCAAACATGCCTCCATATCTCAGGATCTTCCTCTGAAAATGATGACTACACTGTCCACTTTTTTTTGACTATTGTAAAGGGTGAATGTGAATGTAAATGCACCCCTGGGTTATGGGTGAATCTACAAATCTAGTGAAACATGTAGACAATCTTTCCAAAGGTGGGCTTTTGTTGGAGGGTTAGAGAGTACCCACGAAGGAATCTGGGAGGCAATCACAGTATTGATATGGAAAGAATCTGGTTACTGAGCAGTGGGGGCAGCATTGCTGGGGGTGTGGGAATGTCTATTTGTTCAGTTATCTGAGAGCTCATTTGTCTTCCAGCCTGTGCATCATGAATGACAAGCTGTTTATGCAGAACACCAGAACCCGAGAGCCTCAGAGTGCCTTCTCCATCTCAGTGCCCACACCCTGCTCCAGCTCCATGCCTACTCTCTCTCAGGCACAGCAAGAAATGGTGCAGGCTTTGTCCATTCAGTATGGAGTGAACCTCGAGTGGTCTCAGAAGTGAGTGTTAGGTGTGAACTGCCATAGATATGAGCTGAGAGGAATGGAGGAATGAATAATGGAACTTTGCAGCTAATTGGTTTTGCTTCTTTACCTCATTCATTACCACACTGAAAATTTCTCTTAGTACATATTGAACTACCTTGTTGTTTTGAACAAGTGTGTGTTACCTTCATGAATTCCATGGCCCAGTTCCTTTACTGGGAAACTGTCGCTCCCCCTCTTCGTGGAGGAACGACACAGGACCCTGCGCTGTTCTTTCGTCTGCTCGGCCCTCCCCGGGTTTGCTGCTGGTTCTTCCCGGGTTGGCTACTATCCCTTCCACCTCCGTGGAAGGGCAGTTCCCCCTGGCCACATTCCCCACTTCCGCAGGGGAGCGGCACACCGCCGGCCGGCTTTCTCGGGGGCTGCACAGGTGTTCCCCTTAGATGTTCCCCTTAGATGTTTCCGGTGCATGCCGTCTCTCTCCTCCTTTATAGTCCTCCTCTGCCAATCCCAACTCGGCTGCCCACATGCCGAGTACGCTGCTCTCCTCCAATCGGTAGCAAGTCCTACAGTTTATTGGTTGAACTGGAGGCAGCTGTGCGGAAGCTGTTTACTTCTCTCCCAGCGCCATATTGTGGGAGAGCAGATGCATAGAATAAGTCCCAATTCCAGTAACTTAGTCTAGTCCGAATTGCTCCCCACAGGAAACATTTGTTTTTCGGGATTTTTCTCTATAACACAGTGTGCCACAGGGTTCATTCTGCTGCATGTGTTGCAGTAAACAAGGAGGCATGTCAACATCACATAGATTAAGAAATGGTACTGTGTTGTCAGAGTATCTCCACTGGATTCTAATGGATGTCATGTGTCTTTTCTGCACTCCAGATGTCTTCATGACAACAACTGGGATTATGCCAGAGCTGCTCAGTTTCTCACTCTGCCCAAGGTGAGGTCTGGCAATTACAGTCAAGAGAGAAAAGTCAGGGTGGCCTGAGGATGGTGCCAAGGCCTTGGCTCTGTTAATTTTCCATCTCTCCTCTTTACTTCTTCCAGGTCAAGGGCAAGATGCCAGGGGAGCCTCTCAAACAGGCTGATCCAAGATCATGAGAGTAAAGCCCTGAGAAGTACCCAGTGTAATCATCATGGTCAGCAGCAGCAATAGCAGCATCTTCATCATCTTTGTTTTTTTTTTCTAGTATAAATATTTCCCCATGATTGAACTTAGAGGCCTCGAGGGGGCCAGGAAGTCAAAGTCTATCTTGTAGGGCTGAGCCACATCCATTCAAAGGGCCAGTTGTTTTGTGTATGTGGGTACTTTCAAAAAGTTTGTGAAAAAGTTCATGTTATGAAAAAATCATGCATGGATTTCAAGCTTTTTTTCACACCCAAACAAACATCTCTCTAAAAAAGATTTAGTTACTTATTTGAAAGGCAGAGTGACAGAGTGAGCAAACAAGCGAGCAAGTGAGCAAGAGGTCTTCCATCTGCTGATTCATTCTTCAAATACCTCCAACCACTTGGATTGGGCCAGGCCAACGTCAGAGCCCAGAACTCCCTCTGGGTCTCCCACATGGGTGGTAGGGGTCCAAGCACCTGGACCATCTTCCACTGTCTTCTGAAGGCACATTAGCAGGGAGGTGGATGGGAAGTGGAGCAGCTGGAACTCAAACCAGCACTCTGATATGGGAGACCAATATCACAAACCACAGCTAAACAATACCTATTCTGCTGCTAAACTTATATTTTAATTCCATATTTCTACATATTTTAAACTGCCTTCATATTTGTCCCTCCTCCCTAGGATATTTGTTTCTATTCATAATAAAGTGTGTTTTGCCTGTTATGTTAAGTCCCTGCAAAAAATCCATTGGATACAGGCTTTATCTCTGTTCTACAGAGGAAAAAAGACTGCTGGGAAACAGTGGAGTACAGACTCAAATCCAGTACAGGAAATAGTATTCTTTTCTTATCCACACAAATATATTAAATTTGAAAACAACCCACTTGGGGAAAAAAATAAGCAGTACTAAAGAACATATGGAAACCTGTGAAGAAAATATTGCCCATAAATGTGACTGACATATAATTAATATGATTAATATATAAAATGACATATAATTACATCTGAAATATATAAAATCAGTAGAGAGAAGGGAAATTGATATCAACTTAAGTTGTTATTAAAAGCAACAGTAATGCCTGGGAAGTGTATGAAAAGTTATTTAGCCATAAAAACTACTAACTTAACTACAAATGTGATAAAATGTTAATTTAGAAAAGAAAGCTAAAGCTTGCTAATTTTAGAAAAAATGCATTTAATTTATATCTTCCTGAACAGGTGTGTGCAAGTATGTGTCTCTATTTTGATGTATTAATTTCTTAAATCTGTCATAATAAAGTAACTCAAACTGGATGGCTTAAGGCTGCATAAGTTTATTTTCTCAAAGTTCTAGAAGTCAGAAATAAAAAATCAAGGAATATACAATGGAACCATGTTCCTTGCAAATCTCTGAGGGAGAATCCTCCTGGGCTTTTCCAGATTCTGGTGTTCTTTGCCTTGTGGCTGCATAGCTCATATTTCTGCCTCCCTTTTCACATCATCTTACATTCGCCTCTGCGTTTTTCCTTTTCTCATTCAAGGTCATCCTTTATCAGATGTAGCGCTCACTCTAGCTCACAGTGTCATCTCAAGATACTTACCTTACTACCTGAAAATACTTTATCCTAAATAAGATCATATTCTCCGGTTCCAGGAGGACATATATTTTGGAGACTGTTTTTCAGCTCCCTACTTTGTACCCCTGAAAATGTTCATCCATTGCATGTGAAAAATACACTCTCTCCATCCCACCAACTTCTGAAGTTAATGAATTCCAATATCAACTCTAAGTCAAATATACTATCTTAATATTTTCAACTAAAAAAAGTCTCAAATTGCATCATCTACATTATCTACATCAGTTATTGGTGAGACTATTGAGTATGATCCACGTGGGACCAAAACTTCTCTTCAGCTGAGGACTTTTAAAGCCACAACACCTCTACTTCCTAAATTATTAATGGGACAGGCATGGGATACACATTCCAATTATGAAAGGGAGAACATGAAAATATTAAAAGGGTCCCATGCAAGTTTAAAATGTAATCCATTAGATTTCGAGACCTGGTAATTATCTTCTGTGATTCAATGCCTTGTTCTCTGAGCCAATAGAAATGTCACTGCTCTCTCTGGTCTCTGTATCTCTGGTTCTGGTCTTTTAGTCATTCTTCCTTTCCCTTGAAGGATGACACATGTTAGCAGCCATATAGCTCTTTCATTCTTTTTACTGCAAGTAAAATTCCAGACATCTCACAGCCTTCCTTACTTTTGTCTTTCTTTTGTTGCCCTGAGGTCAAGCTGGCAGTGTTTTTGGTGGTGCCATCAGACAAGAGGGCTTTCCACATATCCCTCCTAGATAAACCCATCTCTGTTCTTGGATTCTGCTCCACATCCTCACCTGAATTTGGTGCTGTACATGTTCTAGATTTTGGCCATTCTAATAGGTGTATGGTAGTACCACATTGTTGTTTTAATTTGCATTTTCTTGATGACATATAAAGTGGAGTAGCTTTTCATGTGCTTACTTGCCATTGTGTATCATCTTTGGTGAGGTGTATATTTAGATTTTTGGTTCATTTTCAATGGGACTACTTCTTTCTTATTGTTGAGTTCCTTATATATTTTGGATAATAGTCCTCTACCAAATATGTCTTTTTCAAATATTTTCTCCCAGTATTTGGGTTTCCATTTCATGTTGTTGACTGACTTTCATATAACTGAAATTTTTAATTTTAATGAAGTCTAGCTTATCAACTCTTTCTTTCATATATCATGTCTTTGGTGTCACATCTAACAAAGTTAACATCACAGCCGAGGTCATCTAGATTGTACCCTAAGCTGTGTTCAAGTTTTGTAGTTTTTAAGTTAACATTTAGAGCTGTGTTCGGCCGGCGCCGCGGCTCACTAGGCTAATCCTCCGCCTAGCGGCGCCGGCACACCGGGTTCTAGTCCCGGTCGGGGCGCCGGATTCTGTCCCGGTTGCCCCTCTTCCAGGCCAGTCCTCTGCTGTGGCCAGGGAGTGCAGTGGAGGATGGCCCAGGTGCTTGGGCCCTGCACCCCATGGGAGACCAGGAAAAGCACCTGGCTCCTGGCTCCTGCCATCGGATCAGCGCGGTGCGCCGGCCGCAGCGCGCCAGCCGCGGCAGCCATTGGAGGGTGAACCAACGGCAAAAGGAAGACCTTTCTCTCTGTCTCTCTCTCTCACTGTCCACTCTGCCTGTCCAAAAAAAAAAAAAATAGAGCTGTGTTCAATTTTGAGTTCAGTTTTAGGAAGAATGTAAATCTTTAAAAATTCCTTCCTTCCTTCCTTCCTTCCTTCCTTCCTTCCTTCCTTCTTTCCTGTAGATATATGTTAGGTTCATTTTCTCTATAATGTCGATTACTCTGCTGTTTCCTTGCAGATTTTCTGTCTGGTTAATCTGTCTGTTGCTGAAAATGGCGTATTGAAATTCCCCCCATTACTATTGTATTTGAGTCTATGTCTCCCTTTAGATCCCTTAACATTTCTTTTAAAATGACAGATGCTCTATAATTAGGTGCATATACATTTATTATAGTTACATCTTCCTGTTGAATTGATCCGTTAATCATTACATAGTGCTCTTCTTTGTCTCTTTTAACAATTTTTGTGTTAAAGTCTATTTTGTCTGATATTAGGATGGCCACATTAGCTCTTTTTTGGTTTCTGTTAGCATGGAATATCTATTTTCATCCTTCTACTTTCAATCTACATGCATCTTTGTTGGTGAGATGTGTTTCTTGTAGGCGGCAAATAGATGGGTTTTGTTTTTTAATCTATTCAGCCAGTCTGTTTTTTTTTTTTTTTTACTGGAGAGTTAAGGCCATTTACATTCAATGTACCTTGATAAGTAACGACTTTGCCCTGTCATTTTTCCATAAATATTCCTATTTTTTACTTTGTACTTTTACTTGGAGCTTTCCTTTCTTTACCTTCTTCCCTAGTGATGACCATGTTTCTGTGTTTCCGTGTGCAGCACGTCCTTAAGCATTTCCACAGGGCTGAACAGGTGGTGACAAATTCTTTCAGCTCCTATTTGTCATGGAAGGTCTTTATTTCACCTTCATTCATAAATGAGAGTTTTGCAGAGCACAGTATTCTGAGTTGACAATTTTTCTCTCTTAAGACTTGGACTATATCTCGCCATTCTCTCCTAGCCTGTAGGGTTTGTGATGAGATGTCCACTGTAAGTCTATTTGGAGATCCTCTGAAAGTAATCTGGTGTGTCTCTTGTGCACATTTTAGAATTTTTTCTTTACATTTTACTGTGAAGAGTTTGATTACAAAGTGTCATGGTGAAGATCTTTTCTGGTCATGTCTATTAAGAGTTCTAAGTGCTTTTTGTACTGGCTGTCCCTTTATTTCTCCAAATTAGGGATGTTTTCTGTTACTGTTTCACTAAAAAGGCCTTCTAATCCTTTCTCTCTTTCCATGCCTTCCGGAACTCCTAGAACCCGTATGTTGGGTCATTTAGTAGTATTCTATAGATTCCCAACAGTGTTTAATTTCTTCTTCTTGTTTTTTTTCTGACTATGTAATTTCCTGTGCTTTTTCTTCCAAGTCAGATGTTCTTTCTTTCTTCTGCTTCACTGATTCTGTTCTTAAGGCCCTCCACTGTATTTTTTTATTTGTTCTATTGGATTCTTAATTTCCAAGATTTCAATTTGATTTCTCTTTAAGAGAAATTTCGTGGGAGTTTTGTTTCATGTCATGTATGCATTTCATTAGTTCCTGAATTTGCTTCTTATACTTCTAAGTAATCCTATGATCAATTTTTTAATTCCATTTCCGGTATTTCTTCAATCTCATCTTCACAATCTAGCATTGAAGTATTGTGTTCCAGCTGGCGCCGCAGCTCACTAGGCTAATCCTCCACCTTGCGGCGCCGGCACATGGGTTTCTAGTCCTGGTCGGGGCGCCGGATTCTGTCCCGGTTGCCCCTCTTCCAGGCCAGCTGTCTGCTGTGGCCAGGGAGTGCAGTGGAGGATGGCCCAAGTGCTAGGGCCCTGCACCCCATGGGAGACCAGGAGAAGTACCTGGCTCCTGCCATTGGATCAGCACAGCTGCGGCAGTCATTGGAGGGTGAACCAACAGCAAAAGGAAGACCTTTCTCTCTGTCTCTCTCTCTCACTGTCCACTCTGCCTGTCAAAAAAAAAAAAGTATTGTGTTCCTTTGGGAGTGTAATTTTGTCTTCCTTGCTCTTGTTTCTTGGATGGGTGTGTTTGTTATTTGGCATTTGTGGGGATACTCGTTAGTTTTTCTTTGATTTTTCCATATGGTGGATTTTATGTTTGGAATATGTCTGATCAGATTAGTGGAGTGTCTTCTTTCAGGAATACCTAGAGGCATGTGGTGGGAGTTGCCACGGAGCTCTGTTCAGTGCTCCAGTTTGAAGGGCATGTCTGAGGTGATACACCCAGGTTTGGCATGGTAAATCTTTTTTTTTTTTTTTTAATCAGAGGGGACGTTTCTTCTTGTCTGTTGGCATAGACTCAGCTGAGCTCCTCTCCTCAAAGGAGACCAGTGCCTGGATGCTTGCCCCATTGAGCATATTATTTGTCCACTCTGCCACAAGGATCACACAAAGGATTTATGCAGTCCTCAGTGTAAGCTCAGATTCCACAGCAATATCTCTTGCTATGTAACTAGGGAGCCCTGATCATGTGGAGCCTCCCACAGTAACTGGCCAATGTCCAAGCCACACACTGAGTCTTCCCACACAGCGCAGGGTTTTCACAGTCCCAGCACCTACCCTGTGGTGGAATGAGAAGGCCATGCCAAGAAGGCTGTTGGCAAGCGAGCATCAGTTACTCAGGAATGGCTTTGAAAACCACCTGGCAATGGAGCCTGCCTGGCAACAGGCTGTGATTGGATGGTTTTGGAAACCACATGGCAAACGGAGCTTGCCTGGCAGCAGGCTGTGATTGGTTAGGGCATAAACCGCCCCTTGACCGGATTGGCTGTCTTGGCTGTATAAGCTGTTGTACCAACTGAAATAAATGAGTCTGCAGCCTGCTCACCTCTGGCCTGCTTTTACCTGACTCCCGGGGTCTGTGTGGTGACTCCGCGCCTCTTGCCCCCACCACAATCCTCCACTCAGAAGAAATCCACCTCAACATCTGGCGCGCCAACGTGACTGAAAGAGAGAGAGCGTGTCAGACTCAGCGAGTTCCCTCCTGGATTTGGGCAAGTAGGCCCCTCGGTGTTTTGTGTGCTGTTCACTTCTGTGAGGGTGAGCACAGAACCCCCTCCTATGCCCCCTTCCTTGTCTTTGTACTTGGTCTAAGTGACCCCAGGTTAGGCACACACCGCCCAGAAGCGTACGCTGCTTCTCGGCTCCTCTTTTTACTTTCGGTTCGCCCAGTGAATTCACATGAGGGACTGATCATCCCAGAATTCGGAACCAAGTCATCTTCCCTCACTCAAGGGAGGTGACACTCCGGAGACACCATGTGGGCATACAACCTTGACCTAACGAATCAAGGAAGTCCCCCACTAAGCACAGGACATACTTATGATCTGATACACCACTGTCTGTTCATCTAAGGTAAGGAACCTCCTGCAGAATGCCATCAGCCTCTGAGGTGCTAGGAATTTGCTTTGTTATGGCAGCAGTGCTGTGGGTGTCTTTCCTTTGGCTAGAGTTGGCGTGGCACACCGCTCTTAAGTGCTCAGACACGGGAAAGATACCCGCCCCCTCAGAAACCCACGCAGATTACCAAACATAGTGAATCTGTGAGTGATCAGAGCCTGACACTCCAGGTCCCTGTCTCACAGACAACAACTTAGGGAGAGAGAGCTCTGACAGTGAAAATGACAATGTAGCAAACAAGGTAGCAAACAAAGTAGCAAACAATGTAACAAACAATGCAGCAAACAAGGTAACAAACAAGGTAGCAAACAAGGTAGCAATGCCTAGTCACCCCCCCCCCCACACACACACACATGGGATGAACTTAGAGGACCTCGAGACAATAACTGATGCAAGGTAATCCCATCGGCACACAGTGAGGATCCCAACATTTGTGGCAGTCCTCGGGCATCCCAGGCTCTCAGGGCAGCTTCTAGACCCCATCCCACCCTCATGTTTGCCGTAAATGTAGGAGTGGACACAAAATTCAGGCCCTGGATTCCAACGCCTGTAAAAAACTTTCTGCTAACCAAGGGTCAAGGATATGCTTGTGTCTTTCCAGAGAATGCAGGACAGCCCATTTGGGTACCAGCCAGAAACATCAAGCCTGCAACTGACAGCCGACCAGAACCAGCTGAACAAGACTGAGAGTCCACCTTGTTAGTGGACGCACCTGCCCTATCATCCTACCCTGAGAAACTGCCCATAGCCACATCCATTACTGTTTTATACCCCACTAGCTCTGGTCAGCCACTCTAATGCCCCACAGCCTCTTTGCAGTCATGCCATTCCTGCTTACCATTGTTCCTCATTCCTATCCCATTTGAACAAGCACTTCTGTGGTCTCTCGTTTTGAGTGCTGGTTAGTCAACAAAGGGTAAGATACCCTGGGGAACAACCTAAGACAGTCATAGCTGCGTGCGGAGACCACATGGAAACGGGGTCAACAATGGTATGGCCAAGAATCATGCCTCCCGTTGCTCAAAAATAAATGAAAAGGGGGAAATGTGGTGGAATGAGAAGGCCATGCCAAGATGGCCACTGGCAAGCGAGCATCAGTTACTCAGGAATGGCTTTGAAACCCACCTGGCAATGGAGCCTGCCTGGCAACAGGCTGTGATTGGATGGTTTTGGAAACCACATGGCAAACGGAGCCTGCCTGGCAGCAGGCTGTGATTGGTTAGGGCATAAACCGCTCCTTGACCGGATTGGCTGTCTTGGCTAGTTAAGCTGTTGTACCAACTGAAATAAACGAGTCTGCGGGCTGCTTGCCTCCGGCCTGCTTTCACCCGACTCCCGGGGTCTGTGTGATGACTCCGCGCCTCTTGCCCCCACCACGATCCTCCTCTCAGAACCAATCCACAGCAACAGAGGGGAAGTTTCTTCTTGTCTGTTGGCATAGACTCAGCTGAGCTCCTCTTCTCAAAGGAGACCAGTGCCTGGATGCTTGCCCCATTGAGCATATTATTTGTCCACTCTGCCACAAGGATCACACAAAGGATCTATGCAGCCCTCAGTATAAGCTTAGATTCCACAGCAATATCTCTTGCTATGTAACTAGGGAGCCCTGATCATGTGGAGCCTCTCACAGCGACTGGCCAATGTCCCAGCCACATCCTGAGTCTTCCCACACAGCCTCAGTGTTTTCACAGTCCCAGCACCTACTCCCAGTCTATTCTCCCCACCAGACTCAGGAGTCTTCATTGACTGGTTGCTGGGCATGGACACAAGCTGGCACAGTTGTTAAATGGCACCTGCTCTCTGTCAGTTTGCTACAGGCTGCCTTTGCAGGATGATCAAGGAGAGAGAAAACATGTCCTCCCTTTGTTTTTTCTCCTCTGGTTTGGCGGGTCACTATCCCCCACTGGGCTCCAAGGTGGATTCCCTCCAGGCTCTTCCTGCAGCTTTTTGACCAGTGGCTTTGGCTGCTGCAGTCTGGTCTCAACTTGTTCTCCAATGCAGGTGCGAAGGCTTTCTGCTGGTGGGGTGCTAAGTTGTGCACATCTTTGTGCTCCATGTAGGTCCACTGTGTTCCTCCAATTTACATTATGTAGAGTTTCCTCTGCTGTTTTCTCCCTAATTCTTCCCTGAGACTGCTCTCTTTCCACTTTTTTTTAAACTACCTTCTGCTAGACTTGAGCAGCAAGCTTCCTCCGTACTCTGCCCTAAACTTTTTGAGTGAGTAAGGAATCACAGTCTATTTATTTATTTATTTAACAGAGTTAGACCATGAGAGAGAGACAGAGAGAAAGGTCTTCCTTTTCCCGTTGGTTCACCCCCAAAGTGGCCGCTACGGCCAGCACGTTGCGGCCGGCACACTGTGCCGATCCAAAGCCAGGAACCAGGTGCTTCTTCCTGGTCTCCCATGCGGGTGCAGGCGCCCAAGCATCTGGGCCATCCTCCACTGCCCTCCCAGGCCACAGCAGAGAGATGGACTGGAAGAGGATCAACTGGGACTAGAACCCGGTGCCCATATGGGATGCCAGTGGCACAGGTGGAGGATTAACCAAGTGAGCCACGGTGCCAGCCCCATGCATTTTTGGAGAATCTACAAAGAAGTCTGATCCCTCTCCCCACAAAAATGTAAATGTGCCACCACCTCAAATATAGATGGTTGATTTTCAGTAAGATCTGTGGAGTTCCACAGACTTCCAAGTTGAGAATGACAAGTTTACTCAGGAGGGTCAGTGGGGAGCATGTCTTGGGCTCTGGCATTAATGATGGGGTATCAGAATAGGTATGCACTGGCAGATAGTGACCCTGTAGCAAGATTAGGCTGTCCTTTGGTGATGGGGTCTAGGATGAAGATCCCAGCAGTCTGCACTTTCAAAGCTAGGTAAGTGATAAAAGAAGCATTCCAGAGAGGCATCTACCTGGGCTGGTTGAGCAAGAGGAGCAGGCAGGCAGGTTTGGCAGACTGTCTGCCCCAGCAATCACTTCTGTACTTTTCTTGGACTCTACCACCACAGGGGTGTACGAAGGTCCCATTCTGGTTTCCAGTATGATAACAGATCTCTCATCTCTGCTAGCAAGTGAGACACTACCTAGCAATTTGAGCAAGAAATAGATGGAAGGAAGCAAAGGCATTTACCGAGGTCACCATCTTGTTCACTTGTGTATCTATATTTTTGGAGCATGCAACAGAGTGAGGACCTGAGTGTAGAAAATGAAAAGCTCTAGAATATGGTGGTGTGAAATACTGTAACCTTCCCAACCTCTTGTCAGGGCAGGGATTATATGACTACCTCTGAATTATCAAACTGCCTCAGCCTTAGCTCTTCCCTTGGCTTAGGTCTGGAAAATCAAGAATAATAGTCATTAATTTTCTGTAGATAATGTCAGTTGTGAACAAATTCTTTTCCACATTTATTGAACGTTTATTAGAATAGAATAAAATAGAAATGTTTAACAGAAACTTGGACTTTGTTCCTGAAGGAAAAATGCTAGATTATTTACATAAAATGGCCAAGATCATACAAGTGTACTTCTCACTGAAGATTTACTTTGCAGATTATTTTGAAAATACCAACTGCATCCACAAAAATACCCTTTTTCAGAAGCCAGCGATGTGGTGCAGCAGGTTAAGCCACTGCGGTGCCAGCATCCCATACCAGAACACCTATTCCAGACACAGCTGCTCCACTTCCCAACTAGCTCCTTGCTAATGAGCCTGGAAAAGCAGAGGAGAATGGCCCAAGTGTTAGGTCCTTTGCCATACAGGCCGGAGACCTGGACGGAGTTCCTGTCTCCTGGCTTCCAACGGAGTTGGGGACATTTGGGGAGTGAAGCAGCTGATGTTAGGATCTTTGTCTCTTCTTCTATCACTCTGCCTTTCAAACAAAATTATTTTAAAAAATTTCTTTTCTCCCCCAATTTTCAAACAAGTTAGAATGTTCTAAAAATTATGTGTGTGCAGAGTCCAGAGAAAACGTTTTCTGCGTGGTGCAGGTGAACAGAAACAATGAATTTCTTTCATTTTTTTAAAATCTACTTTCTGAGATTGAAGCTGTTCTTTCAAAACCAAAATTTCACAATTTTCAATTTCTTGAAACATGCTGGTTTTTACAAATGAAATGAGGAGAAATTGTAAGCAAGCAGAGAAGACTAAAGCCAAGGCCAAGGAAGGTAGATGTGGACAGAGAGGAAAAGGGGGTGGTGGTGGTTTCAGACCTTCCCTAGTAACCGGAGCGAGGCACACTCCAACCGCAGGGCGGTGATGCCACTTGCGGGCCCTCAGATTGGAGAGGCCGGAGATGAGTGACAGGGCGGTGCGTGGCGCCGGGGCACAGAGCACCGAGGGACGGAAGGGGCGGCCGTGGGCGCGGAGGGGGGATCCTGTGGACCGCCCGCCGTCCGGCAGGGGGTAGCGAGGGGGGGCGAGCGCGGCGGTGACGCGCGGCCGTCACGTGACCCCGAGCTGCAGAGGGACGCAGCCTCGGGTGCAGTCGTCACTCGCGTCTGGCTACCAGCTCCCCGCTGCCCTGCGCTCGGCGGGCTGGCATCGGGCCCGGGCAGAGCGGAGCAGGTGAGGGCCCCGGCGGCCAGGGCGGCAGCGGCGGGCGAGGAGAACAGCGCAGCGGGCCCCGCCGCTTTCTGTTTATACAGTGGCCCCCAGGAGTAGGGGTGCAGGGGCGGCTGGGGTGCTGGAGGGGAGAGCAGCAGAGCAGGCAGGAGCCAGAGGAAGTCCCCCCGACCCGGGACGCTGCGGGAAAACGGTGAACACCGGAGGGGGCGGGGCGGCTCTGCGGAGGGACGCGGCCGCTGAGGGCCTGGACGGAGGTGCGGGGCCAGGGCGGCGGGAAGGGGCCGGCAGGGGGCGGGGAGGGGGGGCGTAGCGGTGCCGAGAGCTCGCCTGCAGCCGCCCCCTCTCCCCGACCCCGCCGTCTGCAGGTCTGCAGGTCTGAGGCGCTGAGTGTCGCGGCGGCGCGCCGGCGGCGAGAATCGGGAGGAGGAGGAGACCGCAAGGATAGGCCCAGGTCGGTGGGACAGACCGGGGTGGGGGCGGCGGGGGCCCATTCAGTCTGATACACCCCCCCCTCCAGCTCCCCTACCCCATCCCCTGTTCTCCATTTTGATGCCTGCAGAGTTCTGGAAATGCATCTGTAGGGAAAATGGTGGGCCTGAGGTGGGGGGCGGAGGAGAGGACCTAGAGGGAGGGTAGGGACTTAGAGTGGCAGCCCCCTAGAGGGCGCATGGTCTCTCAAGTGCGGAAAAACGAAATTACAAAAACAAAACCACGTTGATATTCAGGAATCTGGATAGTGAAGATTAAATATTAAGTTCTCTGTCCTCGGTGCTGAACCATCCACCCAAAATCCATTCCATTCTCGACTTTTGTCTCCTAGGAGCTATGGAGTCCAAAGAAGAGCAAACATTCACCAACATGGAGAATGCTCAGAAGGAAAAGGAAGAAAAGCGGCAAATTACTAATAAAGAGGAGCCCATGGCCCTCCCTTTGGAAGCTGAAGAATACTTGGTGCCTAGAGGAAACCGTAGACGGTTCCGCACTAGGCAGCCCATTGTGCATTACAGATGGGATATGATGCATAGGCTTGGAGAGCCACAGGCCAGGGTGAGAGAAGAAAATATGGAAAGGTTTGGGGAGGAGTTGAGACAGCTGATGCAGAAGCTGCAGGAAAAGCAGTTGAGTCACAGTTTGCGGGCTGTCAGTACTGACCCCCCTCACCATGACCACCATGATGAGTTCTGCCTTATGCCCTGAATCCTGATGCTTTCCCTCAAGTTCACAGAGAGCCCCTGATTCCCAAGTTTACACGTTTGTGATGTACTGTTGGTGTAAACCTTTTGATGTCACCCATTCTCTTTGGTCTCCTCTTATCAGCTTCTAATTGAATGTTGTATTTTTGATCCAGTTGGTAAGACTTTCGTTTGCAGAAGAATTTTGCCTATTGCATGGAAAGATGTTCATTATATATTGTGAAATTAATAAAGCAGTTTAAAAAGCTATCTCTGTCATTATTTTTTAAATCTTCTATTTAATATGTGAAAAGTGCTGAAATTAAACACAGGATGTGTCAAAAAAAACACAAAATATCAGTACAGGGACTTCTGTAAGATGGGCTGATGTGTTTTATGTAGTCTGAGAAAGACTGAAACACTTTTTAATGAACTTATGAAAGCAGTAGGGCCACTTAATAAATATTGACTGAATTTAGATAGCAGATGAACAAACTGAGGAATTTTTTTAAAAGATTTATTTATTTATTTGAAAGTCAGAGTTACACAGAGAGAGGAGAGGCAGAGAGAGAGAGGTGTTCCATCTGATGGTTCACTCCCCAGATGGCCACAACGGCCGGAGCTGCGCCGATTCAAAGCCAGGAGCCAGGAGCTTCTTCCGGGTCTCCCACGTGGGTGCAGGAGCCCAAGGACTTGGGCCACCTACTGCTTTCCCAGGCCATAGCAGAGAATTGGATCAGAAGTGGAGCAGCCGGGACTAGAACCGGAGCCCATATGGGATGCCAGCACTTCAGGCCAGGGCGTTAACCTGCTGCGCCACAGCGCCAGCCCCGTAACTGAGGAATTTTTATAAGTTGGGATGACATCTGCTTCACACAAGTGTATGATTATTATAAAATTATAATATATAATATTATAAAAATACCCCAATTATCAGATTTTTTCCTTCAAATATTTAGGAAAATTGGTTTCACCAGTCCAGCATAACTCTTAATCCCCTCAGGACTGCAATGTCTATCATGCTGTGGTTTCTGCCTGACCAGGGGCAGATCCTAACAAAAGTAAAAATTATGACTGAGTCAGGAACTCTGAGTTCTTGTCAGTTCAGTTCCTGAATAACTAAATAACCTTGAATATATATAACTTCACTTCCCTAGGAAAGATTACTTTCAATTCTTAAAGGAATCTTGGATTCATTTATTAATGTTTCTAAAGGTATGCAACTCTGCCACTTGTTTGAGAATTATTGGGGCCTTCCTTAAAGATGAAGATGTGGATTCCTGCATAGGTTGAGGATCTCATCTAAATCTGAATAGGGTTGCAGAAATTGAATTATTAGTGAGCTTTCATGGTTCTTCTGATGCACATTAATTTTTAAAGAGCTACTAGGATGTATTTACTATGATCTCAGTACTTAAACAGAAGCCATAATAACTAGAAGAAATAAAGGAGAATATCTGAATACAGTTAAAAGAAGCATTAAGGATGAGAACATTAAAAAGATTCTAAGGTTTATTGCACAAAATTTTAAAGTATGTACCCTAAAGAGTTAGCAATGGGTATTGCTTCTGGGATATTGAGTGATTTTTCTTATTTTTATTCAACCATATTTTTAGTAAAAAGCTTTTACTTAATAATTATACCTTTCATAAGTACAATTTTTGGATTATAGTGGTTCTTCCCCCCATATTCACCCTACCACCCCCAAACCATCCCACCTTCTACTCTCTCTCCCATCCCAGTCTTCATTAAGATTCATTTTTAATTATCTTTATATACAGAAGACCAACTCTATACTAAGTAAAGATTTCAACGGTTTGCACCCACACAGACACACAAAGTATAAAGTATTGTTTGAAGACTAGTTTTAAAGTTAATTCTCATAGTACAGTTCATTAAGGACAGAGGTCCTACATGGGGAGCAAGGGCACAGTGACTCCTGTTGTTGATTTAACAATGTCAGTGCTCACCCAAGGCTCTTGTCATGAGCTGCCAAAGCTATGAAAGCCTCTTGATTCTACAAACTCTGACATTATTTACATTGGGCCATAATCAAAGTAGAAGTTCTCTCTCCCTTCAGAGAAACCTACCTCCTTCTTTCCACCGGGATCTCATTCACAGAGATCTTTCATGTAGGTCATTTATTTGCCAGTGTCTTGGCTTTCCATGTCTGAAACAACCATATTTTTCTTAAAGAAATTGATTACTTGTGCAGAAACTAAATACAAGCCAACAGATTCAGATTTTAAAGAATCCTTCCATGAGCTTCTAAACGCAATGTAGGCACTTTAAAATGTTTAATGTAGGGGCAGGCGCTGTGGCACAGTGGGTTAGACTGCTGTCTGTGGTGCTGGCATCCCATATGGGCACTGGTTTTAGTCCTGGCTGCTCCACTTCCAATTCAGATCCCTGCTAATGCACCTGGGAAAGCAGCAGAAGATGGCCCAAGTGCTTGGACCCCTGCACCCATAGGAGGTGCAGCCTTGCCCAGTCCTGGCCATTGCGGCCATTTGGGGTGTGAACCAGCAGATGGAAGTTCTCTGTCTCCCCCCTTGCCCCGTATGTGTGTAACTCTGCCTTTCAAATAAATAAATCTTACAAAAAGTTCAATGCATTTCACGTTACCCTAGGATATGGCATTCAGACCCTGCTGTAATTACCTTCCTATAGAATAGGCAAAATCACTGAATCCTGTTTCTACTCAACACAATACAGCCGAAGTGATGGGATGCTGCAAAAAATTGTCACTTCCAACTCGCTAGCACACACACTTTCCCCTCCCTGTCACTGTTTTCTGCTAGCTTTGATGAAACTAGCTGCTGTGTTAGAGGCCCATAAAACAAGAAACTGAGAATGTCTTCCAGACAATAGCTAGTGGAATTAGGCCCTCAGTCCAATAGCTTTTGGGGGAACTGGTTCCTGAAAAAATCACAAAAGTGAGTTTGGAAAGATACTTCTCTGGTGTAGTTTCCAGATAAGACCGTGGCCCTGGCAAACATCTTGAGTGCAGTTTTGTAAAAGACCTTGAGGCCCAGATAAACCACACTCAGACTTCTGACTCAGTGAGTCTTTGGGGTAATAAGTGTGTATTGTTTCAAGCTGCTGAGTTTTGTGGTAATTTGTAACACAGCTATAGATAACTAATATAATATATATATATTTAAAAGATAATAACATTTTAAAAACATAACCACAGCACTGTTATCATACATTAAAATGGACATGTCCAGACAGTATTCAAATTCCCCTTAGTTTCATAATTTTAAACTCAAACTATATAAATGAATACAAAATAAATTAGGTGCCTGAGAAATACTACTAGCCTTGTTAGGTTGCAAATGACAGGAACAACTCAAAGCAAAACTGTATGCAAAGAAACTGACCAAAGTGTGCATGTTTTAAAAGAGAATTTCAGATACAACATAGGCCTGGGGCCACAAACTCTAAAAGCCTAGCACATTCTAAGAGAAAATGTAGTTTGTTCTATGCAATGAACATTGAGGGTAAGCTGAGGGTCAAGGAGGGGCATCACACTACAACTGAGTAACCCAAAACAGTCATTTGGTATTCTTATCCCTTCATTTTGCAGAACTCTCGGCAACACAATTATATTTAATCAGACTTGTCAAAATAGGCTGTTTAGAAGAAAAAAAAAACTAGAAAAAGTGGCTTCTAGGCTAACACATTTGGAAATGCAGGCATAAATCATAAGATTACCAATAATCCTTGTGGTTGAGTAAATACCTTCAATGAGCAGTTACATCATTTCTGGACCCTTAAAAGAACCATGGGACTGAGACAACAGGATGAACCATCTATCATAAGCAACCATGGCATTATACAGTTTCATTGAATAAGGCATGGAATATGTCACCAAGGAGCCACTTTTTTCAGAAGTGCAAAACTTAGGGGGTGAATAGAAATACCTCTGTGGGTTCTGAAGTTCTCAAATACTAGAAATATAAGAATTATAAATTGGAAAACCTGAGAGCCAATGGATATAATTTTCCATCTCTGTGAATAAGGCAAGAAATTCTCTGTGAATATGATACTGAAAAGGTTGAGAATATTCTAATAAACATCATACAGAAGTAAACTCATGGAGATAGGGCCATAAAGTGCTTCGGGAAAGAAAATGATAATAATATGCCCACAGAAGCAGAGTCTTAGAGATCCTTTAAGTGGCTTGAGGTTTAAACAGATGTAGAAATCCAGGAAAAAATTTTAAAATGTATTAGGGAAGGAAAAAGTGAGAGATAAGAAGTGGCATAACAGAGAAAGATGTGAAAACAGAACATAAAACAATGAGCTAAGGGCAATTCTTATCATCATATTCAGCTGTATTCAGAACAGATGTTAATGAGTGCATACTCAATGTACTAAAATAGATTTTGAAAAGAAGAATAAAGAGCAGTTTCAGTTGATGGGGAATTTATAGTAAGGTGTTCTAACAGAAATGGAAAATAAAATTGTCTTCTGATGTCAAAGTAGTAAAATCCACCACACATATTATAAATCATTTTAATCTGCTGGAGCCAGTGTAAAAGTCTGGGTTCTAATAAAATATTTATAGCACCAGAGGAAAAAGTGGATGACCAAATATAAAGATAAGTTTTTAAACACTTTACAACCATCCTCAAACAGAAATATCAGATGCTTTAACAGTGACAAAGGAAGCTGTATACTGATACATTTTTATATTATTTAACTTATTGGAAAGGCAGATAAAGAGAGTGCTCCCATCCACTGTTTCACTTCCCAAATGCCCAAAAACATCCAGGCTTGGGCCAGGCTGAAGCCAGGAGCCAAAGATTCAATCCAGGTCTTGCACATGGGTGGCAGAAACCCCAGTACCTGGCCGGCACAGTGGCTCACTTGGCTAATCCTCCACCTGCGGCGCCGGCACCCTAGGTTCTAGTCCCGGTTGTAGCGCCGGATTCTGTTCCGGTTGCTCCTCTTCCAGGCCAGCTCTCTGCTGTGGCCCAGGAAGGCAGTGGAGGATGGCCCAAGTGCTTGGGCCCTGCACCCACACGGGAGACCAGGAGGCCTGGCTCCTCGGTCGGTGCAGTGCGCCATAGCTGCCATAGGGAAGACCTTTCTCTCTGTCTCTCTCTCTCTCTCTCTCTCTCTAGAGAGAGAGTTATATACAAAGTATATGTACAGAGTTATATACATAACTCTGTCTGTCAGAAAGAATGAAAGAAAGAAAGAAAGAAAGAAAGAAAGAAAGAAAGAAAGAAAGAAAGAAACCCCAGTACTTGATCCATCACCTGCTGCTTGTCATTGTCTGCATTAGCAGGAAGCTGGATCAAAACTGGAGCTGGGACTCAAATCTAGGCATTCTAATATGGAATGTGGAATTCCCAAATGCCTTCCCTCCTGATAAATGTTTAACAGTTGAGTATTCAGTAAAGTACTTGCAGTGTTAGCCTATTTTCACTGTGTAGATACCCTTACTACACATGATTTCCAGCTACCAACATGATGCCATGTATTTCAGGGTTGAAAAGAGATGCAGGCAATTAGCTGTTGAGAGTCCATCACTGTGTTAAAGACTTCCCTCATGATGGTGATTAAACTAAGGACAGCACCATGCAAGAAAAATATAAAATAAAAGTAAGGAAAGGAAGCATTTGTTGCAAAGGAGATGTAGGATGAGTATAAAGGAGGATAAGATGAAAGAAAAAGAGTCCAAGGTGGACAGAGGCCCATTGTCTGCAGTACATTTATAAGTAAATGAGACTGGGAGGGGGGGGACTGGATGATTGTATAGACATGGATACTCCTAGGTGATTTAAAGCAGTGTTTGCAGAGGCACATGCTTTGTGGAGTAAGGCAGACCTTAATTCAAATATTAAGGTCTTGTAGCCTCCCTTAGCTCCATTTTTCTTCTCTATAAAATGTTATCAGGGGTTTAACAAGATCACTGTCATATACTAAACTCTCAGTAAATATTAGCTGTTTATATTATAAAGTATGTATAATGAGAAAAACATTTTGATTCAACATTAACAAAATTAACGAGTTTTTAAAAGCATTTCTTGATCCCAGAGGTAAAAACTTGGCATAAGAGGAATCACAGTTGGTAAGCTGCTCGATTTTTGAATCATTGATGAATGATTTAATCACTGGTAAGTTTGACAGGAAAATCCAGATTTTAGGTTTCCATGAAAAATCAGGAGATATGTCAACCTTAGGCTTGAAATTACTGATTGAAAGGAGTAAATGTGTGGTTTGATTATTTAGAAAGGCATATGTTTCAGTTTCCCTGTTTGTTTTTTACCCAGTTTTGCTTATTCACACCATCTAGTTACCGTCCTGGCCCTTATCAACTATATTCCACAAGTGGTTTGAAAAAAAAATGTTCAGAAACTGATTGGGATTCAGACCAAGCTGAGATTCAAACGTTTTTATGTTCTGAATCTGCAGTGTACAATGGGGTAACCATGACCATATGTAGTCACTGAGAACTTGAAATGTGACTAATAAAACTGGAGATGATCTAAAAGTGTAAAGCACACATGATTTCAAAGACATTTCACAGATAGAATGTGAAATATGCTATCAATAAGTTTGTATTGAATGAATATACTGTGTTAAACAGTTTATATTAAAATTAATTTCACTTTTTATACTTTAAAAAAGTGTTTACTACATATCTCAAAATTAGACTTATGGTTCATAATGTATTTATACTGAACATTACCATTGCAAATCATGTCTAAGTGATACCATGTTTTTAAATTTTTAAAAAAACATATTTTTAAAATTATGGTGATAAAAATGATACATATACATTTTAGAAAGCACAAAGAAGCCCTTTTTTTTTGACAGACAGAGTTAGTGAAAGAGAGAGAGAGAGAGAGAGAGAGAGAGAGAAAGGTCTTCCTTCCATTGGTTTACCCCCCAAATGGCCGCCATGGCCGGCGTGCTGTGCCCATCCGAAGCCGGGAGCCAGGTGCTTCTCCTGGTCTCCCATGCGGGTGCAGAGCCCAAGCACTTGGGCCATCCTCCACTGCCCTCCCAGGCCACAGCAGAGAGCTGGACTGGAAAAGGAGCAACCGGGACAGAATCCGGCACCCCGACTGGGACTAGAACCCTGGGGTGCCGGTGCTTCAGGCAGAGGATTAGCCTAGTAAGCCGCAGCACTGGCCAGCACAAAGAAGCTAAAAAGAATATTTAAATATTCCTGATCCTTCTAAACATTGTTAAATATTCCAGTTTCTTTTATTCTAGCTTTTTCTAAAGAAAATATTCACAAATAAAATCCTGTTCTATAAAAGTTAGATCTTTCTGTATATGCTATTTTGTATGCCCTTTTAATTTAATATTTTAAGATAAGCTTTTCCCAATATATTTAAGAATTATTTGAAATAAAGTTGTTAAATGGATTAACAAATTGAATACAATAATAACAGAACTGGTAGAAAACATAGATACTTTGTTCAAGCATGCTAAAGGCATTTTTTTTTTTGGACAGGCAGAGTGGACAGTGAGAGAGAGAGAGAGAGAGAGACAGAGAGAAAGGTCTTCCTTTTGCCATTGGTTCACCGCCCAATGGCCGCCGCGGCCGGCGCACCGCGCTGATCTGATGGCAGGAGCCAGGTACTTCTCCTGGTCTCCCATGCAGGTGCAGGGCCCAAGCACTTGGGCCATCCTCCACTGCACTCCCTGGCCACAGCAGAGAGCTGGCCTGGAAGAGGGGCAACCGGGACAGAATCTGGCGCCCGGACCGGGACTAGAACCCGGTGTGCCCGTGCCGCAAGGCTAAAGGCATTTTTTAAAGATTTATGTATTTGAAAGTCAGAGTTACACAGAGAGAGCAGAGAGAGAGAGAGAGAGAGGTCTTTCATCCATTGGTTCACTCCCCAGATGGCCACAACGGCCGGAGCTGTGCTTATCTGAAGCCAGGAGCCAGGAGATTCTTCCGGGTCTTCCACGTGGGTGCAGGGGCCCAAGGACTTGGGCCATCTTCTACTGTTTTCCCAGGCCAAAGCAGAGAGCTGGATCAGAAAAGGAGCAGCCGGGACTAGAACCGGCACCCATATGGGATGCCTGAGCTTCAGGCTAGGGCTTTAACCCACTGCGCCACAGCTCTGGCCCCTAAAGGCATTTCTTAGTATAGAACTCAAGGTGATAATAAAGCAAAACAATAATTAACCTTATTATATAAAAAATAAATTTTTATATAGTATAAGTACTATGTAAAAAGAGGTTAAGAGGTTAATAAAATACTAAAAATAATTTAGGAGAGATAAAAGTTTAATATAATATTTACATAGTGAATTGGTTTAAATCCAATAAAGGAGAATTCAGAAATACCAAAATGGACAAAAAAAGTAAAATGTGAAAAAATTAGTATTGACTAATAGACATGTGGAAAAAATGGTTAATTTCATAAGTGTCTTAACTTCACTTGCTAGACTGGGTGGTTTAAACCAGTTTATCCCAGTTCCAGAATATAGGAGTCAGGGTGCCAGTATGGGCAAGTTCTGGTGAGGGTTTTCTTACAGGTTTGCAGAAGGCTTCTTTCTTGTTCTATCTTCAAAAACAAGGAAAGAGAGCCCATATCTCCTCCCCGCACCCCCCCGTTTTTAAGAAAAGGATTTATTTATTTGAAAGGCAGAGTTAAAGAGAGAGAGAGAAAGAGAAAGAGAGAGAGAGAGAGAGAGAGAGAGAGAGAGAGAGAGAGAGATCCTCCACCTGATAGTTCACTTCCTACATGGCCGCAACAGCTAAGGCTGGGCCAGGCTGAAGCCAGGAGACTGGGACTCCATCTGGGTCTCTGACATGGGTGACAAGGCACAAGCACTTGGGCCATCTTCCACTACTTTCCCAAACACATTAGTAGGGAGCTGGATTGGAAGTGGAGCAGTTGGTACTTGAACTGGTGCTCATATGGGATGCTGGCATCACAGGCAGCAGCTTAACCTACTGTGCCACAACTCTATACCCCTCTTCCTCTTTTTATAAGGGCATTAATCCCACCACGAGGGCCCTACCCTCATGACCTAATCTAACCCTAATTCCAAAGGCCCTGCTTCCAAAATAGGGGATTGGGGTTTCAACATATGAATTTTGGGGAGGGGATCAGATACATATATCAATCTATCATCAGTAACCAAAGAAATGCAAATGAGAATAAAGACCGCTTTGAAGTATTCAAGTTTGCAAATAATTTAAATAATGACAACATTTATTGACCATTTATACCATTAGTACTTTATATGTCTTATCCATCTTCCCTAACAACATAATTTGCCTACAGATTCTATTATAAGGAGATTAAACCACACATGCAGACACATCACTATTAACTTCTGAAGCTGGAACTTGAACATGGACTGACTTCTGAATCCATGCCATGATTTAAGTCTACAGGTGAGGTTTCAGAAAAGTGGGCACCTTCATACACTACTTTTGAGGATATGAATGTTCTGGAAATAGCTTGGAAATATGAATGTTATGTTTTAAAGAAGCTCATAGAAAATGCATATTATAAAGAAAAACTATGCTTGGATCTCAAATATTTTGCACCAAGACAAATTTATTTAATTCCATTTCCACGAACTTTTTGAAGTATCTTTGTACATATTAAAAGCCTTAAAACAAAGCCTTTAACCTGGAAGATTTATGTCTAGCGTTATGAGTAGCAGATAAGTAGCCTGAGATTTTCAAACATGGGCTGTGAAAATATCCAAGTATGCAAGCATATAAAAAATGCAATAATAGGATGTTTACTTCAGCATTTTTGATATACCAAAAACTAGATGAGACTTTGATGTTCATAAATAAAAGGAAATACAAATATGAGGTGATTTTTAAAAGTCCACGGAAAATGGAATTAAACAATGTTTATTTTGTTGCAAAAATGATATCCATGCATAGTTTTTTGTAATATGCATTTTCATGAATTTTTGAAGATGCCTCATATGCATGAATTTCAAAACTATAAATAAATGTTTATTTATTTTCATCTACTTGAAAGGCTGAGGGAGAAAGATGGGGGGGGGGGGAAGAGACAGACCTTTCATTTGCTGGTTCACTCCCCAGATGCCTGCAACATCCAGGACCAGGCCAGCCCAAAGTAAGGAACTCAGTCCAGGGGCCGGCGCCGCCGTGGCGCACTAGGTTAATCCTCCGCCTGAGGCGCTGGCATCCCATATGGGCACCAGTTCTAGTCCCGGTTGCTCCTCTTCCAGTCCAGCTCTCGGCTGTGGCACCTGGGATAGCAGTGGAGGATGGCCCAAGTCCTTGGGCCCCTGCACCTGCATGGGAGACCAGGAGGAGGCTCCTGGCTCCTGGCTTCAGATCGGCGCAGCTCTGGCCATAGTGGCCATTTGGGGAGTGAACCAACGGAAGGAAGACCTTTCTCTCTGTTTCTCTCTCTCACTGTCTGTAACTCTACCTCTCAAATAAATAATAATTAAAAAAAGGAAACTCAGTCCAGTAATTCTACAGGGGTGGCAGGGATTCAAGTACTTGAATCATCATCTGCTGCTCTGGCATTAGCAGGAAGTTGGATAGGATGTGGAGCAGCCAGGACTTGAACTGGCACTCTGATATTGGATGTGGACATCCTAAGCAGTGGTTTAACCTGCTGTGCCACAACTCCTGTCCCTCAAAAATTTTGTACCAAAATAAAGTTATCTTTAAATTCCATTTTTCATGAATCTTTTTTAGTAGCTTTGTACATTAAGATGCATCAATACTTTGGGAAATTATGCAGCCATTATGAATAATAGAGTATTTCTGAACAAAATGAAATGGAAACTCTCTAGGAAATACTGCCTATCAGTTATATTAGATAGGGAGTCTTACATGTGTTTGAAGAATAATCTCTAAAACTGGCTTAAACATGAAAGGAGATTTTGATCTCACATAGCAAGAGGAGTAGACAGGTAGTATAGGCTTCAGATCTGATTCACTTAGCAGCTAAATGATGCCATCCAGGACCCAAGTCCCTTCCATCTGTGGTCAGCTTCTGCCCATGTCTAATGTCAACTTCATCCTAAGGCTGGGGGTTTCCCTAGTGAAAGCAACATAGAGTCTTATGGTGATTGAAGCTCCATTCCTCTTTGTTTTTGTCACTCAAAATAGAGGGGAAAGGTTTCTCAACTATGAAATAAGGAGGTCTGTGACAGAAACCTGGGGTGGGAAAACTCTCCATTCCAACAGGCACCAGAGACAGTGGAGGATTCAGCGGTTTATTATGCCAGCAGGTTCAGCTAGAATCATTTCCTGAGAACTGAGCAACAGTCCCAAGTTTCTTACAGAATTTATAGGTTCATCAGCATCATACTTTAGCTGTTACAGCATTGGTGGGTTTAAATTGCAGCCTACGTGACTTAGGACCACATTTCCAATGGTCGGTGGGCCCGGTATGTTTGTAAAAGTGATACCAGGGGCAGATTTATTAGGATAGATTTATGACCTGAGTTTACAGAAGCAGAACTTGTCTTTCGTCCCTAGACAAGATAACAGTGGGCAGCTACTTCACTAGTTAACTGCGAGCAGCCACTTTTCAACGTGTGTGTTGGGAGGAGGGGTCTGCTTTTCTTTCTTTGTCTCTCGTTGCAGCCATATTTCCTCTACAGGTCATTCCTTTCATCTGCCTCAGCCAATTTAAGATGCTTGGCTACTCTCACCCTGTAATGGTCCTCAGATAAATTCCGTACACCGACAGGTTTAGAATCATTAGGGTCTGTTTCCTGAAGGCAGTTGTGAGATGGGATGGAGTGAACATCCAGATGTTTGGAATTCTATTAGGAAGGAAGGAAGAAATTGATATTGGGTAAGCATATACCATACCACAGCCTCAAATAGGAATGACCCTGCACATTCTGGACCTCCATGAGGCCCTGGATGGAAGCAAAAAGACAGCAAGAGGACACTCTTAGTGATTTTTGGAAGCAAAGGAAACAGTGTGTAAATAACTGAGGTAGTCCCAGAAGTGCATAAAGCCAAAGGATGAGAAAGAAGAAGAGGAAGAAAAAGAGGAAGAAGAGAAAAGAGAAGGGAAAAGAAAAGAAGGGAAGGGAAGGGAAATGAAGGGAAAAGAAAGGAAAGGAAAAGAGAATAATGTGTACGACGTAGTAAAAGTTCCCCAACTGACAGAACTGTGAGATTTCTGGAGCTGGGGTTAAATACAAAAAACAAGGAGCAGTCGTTGTGGTGCAGTACGTTAAGCTGCTGCTTGGGACACCCACAACCAATATCAGAGCACCAGTTCAGGTCCCTGCTCTACTTCCAATCAAGCTTCCTACTAATGTGACTGGGAAGGCAATTGATAATGGTTCAAGTACTTTGGCACACAGAATTTCCTGTGTGCCTCAAAAAGGCAAGACTCTGGGTTGGCACTGTGACAAAGTTGGTTAAGCAGCCGTCTGCAGCACCAGCATGCCACATGGGCTTTGATTCAAGTTCTGGCTGCTTCATTTCCGATCCAGCTCCCTGCTAATGCACCTTGGAAAGCAGTGGAAGATGGCCCAAGTCCTTGGACCCCTGCACCAATGTGGTAGACCCAGAAGAAGCTCCTGGCTCCTGGCTTAGAGCTGGCCCAGACCTGGTCATTATGGTCATTTGGGATGTGGAAGATCTCTCTCCTCTCTCGGTTTCTCCCTCTCTCTCTGTAATTCTGACTTTAAATACATAAATAAATATTTAAGAAAAAAAGCAGGACTCATGTTAAAGAAAGAGATCTAACATTGGGGTCCTAATTTTGGTTACTAGTGTTTATTGCACAGTAAATGTTGAATAAATATACAGTAAATGGAAGAATGAATGGATTGTTTTTTGAGATACCAGTCAAGAAAACACATTAAAATATAACTTTGCACAGTCTTTTTCCATCTCTGTGTAGCTCAAACAGAAGTAACGCTCACTTAATAATGCTGTACCAAAAGCTTGTATTATTTAAACATGTACATTGCTCTGCTATTGTTTACATTGTTGTTTTTGGTTTGTTTTAGACTGTTCAAATTTTGGTTTCCAGTCCAGCATGTAAACCACTTGGAAGTGATCACTCCCATGCTCACAACAACAACAACAACAACAGATGTAATAAACTAAACCTCAAAAAGAATCAGATCACAGGCAAACTACTGTGCCCTAAAATGGGAGAGACAGGCAGGTACATATAGAGAATCACAGATGACAGTAGCAGAAGCCTAGGAGCAGAAACACACTGGAGCAGGTACCAGAGCAGGGAAACTTAAATTGTAAATCACACATTGTTAGAGGCTCAAGTGGACAAGATTAAGAGTTAAAAACTCCAAGTGGGCCCAGGTTTTTCACTCTTCCCTGCTCCACTATTGTGGGTTTTACTCCCAGAAACACTACAAGGTTCTCACAGTGAAACAAAAAAAAACAAAACAAAACAAAAAACAAAAAAAAAAAAAAAAAAAAAAAAAAAACAAACCTCCTCCTTATAGCAAGAGGAGGATAAATATAACCATTCTGATAAACACCCAGATAATTCTAATCTTAACAAGGTCTGCTCTCCAGGGACATAAACTGAATTGGAGGAAGGGAAATAACCAACCTTAAACCTCTCTAACTTTCTAGATGAGGGAAGGGAAATGCCCAACTCTATTCCTCTCTAGCTTTCCTGACTCACTTAGTTTCCAAGGGAGGATTGAGACACACTGGTGAGGGGCACAGTTCAGGCCTGTCTGAAAGACTCTGAAGCTTAATCATAGGACAACAAACACTTTGGAAAGTCATCAAGTGTCATTTTAACAGCATTATGCCTTGTCAAAATGTAAAGGTACAGAACCTTTGTAAATTTCTACACCCAGAGTCCCACTGCACATGAAAACAGGTTGGTTATAAAATATCAATTCATTAAATATTCCACTTTTGCTCCTTGTCTGGTAAGGAGTATTTTATAGGAGCAGACTTTTGGAAATTCAATAATAAAATTTTAGGAAAAAGTGTTAAGTCTTAACTTTGCAAACCAAGAAGAGTGCAAATCTAACCGCAAAGCTCTTGACTTCTAGTGTGTTTCACAGTTCTAGATGCCTTCCTCTACTCTAGAATGACAACCACCAGTAAAGTGGCTTTTTCCAATTAGCATCAATCAAAAAAGGTTTTAACATAAATATTGCTATAGATGTGTCATGTTATAATATTCTAGACTTGAATTATGGAAATAAGTCTGCACACCAAGCAATACATATTTAAGGAATATGACTCGTAAATTTGGTCATGACAGTTGAAGTTGGCTTTGGCTTTGAAGTATTTTTAAATTGACAGAAAATATTAAACTTCTAATGAAATAAATAAAAATTTTAATAATTAATAGCTATAATCAACCTCAAAATTTCCTTTTATTTTTCACTTGCCACTAAATTTAAAAGGAGAGTCACTCTCAGTAGTGTTCCAAAGGTAGTGAACACACTTCTACGATGTGAAGAGTTGTTATGCATCTGAATGCAGTGTGAGATTTTCTGTGTCCAGCAGGAAACCCAGCAGTCCATTTTGATCTCATGTTTTACCAGGAAAGTGATGCAAACCACCATTCTCCTGGGCCTCTTGTACGATTCCTTTTTTGTGAATATATAGAGGCAAAGCTCATCTATGTTAATTAACAGGGAGAATAGTAGTTAACTTTGCCTGTAGGCAGTGATGATATTGACTAGGACACACAAGGGAGTGCTCTGGGTTGCCAGTAATATTCTATATCTGAATAAGGGTTGCAGTTATATGGTGGCAGCATTAATCTGCTTTCTGTTGCTGCAAAAAATACTTGAGGTTGGGTAATTTTTAAAAAAAGATCTATTTATGTATTTGAAAGGCAGAGTTACAGAGAAGGAGGGAGGGAGGGAGACAGGGAGGGAGGGAGAGAGAGAGAATGAATCTTCCATCCACTGGTTCACTCCCCAATTGGCTGCAACAGGCAGGGCTGGGTCAATTGGGTTGACCGAAGTCAGAAGCCTGGAGCTTCTTCCAGGTCTCCCAGGAGCCTGGAGCTTCTTCATGTGTACATGGGCCCAAGGACTTGAGCCATCTTCCACTGCTTCCCCAGGCACGTTAGCAAGGAGTGGATAGGAAGTGGAGCTGTCGGGATTCGAACCAGTGGCCATATGGGATGCTGGTGCTTCAGGTGGCAGCTTTACCCACTATGCCACAGTGCCAGCCCTTAGGCTGGGTAATTTATAGAAAAAAAAGTTTAAGTCATTTTTGAAGTCTGAATGTCTGCGATTGGGTGGTCCCATCTGTTTGACCTCTGGTTACATTCCAACATGGCAGATGGCATCATATTGGGAACAAATGTGAGAGGAAGCATGTGAGAGGTCACATGCTAAGACAGGAGGCAAGAGAGATTGAGGGATCAGGCTGGCTTGTTTTTCCCCAACAGCTTGCTTGTGCAGTAACTATCTGGAGGCCTCTGAGAATTACCTTCATCCTTTCTGAGGGCAGTTCCTCCACTGACCTAACCACCTTCCACCAGGCCCTGCCTCTTAAAAGTTCTATCACTTCTCAAGATCATCACACTGGGGACTAAGCTTCCAGAACATAAACTTTTGGGAATGGGAAGGGACATGTTCAAACCATATGCACACAGATATAGCACTATGAAGCCATTAAAAGGAATGAGGTGCTTCTATGTATGTATATAATTTATGTAGCAATCTGAGAGACAAGATGTTAATAAAGGAAGTAATATTTTTCATTGTATTTAAAACTTAAGAAAAACAATCTCATACATTTTTGTTTCTGCTTCATTTGAAAGACAAAGCTTAAATGACTTACCCTGACATTGTTAAGATGGAATGGCCTCACAGGGGAAGAAAAAAAATGCTTTCCTTAAAGGAATCTTTTCAAGTTTTGAATTGGATATGTTACATTAACTGTTACATATTTTAAAGCATTGATAATTTTCACAATCACCATTGTGTTAGGACTTGTGTTATATTTTGCAAAATGTTTCAAGTTGAAATAAATGCAACAAAAATCTTTAATGACCACCAATTTTTAATATATGAAAATCTTGAATTAACTAGCAATGAGGAATATTCTTTAAAGAATATTAGTATTACAACAACAATTTGCAAAATGTCTATGAATGATTCTAAGCTGTCCCCTTATTTAAGAAGCTATGGAGCAAACTGGTAAGTTTCAGAAGCCCCAACATAGTAAGTTCATTGTTGCAAAGAGGGAAGGGAATTACTCCACACACGGAAGGAAAAAAGAGAAAGAAGGGAAAACAGTCAGATATGTGTCCTGCTGCAGGTGGATGCCAAAGATTCATAGCAGGTTTGGGCCAACAGTGTCTACAAGCTGGGATAATAGAGCTGGAGAGGGCCGGCGCCGCGGCTCACTAGGCTAATCCTCCGCCTTGCGGCGCTGGCACACCGGGTTCTAGTCCCGGTCCGGGCGCCGGATTCTGTCCCGGTTGCCCCTCTTCCAGGCCAGCTCTCTGCTGTGGTCAGGGAGTGCAGTGGAGGATGGCCCAAGTGCTTGGGCCCTGCACCCCATGGGAGACCAGGAAAAGCACCTGGCTCCTGCCATCGGATCAGTGCGGTATGCCGGCCGCAGTGCGCTGGCCGCGGCGGCCATTGGAGGGTGAACCAATGGCAAAGGAAGACCTTTCTCTCTGTCTCTCTCTCTCACTGTCCACTCTGCCTGAAAAAAAAATAGAGCTGGAGAATGGAAGAAGGGGCAAGTTGGGAGGACATAAAGATAACCTCTCTCTTGGCATGCTCAGAAACACCCATGAGATACTCTGTAAAACATATGCCTTCCAGGAGGTACCTTTCTCTGAAGGGAGGCGAGAACTTCCATTTTGATTATGGCCTTGTCTAAATAAGATCTGCGTTGGTGAACTCAAGAGACTTCCATAGCCTTGGCAGCTCATGACAAGAGCCTTGGGTGATTACTGATGTCATAAATAAGAGTGTCAATTGTTAAATCAACAACAGGAGTCATTGTGCACTTACTCCCCATATAGGATCTCTGTCCTTAATGTGCTGTACTATGAGAATTAGCGGTATAACTAGTACTCAAATAGTACTTTATACTTTGTGTGTCTGTGTGGGTGGGTGCAAACTGTTGAAATCTTTACTTAGTATATACCAAATTGATCTTCTGTATATAAAGATAATTGAAAATGAATCTTAATGAAGAATGGGATGGGAGAGGGAGTAGGAGATGGGATGGTTTACGGGTGGGAGGAGGTTATGGGGGGAAGAACCACTTTAATCCAAAAGTTGTACTTCTGAAATTTATATTTACTAAATAAAAGTTTTCTATTAAAAAAATTTGCCTTCCAAAGCAGCCCTTGGTACGTCTGTCACTTGAATAAACAGAGAAAGAAAAGAAACAATTTAAGTTTATCAACCTTCTCCAAAAAGAACTTAAATAATAACCACAAAGAGACATCTGCATACTGGTAATATTTCTCAAGTCCTAAAGCTCTGAGGGAGGAGTCTTTAAATAATTCATTGAAAATACAAAAAATTCATGGAAAACTGTATATGAACTTCAATATTTTTGCACAAAAATAAACATCTTTCAACTCCATTTTTTAACAAACGTTTTGAGGCCCTCTTGTAAATGCCACAATATTTACTTACTTTCTATACATGATGAAATATTCAGGTTCAGAGAATAATATACACACTGAAGGTTTCCTGAGGAGGTGTCCGATGGAGACTGGAGCCAACCTGAAAGGCCTTCCACTGGCAAGTTCTGGGATCAGTTGAAAATCAAAATGTATAATGATAATAACAAAGAAAGAAAAAACTGAAATTCCTGAGTCATACTGATATAAATAAATCAATGATAAATAAATAAGGAGAAAACACTCTATCATGTTCTCAAAAGCCAACTTATAATTTCAGATGGAACACTTGAATTGGAAAAGCAGTGCAGAACACCACCATGGTAATAAGCCATTCAGATAAAATCATAAATGGCCGTTCAGTCTGCACTGAATGCCACAGTAGTAATTGAGTCACCATGGTAACTGTGCTGGCTGTGGAAAACACAGAACAAACAACTGATAACTCTATCTTGTTTTTAATGTATGCCAGGAACTGAATAAGACTGACACTATGATGTTAAACTCAAGAGTTCTTGACAGTAAATATTCTTGGAATTTCAGAAACATACACATACATATATTCCCACTTGCATAAATGCTCTGTCACTCTCTCTCACCACTCAAGATTCCAGGAACTCACTGAAGTGTATAGCTGGGTGTTAAGAGGAAAAATCCCACAATACAGCAGATTCAATTCCAATCACACATATAAAGCTGAAACTACTAAACTATGTTCTTCTGGTGACTGATTTTTTTTTCTGGAAATGATCTATAGAATTGTTTCTGGAACATTTTCATCCATAGTTTCAATATATCATCTATGTTCTCTGAAAGTTAACACAGTTAAACAAATGTTAAGCATCAAGTATTTTTTCCACCCTGTGTTTTCAACCAAAAGTATGCCTCATTATTGTGAAGTATTTTGTCACTTACAGTTCAGAAAAAATACAATAATTAGCTCTTATATTTTTAAAATGCCACCTTTAGTAGCATCAAAAAGGAGGAAATATTCAGGAATAGTTCATAGAAATACAAAGTCTGTGCACTTAACACTACAAAACAGTGCTGAAAGGACTAAAGAAGACCTAAATAAATGGAAGACTTACTGTGTCCATGGGTCAGAAGACACAATTATTGTTAAGATGTCAATTCTCCATGATCTTCTCTACAGAGTCACTGTCCTAACACGAATCCTAATAGGCATTTTTGAAAGAAGTTGAAATGATGATTCTAAAGTTCATGTGAAAATGAACTTTGGGCCGGCGCCGCGGCTCACTAGGCTAATCCTCCTCCTAGCGGCGCCGGCACACCGGGTTCTAGTCCCGGTCGGGGCGCCGGATTCTGTCCCGGTTGCCCCTCTTCCAGGCCAGCTCTCTGCTGTGGCCAGGGAGTGCAGTGGAGGATGGCCCAAGTGCTTGGGCCCTGCACCCCATGGGAGACCAGGAAAAGCACCTGGCTCCTGCCATCGGATCAGCGCGGTGTGCCGGCCGCGGCGGCCATTGGAGGGTGAACCAACGGCAAAGGAAGACTTTTCTCTCTGTCTCTCTCTCACTGTCCACTCTGCCTGTCAAAAAAAAAATGAACTTTGAAAAGAGCGAAGTTAGAAAACAAACACATCCTAATTTCAAAACTCCTGATAAATGTACAGTAATCAAGACAGTGTGGTATTAGAATGAAAGTACAAAAATAAAAGTAGATCAAAGAAACTGAATAAAGACTCCAGAAATAAACCCACACATGTATACAAAATTGATCTTTAAGAAAGATACAAAGGCAATCCAATGAAGAAGGATCTTTGTTTTTCAACAAGTTATGCTAGGAAATGTGGATATCAATATTCACAAAATAACTATACTTCACATAGCCTACCATATATAAAAGTGAACTTAACTAGAAAAATCACTGTTCCGAGGATAACAATACAACATATCAAAACTTATGGGATACAGAAAAAGCAGTGTTAAGAGGAAAGTTTACAGCAACAGGTGCCTACATCAAGAATTGGACAGGCACCAAATAAATGAGCTTTCGATGCATCTCAAGGATCTAGAAAAACTGCAGCAAACCAGACCCAAATCTAGTAGGAGAAGAGAAATACTTAAAATCAGAGAAGAAATCAACAGGATTGAATACAAAAAAAAAAATTACAAAAGATAAGCCAAACAAAGAACTGGTTTTTTGAAAAAAAAAATTGACATGCCATTGGCCCAACTAACTAAAAGAAGAAGAGAAAAGACCCAAATCAATAAAATCAGAGATGAAAAAGGGAATGTAACAACAGACACCACAGAAATAAAAAGAATCATCAGAAATTACTACAAAGAGTTGTATGCCAGCAAACAGGGAAATCTATCAGAAATGGATAGATTCCTGGACACATACAACCTACCTAAATTGAACCATGAAGACATAGAAAACCTAAACAGACCCATAACTGAGACAGAAATTGAAACAGTAATAAAATCCCTCCCAACAAAGCACAGCCCAGGACTGGATGGATTCACTGCTGAATTCTACCAGACATTTAAAGAAGAACTAACTCCAATTCTTCTCAAACTATTCAGAACAATTGAAAAAGAGGGAATCTTCCCAAATTCTTTCTATGAAGCCAGCATCACCTTAATCCCTAAGCCTGAAAAAGATGCAGCATTGAAAGAAAATTACAGACCAATATCCCTGATGAACACAGATGCAAAAATCCTCAATAAAATTCTGAACAATAGAATGCAACAAACACATCAGAAAGATCATCCACCCAGACCAAGTGGGATTTATCCCTGGTATGCAGGGATGATTCAATGTTCGCGAATTAATCAATGTGATACACCACAATAACAAACTGCGAAGAAAAATCATATGATTATCTCAATAGATGCCGAGAAAGCATTCGATAAAATACAACACCCTTTCATGATGAAAACTCTAAGCAAATTGGGTATAGAAGGAACATTCCTCAATACAACCAAAGCAATTTATGAAAAACCCATGGCCAGCATACTATTGAATGGGGAAAAGTTGGGAGCATTTCCACTGAGATCTGGTAGCAGACAGGGATGCCCACTCTCACCACTGCTATAAAATATAGCTCTGGAAGTTTTAGCCAGAGCTATTAGGCAAGAAAAAGAAATTAAAGGGATATAAATTTGGAAGGAAGAAGTCAAACTATCCCTCTTTGCAGATGATATGATTCTGTATTTAGGGGATTCAAAGAACTCTACTAAGAGAATATTGGAACTCATAGAAGAGTTTGGCAAAGTAGCAGGATATAAAATCAATACACAAAAATCAACAGCCTTTGTATACACAGGCAATGCCACGGCTGAGAAAGAACTTCTAAGATCAATCCCATTCACAACAGCTACAAAAAACAATCAAATACCTTGGAATAAACTTAACAAAGGACGTTAAAGATCTCTACGATGAGAATTACAAAATCTTAAAGAAAGAAATAGAAGAGGAGGCCGGTGCCACGGTTCACTAGGCTAATCCTCTACATGCGGCACCAGCACACCGGGTTCTAGTCCTGGTTGGGGCACCAGATTCTGTCCCAGTCACTCCTCTTCCTGTCCAGCTCTCTGCTATGACCTGGGAGTGCAGTGGAGGATGGCCCAAGTCCTTGGGCCCTGCACACGCATGGGAGACCAGGAGAAGCACCTGGCTCCTGGCTTCGGATCAGCGCAGTGTGCCGGCTGCAGCAGCCATTGGGGGGGTGAACCAACGGAAAAGGAAGACCTTTCTCTCTGTCTCTCTCTCTATCTCACTGTCCACTCCGCCTGTCAAAAAAAAAAAAAATAAAAAAAAGAAATAGAAGAGGACACTAAAAATGGAAAAATCTTCCATGCTCATGGATTGGAAGAATCAACATCATCAAAATGTCCATTCTCCCAAAAGCAATTTATACATTCAATGCAATACCAAGCAAAATACCAGACATTCTTCTCAGATCAGGAAAAAATGATGCTGAAATTCATATGGAGACACAGGAGACCTCGAATAGCTAAAGCAATCTTGTACAACAAAAACAAAGCCGGAGGCATCACAAAACCAATTTCAGGACATACTACAGGGCAGTTGTAATCAAAACAGCATGGTACTGGTATAGAAACAGATGGATAGACCAATGGAACAGAATAGAAATACCAGAAATCAATCCAAACATCTATAGCCAACTTATATTTGATCAAGGATCTAAAACCAATTCCTGGAGCAAGGACAGTCTATTCAACAAATGGTGCTGGGAAAACTGGATTTCCACATGCAGAAGCATGAAGCAGAACCCCTACCTTACACCTTACACAAAAATCCACTCAACATGGATTAAAGATCTAAATCTACTACCCGACACCATCAAATTATTAGAGAACATTGGAGGAACCCTGAAAGATATAGGCACAGGCAAAGACTTCTTGGAAAAGACCCTAGAGGCACAGGCAGTCAAAGCCAAAATTAACAATGGGATTACATCAAATTGAGAAGTTTCTGTACTGCAAAAGAAACAGTCAGGAAAGTGAAGAGGCAACCAACAGAATGGGAAAAAATATTCGCAAACTATGCAACAGATAAAGGGTTAATAACCAGAATCTGCAAATAGATCAAGAAACTCCACAACAACAAAACAAACAACCCACTTAAGAGATGGGCCAAGGACCTCAATAGACATTTTTCAAAAGAGGAAATCCAAATGGCCAACAGACACATGAAAAAATGCTCAGGGTCACTAGGAATCACGGAAATGAAAATCAAAACCACAATGAGGTTTTACTTCA
The DNA here is from genome assembly GCF_051225735.1 of Oryctolagus cuniculus. NCBI lineage: Eukaryota > Metazoa > Chordata > Mammalia > Lagomorpha > Leporidae > Oryctolagus > Oryctolagus cuniculus. The sequence continues at coordinate 89,831,196 of NC_142888.1, forward strand.
CCCTGGTTAGAATGGCTCACATTCAGAACTCTACCAACAACAGATGCTGGCGAGGATGTGGGGAAAAAGGGATACTAACCTACTGTTGGTGGGAATGCAAACTGGTTAAGCCACTATGGAAGTCAGTCTGGAGATTCCTCAGAAACCTGAATATAACCCTACCATACAACCCAGCCATCCCACTCCTTGGAATTTACCCAGAGGAAATTAAATTGGCAAATAAAAGAGTCGTCTGCACCTCAATGTTTATTGCAGCTCAATTCACAATAGCTGAGACCTGGAATCAACCTAAATGTTCATCAACAGTAGACTGGATAAAGAAATTATGGGACATGTACTCTATATAATACTATACAGCAGTAAAAAAAAAGAAATCTAGTCATTTGCAACAAAATGGAGGAATCTGGAACACATCATGCTGAGTGAAATAAGCCAGTCCCAAAGGGACAAATATCATATGTTCTCCTTGATCAATGACAACTAACCAAGCACCAAGAAGGAAACCTGTTGAAGTGAAATGGACACTATGAGAAACAGTGACTTTATCAGTCCTGGTCCTGACTGTGGATGAACAACTTAATACTTTATCCCTTTTAGTATTTTTTTGTTCTACTTAATACTATTGGTTGAACTCTTAATTAACACACAATTATTCTTAGGTGTTTAAATTTAATTGAAAATTGATCCCAGTTAAATATAAGAGTGGGAATAAGAGAGGGAGAGAGGGAGGAGATGTACCGTTTGGGACATGCTCAATCGAACTTGATCCAAATGGTAAAGTTAGAAACGTGCCAGGGGATTCCATTTCAACCCCATCAAGGTGGCATGTACCAATGCCATCTCACTAGTCCAAGTGATCAGTTTCAGTTCACAATTGATTATAATGAAAGGATTAAGAGTCAAAGGGATCACATAAACAAGACTAGTGTCTGCAAATACTAACTGATACAATTAAAAAGGAGAGAACGATCCAACATGGGAAGCAGGATACACAGCAGACTCATAGAATAAATAAGATCGGAGTTGGCGAACTCAGGAGGCTTCCATAGCCTTGGCAACTCATGACAAGAGCCTAGGGGGATTACTGATGCCATAAACAAGAGTGTCAATTGTTAAGTCAACAACAGGAGTCACTGTGCACTTACTCCTCATGTAGGATCTCTGTCCTTAATGTGTTGTACAATGTAAATTAATGGTATTACTAGTACTCAAACAATACTTTATACTTTGTGTTTTTGTGTGGGTTCAAACTGTTGAAATCTTTACTTAATATATACTAAATTGATCTGTATATAAAGATAATTGAAAATGAATCTTGATGTGAATGGAATGGGAGAGGGAGCGGGAGATGGGAGAGATGCGGGTGGTTGGGAAGTTATGGGGGGGAAAAGCCGCTCTAATCCAAAAGCTGTACTTTGGAAATTTATATTTATTAAATAAAAGTTAAAAAACTGAAAAAAAGAAAAAAAGAAAAATCACTTTTCTTCAATAATGAATTGTTAAGCTCATGATCATAAAGTAAATTTAAATTATGTTATTTTTAAAATTTAAGAAAATAAGAAAAGAAGGAGGGAGGATAAGAAAGGGGTGTGGAGAGAGGGAAGTATCATTATCATAGATCTAAGTATAATATCAAAATTTATACAATTTCTAGCATAAAATAATACAGAAAATCCCTATAAGAGTGATTAGATTAAGATTTTGTAAATGAGACACCAAAACTACAATCTATAAGTAGACATCAACAAACTGGACTTTGTCAAAGTTAAAAATGTCGGCTCTTTCAAGATATTACTGGGAGAATGAAAAGACAAGCACTGACTGGGAGAAAATATTGGGATATCATATATCCAGTAAGGTACTTTGAAAATCTCACAAAACAGAACAATAAGAAAATAGATATTCCAATAAATAAATGAGAAAATGAACTCAAGAGACAATCCACTATAGAATATATGTAAGTGTATAATATAATATGTATAACAGACACATGAGAAAGCACTCAGCATCATCATAGGTACAGAAATATAATTACAAATAGGTGCTATTATGTACCTGGGGAATGCCAAAAATTAGACACTGACCATACCAAGAACTGGCATGGTTGTGGAGGACAAAACTCTCACACACTGCGAATGACAATAAAAAAATGTGCACTTTGGAAGCAGTTTGGCAGTTTCTTACAAAGTAAATCTTAAATCTACCCAATGTTCTACTCACTGAAGTCTTCAGAATTTGCCCTAGAGAAAGAAAAACATTTCCATAAAAAGACATACTCACACATGTTCATAGCAACTTTATTAACAAGACAGCAGCTTTGTTTCCACTTTGGAAACAACCCAAATATCCATCAACAAGTGAATGAATACAATTTGTGGTATAGCCATTTAAAGAAAAACCCACAAATTATATCTTCTGAATATATGTAAAACCTAATCTGCACTGAAACATGTGCCATGTTTCCTGGGAACAGGGCAATGTCAGGGCAAATGAGGTTGTGTATTACAGAAGTCAACATATATTCAGTTTAGGGACATAACAATAATGATCCATTTAGGCCTATATGATTATTCTAGAGGATATAACTTGGTATCATTAAATAGGGCAAACTATACGATAATTATTAATTTTGAAAATACCTAATTTTTGACTAACATTTGATAACTCCTGTCTTCTTAAAATTTAATTATAGAATGGCAAAACATGTGGCAACCGAGTATAATGCATATTATAATCTCAAATTGTTAAGAAGGTCTTTTAGCCAACTGCCTATTTCAATGCCTATCTGACAGATACATGGAAATCACTGCTTATTATTTAAGTAGTCAGAAACACAAATGTAAATTTATTGCAAATGCACATTAAATACCAAGTTCCTCCCCCAGGTGAACAATTTACTGCTTTATGATACAGTTAAGCATCTCTAAGATAAGCCTTAACAATTATTACAAGACTCTGGAACAGCTATTAACTTTGAAATGATTTTTCTAGTTTTATTTTATTTTAATCAACACATAATAATACAACATATTTGTGGGATACAATGTGATGCTTTGATACATGTATACATTGTTTTACAGTCAACATATTTATCAACTCAAACATTTATTGTTTCTTTGTGGTGAAACATTTAAAACCATGTTTTCACTGTTGAAATCTTTACTTAGTATATACTAAATTGATCTTCTGTACATAAAGATAATTGAAAATGAATCTTGATGTGAATGGGATGGGAGAAGGAGCGGGAGATGGGATGGTTGCGGGTGGGAGGGAAGTTATGGGGGGGGGGAGCCACTGTAATCCAAAAGCTGTACTTTGGAAATTTGTATTTATTAAATAAAAGTTTAGAAAAACATGTTTTCAAATTCTTCAAATGTACAGTACATTAATACTGATTAAGATCAGGTTACTGTGTAATAGAAAACATAATTTATTCCTCATATCTAACTGTAATACTGACAAAATTCCCCTTATCACCCTTCATCATACTCTCTGCAGCCCCTAGATATCATTATTCCACTCTCTCTTATGAAGTCAACATTAAAAAAAATAATTAAGCAATGTATTTTTTAAGAGAGAGAGAGAGATCAATCTTCCATCTATTGGTTCACTCCCCAAATGCCCACAACAGGTGGGGCTGGGCCAGCCCAAAACCAGGAGCCTGGAATTTATGCCAGGTCTTCCATATGAGTGCCAAGAGCCCAAATACTTGAGACATCATCTGCTGCTTCCCAGGGTGTGCATTAGCAGGAAGCTGGATAGGAAGCTGAGATAGGAGACTTGAATCGAGGGACTCCAATTTGAGATGCAGACATCCCAAGCGGTGCCTTAACCACTGAGCCAAATGCCAGCCCCTGGAGATCAACTGTTTTGGATTCCACATATCAGTGAGAATGTATGGTACTTGCTTTTCTGCATCTAGCTTGTTTCATTTAATGTCCTTCAGGTCCAACCATGTTGTCCCAAAATGACAAGATTTCACTTTTTGATAGATGAATTGCATTCCACATTTTCTTTCTCCATTCAATCACTGATTCACACTGAGGTTGATTCCATATCTTGATTATTGCGAATAATGATGCAATAACCATGGGAGTACAGTGAAATCAACATATTGATTTCATTTTCTTTGGGTATGCAGCCAATAATGAAATTTCCTGGCCATATGGTAGCTTTATTTTTAATTTTTTGAGGAAACTCCACACTGTTTTTCACAATGGCTGTATTAATTTATATTCCCACATCTTTGCCAGTGTCAGCACTTGTTGTATTTTGTCTTTTTTGATAATAGCTGTTCTAACTGGAATGAAATGATATTTCATTGCGGTTTTGATTTACATTTCCCTGGTGATTAGGGACATTCAGCATTTTTTTCCTATAATTGTTGGACATTTGTATGCTTTGTTTTCAGAAATGTCTATTCAGATCGTTTGTCCATTTTAATCAAATTATTTGGTTTTGTGCTATTGAGTTATTTGAGTTTCTTATATATTCTGCATATTAACTCATTATCAGAAGTATAGTATGCCGCTATTTTCTCCCATTTAGCAGGCTGTTTTTTATTTTTTCCTTAGCTGTGCAGAAGACGTTTAATTTGATTCAATATCATTTGTCAATTTGTGCTTTTGGGGGTCTTTTTAAAAAACTTATTCTGGGACAGCATTGTGGTGTAGCGGGTAAGGCACAATGTCGCCATCCCATATGAGCTCTGGTTTGAATCCTGGCTGCTCCACTTCCAATCCAGCTCCCTGCTAATGGCCTGGAAAAAGCAGTGAAAAATGGCCCACGTGCTTGGGCCCCTGAACCCACATGGCAGACCCAGATAAAACTCCTGGCTTCTAGCTTTGGCCTGGTCCATTCCCGGCCATTGTGGCCATCTTAAACCAGTGGATGGAAGAGCTCTCTCTGTCTCTCCCTCTCTCTCTCTCTCTGACTTTCAAATAAATAAATATTTAAATAAATTGATTGATTAAAAAACTTTTTTCCCAGTCCATTGTCATAAAGAGTTCCTACTATGTTGTCTTCCAGTAGTTTCATTGCTTCCGTTCATACATGTAAGTCTTTAATTGACTTTGCGTTACATTTTGTACATAGAGACAGCAGCCTCGTTTCATTCTTCTACACATAGATATCCAGTTTTCCCAGCATCATTTATTGAAGAGACTGTCCTTTCCCCGATGTGTACTCTTGTCATCTTTACTCTAGTTTTGTCCTTTGTATTCAAGATTAAGTTGACTATTTGGGGTTTTCTGTTCTAGATGAATTTCAGGATTTTTCCATTTTTGTGAATAATATCATTATATTTTGATGGGGACTGTGTTGAATGTGTAGATCATGTTGTGTAATATACACATTTTAATAATAGTAATTCTTGCAATCCATAAACACAGGAGGTCTTTCCATTTCCTTTGTACTCTTCCATTTATTTTATCAATGTTTCATAGCTTTTGTAGCTGAAAAAATAAATGCTTTAACTGAGATTTTCAATTAATGATTGGGGGTTGGCATTGTGGTGCAATGGGTTAAGCCACCACTTGTGATGCCAGCATCCCATATCTGAGTGATGATCTGAGTCCTGACTGCTCTACTTCTGATCCAGCTCCCTACTAATGCACCTGGGAGAGCATTGGAAGGTGGTCCAAGTACTTGGGCCCCTGCTACCCACATGAGAAACCTAGATGGAGTTTTGGGCTCTTAACTTCATCCTGGCTTAGCTCTGGCCATTGTGGCCATTTTGGAAGTGAACCAGTGAATGGAAGCTCCCTTGTTTTCTTCTTCCTCTTCCTCTTCTTCTTCTTCCCCTTCTTCTCCTTCTTCTTCACTCTTTCAAACAAATAAATCTTTTAAAAATTAACTCTTGGAAACTCTTGGAACTCTAGATTCTGTAAAAGTTCACTACAGAATGGATAAAAATGTGGTTACCAGGGAACCACATTATGATATTGCAATGCCTTCTTCAATACCCTTCTTGAGGCTGGTGCTGTGGTGTAACAGATTAAGCCACTATCTGGAGCACCAGTGTCCTATATGGGCACCAGTTCAAGTCCTGGCTGCTCCACTTCCGATCCAGCTCCCTACTAATATACCTAGGAGGGCAGCGGAGGATGGCCCAAGTGTGTGGGCTCCTGCACCCACATGGGAGACCTGGATGAAGCTCCTGGCTCCTGGCTTTGGCCTGGCCCAGCCCTGGCCTTTGCAGACATTTGGGGAATGAACCAGTTGATGGAAGATCTCTCTCCTCTCTCTCTCTCTCTCTCTCTCTCTCTCTCTCTGTCTCTCCATTATGTTGCTGTTAACTCTGACTTTCAAATAAATAAGAAATAAATCTTTTTAAAAATACCCTTCTTTGTGGTGTGGTTGGGATTTGCTGATATTTATTTATAAAATAAAAATGAGAAATTATTGCAAATTCATGTTAAACATGAAGTTTTTCCCTCAAGGAAAATTTATAGCTTTCAGACAGAGAGGACATCTCTAAAATGGGCCACCAACATGCACACATACACTTTTTTTTTTGTTTTACTGCTAGGAGCTCTATCAAGTTCTCATAGTATGGATATAAATCCTTTTTTTTTTTCCTGTTTCGCGCAGGGGAAAAGGAGAAATGATATTTGGAAATAAGTTAGTCTCTTTTTAACAAGGCCTTCCCTCAAAGAAAAACTATTTACTTGAACATAATCTGTGGTATTTTGTCAGAAACTGACTTCAAAGAAGGGAAATACCCAATTCCAACCTGCTGTAGCCTCCCATGTGAGAGGAGAAAAGAAATATCTAACAGCACCCCCTCTAGGGATTCTCTCCATCCTCAGCTGGGAATTGACTTGACAAACACTTATGAAATTCTCAATCCAGAGAAACAGGCTCATTGAAAGACTAAGCCCCAATAATAAGACTCTAGAATGCTTCTTCTACTCCCTCGCCCAAATCATCACCTCACTTTAGAATCCTGTTTACAGAAGATTTTTCTAACCAGTGAATAAGATCTGGCTTTCACCAAAAACTACAAGACACAATTCTAACAAAAAACACAGTTTGTAGAGACAAAACAATCAACAGATCCAGACTCAGAATGTGGCACGAATGTTTGAATTATCAGTCTAAGAATTTAAAACAACTATGATTAATATGCTAAGGGATCTAAAAGATAAAATAGACAATATGAAAGACTAGATGGGTAATGTAAACAGAGACATGGAAATCCTAAAAGGCAAAAAGAAATGCTAGACTCTCCTTGTCCACCTTTCAAAATAAATAAACAAAAATTTTAAATGTTGAGAGGAAATGAGCCAAAAACCAGTCAGGAGCCCAGCACTCCATCCATGTCTGCCATGTAGGTGGCAGGAGCCCAAATACTTGAGCCATGTTCCCTGCTTACCCAGGCGTGTTAGCAGGGAGCTGGACTGGAAGTGGAGCATCCAGGACTCACATTGGTGTTCACATGGGCTGCATGCATTACAGGCAGTAGCTTGACATACTGCACCACAATGCCAGCACCTATTATTGAAATTTATTAACTTGTAAAGATGATCATAATTATATAGACTGGTTACAAAGATCTTAAGTGGCTCAGATTCATTTCTGCATATATATCTCTAGCTTTTTTTTAAAAAAGATTCTATTTATTTATTTGAGAGGAAGAGTTACAGACAAAGAGGGAGAGACAGAAAGGTCTTCCATCTGCTGGTTCACTCCCCAAATGACCAAAATGGCTGGAACTGTGCCGATGCAAAGCCAGGAGCAAGAACTTCTTCCAGGTCTCCCACATGGGTGTAGGGGCCCAAGAACTTGGACCATCCTCCCCTGCTTTCCCAGGCCATAGCAGAGAGCTGTATTGGAAGTAGAGCAGCCAGGACTTGAACCAGCGCCCATATGGGATGCTGGCACCAGAAGTGGAGGCTTAGCCCACTAAGCCACAGTGCTGGTTCCTGTATCTCCAGCTAATTATATAAAGATCCCAAATGACACAAACAAAAACAATCAGTTTTTTCCTCTCACCTACAGCATTCACTTCAGCACAGTAAGAGACTACATTTTTGGTCTGGTAGCTGTCAATATCCCTGTACACTAAAGAATGTCCCTCTTTCCCTAAACTTCCAGAAATCTCTGTAGGGTGGGTTTGGGCCATAACCCATTCTTCCTGTCATATTGTTCAGTACTGTTCAAGCTGCAGTTCAGAAGTCAGTCATGAAGTGTAACCAACTTACCACCATTATCAAACCAAGAAGTGGAGTATGCTAGGAGGAAAAAGCTACACTATCTCACTTAAAGCACAATTATGATTCTTTGGAGTGTTCTACTTACATCTAAGAAATGATAGGTGCAGGGGCTGGTGATGTGGTACAGTGGGTTAATGCCCTGGCCTGAGCACCAGCATCCCATATGGGCACCAGTTTTAGTCCTGGCTGCTCCACTTCCGACCCAGCTCTCTGCTATGGCCTGGGAAAGCTGTAGAAGATGGCCCAAGCGCTTGGGCCCCTGCACCCATGTGGGAGACCTGGAGGAAGCTCCTGGCTCCTGGCTTTGGATCAGTGCAGTTCTGGCCATTTCGGCCAATTGGAGAATGAACCATCGGATGGAAGACCTCCACCCCCCCCCCCGCCGCCCCGTGTGTTACTCTTTCAAATAAATAAATAAATCTTAAAAAAAAGAAATGATAGGTGCAAAAACATATACTCTGGTGCACCCAGACAACAAAATACCAGCTAGAGCAAGTGTATGTTGACTGTCTCCAGCAGGTATTGGGCAGCAGATGGAAGGTGACAGAGGATGGGGGTACTGGGGCAGAGTCTGTGCAGCTCTATCTATAAGGTCCTAAACAGAGGATGACTGAGCCAGAGTGGGAAAGATCTGGGAAGCCTGTACAGAGTTGGGGTAATGGAGGTACCCCTTCCTGGGAGGAATTCCCTCCTTTACAGCATGGACACCTCAACCTTCACTGAAGAGGGAAGGGATAAATCAATGAATTGCAACATAGATTTGGGGTTAATAGCAAGCAGAAGTGCTTTGATATACATGTGAAATCTCCAAAGAGAACTGGTGTCATAATAAACAGTTTTCATGCTTTGCAAAATGTACTCTGCACTGACAAAGACCAACACGGAGATGGCTATGATGCCTCCTGGTGGCAATATCGAAAATTGCAGTTCCAGGAGTAAAGGGTGCTTAGCAGGAGGATAAGCCAGCATTTTCTGGAATTTTTCACATACCTGCAGCACTACCTGTGTGCCATCATTTTTCTTAGTTATAACAACAGCACATTTTCAGGGATACCTGAGATTGAACGTCCATTACCCATGTGAACCCACAATACGGTTGAAAGAAACTATGAATTTTACTTAAAGTGGTAGAGCTAAACACACGTGTATACACACGCACACACGCACAGAGTCAATTAATTTAAAAAAATCTACTTTGTTTCCCCAGGAAACAATGAATGCTTTTCCAAGATAAGAATATATGGGGGGGCCAGTGCTGTGGTGTAGCATATAAAGCCGCCGCCTCCAGTGCTGGCATTGCATATGGGCACCAGTTCAAGTCCCGCTCTGCTCCATTTCCAATCCGACTCTCTTCTGTGGCCTGGGAAAGCAGTAGAAGATGGCCCAACTCCTTGGGCCCCTGCATCCACATGCAAGACCTGGAAGAAGCTCCTGGCTCCTTGGTTCGGAAAGGCGTAGCTCCGGCCATTACAGCCAATTGGGGAGTGAACCAGCGAATGGAAGACCTCTCTTTCTCTCTCTTTCTGTCTCTCTCTCTGTCTCTCTCTCTCTGTCTCTCTCTCTCTCTGCCTTTCCTTCTCTCTGTGTAACTCTTTCAAATAAATAAATCTTAAAAAAAAGAATATATGGGGCCAGTGTTGTTGTGTAGTGGGTAAAGTCACCACCTGTAGTGCCAGCATCCCATATGGGAACTGGTTTGAGATCCGGCTGCTCCACTTCTGATCCAGCTCTCTGCTATGGCCTGGGAAAGCAGTGGAAGATGGTCAAGTCCTTGGGCCCCTGCACCCACGTGGGAGACCCAAAAGAGGCTCCTGGCTCCTTGTTTCAGATCGGCACAGCTCCGGCTGTTGTGGCCATCTGGGAAGGGAACCAGTGGATGGAAGACCTCTCTCTCCCTCTCTCTCTCTCTCTCTCTCTCTCTGCCTCTGCCTCTCTGTAACTGTCACTTTCAAATAAATAGATAAATCAATCTTTAAAAACAACAACCAAAAGAATATATAGCCCCTCACTTTTTCAAGCTGCTCACAATTATTTTATTTTCAACATTTTATGAGAATAGATTTTCCAGAATGTAAAATTTCAAACACACAAAACCACATTTACAGAGTAAAATTTTTTTTTGACAGGCAGAGTGGACAGTGAGAGAGAGAGACAGAGAGAAAGGTCTTCCTTTGCCGTTGGTTCACCCTCCAATGGCCGCCGCGGCCGGCGCGCTGCGGCCGGCGCACCGCGCTGATCCGATGGCAGGAGCCAGGAGCCAGGTGCTTCTCCTGGTCTCCCATGGGGTGCAGGGCCCAAGCACCTGGGCCATCCTCCACTGCACTCCCTGACCACAGCAGAGAGCTGGCCTGGAAGAGGGGCAACTGGGACAGAATCCGGCGCCCCAACCAGGACTAGAACCCGGTGTGCCGGCGCCGCTAGGCGGAGGATTAGCCTAGTGAGCCGCAGCGCCGGCCTTACAGAGTAAAATTAATCTGCATCTCTCAGTGCCTCCTAATCCAAAGGGGTGCCCTGGTAGCAGAATCGCTCATACTCATCAGGATTGCCCTGTACATGAGGTATACATGCAATAAACCCCTACACCTACACATAGTTTTTGTTTTTAAGTGCAATCACAGTACTCATCTTCTTTGGAAACTTGTCTTTTCAATGTAACATTCTTCTAGAGGTTTTAATTGCAGCTTATTTCTTGTAATACTGACATATTTTCTTTTTTTAACTTTTATTTAATAAATATAAATTCCAAAGTACAGCTTTTGGATTACAGTGGCTTTTTCCCCCCAATAAACTCCCTCCCACCTGCATCCCTCCCATCTCCCGCTCCCTCTCCCATTCCATTCACATCAAGATTAATTTTCAATTATCTTTATATACAGAAGATCAATTTAGTATAAATTAAGTAAAGATTTCAACAGTTTGCACCCACACCAAAACACAAAGTGTAAAATACTGTCTGAGTACTAGTTATAGCATTAAATCTCAATGTACAGCACACTAAGGACAGAGATCCTACATGAGGAGTAAGTGCACAGTGACTCCTGTTGTTGACTTAACAATTGACACTCTTGTTTATGGCATCAGTAATCACCCTAGGCTCTTGTCATGAGTTGCCAAGGCTATGGAAGCCTCCTGAGTTCGCCAACTCCGATCTTATTTAATACTGGCATATTTTCATAAAAAGCACATGGTGCATAAAAAGTGTTAGCTATTTTTCTTGCCTTTAACAGCTTATTGGCACTAGTATCACTGTAGCTATGAAAAAGGGACAGAGACCGATGATTATTCATGATCAGTAACAACTGGGCAGTGCACTTTGTGACCATATTCATTTTCTGGTGGTAAACAAACATAGCCTTCATGGGTTTAAACAACAGAAATGTATTACCTCATGGTTCAGAAATATGAATCCAAGGCCAGAATTAGGAAACCGAAGTGTAGACAGGTACACACTGCCTCTAAATGTTGTAGGAAAAAATCCTTCCTTAGCTACCCCAGTTTCTGGTTGTTCCAGCTTTATTTGGTTTACAACAACATAACTCCAGTCAGCTTCCATCTTCACATGGCCTTGGGCGATTAGGATTGGGACCTACTGGAAGATCATAACTGTACTCACTACAATGAAGCAAGAAAGCTACAAAAATAAATAGAAGATAAAGTTCCTTTTTGTATGTGAATATAATTAAGCTAAACAGCTCTGGATGTGAATACCCTAGATTTAGGGTGGTATCTAATTCTAATCATTATTGCCTATATAGACAGAAAGGAGAGGGAGATTTGACAAACACAGAAAACATGGTTACGTGAATATGAAGACTGGAGTTATGCATGCTTATTTGATCATACTTATGTCCTCAAAGTATGAAATCATCTTATATAACAGAGATGGGCAAATGATATCATGTGACAATGCATATGGGTACACTATGCAAAAGAATACAAGTAATGGGATGAGGTGCCACCTGCAGTGCTGGCATCCCATATGGGCACTAGTTCAAGTCTGAGTCCCGGCTGCTCCACTTCTGATCCAGCTCCCTGCTAATGCACATGCGAAAGCAGTAGAAGATGGCCCAAATGCCTGGGCCCCTGTACCCATGTGGAAAACCTGGAAGAAGCTCCTGGCTCCTGGCTTTAGATTGGCTCAGCTCCAGCAGTTGTGGCTATTTGGGGAGTGAACCAGTGGATGGAAGATGGATTTGTCTCTCCTCGCTCTCTCTGTAACTCTCTCTGCCTTTCAAATAAATTAAATCTTCAAAAAACCCACATGTTTATAGGTATGTGTGTGACTGAAAGTAAGTTATCGTACTGCAGGCAGAGGAAAAAATCTGGAGAGTAGATAACAATAAATTAATAAAGACTATATTTACACTATGCAGAGGGAAAAGATGGAGACAGAGACAGAATGCTTTTAATTTCTAATCTTCATTTATGTTTGATATAACTTAAACAATGACAAGGATTAACAGCTAATTTGACAGTTATTGAGATAATGTAAATCAAGAAAATGTATGTTCATCATCAAATCATAGTAGATAAATATGTTTGACTAAGAATCAAGTTCATACAATGCTGTATTAAAAATATCATACTAAAATTAACTCATAAATAAGTGTGTTTTGGGGCAGAGACTTGAATGTTTATTTTATAAATGTGCAATCCACTAGTGTGGAATTTCCACTAGATGTGGAAACTTTTTAATACAAAATGTTCAAAACATAATTGTGAACTGTTTATAAATATGATATTCACACATTTTTTGCTTTAGAAATGTGTTCACAGCATACTATTTTAAATACAAAATAAGTAGATAAAAATGTATTTGACAGTATGTCTGTGGAGGCAGGGTAGTTGTCTGTGTTTCTACATGTCACCATTCTTCACAATTAGTCACACACCAAACTGAATAGTGTTCTGTTCAGCTCACATAGAGGTTTGACTTCTAGTCTCAGAGCTTAGTGATCTGTGGGTAGGGGGGCATAAATATAATAGGATTGCCACCAGAGTGTAGAAAATTCTAGAAACCTTTGGTCTATATATGGAATCCATGTACCTCACTCACTCCCCCTCACCCCTACAGTTCTGACTCTGATGGTCAGTGGCATCATTATCCATTTTCTACAGCTTATTTTTCTTCCAAGGGAAAGGCATAATTTTTATAAACAGAAGCAAAACTTCCACAAAACAATCGATTAAATAATTACCATAGTGTGACAGCTACCCTCTTAGAATTAGTCATACGTTTATAAAGAAACTGAAAGGGTATATACATAGTTTCATTTCATGCTCACTTCCACATCTAGATGTAATGAATTTAGTAAATGTACACTGAGGGTCCATTGAGCACCAGGCACAGTCAGTTCAGTTCTATATGTGTATCCCACGCCTTCTGTCTTGATCTCTAGTCCTGCACATCTGGAAATGTCCACGGGAGCAACATGGATGTTGGAGCCCATCTCATGCTGTATGACCTCAAAGGGATTCCATTCCAGGAAACTTTACTCCACTTTTCTCTCTGAGTCATGGAAACTCAGAATCCAAATAGGAAACAATGCGGGTGACTGGAGAGAGGTTGAACCTTGGGAAACTGAGGTACCCAGCACTAAAGGGCGACTATCTTCTGACAGGACCTCACTCACAAATAGAGTAACGCAAGAGGTCACCATTGTGTGGTTTCATGGGTAGGGAGCTACAGGTTTTCCTCTTCCTTTAGCCCTTTGCAATGCTGGAGTGGTGGGTTCCAAACTGGTTTCGTGTCTACCTTTTCCCTAGGAGGGAGTCCCTTCCACATAATCTTCTGAGTTGACACGGACTTTACTGCCTCAGGTAAGATCTGCTCTCCGAGCTGGGAGGCCTTGGACTCAGAACCAGGTAGACAGAAAAGAATGCAGACTGTGACCTCAAATACAAGTACAACAGAACCCCTGTCCAAACATTTCATTGTTCTGATGTAGTGAAATCATTTTCATAGGTTTCTCACATGATTTCCCCAGCTTTCCTCTTAGAGTCTGTGATAGGCATCCTTGTACCTTGCTGGGGGAAATGCCACATCGTAAAATTCCTGTAGAGGAGACTTGAGGTTACCCCCTGTGATTACATAGGTATTCACTCATTTTATAAAAAAAGAGTTTTTTTTTTTTATTTTGAAAGTTAGTTACAGAGAGAGAGCAAGAGGGCGAGAGAGAGAGATCTTCAATCTGCTGGTTCAGTCTCCAAATGGCTACAACAGGCAGCACTGGGCCAGGCCAAAGCTAAGAGCCAGGAGCTTCATCTATGTCTCCCATATGGTGGCAGGGGCCCAGGCTGTCATCTGCTGATTTCCCAGGCCATATAAGCAGGGAGCTGGATTGGAAGTGGAACAGCCGGGATACAAAGCAGTGTACATATGGAATGCTGGCGTGGCAGGCTGCAGCTTTACCCACTACACACCAACACCAGCCCAGATATTCTCTCTTAAAGCCAACAATCTCTATTCTAAGAAGCTATCTCAAACAAATAATGCAAAAAAATAAAATGCACAAGCACAAGGCCCTTCCAGGCAGTACAATTCATGACAACAGAAGACTAAAAACACGACAGATGTTCACCAATAAGAGGCTAACTCAATAATCTAAATTACATCTATAAACTAGAGATGTATCCTCCTACAAATAGACAAAGAGCAAGGGAGACTATATAAAGTGATGTCCAGGGAAGGGAAAACAGTGTTCAGAAAAATATGTAGAACTTCCACCAGAATATCCACTAGCCACATGTGGCAATGACAATTCACATCCAATTACGCTGTAAGCTCAATTTCTCACTAACCTTCACTGTGTTGCAGTTGGTCAAGTCACAGGTAGCTAGGGGTTACCATCTTAGACTGTTTAAATAAAAAGTATTTTCTCTCTGTAGAAATTTATATTGGGGAGGTAATACAATAATTAATATACATATTGGTTTATATTTTCATAAAAATTGGGAAGTTATAACAAAAAGCCATAAAAATTATTACTTTAAATGGGACAGAGGTGTAGGCTGGGATGGTAGTCAACTGTCACAGGAAGTAACAATTTGAAATCAGTGTCATGAAATTCACCAAAGTGATCAAGTAAAGTGAGTAAGGACAGCAAGGGAGCAGTAGGTAGGACATCAAGAGTCTTCTGCCATGGGACTGCAATCTGAGATGCTTATATATGGTGAGCAGCTCCTCATAACACAGTTGAATTTTGCTTTCCTGCTGTACAACAAATTTTCCTGCCAATCAAGTAATTTTCCTTTCTGGGTAGAGCTGGGAAGTTTCCTCTGCCATTAGCTAGGGACTTTCTTGCCACTAGAAACTTTCCTAGCTACCAATTGACCTACATTCTCCAAGCAGAATGACAATGACAAATCTTTGGTATTTCAGTGAAGGTCTCATCTTCCGTAACTACTTTGTGCTGGACAGGGCTTTCACGATGGCTTTTCCCAAGACTGTTGTTCTGCCAGAGATCTAGAGTGTCCCTGGAACCAACAGTGACAGAGTCTCAGGAAAGACATTCTGGAAATGTCTGCTCTATAATCCATGGGGCTGTAGGTAGCATCGTCTGGATGAATTTGATGTTGAAGTGGTCAGTAGCCTTGTTGCATTACCATTTGGAAACTAATTTGCTATATTCTGGGAGAGATAAACTGGATTAGCTTGTTCAAAAGAGGAGGCCCCAGAGTTAGCACAAGGAGGAGAGATATTAGAGGGATCATTAGGGACAGGAGAGAGAATAGAAGGCAAGTTCTCTACCTGGGGAATTGAGAACCCAAACATAGGGTCTCTATGGCATCTGCTCCAGTGACAATTTTTTTTTTTTTTTTGACAGGCAGAGTGGACAGTGAGAGAGAGAGACAGAGAGAAAGGTCTTCCTTTGCCGTTGGTTCACCCTCCAATGGCCGCTGCGGCCGGCTTACCGCGCTGATCCGAAGGCAGGAGCCAGGAGCCAGGTGCTTTTCCTGGTCTCCCATGGGGTGCAGGGCCCAAGCACCTGGGCCATCCTCCACTGCACTCCCTGGCCACAGCAGAGAGCTGGCCTGGAAGAGGGGCAACCGGGACAGAATCCGGCGCCCTGACTGGGACTAGAACCCGGTGTGCCGGCGCCGTTAGGCGGAGGATTAGCCTAGTGAGCCGCGGCGCCGGCCAGTGACAATTTTTTTTTAACACTCTGCTGTACCTGCCCTGAGTTGTTAACATAAAAACAGTATTTCTCCCTTAAATATAAACAAATTTACCCTTGCCATGACCTGCAGTTAACAAATCTAAGGCCCATTCACTTTGGAGGAGCACTCAAGCCATTGAGTCAAATTACACCAGGAAGTATCTGAGAAAGGAGTGGGGCAATTTAATAGGACAAGAAAGGTATGAATAAAGATATTCTCTCCTATAGTGCACACTAAAGGGGAGGTGAATCAGCCAGGCTAGCATCGGGCATTTATGCAAGTAAGGCAGATCAAGGACAAAAGGTGGGTCCAGAGTACAGAGTAGGGGGCCGGTGCTGTGGCGAAGTGAGTTAAAGCCCTGGCCTCAAGTGCTGGCATCACATGTGGGAGCCGGTTCGAGACCTAGCTGCTCCACTTCCGATCCAGCTCTCTGCTATGGCCTGGGAAAGCAGTAGAAGATGGCCCAAGTCCTTGGGGCCCTGCACCCACGTGGGAGACCCGGATGAAGCTCCTGGCTCCTGGCTTCAGTTTGGCTCAGCTTTGGCTGTTGCAGTCATCTGGGGAATGAACCAGTGGATGGAAGGCCTCTCTCTCTCTTTCTCTCTCTCTGTAACTCTGTCTTTATAAATAAAATAAATCTTTAAAAAAAGAGTAGAGTAGGCAGCCCCTGTGTCTGGTAACAATCTATTTTATTACCTGCCACATCCAGGGTGACCCAAGAATCTGCCATGGAGATGAAAAATACGGGAGCTGTGATAGCCTCTGGTCCCCACAATGCAGACCCATGATGAATATTTTTATGATTAAAAAATTCTTAAACATATTATTTTAATGATTTTTCTTATAATTCACTATAAAATAATTTGAGGGAAGGAAATTCAAAGTAACCCTCTCTGAGTGGGCTGTTGACCTGCCCCCTTGATGGAAATCAAGCCTCTTTGTGAACCCAACTGCTTGGGTCAGGGTGAGCCCTCCAGGTGTGGCGGTCTACAGAAATCTGCTTTTGAACATCAAAGCTGAGCATTCCTATCACGCAGCCCTTACCTGCATGGAGCTTAGAAGCTGCCTCCTCTCAGCCACCCAGCTCCACCAATTCATTGATCTGGGTAAAGTGCTCTGTTCTGGGACATAAAAATCTATGAGTTATAGCACCTGTTTGACACATGGAGCATCCATCCATCCATGCATACATATATACATATATACATACATACAGTTAACAGGCATTAAGTCCAAACTCCACACCATCCTTTGAATTAAATTTTAGGTTTCTTCAGAATAGGAACAAGGAAGTAAAGTGTGAAAAGGGTGCTGTGGTAAATTCAGATGGCGAATCTAAGAAGGATAGCTCCTTCCCACTCATATTTCAAGCTGCTCAAGTCTCTTATCACTGATGCATTTATTCAAAACATAATTCAATGCTCTGGACCTTTCTTTGCATCTTTAACTACTGGATTATTTACATATACTCTCCAGTATGCAGCAAAAGTTCTACATCAACTCACATCCCTCTACATCTCTCTCCACTTCACTCCTCATTCCTCTAATAGGGCTTTTGTTCACTCACCAAATGGCTGCAAAAGCCAGGACTGCTTCAGACCGAAGCCAGGAGCCTGGAACTCCACCAGATTTCCCACATGGGTGAAAGTGGCCCAAGAACTTGGGGGCCATCATCTACTTCCTCCCCAAACACATGAGCAGAGTGGCTATGACTCAAACCAGCATTCTGATATGGGATTCTGGCCTCAGAAGTGGCAGCTTAACCCTTTGCACAATATCAGCCCCTGTGACTCACTTTTAAAGAACAGAAAATGTGAAAGAAATATAATTACTGCATCCTGGAGAAACTTGGTAAACATCAGCTTAACCAAGTGATAAAGCTAACATCACCAGTGACATCAAGTATCAGGTAAATGAAGCTATGATGTGACAGGACAAGAATTCACAACCCAAAATATTGTTTCTCAAAAACTCATAACCCAGTTTAATCATGAGAAAAACAACTGACTTATGCCTACTCCCCTCATCACTATGAAGGCTAAAAATAGTCTGGCAGTTTCTCTAATGGTTAAGCATTGTTCCATATGACCTAGCAATTCCGCTCCTAAGTACATATCCAAAGGAAATAAAAACATATATCTACTTAAAATGTTGTTCATGAATGTTTGTAGCAGCATTACTCATACTAGCTAAAAGTTGTAAACAATCCAAGTGCCTATGAACAGAAAAACAGTTTAAGAAATGGTATATTCTTCACTGAAAACAGGAATAAAATACTGATATGCTACAACATTGATGAACCTTGAAAACATTAGGTGAAGTGAAAGATGACAGATCCAAAAGACCAAACATTATAAGATTTCATTTACATAAAATGTCCAGAATAGGCAGATTCATAAAGACAGACAGCCATTCATTTATTGTCTAGGGTTGGGGGTGGGTGGATACAGGGTTTAACTGTATTCAAGAACAAAGGGATTTTTTGGGATGACAAAAATGTCTAAAACACAATTATCATAATGCATCATTTTATACAATTGCTAAAAAATAATGCAACTGGATCCTTAAAATGAGTGAATTTTATTGTCTGAAAATTATTTTGCAAGAAAATTATTTAAAGATATGAAACTGACCTGGTCTTCTCTTGTACCACAGTATAACGATCAAACTTTACCACACAAAGGCCTTGATGTATATGTTCATGTAAACATGAGATCATATTCTAGAAAAAATCAATTCTTCTTCATGGTTTCTTTTCAGCTGAGCCTAAGAAATGAATTGACATACAACACAGCAACAGGACAAAGGCATACAAATTTTTAAATACAGGTTTTAGATGGCACAGATTTCATGAAAACATGATAACCCAAAGAAGTAGCTTGCGTCATTTACGTATACACTGACTTGGACAAAGAATAATAAGTTGTGAAGAAGTAAGGAAATTATTTGGGGAGGGTTAAAAGATGAGACTTACTTGAACAAAGTCTGTATATGTACACATTTCTTAGAGAGTTGGAAGAATCAGTATTGTTAGGATCTCTAGTCTCAAATTGATCTATAGTTTCACCATAATTCCAATAAAATTTTAACAGAAAAATTTTTTCAGTTAACCCAGCCAGCCCATGGCACAAAATGCTTTTTATTTAAATTTTAAAAAATCTTTGGCCGGCGCTGCGGCTCAATAGGCTAATCTTCCACCTAGCGGCGCCGGCACACTGGGTTCTAGTCCCGGTCGGGGCGCCGGATTCTTTCCCGGTTGCCCCTCTTCCAGGCCAGGTCTCTGCTGTGGCCAGGGAGTGCAGTGGAGGATGGCCCAAGTGCTTGGGCCCTGCACCCCATGGGAGACCAGGAGAAGCACCTGGCTCCTGCCATCAGATGAGCGCGGTACACTGGCCACAGCGCGCCAGCCGTGGCGGCCATTGGAGGGTGAACCAACGGCAAAGGAAGACCTTTCTCTCTGTCTCTCTCTCACTATCCACTCTGCCTGTCAAAAAAAAAAAAAAAAGGAAAAAAATCTTTATTTTAAAAGTTTAGAATTAAATATACTTTCATGAAACATGTATACACATATAATTATATATAAATTATAAAATATATAAGTATATATATAATTATATGTATCAAGGAAATAAGAATTTAAGGAGTTTCTTTTTTGTCCCCCCTTTATTCCCTTTTGATAGCATTCTGTTATCTAGACAGATAATACTAGGGGAGAAAATATTGCAATTTTATTTCAAATTTCAAAATTACTTATTTCATATGCCTACATCACATAATTTAAATTATGTATATGAATACAAAGATGAACATAGGTGCTTTAAAAACTGAAAAAATCCAGTAGCAATATATTTTTTAATTTCCTATTTTTATAATTAGTGGAAAATTAAATTCATTAAAAAGTACAGAGGAAAGCCGGCGCCGCGGCTCACTAGGCTAATCCTCCGCCTAGCGGCGCCGGCACACCGGGTTCTAGTCCCGGTCGGGGCGCCGGATTCTGTCCCGGTTGCCCCTCTTCCAGGCCAGCCCTCTGCTGTGGCCAGGGAGTGCAGTGGAGGATGGCCCAGGTGCTTGGGCCCTGCACCCCATGGGAGACCAGGAAAAGCACCTGGCTCCTGGCTCCTGCCATTGGATCAGCGCGGTGCGCCGGCCGCAGCGCGCCAGCCGCGGCGGCCATTGGAGGGTGAACCAACGGCAAAGGAAGACCTTTCTCTCTCTCTCTCTCTCTCACTGTCCACTCTGCCTGTCAAAAAAAAAAAAAAGTACAGAGGAAAATATAACGCTTTCAGTGTTCTCATTTGAGACATGTGGCTCTCAAGGTAGGTCACGTAAGTGCTCATATCACTTTAAAAAAACAAAATGCAACAAATAGATTTATATTAATTCTAACATTTTCGTTCAGTTAATGGCTTATTCGCTGTGATCTACAAAATCTCCACTTGGTGTCATCACTTACAGAACTCACCAGCTTAGAATCACAACCCAATTTGGAACACGCAGTCAAAGCAGCACTGCCGGCCCACACATCTTAGGGGGTGGTTATATCCACAGGCAGCACCTCCAGTCACTTCTTGAGTACAGGCACCTCAGTTTTCTCTTTGGGTTCATATTTCAGTTTTAATTCATCAGCTTTAGCTTTAAGCTTCATATGTTCCCTTTCTGAAAGCTGGAGGCATCATTCCTTTGTGAAGTTTTCACTCAATATCCAGAACCTGCCGACTTTCAAATAACACTTTCATTCACAGTATAGACCATTTACCTTTGGAGCTTTCATTTTTGTTAAGTTATGGAGCTTTAGTGGAAGTAGCTCCATGTAATAGGTATTATCTTCCACGACACCAGAATTGACAGGAGGCTTAGATTCCATACGCTCATATAAATTCTTAAATTTCTCCAGATTTCTAACTTCACCTAAAAGATGTTTCATTTCACACTTCTCCAACATGGCAGACAACCATTCCTGCTGCTCAAATTCAGTCTGAGATCCTTTCATCTGTTGCAATGTGGTAATTTGTAACTTCCTTCTTTGCATCTGTTCTCTACTTAAATGCATTTTGCTTCTTTAGTGACTGGTGCTTGACTTTCATGCTGATAAACTGGCATCCCACTTCTGCCCTTCCATCTTCCACCTCTGCAAACAAAGAGTTGCTTTTGCTTTTGGGATCCAAGGCTTGCTGGAGTGCCTGGCTCAACTGCACCTGAAGGTCTTGATTGGCTACACACACTTTCGGGAAGGCAATACAGTAAGAAACTGCTTCCTGCTCTTGTTTTTTCTTCTTTAAGCCAGTCCGCCTGGTGCATTAACTTAGCAGTGAGGCACTCTGGTTGTTCTGCTCTGTACTGTAGTTCATTCACTTCTCTGAGGGTGGTCTTCACACTTTCCATTTCTGTCAGCTCAATTCTGAGGAGGCAGCGGCTCTGAAGACATGCTTTCATGGGGCCGGCGTTGTGGTTTAGTGGGTTAAGCCTCCACCTGCAGTGCCGGCATCCCATATGGGCTCCAGTTCGAGTCCCGGCTGCTCCACTTCCCATCCAGCTCTCTACTATGGCCTGGGAAAGCAGTAGAAGATGGCCCAGGTCCTTGAGCCCCTGCACCCACGTGGGAGACCCGAAGGAAGCTCCTGGCTCCTGGTTTCGGATTGGTGCAGCTCTGGCCGTTGCAGCCAACTGGGGAGTGAACCATCAGATGGAAGACTTCTCTCTCTCTCTCTCTCTCTCTGCCTCTCCTCTCTCTGTGTAGCTCTGAATTTCAAATAATAAATAAATCTTAAAAAAAAAACTGTACAATTTCTCTTTTTAATTTTTTTTTGACAGGCAGAGTGGACAGTGAGAGAGAGAGAGAAACAGAGAGAAAGGTCTTCCTTTTTGCCATTGGTTCACCCTCCAATGGCTGTGGCTGGCGCGCTACGGCTGGCGCACCGCGCTGATCCGAAACCAGGAGCTTCTCCTGGTCTCCCACGGGGTGCAGGGCCCAAGCACTTGGGCCATCCTCCACTGCACTCCCGGGCCACAGCAGAGAGCTGGCCTGGAAGAGGGGCAACCGGGACAGAATCCGGCGCCCCGATTGGGACTAGAACCCAGTGTGCAAACGCTTCAGGCGGAGGATTAGCCTATTGAGCTACGGCAGTGCTGGCCAACTTCTCTTTTTAAAGTGAGCTCCCTCATGCAAGCTGTTGAAGTTTAGAACACTATGACAATCATGTACATGTAAAAGGTGGCTCTGTTTTATTCTAGAGTTGCTCCAAAGCCAGGTAGAGTTCCAACATGTGAAAAGCTTTAAATTCCACATCAAGGTGATTCAATGCCAATACACATTTCCAAGTATTATTTTAAAAATGTTAACTGTTTGGTATTAATACAGGAACTCAGAATTAGTCATTTCAGCCAACAATAATTTCAGATGATCCCTTTGATTTAGAAACCCTATGTCTTTTCTGTTTTGACCAAAAGTCACATAGCTTTATTCCAGATTATTAAGAAAAATTTCACTTAAAATATAGTTGAATGTTTTAAAATAACACATAAATACGTCCCCAGCCTGGAGAGAGCTGGGGGCCTGATGTTGAATACCCACTGTCATTATTTCTCTACAAATGCTGCTGCTGCCATCGGTGCTCTTATGCTTTCTCTTTCAAATGCTGTCAGTTCTTCAATCTCAGCACATACGTGTCATTCACTCCATTGCTTCTTGGCCTTTATTAACGTGTGAAGATATTGTACTTGTCATCAGTCCTCTAATGTTACTGCTGAGCCTTACTGCTTTCACAATGATTATGGCTCCTTGAGTTAAAGTAGTTTTACATGGGTCCTGAGGATGTGGTTTGTATATAAGTCTCTCATCTACTGAAACCATACTTGTAAGTCAAATATTAGTAGATTTGAGTCCCACTGTCCTTTCTATAGAATCAACTATAGGAATGTTTTGCACATATATTTTTGTTCTTGCTGCTCCAATAGGAGACTTCACAATGGAAGGCAGGCCACACTCAGAAGTCTGTAGCTGTGCAACTTTCCAAAAGGGATTGGGTCCATTGGGAGTTGGGTATTTTTCCATTGCAGCTGTTGTAATGGATTCCCATGGGTGCTCAAAGACATGCTCCAGGGTATAGATCTTCATAGTGCCAGCATCCTGTGTGATGTCTAGGTGGTACTAGGGGACAAGGAGGCAAAGAGGCTATACCTGCCCCTGTTCCCCTAACAGAAAATGTTTGAAAGAAACTAATATACTAGGAATGTACATTTAGTCTGGCAGATAAGATACCTGTGTCCCATATTGTATTAACTGATCGCAACTCTCAAATAAATAAATAAATGTAATTAATATACTAATTCTATTTTTATTTGAGAGGGAGGGAGGGGAAGAAAGAGAGACACCATCTGCTGGTTCACTACCTAAATGCCCACAACAGCTGAGCTGAGGCTGCACTATGGCTGGAGACAGGAGCCAGTAACTCATTCGAGATCTCTCACAGAGGGGGCAGGAACCCAATTACTTGAGCCATCACTGCTGCCTCCCAGGGTCTGCACTGATGAGAAGCTGGAGTCAGAGGCCAGGAATTGAGCTGATATGGAACATGGGTATCTTAACCACTAGGCTGAACACCTACTCAGACACATAATTCTGAAGTTCATGTGGAACTGCAAAACATGTAGGTGATGAAAAGAACTCTGAAATAGAACGAGGTCAGAGGACAAACAATACCTAACTTCAAGACTCCTTATCAACCTACAGTAATGAAAGTTGTAGTGGTGACATCAAAGTTGCAAAGCAGGTTAAAGGAACAGAATAAAGAATCCAGAGATAGATTCACACATGTATGGGCAACTGACTTTTGACAAAGATGCAAAGGAAAGTCAATGGAGAAAGGATAATCTCCTAACAGTGTGCTGGCACAAGTGAATATCCATATTCAAAAATATAAACTGTGATCCGTATCTTGCACCATGTACAAAGGTCAACTCAAAAGGGATTACAGATCTAAACACATAAAACATAAGGCTATAAAACTTTCAGCAGAACACATAGGAGAAAGTGCTTGTGATCTTGGCTATTTCATAAATGAGGCATCAAAAATGCCTATCCACAAATGAAGAAATCAATAAACTGAACTTCCTCAAGTTAAATATATTTTTAAGAGAATGAAAATATAAGCACTGACTCAGAGACAATACTGGAAAAGAATATATACAGTAGGGGCTTACACCCAGAACATATAAAAGTCTTACAAAACTCAGCAAGAAGAAAACAGACACCCCAATAAATAAATGGAAAAAATGATTAATGAGACATTTAATTAAGAAGGTACAGAAATGTCAAATAAGCCTGTGAAAATATGCTTTACATCATTAATCATTAGGGAAAGGTAAATCAAAACTATAATGACTTATTACATTCTGGGAGAATGACTAAAATTAAAAAGACTGACCATGTTTCTAACTCTACCGTTTGAGGTAAGTCAGCTTGAGCACGTCCCGAATTGCACATCTCTTCCCTCTCTTATTCCCACTCTTATATTTAACAGCGATCACTTTTCAGTTAAGTTTCAGCACTTAAGAATAATTGTGTATTTATTACAGTATTCAACCAAAAGTATCAAGTAGAACAAACAAAAAAAATACTAAGAGGGATAACATATTAAGTTGCTCATCAACAGTCAGGGTGAGGGCTGATCAAGTCACCGAGTTAGAAACATACCAGGGGATTCCAATTCAATCCCATCAAGGTGGCATGTACCAATGCCATCTCACTAGTCCCAGTGATCAATTTCTGTTCACAATTGATCATAATGATAGGACTAAGAACCAAAGGGATCACATAAACAAGAATAGTGTCTGCAAATACTAGCTGATAGAATAAAAAAGGGAGAGAATGATCCAACATGGGAAGCGAGATACACAGCAGACCCATAGAATGGCAGATGTCCTAAACAGCACTCTGGCCTCAGAATCAGCCCTTAAGGCATGTGGATCCGGCTGAAAAGCCCATGAGAGTATTTCAGGCATGGAAAGCCAAGACACTCTGGCAAAAAAAAAAAAAAAAAAAAAACCCTAAATGAAAGATCTCCGCGAGTGAGATGCCAGTGGAAAGAACGGGTCATCAAAGAAGGAGGTACCTTTCTCTGAAGGGAGGAGAGAACTTCCACTTTGACCATGGCCTTGTCTAAATATGATCACAGTCGGTGAACTCAGGGGGCTTCCATAGCCTTGGCAGCTCATGACAAGAGCCTAGGGTGATTACTGATGCCATAAACAAGAGTGTCAATTTGTTAAGTCAACAACAGGAGTCACTGTGCACTTACTCCTCATGTAGGATCTCTGTCCTTAGCGTGCTGTACATTGAGATTTAATGCTATAACTAGTACTCAAACAGTATTTTTCACTTTATGTTTCTGTGTGGGAGCAAACTGTTGAAATCTTTACTTAATGTATGCTAAACTGATCTTCTGTATATAAAGAGAATCGAAAATGAATCTTGATGTGAATGGAAGGGGAGAGGGAATGGGAAAGGGGAGGGTTGCGGGTGGGAGGGACGTTATGGGGGGGAAGCCATTGTAATCTATAAGCTGTACTTTGGAAATTTATATTCATTAAATAAAAGTTAAAAAAAGGAAAAAAAATAAAAAGATTATTAGATCAATAAAAAAAAAAAAAAAGACTGACCATGGGCCGGCGCAGCGGCTCAATGGGCTAATCCTCCGCCTGCGGCACCGGCACACCAGGTTCTAGTCCTGCTCGGGGCGCCGGATTCTGTCCTGGTTGCCCCTCTTCCAGGCCAGCTCTCTGCTGTGGCCCGGGAGTGCAGTGGAGGATGGCCCAAGTCCTTGGGCCCTGCACCCGCATGGGAGACCAGGAGAAGCACCTGGCTCCTGGCTTCGGATCAGCGCGGTGCGCCGGCCGCAACTCGCCAGCCATGGCAGCCATTGAAGGGTGAACCAACGGCAAAAGGAAGACCTTTCTCTCTGTCTCTCTCTCTCTCTCTCTCTCTCTCTGTCCACTCTGCCTGTCAAAAAAAAAATTTTTTTTTTAAAAAAAAGACTAACCATGCCAAGCACTGGCAGATCTGTGGAGGAGTAAATTCTCCTACACTGCTGGGAAAATGAGAAATGCTACAACCACTTTGGAAATAGTTTGGTAGTTTCTTCAGATGCCAATCTTACATCTACCATACCAGGCAGCTACTGAACTACTTAGTATATACCCTAAAGAAAGAGCATAGTTTCAAAAACAGACTTGATTACAAATACAGTGTCATTACTCACAAAGCTCCAAACTGGAAACAACCCAAATACCCATCAAGAAGTGAATGGACACTGTAATGAACTACTCTGTTGACATTTGTTTAAAAAAATTGAAAATGCATAGAGTAAATGAAAGAAGCTACCTCTGGCTCAAAACAACCAAAAACAAAAGTGTATGATTCCACTGAAATAAATTTCTTGGACAGGAAATGCAATCTGTAGTGACAAAAGTGCTGTGTTTTCCTGGGATCAGGGTAGCAGGAGGAATAGGAAATCAGGTACTACAGAACTGGAAATATTATGTCTCGGGAATAATAATAATATTAAGGTCTATTTGATTATTTCAAGAACATAGCTGGGTATCATTAAGAGCAAACTGGGGCTGGCACTGTGGCGTAGCAGGTAAAGCCGCCACCTGCAGTGCCGGCATCCCATATGGGCACCGGTTCAAGTCCCGGCTGCTCCACTTCTGATCCAGCTCTCTGCTTTGGGCTAGGAAAGCAGTGGAAGATGGCCCAAGTCCTTGGTCCCCTGCACCCGTGTGGGAGACATGGAAGAAATCTCCCTCTCTGCCTCTCTGTAACTCTGCCTTTCAAACAAACAAATAAATCTTTATTTAAAAAAGGGCAAACTATATTTATCAATTTTAAAAGACTGAATTATCTCTCTCTCTCTCTAACTCTTTCAAAATTAACAAATAAAAACCTTAAATGGGGGGGTGTGTGTGTTGTGGTTCCACCTCCGATCCAGCTCCCTGTTAATGACCTAAGAAAAGCAGCAGAAGATGGTCCAAGTGTTTGGGCCCCTGGACCCATGTGGGAGACCTGAATGAAGCTCCCGGTTCCTGAATGCAGCCTGCCTCAGTACTGGCCTTTGCAGGTATCTGGGGAGTGAACCAGTGGCTGGAACATTCTGTCATTCTCCATCTCTCCCCCTCCCCCCTCTCCCTCTCCCTTTCTCCATAACTCTAACTTTCAGAATAAATAAACATCTAAAAAAAATCATCTGGGAAGCAGATGCTGGGAAGTTTGTTGAAAGGAAACTAACACTTCAAGGGCTTATTTGCATACTGTTTCTCTAACTCCTTAGAACAGTTCCCTAAGTCAGATATCAAGATATCAGAATTTCCTGTTCTAACTCATTCTTCCCCACAAGCCATGCTCTACTAAGGCTCACGGGAGTTAAATGTAATTGCCAAGGACACGCGCCTGCTAAGAAGCAGCGTGGTTATCCTAATCCAGTGTTGTCAGACTCCACGGTTAACTTCCAGGTTAATTTCTACTCTGAACCTATGCACATAGGTGAGGGGGAGTAACATTGACCTTGATCTGGAACAGGTTCTCTCAACATTGGCAACAGTGATATTCTGAACCACAGAACTCTGCTGTGGTGACTGTCCTAGGCATTGAGAGATCTTGAACAGTATCCCTGGGCTCTACTCACAAGATTCCAGTAGTGTCCACTACTGTGACTACCAAAATATCTTCAGACATCTCTGCATGAGCTTAGAAGTGAGGAGTACAATCACCCTCACTTGAGAACCACTGCTGTATGTGGAGATATATATATATATATATATATATATTTCCGTGTGTGTGTGTGTGTGTGTGTGTGTGTGTATACTTCCAATGGTACTGAGTCTTTAATGATACTAACATATTTGATTTTCACAAGAGCTCTTTAAGCTTTTAATCATTTCTGGATCAGAAATTCAAGGCACAGAAAGGTTAAGAAACTTGTTCAGGGTCACACAGCTAGTAGGGGGCAGAGGTAGGGCCCTATTTAGCACTAATGTTAAAGCCCATTGGTAAGCACTAAGCACTAAGGTAAGCTATGATGCTGTGTCAATATGTGTCTCTATATCCACCAGGGCTTGGCACTCCTTAAGGTTTTGTTTAAATTGAACTAAGCAGACTGTCTGAATGTAGAATTCTGGTTAGGCTGTTGCATGACTGTTAAAATAATTTCATCAATTTTCCTGGGGAAAAAATGCTTCCCTTCTAAAACCTAAAAATTGTTTTTATGGCTATAAATTCCATTCCTCTCTGGTGCAGACTTGGCTGGTTGGGCAAAAGAGGCTGGTGTGATACTCTTTGACGGGTGAGGCCGCACGAGGTGATACAACTTGCCCAAGGTCACACCAGACTAAGGAAGGGAGGTCTCCACTAGGACCCATGGGTATCTATTGGTTGGTTCTGTGGGGTCCTGTCCAAGAGACACAGAGATCTGCATAAGTGGTTGCTAGAGTGAGTACCCAGAGGACACAACAGTGTGCAAGCACATATGTAGAAGCCACAATACTAGCATTCTCCCACGATATTTTGCTGACTCCCAGAGGACGCACTCAACCCACCAGGGCAAACCTCCACGTGGACTCTGTCCTTTAGCAATGTACACGTTCTGACAAGATGCCTTCTACACACTGTGCAAAGCAGGGACTAGCCAGACACTCTGAATAACGTGGGGCTGTGAACACGGACTCTGCCACACTCACAGCGTGTCATTTTAGGCAAGAACTAAAACAATTTATGGTGAAAGCCATGATGAGAGGTGACCTGTTGCCCATATATTAGCAATGGTTCACATTACCAGCGTGTGGAGAAACACTTTCATCCTTTATTATTATGAATACACACCAGCGAAAATTTGCCCTGAGTGTGTTGTGCTAATGTACAATTTTATGGAGTTCACAGTTTTGAAATAATAATAATAATATGTTAATAAAATACTAGTTTAATACTGAGCTTATTATTTGAAAGAAATTATATTAATATATTAAGCTAATAATATTAAGCTTATAATTAATAGTGCTTACCATGTTACTTTCATATGCATCAGCAAGAACTTTATGTATACAATTGTCTGCAACAAAATAGAAATGAAAATTTATCACTCGGATACTGGCAAAATAAATTTGAAGTTATACTCAGCAATGTGATGTGAGAAAATTAACTTGTAAAATATTTTTAAATGTTATAAGAAAATCATTTACATGGAAATACAGTTATAATAAGGGCAAAAGTAGTTTACACAGATCACAAGTGGCCTGAGTCCATTTTTGCTTGTATAGATCTCAAGGTATTTATCCAGAGGAGTCTCAAGAATAAAAACAAAAATGATCATTTTGTTCCTTTCGTATATAGTTTTGTCCTTAGCACAGTAAAAGGCCTCATTTTCTATCTGGGGACCATCAGTATCCCTGTACACTGGAAATGACTCCTTTTCCGCTCAGACTTCCTGCAATTTCTGTCTGAAGGGTTTGGGCCACTGCCTTTCCCTCCCACCTTCCCCTTCAGAGATGTTCCAGATGCAGTTCATATTTCTGTCACAAGGTGGCAGCAACAACACAGCACCGTTATCAAACGTCTCTATAGTGTATGCAAGGGGCTAAATGACGCAATATTCTTAAAACGTAGCCTTTTGGGGCCCGCGCTGTGGCGCAGTAGGTTAATCCTCTGCCTGCGACACTGGCATCCCATAAAGGCACTGGTTCGAGTCCTGGCTGCTCCATTTCCGATCCCCCTCTCTGCTATGGCCTGGGAAAGCAGTAAAAGATGGCCCAAGTCCTTGGGCCCCTAGCACCTGCATGGGAGACCGGGAAGAGGCTGGTTCTCTCTCCAAATGGCACCAACAGCCTTAATTGCACACAGCCCAATCCAGGAGCCTGGAACTTTATCTGGGTTTCCCACCTGGGTGGCAGGAGCCCAAGTACTGCTGCCTTCCCAGGAACTTCAGCAGGGAGCTCCATCAGAAGTGGAGCAGCCAGGACTTCAGCTCCCACTTATCTAAGAAGCCAGCAATACAGGAGGACCCATAGCCCCTTGTAGCACAACACCCACTCCCCAAATCAGGTTTTAAGAATCAAAAGCTGGAGAACGGGCATTTGGCACTACAAGTCAGATATTTCCACTGATGCCGACATCCCAAACAGGAGTGCCTTGGTTCAAATCCAGACTCTGTTTCCATTCCAGTTTCTGGCCTATACACACGGTGGGAGGCAGCAGGTGATGGCAAGTCAAATTCTATCCCTGACTCCTACATGGGAAAACTGGGTTAAGCTCCTAGCAAGGATTCAGCTTGATGAAGCACTAGCACTTTCAGAAATTTTGAGAAGCAATCAGCAGATGGGAGATTTCTGCCTGTCTGCCTGTCTTGTCTCCCTCTCTCTCTTTCTCTCTGCCTTTCACATACTGTTTTTAAAAATATTTTTTGTTTGAAAGCAGAATGACACAGAGAGAAGGAGAGGCAGAGAGAGAGAAAGAGATCTTCTATCTGCTGGTTCATACTCCAAATGGCCTCAAAGGCTGGGTCAGGGCCACTCTCAAGGCAGGAGCCAAGAATTCCATCCAGAGTAGCTGTGTGGGTGGGAGGAGCCCAAGAACTAGGGACACCCGCTGCTGCTATCCCAGGCACATTAGCGGAGAGCTATATTAGAGCCAGAGCAGCTGGGAATCGGAACCTGGCTGTGACATGCAATTGTGGAGTTGCAAGCAGCCACATAATAGACAATTCTGGCATCCTCTCTTCTTTTTTAGTTAAATAATTAGTACTTAGTTAATTATGTTTTAAAGTTAAAGTTCAACAGGAAAGTAACAGTAGTGGATATTGTGGGCATTTCTGGATCCATCTAGCTGATGGGTGATGTCTTTTGCTATTTTTTCCCTCTGTAGCTCTCTCTGTTGCCTTTGAAATAAGCAAAATGTGTTTTTTAAAAGGTAAATCTGTGGGATGAGCATTTGTTGCAACAGCTATGGCATTTCTTGGGCTGCCGACATCACAAACTATAATGCCAGGGTTCAAGTCCAGGCTTCATTGCTAATCCCAGCATCCTGCCAATATACAGTGTGGGGGACAGCAGGTGATGCTTCAAGGACTTGGTACCCTGACACATACTTGGGAGACCAGAATTAAGATCTAGGGACCTGGCTTCGGGATGGCCCAGTGCAAATGATTTCAGAAATTTTGGGAGGGAAAGAGCAGATGGAAGATATGTGTCTATCTGTCAGTGTGTCTCCATCTGTCTCCCTGCCTGTTTTTAATGTTTTTTTAAAGATTTATTTTATTTAGGTGAAAACCAGGTTACAACTAGAAAGGGACAAGGAGACAGACAAGGAGATGTTCCATCCACTGGATCACTCACCAAATGACCACAAACGTTAAGGCTGAGTAGGACAAAGGCAGGAGCCCAAATATCCATCCTGGTCTCCCTGAGCGGGACAAGGACTCAGGTGTTTGGGCCATCAAATTCTGCTGCCTTCCCAGGTGCATTAGTAGGGTGTTGGATCAGAAGCATACCAGCCAGCAATGGAACCTGTGGTCATCTAGCATGGCAACATTGAAGGCAGGGGCTGAACCCGTTGTGACACAAAGCAGAATGAGGTTTGAAAAACCTCAAGCTGACAGATGGGCATTTGGTACAGCAGGCCAAATATTTCCTCTGATGCCCACATCCCACACTGGAGAGCCTGGGTTCAAGTCCAGCTCGGTTTCCATTCCACTTTCTTGCCCACATATTCTGTGGGAGGCAGCAGGTGATGGTAAGAGCTATCCTGTCCCTGCCATCCGCAAGGGAGACCAGGATTAACCTCCTGGCTACTGCCTTCAGCCTGCCCAGCACCAGTGTCTTCAGAAATTTGGGAAGAATATCAGCAGATGGGAGATTTCTGTCAGTCTGCAGGTCCTTCTCTCTCCCTCTGTCTCTAGATTCTGTCTCTTCTCTCTGTCTTTTATGTATGGTTTTCTCAAGATATTTTATTTGATAGCACAGTAGCACAGAGAGAAAAAGACATAGAGAGAGAAAAAGACATCTTCCATCTACTGGCCCATGCCCTGAATGGCCTCAAAGGTTGGGTTAGGGCCACTCTGAAGCTAGGATCCCAGAACTACATCCGGGTCTTCCCTGTGGGTGGGAGGAGCCTTAGGATTTATGCTGCCTTCCCAGACACATTAGCAGAGAGCTGGATCAAACCAGAGCAGCTGGGAATCGAAATCTGGCTCCGACATGCATTGCTGGAGTTGCAAGCAGCAGTTTAGCTTTCTGAAATACAATTCTGGCCCCCTCTCCATGTTTTTGGTTAACTCGTTAATTAGATAGTTTATAAATTATGATTTAAGTTAAGCTTTAACATGCTATTAGCAGTAGTAGCTATTGCGGGGATTTTTTGGATTCAAATATGTGGTAAGAGGTCTGTCTCTCACTCTGTAGCTCTCTGTGAGGCCTTTGAAATAAATGTGTTTTTAAGACATAAAGCTGTGGGATGAGCATTTGTTGCAGCAGCTATGACATTTCTCGGGATGCTCACATGCCACGCTGTAAAGCCTGGGTTCGAGCTCAGGCTACGGTGGCAATTCCAGCTTCCTGCCAATACACCCTGAAGGTGGCAGGAGGTGATGGTTCCAGCACTTGTGACCTTCCCACAGACCTGAGTGACCTGCCTTAAGCTCATGGGGTAGGTTTCAGCTGGGCCTAGCACTGGTGCTTCCAGAAAATTTCAGAGGGAAACAGCAGATTTCTGTCTGTTTGCCAGTCTGCCTGCCTGTTTCTTCCTCTGTGTCTCTGCCTTTTATTTTTTCGAGATTTAATTTCTTTCTTTGAAAGCAGGGTGACAGGAAATAAGGGAGAGATGGAGAGAGATGGAAATGTTTTATCTGCTGGGTCATTCCCCACATGGTCTCAAAGAGTACGGATGGACCAAGATGAAGCCTAGAGCCCAAATTTTCATTCTGATCTCCTCTGACGTTGGCTGGGGCCCAGGTTTTGGGCCATTATCTTCTGCTGCTTCCCTAGAGGCATTAGCAGGGTGCTGCAGCAGAAGTGGAGCAGCCAGGACTTGAAAACGGTGCTAATCTTGCATTATACACTGTGGCTTCACAAGTAGTCCACTAACGAGAACTGAATCTACAACTCACATTGAATCTGTTAAAAGCTAATTTAAAATTAAAATTTAAAAAGAAAAACCAAATGCTGGGGGGGGGCATTCTGTGCCGCAGATCAGGTGTTTCCTTTGATGCCCACACCTCACATAGGAGTGCCTGGGTTCCAGTCTGGCCTCTGTTCCATTTCTACTTTCCTGTCCATATACCCTCTGGGAGGCAGCAGGTGACAGGCAAGACCAATCCTGTCTCTGGCTCCATGTGGGAGACCAGGATTAAGCTTCTGGGGCCTGCCTCAGCCTGCCTTGCAGTAGTGTTTTCAGAGACTTGGGGAGGGAATCAGCAGACGGGAGATTGCTGTCAGCCTGGCTGCCCTTCTATTTCTCTACCTAGGTCTCTCAGGCTTTTATGGATTGTTAAGGATATTTTATTTGTGTGAGAGCACAGTACCACAGAGAGGAGACAGAGAGGAGAGAAAGAGCTCTTCCATCCTCTGGTTCATATCCCAAATGGCCTCAAAGGCTGGGTAAGGGCCACTCTCAAGACAGGATCCCAGAATTCCATCCGGGTCTGCTGTGTAGGTGCAGGGGCTCTAGCGGCAGTAGCTCTTGTGGGGATTTTTTGGACCCAAATAGCTGATGGGAGGCCTCTCTCTCTCCCTCACTGCTTCTTTGTCACTTCCTTTGTAGCTCTTTGTGTCGCCTTTGAATTTTTTTTTTTTTGAAATGTAAAGCAGTGGGATGAGAATTGTTTCAGCAGCTATGACATTTCTTGGGATGCCCACATGCCACATGGTACAGCCTTGATTCTAGACCAGGCTCCATTGGCAATTGGAGCTTCCTGTCAATATACCCTGAGGGTGACTTCAGGTAATGATTCCAGCACTTGTGACCTTCCCACAGACCTAGGAAACCTGGATTAAACTCAGGGGGCCAGCTTCAGCTGGGCCAAGCACTGGTGGTTCCAGAAATTTTCAGAGAGAAACAGCGAATGGGAAATTTCTACCTGTTTTGTGTCTCCTTCTGCGTTCTCTGCCTTTTATGTATTTTTTTTAAGATTTACTTTCTTTTTTTGAAAGTAGGATGATAGGGAATAATGGAGAGACACAGAGAGGAGATGTTTCATCTGTTGGATTACTCCTCACATGGTTCCTAAAGGTAGGGCTGGACCAGGCCAAAGGCCGGAACTCAGATCTCCACCCTGGTCTCTTCTGAGGGTGGCACGGTCCCAAATGTTTGGCCATTATCTCCACTGCCTTGCCTACACATTAGCTGTGTCTAGTGTCTAGAACTAGGACTTGAACTCCTGCTCATCTGGATGCCAGAATTGCATTTTGTTGCTTCACCTGTTGAGTCACAACCATGGCTCCCAAAATGAGGTCTGAAAATCTTAAAGATGGGGAATGGGCATTTAGTACAGCAGATCCGATATTTTCTATCATGCCCACATCCCACATTGGAGTGCATGGGTTCAAGTCCATGCTCTGTTCTCCTTCTGGTTTCCTCCCATACACACGAGGGAGGCAGCAGGTGATGGCAAGACCAGTCCTGTCCAGGCCCCATGTGGGAGATCAGGATCAAACGCCTGGCGACTGCCTTCAGCCTGATCCTGTACTTGCATTTTCAAAAATTTGGGGCAGGAATCAACAGATGGGAGATTTGTGTCTCTCTGCCTGTTCTCTAGTCTCTCTCCTTCAGAGTCTCTGCCTTTTATATATTGTGTGTTACACACAGTAACACAGAAAGAAGGATACAGAGAGAGAGGAAGAACTCTTCATCCACTGGTTCATACCCCAAATGGCCTCAAAGGCTGGGTCAGGACAACCCCCAAGCCAAGATCCAAAACTCCATCTGGGTCTGCCTTGTACATGGGAGGGGTCCTAATACTTGGGCCATCTTGTGCCGCCTTCCCAGACGCATTAGCAGGAAGCCAGATCTGAACCATGGCACCTGAGAATCAAACTCTACGTCTGATACTCATTGCTGGAGTTATTAGCAGCTGCTTGAATTTCTGAGATCCAATGCTGTCAGACTCTCCACTTTTTACATTAACTATGTTTTCAAGTTAACCTTTACTATGACAATCCATTGACAGAGGCCCCATCTTTCAGAGGATGTGAAACAGAATAGTGAGGTGTTACAAGGTAATTTCAGTTCATAAATACATGATCCCTTATTCTTTGAAATGTTATATAAATCAGAAAAATTTTCAAGATAATAATGTGAAGAAAACAAAATCGTTAATGGATTGATTGAGAAATTGGCACATGTCAGAGAGAAACAGAGTCAGATACGCATTAAAGGCAGAAAAGACAGGTTCCATTCAGTGCTATGCCATTAGGGTAAAGAGTTCAATTCTGAATACAACAAGGACAACTGTGGAAATTCAGCCAAGGAGCAGACGGAGGGTGTCAGTGGATGGAAAATTACTAAGAGGAGATGTCAAGGGTGGAGGGATTCTTGCTAAATTGACTTAACAGCAGTCTTGCTCAAGGCAGGCAGTGGTGATCAGATATGATGGATGGGGGCTGAGGAACTGGGTCGGTTGCCAAGGATGATCAGATATTAATGGTAGAGTGGTTGATTCAACAAGAATCTGTCTTAAGAATGGCTTCAAGAGCCCAAGGATAGGGCCCAAAAAGGTAACTGGTCATAAAGAGAGTTCTCTTGACCTAAATTTGGTCAAGAGAGACTCTTTGTCACACATTTATACTTACACTATTTGAAATATGTACAAAATACAGAGATTGGGGTTGATGGAAGCAGGTTAAAATAGTTGCTTGGGGCCAGCACCATGGCATAGTGGGTAAAGCCACCGCCTGCAGTGCCGACATCCCATATGGGCGTCGGTTCAAGTCCCGGATGCTCCACTTCTGATCTAGCTCTCTGCTGTGGCCTGGGAAAGCAATGGAGGATGGCCCAGGTCTTTGGGCCCCTGCACCCATATGGGAGACCCAGAGTAAACTCCTGATTCCTGGCTTCGGATCAGCGTAGCTCCGGCTGATACAGCCATTTGGAGAGTGAACCAGCGGATGGAAGACCTCTCTCTGTCTCTGTCTCTGTCTCTGCCTCTGCCTCTGCCTCTGCCTCTCTGTAACTCTGCCCTTCAAAATAAAATAAAATAAAATAAAATAAATCTTTTTTAAAAATAAAATCGTTGTTTGGACGTAGTTGTGTGTGTGTGTGTGCACTTGTGTTACATGTCTGTTTCTGTGGCTGAAACACAACCTTGTGTGTGTCTGTGTTGCTGGATCTCAAACTCTATCATCTCCCCAACACACACACACATTCACACACTCACACTCCCACACAAACACACACACTCACACACTCACACACACAATTCTCACACACTCACATTCTCAAGAGCAGCTTTCTCTCCATTTCAGAGAGGACATGGGCTTCCTATCTTGGGGCTTAGAGATGCCCAAAGTGACAGAAATAGAAGGATCCAACGTGTGGAAAATTCCAGAAGACCTTGTCAAATACTATCAAGCTCAGATCCCTGTCTTTCTGACCACTCTTGCTGGGTCCCCATGTGAGATTTCTAGAGCCATAATGCTGGATACAACCAGACTTACAACATCTCTCTCTATTTTGCCTTTGGTTCTCCTTTATTAATACCAGTCACACAATTTTCAAATGAGAAAACAGATGCTTTTCTTCACTGTGACTCCTGAAACAATTCAGGGAGGTATTTCTCTACTCTGGAAAAGTCCTGTTTACCTTAAAAGACTAAACATGAGCTTCACCTGCTGCTGAGTGTACATCTATATTGTCTTCATTGACCTTCTGCACTTCCTGTTCTCTTGTCAGTGTCGGCTGACACGTCCACAGTGCAGAGCAGGCCATCCAAAACCCCAGGCCCCCACTCCTGCAGCCCTTCCTAGACTGTCTCCCCACCCCCTGCCATCCCTCTCCAGGTTGCTATGGACACAACTGTCCAGACCAGTTCCCCTGAATCATGCTCTGAGCTCAGAAGAAGCTGTTGCTTGGCAACTGAGGCACAGAGCCAAATATAGCCCCTGGAAGGAACACTGGGTGCCAGGTAATGCTGGTGCTATTAGGAAAGTGGATAGAGGCCAGCGCCGTGGCTCAATAGGCTAATCCTCCACCTAGCGGTGCCGGCACACCTGGTCGGGGCGCCGGATTCTGTCCCGGTTGCTCCTCTTCCAGGCCAGCTCTCTGCTGTGGCCAGGGAGTGCAGTGAAGGATGGCCCAAGTGCTTGTGCCCTGCACCCCATGGGAGACCAGAAGCACCTGGCTCCTGCCTTCGGATCAGCACGGTGCACAAGGCCGCAGCTCTCCAGCCACGGCGGCCATTGGAGGGTGAACCAATGGCAAAAGGAAGACCTTTCTCTCTCTCTCGCTCTATCCACTCTGCCTGTCAAAAAAAATAAATAAATAAAGTGGATAGAAATCATACCTCCAAACCATCCTCAAAAGCAGCCCACCTCCTCTTCCCACCAAGGTCCCTCCCCCTTGAGCCAGCCTGCAGCCCCAGGCCTGTGGGGCAGGCACTCTGTTTGGACAAGGTGCACCACTGGCTGTTGTCTCCAGTTCCCAACCACCCCCAGAGCCTCAGTAAGAGGAAGGCATTCTAGACTAGAGACCTGGTTTCCACTCACACAGGCTAGCATTCCACCCTCAGGACTCCTGTAACGGGGTGGTGTCCATGCCCACTTCAGAAGAAACTGTCTCCAAGCTGGTGAGGAC
The DNA here is from genome assembly GCF_051225735.1 of Oryctolagus cuniculus. Classification (NCBI taxonomy): domain Eukaryota; kingdom Metazoa; phylum Chordata; class Mammalia; order Lagomorpha; family Leporidae; genus Oryctolagus; species Oryctolagus cuniculus. The sequence goes on from NC_142888.1 coordinate 89,869,395, forward strand.
CAGGCCTTCCTTCCCTTTGAAAGGCAGCTCACAGTAACTCGTGAGGAGAAAACACAGCTGGCGCTCAGCAGGTCTGGGGCTAGTGGCCGTTTATCAAAGCACGTAAAAGTGCTCTAAACGCCCCAGGTGGGGCATGCACTGTGGCACAGTGGTGACGCCACTGCTTGGGATGCCCACACCCCCTCTCAGACTGCCTGGGTTTCAGTCCTTGCTCCATTTCCAACCCAATTCTGCTACTGTGACCCTGGGAGGCAACAGGTGATGACTCAATACGTGAGTCTCTGTCGCATGCATGGGCGGCCTGGATGGAGTTCCGGTTCCTGCTTTCAGCCTGGCCCACCCCAGACTGTTGTGGGCATTTGGGGGAATGAACAGCAGATGGAAGTTCCCTCCCTCTCTCTCTCTCTCTCTCTCTCCCTAAGTCATAAGAATAAATAAATATTTTTTCAAATAAAATAACTATCCTCCTCATGTTAGCATTCATTGGCCAGAGCTGATACTCCAGGACCTCATTTGCCTTGTGTGGTTCTTCTTTTAGGAAATACGTGCTTCCCACAGAGCTATCTATCCAGATATGCTCTCAGCTGGAGGATAATGTTCTGTGCCCTGTCACTGAGGTATTGGAGGTAGGTCTGATCACCTGTTTCTCTCAGTTCAGTGAACCCTCCCCAAGACCTGTCTGCCATCCCAGCCTTGTGAGGGCAACACTGATGCTAGGAATGTTAGGAACCAGTTTTCAAGGCATGCATAACTTTACAGGGATGTCAGATGCCTCTGAGCAAGGTAATTTGCCACCTTTATCAGAAGAAATTGTACTTGTCACTGACTAACTGATTTAGGGCCATGAATTTCCCTCATTGCTTACACTAAGGTCCCCCCTCCTAAGGCTTCCCTAATGGCTGACACCTCCCCAGCATTTCCCTTGCTTTCAGAAAGCACAAGCCTCAAGACACAAACAGGGCAAATCTTAGTCCCCAGACAATCGTTCACAGAAGGAGCGCAGCAGAGGCAGTGCCAGGAGCTCACACTGGGTCTGTCATCTCCAGCTGGTGGTATCATGTTCAGAACAGGGCATCCCAGTTATCTGCCATCTCCTCAGCAGGAGGAGTCTTCCTGAGAAGACTCACCATTGTCTTGCATGGCAACTGCCTCAGAAGAAATGATTTCTCAGGCAATGCAATGTTAGTTCCCTCCGAAGGGCATGGAGAGCAATTTCATTGGGAGTGGAGAGGCTACTTCCACAGGGGCTGAAAGGGCCTTTTCCTCTGGTAAAGAATACTTATCCGAATTTGGGGGCTCAATGTCTTGAACTTCATCAGAATCTTCCCACATACTCCATTCAAACTTTCAGGATACAGCAGTCCTTCGTTATTCATGGATGCCCAAAACCATGGATAACATTGAACTATACACATACACGCTATGTTTTTTTCCCATATGCCTTTCAGTGTTGCCACATGCTAGAGTTAATCTTTCCTTCTATGTTTCATGTCCTGGTGCGTCCTTTGCATCACTCCTCTTGTGATTTGGGGTCACTAATACATTGAGAATAATATTTAACCAAATGGCTGAGCACCTCTTGGCCAGTCAAGTTGACACATAACATTAACTATCACAATCAGTGTAAAGTTGCCTTTGTGTAATCAACTAAAAGTTAGTATATTATATGGGGAGAAAATATAGAAAATAGGTAATAATAAATTAACAAGATATAATTTGTGTTATGGAAGGGGAGAAGGTGGAGCAGAAGGTACAAATGGAATAATTTCAGCTTCTAAATATGCATTTCTACATTTATCATTGTTAAAAAACTATTACTTGGTAATATAAAATATTTATAGAGATAACACTTTATAAAAGAAGAAAATCTTTGAACTATGTCTTAAAATGAGAAGGTAGAAATATATTATTGATTTAAAATCATGTTCCTTACTGTGGCATTAAAATAACATATTAAAAATAATTATTTGCTAATATTTCAGTGTGTGAACATTGGAAGGAAATGGAAGATATTTTCATTTTGTACTTTTTGTGTTTTGACTTTGGCAACTTTATTTAATAAGGTTTTGAAAACAAAGTAATTGTGAACCAATTAAAATATTATACTTCTACAGTCCCTGCTTCCTAAACATTTTTATAATCTACTGTTTCATGGATAAGAGAAGCATGTCAAAATAATTTGAGAGTCTGTGTGTGTGTGTGGGGGGGGTGTTTATGTCTCAACTTTCATACACCAAATGAAACAGCTTTAGATGGGTTGGGCTTCCAGCCTCAGGAGTTGAAAAGAGCATGAAAATAGCAGGATTACCACCAAAGTGTGGAAATTTCCAGAAAGCTTTGGCCTTCAGAATGGAATCTATGTACTTCCTTCACCACCATCCCCAGTCTCCACCCATTTCCTAGCTGGCTTTCACTGCTGCAATTCTTACTCTGTTCACCAGGTGGCATCTAGCTCCATTTTCAACAGGTTATATACAATGAAAAAGCATAATTTTTATAAACAAGTTCCTTAAAGCAGATTATGAAATGATGTATACGGAGTAATTCAATGCTTTTAGAAGAGAATCATGTTTGAAAAGCCTGAAATGACATATACATAGTTTCATTCCCTGCTTATTTCTGAAATTACAAGTCATTCACTTATTATGTGTATTGGGAGTTTGCTGTCAGTTCAATTCCATATCTGCATTCCACACCGTCCTTCTTTTTTTCTTTAAAAACTTATTTATTATTTATTTGAAAGGCAGAGTTACAGAGAGGGAGGGAGGGAGAGAGAGAAAGAGGAGCAAGAGGTCTTCCATCCGCTGGCTCAGTCCGTAAATGGCCACAACAGCTGGAGCTGGGCCAATCCGAAGCCAGGAGCCAGGAGCTTCTTCCAGGACTCTCACGGGGGTGCAGGGGCCAAGGGCTTGGGCCATTCTCTGCTGCTTTCCCAGGCACATTAGCAGGGAGCAGGATTGGAAGTGGAGCAGCTGGGACTCGAAACCCCACCCATATGGGATGCAGGCACTGCAGGCAGCAGCTTTACCCACTATGCCACAGTGCCAGCTCCTGTCCTTCTTTTGATCTCTAGACACACATAGGAGGAAACGGTCAGAGTTAAATAGATGTTACTGCTCACCCAAAATGAATTATTTAAACTAACTCCATTCTGAGTATATTCAGCGCAAGCTTCCTGAGTCCCACAAAGCAAGCATCATTACATAGAATAATATGGTTCAGAAGAAATATTGTTACCTTTAGAAACCGAGGCACCGTGTGCCCTGTACCTCTCTCCTCTTGCATAGTGCTCACAGGGTAGTTACTTCGCGTTCCTGACCATATCTAACTCACAGAGAGAAAAAAATAAATCTTGTGTAGTTTCAGTCTGTTCGTCTCACGGACTGGAATAGAAGATTTACTTTATTTTCTCTTCACTATGTCAGAGTAGGAAATTTCAGAGCTTGTTTTGAGTCTGCCTTACTCCTAGCAGGGAAGTCCCATCTGCTTCATGTAAGAACCTTCTCTCCCATATGGGGAACTGGGCCCGGTGTTCCAGGAGACAGACAAGAGTAAATATCAAGTTCTCAAATGTAATCACAGGATCAAGAGTCTAGTCTGACCATCTATTTCTGCTTGTTTTCTGCAGTGTTTTTCACAGATTTCTCAAGTGATATTCACCTTTTTTCTACACTCTTCTTAGTCTGTGAAGACAGCCATTCTCATGTCTTGTAGGTAATGTTAAATGGTACAAATCCTGTGGAGGGGATTTTATGCTATCTATAATACTGCATAGGCATCTACTCTTAGAACTTGCAACTTCTCTTCCAAGCATCTATCCCAACACAAAAAATGCAAAAGACAGTGAAGGCATAAGCGCAAGGCCTGGTAGAATAATTTATAACAAGAAAAGACCAGAAACAAGAGAGATGTCCACCCAATTAAGAGGCTGATTGAGAAATTTAAGGTACATCTACAGTAGAAATGCACGTGAGGGGTCAGTGCTGTGGTGTAGTGGGTAAGGCCTCCGCCTGCAGTGAGGGCATCCCATATGGGCACCAGTTCAAGTCCCAGCTGTTCTACTTCTGATCCATCTCTGCTAGGCGTGGGAAAACAGTGGAAGACGCCAAAGTCCTCGGTCCCTGAGCCCTTGTGGGAGACCCAGAAGAAGCTCCTGGTTCCTGGCTTCGGATTGGCCCAGCTCTGGCCCTTGTGGCCATGTGGGGAGTGAAACAGTGGATGCAAGACCTCTCTCTCTCTGCCTCTGCCTCTCTGTAATTCTGCCTTTCAAATAAATAAATATTAAAAAAGAAATGCATATGTAACAACAACAACAACAAAACCCACAAGGAGGATTCCTTCTGTCTCTGCTACCATGTGCAGAGAAATGTGGAGACCTGGTGCAGTCCAATAGAGTAACTATTAGCCACAGATGGCAGTTTAGATTTAATAAAACAAATATAAAGAAAAACATAAACTCAATTCATCACGAGCACTTTCCACATCTCAAAAACTCAACAGCAACAGGAAGCTGGTAGCTATTGTGGTAGACAGTGGAGATACAGAGCAGTGCTATTTCCACAGAAATTTCTACTGGACAATGCTCATGTAGAATGTTTTTGTCCATAAACGGGGAGAACATTAACTTACACACTGTATTTGATTAATATATTTTTAAAACTGACAGCTTAAAAATGCAGTACATATTTACTTGTTCCATACACTGCAAAAGTCAAGAAATACTGATCAGTCTAGTGGCAAGGAGCAACTCGAGTACCCAGACTGATTCCTCTAAAACCATGTTCCTTTTAGTGGAAAATAACCAGGATCCCTTGGGAAAAACGGCTGATTCTAGGACTAGATTCAGAATTGTATCAGATGAATCTGAATCAAATTATCATGTCAAAAAGTTTGTCAAATATCTTAGTAGCCAAGCTGAAGGAATTCCCACTGGTTAAATATAAAACAACCAAAAGATTAATGTTTGCAATATATTAAAACACACCAAATATACAAGCAGCTCTAAGCTCATGGTGACATTTCAACAAAAATAAAAGCAGCTCACTGCTCACATTGGGGAGCTCTTAGAAAAACAACAAATTGTTCTTAAAAATGAAAATAATGTAAAAGGTTAAACTTTCATCCTATCTTTCTTGTGTATATTGTATTTTAGTATAACCTATTAGTTAATGAAGGAGAAATTCCCCTTTTTTGGTAGAAGTCCACTTTTGAATGCAGAAAAAATCAGAATTAGAACATCATTGTTCCAACAATTAGTCAAATGCAGAGCTAGACAATCTTTGGAGACAGCAGAAAATGTGAAGTGAAAGCGTATGTTATTCCGCAGTGGCTGCATGGGGCTAACAACACATGAATTCAATGATCAGTCCTGAATGCAGAGAGGGAGACACAACCAGGAGTGATAAGGCTCAAGGAGTAACACTAGAGGAATAAACGCACCACATTCAAGGTCCTCTTGCCAAAACACATAAATCTGAACAAAACTTAAATCTAAATGAATGTTTAATGGAAACAGGAAGGGCCAGAGAGACATTCTAAAACTACATAGCAAAATCCACAATGCAAACCTCCAAGGACAAAGATCTGACTTCTTAAGCCAAGGAATGTTTTAAAAATTGAGGGACTTCTTTCAGATGAAAAGAGACTGAACACTTGAGAGGGTTTTTACATTAAAGAGACATTAAATCAGGGAAATGATACAATAAAAACACAATGAGAGGGCAGGCATTTGGCCCAGTGCTTAAGATGCCATTTGGACATACCACATCCCTTATCAGAGCACCTGGGATCAAGTTCTAGCTCTATGCTGAATTTCAGCTTCCTGCTGAGGTGTACTCTGGGAAGCAGCAGTGATGGCTCAAGTAGTTGGATCCCTGCCATCCATGTGGAAGACCTAGATTGAGTTCCTAGTTCCCACTTTGGGCCCGGCCCAACTGTTGCAGGCCTTTAGAGGGTGAATCAGTGGATGGAAGCTCTGTCTGTCCATTTCTGTCCCTCTTTGCACATGTCTCTCTGCCTCTCAAATTAAATAAATAAATAAATCACAATGAGATATCACTATATATCCACCAGATCAATAAAAATGAAAAATCCTAAGTATTGAAAAGAGTGTGGAGCAAGTGGAACTCTTATATACTGCTGATGGGAAACCAGCAACTACTTGGAAAAACTGCTTGGTGGCATCCACTGAGCTGAATGTATACATCAAGTATGACTCAGAAATGCGACTCATTGGTATATACCAAAGGGAAAAGAAAACTGTCCATTCAAAAGATATGTACAAAGACATTTACAACATAATCCGCAAGAAGCCAAAAACTGGGAAATATGTAAATATCCATAACAGATACATGTATTGCAAGATAGTCATACAATGCAATACCAAACATAAATGAGAGTAAACAATCTACAGCTATGGACAAGGAAAGTGTAAAGCACACACATTATTATTCTGAAAGAAACTAGACCCAAAAGATCACATATTGTATGATTCCAGGAGTTTTTTCTTTTAAAGATTCACTTATGTATTTATTCAAAATGCAGAGTGACAGAAAGAGAGGGAGAAACAGAGATGGTTCATCTGCTGGTTATTGAAATGGCCAGGCAGAAGCCAGGAGCCAGAACTTCCATCCTGGTCTTCTATATGGGTGGCAGAGGACCAGGTACCTGGGCAATCTTCCATTGCCTTCCCAGGCACATTAGCAGGAAGCTGGATTGCAAGCAGAATAGATGGGACTCGGATCTGACATGGGGATGCCAGTGTCACAAGTGGTAGCTTAATTGGTTGAAACACAATGCTGGCCAGATTCGAGGGATTTTTATTCTAACCTCCCAAAAGATCTTGAGGAAGGGAGGCAAATCAACACATTTCCTTTTATTTGAAGATACTGGTGTCTTCTCACATTACCTGCAAGTTTTATCCTCTGAGCCCTTGAAAAGTGATTTTTTTTTTTTTTGGACAGGCAGAGTAGACAGTGAGAGAGAGAGAGACAGAGAGAAAGGTCTTCCCTTTTACCATTGGTTCACCCTCCAATGGCTGCCGTGGCCGGCGCGCTGCTGCTGGCACAGTGCGCTGATCGAAGGCAGGACCCAGGTGCTTCTCCTGGTCTCCCATGGGGTGCAGGGCCCAAGCACTTGGGCCATCCTCCACTGCACTCCTGGGCCACAGCAGAGAGCTGGCCTGGAAGAGGGGCAACCGGGACAGAATCCGGCACCCCAAGCGGGACTAGAACCTGGTGTGCTGGTGCCACAGGTGGAGGATTAGCCTATTGGGCTGCGACAACGGCCAAAAAGTGATTTAATACATGCAGGAACAAGGCTACATGTCTGATGGACAGATAATAGAGTGAGAGACAGGAGACATAGTTGGGCCACAGCACCAGATGTAAGCCACTAACACAAAGTGAGTAACTCTAGGGAAGTCACCACACCTCCTCTGCCTCATAATCAATGGGAGACAGACCAGTCTTGCCTCCCAAACAATTCCATCTAGAAAAGCATTCTGAGTTCCTGAAAGAGAATGGAATGCACCATGGAAGTCCAAGGAATTATTATTATTATTTAAAGACATTTATTTGAAAGGCAGAGTTAGAGAGAGAGGGAGAGACAGAGATCTTCCATCTGCTGGTTCACTCCCCAATGACTGCAACAGTCAGGGCTGCGCCAGGCTGCAGCCAAGAGCCTGGAGCTTCATCCAGGTCTCCCATGTGGGTGCACGGGCCAAAGCACTTGGGCCATCTTCTGCTGCTTTCCCAGGTGCATTAGCAGGCAGATGGATCAGAAGTGGAGCATCTGGGATTTGAACTGGTACCCCCAAGGATTTACCGTAACAGCCAATTGTATGACGCAAAGTAACTATAATAACTATTACCTTGTTAAAAATACTTGTTACCCTTTTGCTTTTACAATTATTCATCTTTTGTTTTTCTGAAATAAATACCATCTCATTCAAGGTACAATGGTTCTTGAAGCATAATTCCCACCCAAAGAAGTATGACTCCAGCCTATAATCAACGACTATGAACTGACATGGTTCAGCAAATGTCTTTTTCTTTCTGTTAAGTGTGCTGCTTAGGAGTACAGGCTCTGCAGACAGAAGGGGGACAATTCATGTTTCTTATAAACTATGTGACTGAATACTTCTTCAGCTTACAATCAAAACGATGACTAAGCTATAAAACTGGGATTATGCATCATTTAACATTGAAGATAAAATATTTTAAAGGAAATATTGCCTTCTGTTTCAGTTTTACAACTTTATAAACCATCATGAATCACATTATTTTCAAAATTCTGTAGCACCTTCATTGGGATACCTGGCTGTCTGTGACCTTGGAAGAGTCAAAGAATATCTCTGTGCCTCAATATTCTCTTCCATAAAATAGTGAAAACAATTGTCCCCACCTTGCAAGTTCTTCCTTTGAGAAATACTTGAGTTAATACACAAAAAGCCTTAGGGTAGTGGTAAGCACAGAGCAACTGCCCATTTAATTATAAGCACACATACTGAGACTTCTACAGTTTTTATAGTTTTTATCTGCCTTGTAATTCATCCTATCAATCAATTGATTTTTTTTTGTAAATCATCAATTTTGACAATGACTACTGTAGCCTGATGTAACCAACAGTACTAAGAATGTCTCAAAAGCACATGGGACAAATGACCTCAGAAAACAAAAAACAGCATTACTGTGTCTCTGCATGACTGAACAAAACACCCAGGACTCATGCCAGATTCTGCCTGATACCCACACATCCCACAGGCACAGTCACTGCAGGGTTCACCTACCCTACCTCCAGGTGCCCTGTACAGGAGCAGCCCTTCCTCTGCTCATGGCTGCAGCAGTGTGCCATCCACCTTCTTCCCTCCCCTGGCCTCCTCCAACATCCCCTAATGGTCAGCCCCACACACTGTCTTGTCCTCTTCCATCCATTCCCCCACAGTGGCCAGAGTCACCTCCTGACAACAAGAATCAGATCGCATCACGCCTATACTCTAACCCTCCAAACTCCAAATCAAAGCCAAATTTCTGGGGGCCAGCACTGTGGCACAGCAGGTTAGCCCTGCAATTCCAGGATCCCATTTGAGCACAGGTTCAAGTCCAGCTGCTCCACTTCTGATCCAGCTCTGTGCTAATGTGCCTGGGAAAGCAACTGAAGGTGGTTCATTTATTTGGGCTCCTGACACCCATATGGGAGACCTAGATGGAGTTCCAGCCTCCTGGCTTTGGCCTGGTCCAGTCCAGCCATTGAGGCCATTTGGGGAATGAACCAGCAGCAGATGGAAGATATTCTCTCCCCCTTCCCACCTCCCCCTCCCCTTCCCTCTCCCTCTCCTTCTTCTTCTCCTTCTTCCTCCTCCTCCTCCTTCCCTTCCTCCTCCTCCTCCTCTTCTTCTTCTTCTTTTCTCTCTCTCTCTCTCTCTCTCCCCCCCCTTTCCCTCCTTCATTCCCCCCCATCTCTGTAATTCTGCCTTTCAAATAAATAGATCTTTTTTTTTAAAAAAAAAAAGAGCCAAATTCCTGACATGGACAAATCCATATGGCTTTTGTTTACCCCTTATACTGTCCCCTCCCACCCGTGTGACAGTGTCCTTCAGGCTTCAGTCATGTCAGCTTTTCCTCTGCTCCTAGACTAACTTGTGCCACACAGCACGAGGGCACCATTGAAATGGCCTGTCCATGCCTGGCTTTTTTTATTACTCAGGCCCCAGTTTGAAAAGAATTTTACTATCATCCCATCTAATATAATCCCTGTTCCAATCACTTTCCACTGTTTACATGTTTAATTTTTTTTCAGAGCACTCAAACCATATGAAAATGTTCTGCTTGTTAATTTATGAAACTGCTTATTGTCAATTTTTCCAAACTGGAAGGACACTGGATGTCTTGCTCTCCATTCTGTTTTCCAAGGGCCTAGATTACAGCCATGCATATAAATCATTGAGTATATATTACTTAATTGAAAGAATTATTACCCATTTGATACACCAGAAAAGACACGGATGTTTACAGCTAAGTAGCAGGAGCAACCAACGATGCAACTAGGCATCAAAGTATTCAAAATATTAAAAGACTTCCTGTAAATTCATCAGCTTTGATTTTTTTTAACCTAGATGAGCAACAGAATCAACTAGAAAATCACTAAACATATAGGGAGGGGCCAGCACTGTGGTGCCCCGGTCTCCAGCGCCACCACCCCATATGGATGCCAGTTTAAGTCTTGGCTGCTCCACTTCTGATCCAGCTCTCTGGTATGGCCTGGGAAAGCAGTAGAAGATGGCCCAAGTCCTTGGGCCCCTACACCCATGTGAGAGACCCGGAAGAAACTCCTGGCTCCTGGCTTCGGATCAGCTCTGCTCTGGCCGTTGCAGTCATTTGGGGAGTGAATCAGTGGCTGGAAGACCTCTCTCTCTCTCTGGCTCTACCTCTCTCTGTAACTCTTTCAAATCAATAAAATAAATCCTCAAAAAATAAACCACATAGGGAGATCCCACTTCATTGGTAAGGATTCAACAAAGTTTATACCCAAATATCTGTAAGCTTAAAAAGCATCCCTAGTCAACTTTGATGAAGTGGTCCATGGCAAACTTAGAAAAATCTTAACCTAAACATTTCACGTTTCATTTCAGTCCATTTTACTTATTGCCTGCCATGGAGAGTTCTGGGACATGCAGAGTGTCCCGGTTAATACAGTCACTCAAAAGTATACTCATCCTTGCTTCCCTCCCACCTAAGATCTCAGATCACTTTTCCACATGGGACCACATTTAGTCTCCAGGGTATTCCTGATAGTAAGGACCACTGGAGATTGTTATCCTATTGTACACATGAGGCTGGTGGAAAGGAAGTGGCTTGCCTAGTGTTCCCATGATGGGATCTAGATCTCTTCACTCTTGTTCACTCTTGTTCTGGTAGACTGTCTAACAGATTCTATACCACACTTGGATCTCTTCTATGAACTCCTGCTTTTGGGGTGCACGGTCCACACCATTTCCTGGTATGACTCTAGAAAGGACAGTAAGGGAATAAGTAAGAACATGGAATCAAGATGGAAGTAGGAGGAAGGGAAAGCACATGAAACACAAGGGATGGAGCTACAGTGTCTTGCCTATCTCCACTCAGATAAAGGGAAGCTGTGCAATGATGCGTTCTTCTTCCCAACTCCATACCACAGTCCCTTCCCACATATATAAGTGACACTGAAGCTGACAAATAGTGGAAATGTTGTTTTGTCACTACTTACTATTACATTTCCAAGTATTTTTTCCATGATAATGCTATTATGTTAATGTCAGGAGCATAACATTTACAGAATGAAGGAGCAAAGTTGGCATGAGCATGTAACATTTGCTGAAGGGATACTCAATGTCCCCCACTGTAGGCTGTTATTTTCAGAATTTTTCTCAAGTCCTCAAAGCAATTCTCTGAGATGGGCATCATCACTTCCTTTCTGCAGATGGAGAGAGAGGCTCAGAGGCCAAAGCACATGCTCAAGGAATTCTGGGGAGGTGTCAAATGGACACTCATCTATACCATTCTGAAGGGTAAGCCACTGACCAATTCTGAATCAATTTGGGCATCAAAACATATAATGATACTAACAATGCAATCTTTTCAGAAAAATGCAAATCTGTGAGTCATACTCATATAAATAAATGTTTATAAATACATTTGATAAATAAACAAGGGAGAAGATGATACCTTTTTCAAATGCCAACTAATAACACCTTGAAAGAATATCAGAATGGAAAAAGCCACATTCGACAAGTATCATACAAATAGATGATTCGAGCAAGAATCACAATTGGATATTCAGTTTGTACCAAATTCCACAGCAGTCGCTGAGTTACCATTGTAACCTTGCTGGCCAAGAAAAGCTAGGGGAAAAAACAAATATGACCCTGATATTTTTCCCAATATTTGTTAGGAACTTAATATGACTAATATGAGCACAGTAATTAATCTTAAGCATTCTTCACAATAAATGTTGCTGGCTGCTTCAGTGACATACAAATGCATACAAACACACATACTTACACACATACAAGTCATTTCCCATGCTTTCTCTCATCACCCAAGATGTCAAGAATTCATCAAGATGGATTTATTGAGAAGCAAAGAAGTAAAACCACACATTGCAACAGATTCAATTCCACCCACACAAATCAAGTTGAAAACTACTAGATTATGCTGTTTTAGTGTAATTTTTGTAGAGGTGACCTGTATAATTTTCTCTGGAACATTTTTCTCCAGAGTTTGAATATACTTCCAATGTCTTCTAATAGATGTAAATACAGGTTAATGTGTATTATATATCAAGTGCTTTTTCCTTCCTACAGTAGCGTGTGTTTTCAACCAAAAAACTTCAATGGCTATTGTTAAATATTTGGTTACTGCAGCACTCTGGTCTCAGAATTAACCCTTAAGGCATTCGGATCTGGCTCAAGAGCCCAAGAGATTATTTTAGGCATGGAAAGCCAAGACACTCTGGAAAAAAAAAACCTAAATGAAAGATCTCTGTGAGTGAGATCCCAGTGGAAAGAACAGGTCATCAAAGAAGGAGGTACCTTTCTCTGAAAGGAGGAGAGAACCTCCACTTTGACTATGACCTTGTCTAAAAAAGATCGGAGTCGGTGAACTCAAAATGCTTCCATAGCCTTGGCAACTCATGACAAGAGCCTAGGGTGATTACTGACGCCATAAACAAGAGTGTCAAATTGTTAAGTCAACAACAGGAGTCACTGTGCACTTACTCCTCATGTAGGATCTCTGTCCTTAATGTGTTATACAATGTGAATTAACGCTATAACTAGTACGCAAACAGTATTTTACACTTTGTGTTTCGGTGTGGGTGCAAACTGTTGAAATCTTTACTTAATTTATACTAAATTGATCTTCTGCATATAAAGATAATTGAAAATGAATCTTGATGCGAATGGAATGGGAGAAGGAGCGGGAGATGGGAGGGTTGCGGGTGGGAGGGAAGTTATGGGGGTGAAAAAGCCATTGTAATCCATAAACTGTACTTTGGAAATTTATATTTATTACATAAAAGTTAAAAAAAATAAATGATTAAACAAAAAATTTGGTAACTGACAGTTCAGTGAAAAGATAATAATTAGCAATTATAGTTTTAAAAATACTGCTATTCATAGTAGTGTCAAAAGCATGAAATGCTAACGGATAATCTTTCCACAGATGGAAGATGGCGGAATAGTGAGGGCGCGCACTGATAGTCCGGGAAAATTTAGTTTAATAAAAGGGGAGTTACGGTAGCCGCAGAAAAAAGAACCAGGAAAAAATTGCACGGGAATCGTGAATCGGAGGACCTACTGGGAGAACAAGGTCGCCCACCGCGCGGAAGCCAAGTCGCGGGACCGAGCCGCAGAAGCCCCAGTGCTCCAAGGGGAGTGCATGCCACACAGACAACAGCGGGGAGACTTGGGACGCTCAGGGCTCCGAGTCCACACATCGGCGCTGGAAGGGGAGGTGAGCTCAATAACCCGAGACATTGGTGGGGAAACGGGGGTCAGAATCTAGAGGGGGGCCAGAAAGTGCAGCAAACTCACTACCGGAAAGAAGGAAAAAAAAGCTTCGGGGTTTCTCTTCCCCCTAACCTTGCAAAGGTTACAAGGCTGTGAGGCTAGAAGAATTCCCAAGAGACAAAGAGCAGGCCTGCTCTCTGGATTTACATATCAATGGGGGAGAGCTAAGGAACTGAGTCACTACAATTCAGTAGCCTAGGCAACCCAGTGGGAGTCCAGAGGAGCCAAAGACTGGAAGCTAAATACCATCAATTCTGCACAGCCGTGCCCTGCGGTGTTACTTACCCCCTGAATAAATAAAATAAATAAATAAATAAAAAGAGAGAGATTTACCACGCATAACCTGAGGGTGTCACCTTTGCACACCCTTAACCTGGAAGAACCAGGCAGAGCTCTCAGGCCGCACCCATCTCAAGCCTCCAAGGCTCCTCCAACAGCAGGCAGTCCACTTAACACGGACACAGTATTAAAAAAAAAAAAAAAGAAAAAAAAAACGCACAGTGACGCAAGAAGAATTAACTATGCCGAGTAACAAACACAGAAATAGAGGGAGCAAGATCAACGATGACACTATGATGCCTCCAAATAAGCAAAACACCCCAAGCCAAGAGTATGAAGATGATGAGATAGAAGAAATGCAAGATACGGATTTCAAAAAATTTATGATAAGAACATTTAGAAGTTTTCAAAAGCAAATCCTTGAACTACAGAAATCCTTAATGGACAAGATTGAAAATCTCTCTCGTGAAAACGAAATTTTAAGGAAGAGTCAAAATGAAACTCAGAAACTAGTAGAACAGGAAAGTGTTATAGTGAAGAGAAATCAAAATGAAATGAAGAGCTCAATAGATCAAATGACAAACACATTAGAAAGCCTTAAAAACAGAATGGGTGAAGCAGAAGAGAGAATATCGGACTTAGAAGATAGAGCACAGGAAAACATACAGTCAAACCAAAGAAAAGAAGAGGAAATTAGAAACCTAAAAAATATTGTTGGGAATCTACAGGATACTATTAAAAAAACCAACATTCGAGTTCTAGGAGTTCCTGAAGGCATGGAGAGAGAGAAAGGATTGGAAGGCCTTTTTAGTGAGATACTAGCAGAGAACTTTCCAGGTTTGGAGAAGGACAGAGATAGCCTAGTACAGGAAGCTCATAGAACCCCCAATAAACATGACCAAAAGAGATCCTCACCACGACACGTGGTAATTAAACTTACCACAGTGAAACATAAAGAAAAGATCCTAAAATGTGCAAGAGAGAAACGTCAGATTACTCTCAGAGGATCTCCAATCAGACTCACAGCTGACTTCTCATCAGAAACCCTACAAGCTAGGAGGGAATGGCGAGACATAGCACAGGTGCTAAGAGAGAAAAATTGCCAGCCCAGAATATTATATCCTGCCAAGCTCTCATTTGTGAATGAAGGTGAAATAAAGACCTTTCATAGCAAACAGAAATTGAAAGACTTTGTGGCCACTCGTCCGGCCCTGCAAAAGATACTTAAAGATGTGCTACACTCAGAAACACAGAAACACGGCCATCAATATGAAAGAAGGGAAAGGAAGAACACCTACCAGTAAAAGAGCATGGGAAGCTCAAAGCATATACTAGAAAATATTTCCAGGAAAATGGCAGGGCAAAGTCACTACGTATCAATAGTCACATTGAACATTAATGGTCTGAATTCTTCAGTTAAAAGACACCGTTTAGCTGACTGGCTCACAGAACACAACCCAACTATTTGTTTCCACAGATGTGTAATACCTATACACTAAACACTATAAAACAACGATCAGAGGATTAAAGAAGACCTAAAAAGTGAAGGGAATATCCTGTTCATGGGTCATAAGACTCAGTGTTGTTACTGTCAATTCTATGCCATCTGTTCTATAGATTCAATTCAAACTCATAAAAATCCTGACAAACTTCTTTTTAAAGAAATTGGCAGAATTATTCTAAAATTCATATGGAAATGCAAAGTTCCTAGACTCCCAAAAAAAAACTTTGAAAAAGAACAATAGAGGACAAACACTACCTGACTTCAGGACTTCTTTATAAGCCTATGGGAATCAAGACAGTGTGCTACTGGCAACAACACAGAAAAGGAGACCAAAGGAGCAGAATGAAGAATTCAAAAGACCCTCACCTATGTGAATAACTGACTTTCCATAAAGGTGAAAAAGCAATTCAGTGGACTAAGGATGATTCTTCAACAAATTGTGCTAGAATGAGTGGCTATTCATATGCACCAAAATAAACTTTTTAACAGATTCAATGCGATTTGTAGATACAATTCTAAGGACATAATGATATTCCTTTCCTCCTTCCCACAAGCCCTGGCATCACTCAGGCTTGCCAGTAGGACACGGCAGCAGCCACCCCAGTCCCATTCAGCACCAAGAACAAGACCCTGTCTATCACACTCACTACATTCACTAGGGAGACTGACATTGAATTCTCTGCGGATCAAAGATACACACCCAAGGAAACCCTTATTCATCCCAAAACCACTCTTCTATCCCTACAAACTGCAGCAGACTAGTCTATTGTGTCCCTTATGGACACAGCTGATATTAAGACAAAAGAAATTACTCATAGACTACACTCCTGGGCTCACTGAGAATCAAAGCCAAAGCAACAAGACAAGTAATACCCGGTATTCCAGCTAAACCATAAACTCTTTTAGAATAAAACCCACTCACCCCCAATCTGTATGTATTGATGGTCCTCTCCCCCACTAAATGTTGTATGATTGTTCAGGATTTTCTCCATAGACAAACCCCTCTACCCACAAAAATTGAGTGGCCTTTCTCCCGGTCTTGGTGGGATCAGCTTTAAACCACATCTATCAAACAGTCCTCACAAGGGTCCAGAGACACCCCTCATTTCCTCTCCTCTATGAAATTCTCTCATTACTTGGTTAATGCCATTATTAGGATCATTTGTTGCTATTCTCACTCTTTTATACTACCGTGTCTGTTGCCTTCAGCAACCCGGCAGTCAACCAAATGCTGCTACAGGGATATACTCGGCTCCCCACCCAGGAGACAGTGGCAAGAGAATATAGATATATTAAATAAATAAGGAAATCAGTGAGTGTAATGAATGAAAATATTACTAAGGAGATAGAGATGCTTAAGAAGAACCAAATAGAAATTTTAGAGATGAAATCTTCGATCGGTGAAATAAAAAATATGACTGGGCGCTTTATTAGTAGAATTGACTAAGTAGCACAAAGAGTTTCTGACCTCGAGGATGAGAATTTTGAAATAGTCCAATCAGACAAAAATAAACAGAAATTAATTTAAAAGAATGAAGAAAGTGTATGTGAAACATGGGATACCACTTAGTGACCAAATATTCATATTATAGACATTCCTGAAGAAGAAAAGGAAAAAGGCATTGAGAACCTGCTAAGTGAAATAACAGTTGAAAATTTCCCAAGTCTTGAAAGAGACATGGACATCCACATACAAGAAGCTAGCATCATAATAAATGGGGGAAAGTTGGAAGCATTTCCACTAAGATACAGAATCAGACAAGGATGCCCACTTTCACCATTGTTATTCAATATAGTCCTGGAAGTTTTAGCCAGAGCCATTAGGCAAGAAAAAGAAATCAAAGGGATACAAATTGGAAAGGAGGAAGTCAAGTTATCCCTGTTTGCAGATGATATATATGTATGTGTGGGGAGCAACTCGGACTAGGCTGTTACTGGAATTAAGACTTATTCTATGCATCTGCTTTCCCACAATATGGCGCTGAGAAGGGAGTAACAACTTCTACACAGCTGCCTTTCACCAACTTGACAAGCTGCAGGAGCTGCTCCTGATTGGAGGAGAGCAGCGTACTCGGCATGTGGGTAGCAGAGTTGGGATGGGTGGAAGAGGGTTGAAGGAGAGAGACAGCATGCACCAGGAACATCTAAGGGGAACACCTGAGCAGCCCCCGAGAGAGCCGGCCGGCGGTGTGCCGCTCCCCCGCGGAAGTGGGGAAAGTGGCAGGGGGAACCGCCCTTCCACGGAGGTGGAAGGGTCGGTAGCCAACCCGGGAAGAACCAGCAGCAAACCCGGGAAGGGCCGAGCAGACAAAAGAACAGCGCAGGGTCCTGTGTCATTCCTCCACGAAGAGGGGGAGCGACATGTACGTATGTGTGTATGTATGTATGTGTGTATGTATGTGTGTGTGTATATATATATATATAGGAACCAAAAGACTCCACTGAGTGATTGTTGGAACTCATAAAAGAGGTTGGTAAAGTTCAGGATACAAAATCAACACACAAAAATTGTTTGTATACACAAACAATGCCATGGCTGAGAAAGAACTTGAAAGATCAGTCCCATTAAAAATAGCTACAAAAAATTAAATACCTTATAATAAATTTAACCAAGGATGAGAAAGCTCTCTACAATGAAAATTGTAAATCATTAAAGAAATAAATAGAAGATGACACACACACACACACACACACAAAACAAACAGAAAAACCGTCCATGTTTGTGGACTGGATGAATTAATATTGTCAAAATGTGCATACTATCCAAAACAATTTACAGATTCAGTGCTATCCCAATCAAAATACCAACAACATTCTCAGATCTATAAAAAATGATGCTAAAATTCCTATGGAAAAACAAGAGACCCCTAATAGTTAAAGCAATCTTACAGAACAAAAACAAAGCTGGAGGCATCACAATACCAGATTTCAAGACATACTACAGGGCAGTTATAATCAGGACAGCCTGGTATTGGCAGAAAAATAGACATGTGGAACAATGAAACAGAATAGAAACACAGAAATTAATCTATATATCTTTATCCAACTAATCTTTGACAACAGAGCTAAAATCAATGCCTGGAGAAAGGACAGTCTCTTCAACAAATGATTTGAGAAAAATTGTATCCATGTGTGCAGAACTATGAAACAAGACCTCTATTTTATACCTTACACAAAAATCAACTCAAAATCAACTCTAAATGTACTATCTGATACCATCAAATTACTAGAGGAGAACATTGGGGAAACTCTGCAAGACACTGGTATAGGCAAAGACTTCTTGGAAAAGACCCAGAAGCACAGGCAATAAAAGGAAAAATAAACCAATAGAAATAATAGACCAATGAAAAGGGAAAACTCAGCAAAGTGAAGAAGCAACTGACAGAATGGGTGAAAATGTTTGCAAACTATACAACTGATAAAGTATTAATATTCAGAATCTATAAAGAGCTCAGGAACTCAACAACAACAAATCAAACAATTCAGTTAGTAAATGGGCAAAGGACATGAATAGGCACTTTTCAAAGGATGAAATTCCAAGGGCCATCACACACATGAAAAAATGCTCAGGATCACTAGCCATCAGGGAAATGCAAATAAAAGCCACACTGAGGTTTCACATCACCCCAGTTAGAATGCCTGTCATACAAAAATTTAAAAAAATGTTGGTGAGGATGTGGGGGAAAAGGTACCTTAATACACTGTTGGTGCGAATGTAAACTAGTAAAATCAGTAGAGAAGACATATGGAAATTCCTCAGAATTCTGAAAATAGATCTACCATATGACCCAGCCATCCCATTTCTGGGAATTTACCCAAACAAAATGAATCAGCATATGAAAGAGTTATCTGTACTCCCATGTTTACTGCAGCTCAATTCACAATCGTTAAGAAATGGAATCAACCCAGATGTCCATCAATTGATGACTGAATAAAAAAATGTGGTATATGTACATAATGGAACACTACTCAGCCATAAAAAGAATGAAATCCTGTCTTTTGCAACAAAATGGATGCAACTGGAGACCATTATACTTAGTGAAATCAGCCAGTCTCAAAAGACAAATATACATTTTCTCTGATATGTGGCAGTTAATATAGAACATAAAAAAATTATAGGAATGAAATGGACATCTTGTGATATAATTGTTGTTTTTACTCCTTGTTTATATTGTGGAACTGTGGTCTTCCTACTTTTTAACTTGTTGAATATTATGGTTAGTGGTGAATTAAGCCTGTGATTATAGAGTGGATTGAAATTATGTTTTCTAAAATTAAAGAAAATAAAGGTAGGAAGAAAGGGGAATTGAGGGAGGGAAAGGAGAAGCGAGAGAAGTATGATTATCTTCTTATAACTGTACCTATGAAATTCACAAAAATTGTTTATATTAATAAAAATTTTAAGAAGATTGTGGAGGATGAAAAATTCAGATACTACTGACAAGAATAAAAATTGATAGAATGAATTTTGTCAAAAATGATACAAACTACAGTCTGGAAATTTCTTACTGTTATCTTCACATCTGCTACATTATTCAGTAATTACAGTATTTACCCTAGAAAGAAAACATAGCTACACATAAAGATTTTTACAGAAATATTTACAGTGTCTTTAGTTGAAAGAGCCTTAAACTGAGAAAAATTCACTGTTTGTGAAAAAGTAGATAGGTAAAATAAATGGTATACCCACATAATGGAATACTACTTAGTTATATAAAAGGAAGTATTCAATCATGAACCAGTATGGATAAATCCAAAATAATCTTAGTGTAAGAAGCCAAAGAAATAATGCATTATGAATGGTACTATTTGCAGGAAATTATAGGAAATGGAAATTAATCTATGGTGACAGATTATCAGTGGTTTCCTAGAAATAGGGAGGGGGAAGAAAGAACAGAGAGGCTGTAGGGAAATATGCAGGTAGGAGGATTCCCAAAGGGCAGAAAAAAGCTTTTTGGGATGATGGATATGTTCATTACCTTGAATGTAGTTTTTGTTTCACTGATACATAGAGATGTCAAAACTTATGAAGGCAAACATAGCACTTAAAATTTATTTGTATTATTCGAAGTTTTAATTAAATCAGAGAGCAATTCCCATGATTATAATTTTCTCTCATTAACAAATCTACACTATGTCTAACCAAATTGTGCATACTTCATTTGACCAATGTAAAAATAATTCACAAGGAGTTATATATAAATATGTAGGGAAAGGAGATGAATATTTCCTTCTGAAACACAGAACTGAAAATGTTACAGCCAGATAAAATAATCATAGTGATATGTAAGAATACCTGCTTGGGGCCAGGACTGTGGCATAGTGGGTAAAGCCACCGCTTGCAGTGCCGGCATCCCATATGGGCACCAGTTTGTGTCCTGGCTGCTCAACATCTGATCCAGCTCTCTGCTGTGGCCTGGAAAGCGGTAGAAGATGGCCCAAGCCCTTGGGCCCCTGCACCCCTATGGGAGACCTGGAAGAAGCTCCTGGCTCCTGGCTTCAGATCAGCGCAGCTCTAGCCATTGCAGCCAACTGGGAAGTGAACCAGTGGATGGAAGACCTCTGTCTCTCTCTCTCTGCCTCTCATCTTTCTGTGACTTTCAAATAAATAAATAAATCTTTAAAAATCACCCGCTTGTTTTAGATAATGTATCTGAATCATTATAATAGATCAAATTACAGGATAATCAATACTTTTTTTTTTTTTAAAAAAAAAGATGTATTTATTTGTTTTAAAGGCAGAGCTAGAGAGAGGCAGAAGCAGAGGCAGAGTCAAAGAGAGAGAGGTCTTCCACTTCTGGTTCACACCCCAAAAGACTGCAATGGACGGAGCTGGGTGGATCCAAAGCCAGGAGCCTAGAGTTTCTTCTGGTTCTCCCACGTGGGTGCAGGGGTCCAAGGACGTGGGCCATCTTTCCATTGCTTTCCCTGGCACATTAGTAGGGAGCTGGATTGGAAGTGGAGCAGCCAGGACTCAAACTTGCGCCCAAATGCGATGCCGGCACTGCAGGTGGTGGCTTTCCCTGCTAAGCCACAGTGCCAGTCCCAGTAATCAATACTTTTGAAAATGTTAATTTTAACTGACATTTTAAACTAATACTTGGAAATTCATGGCTTCTACCAAATTTCACTACATAATGGAAAATACTGTGGCTAACAGGGAAGAAGCCATGTTATAATATCACAACACTTATCAACTGCATATAACACCAATTTGACTGTGTTGATGACAATCATTGATTTTTATAGTCAGAAATAGATGTAAATTTATTGCAAATTCATATTAAACACCAAATTTGTTCCTCAAGCTAGGTAACTTAATTGCTTTCAGACAAAGAAGGTGTCTCTAAAATGAACCTCAAGGGCTACTATATAGCACGAAGCTGCTGATGGAATGAAATTCCATCTGTTAAAACCTCTCCTCTAATGATGAGATCAAAGTAGCTTCATCATCATAACATTTTGTGAATGTCACAGACAAGATTACACAACCTACTTTTCTTCATAATGTATGAACTCACTTGAGCAAGGTGTCATATTGCAGCAGGAATAGAAGTATTGAGGACCTCCTGAGGACAGCTGTCCTTCGAATCTGGAGTAGAAGTATCAGCTGTCCTCATGCCACAGATTCTCAGAGCCCACTTCCTTCAAACATCTGATATGAGTCAGTCAAATGCACAAAGAGTTTCCCACGGATAGGTGATTTATGCTGTAACTATGTACCCAGGGCCATGCCAGACACTGTCAGTGACCAATGACACGGATGTAACTGGAGGGTTTTCGTAACAACCAGAGGCTACAATGAATTTCTCACCAGGACCTATTTCTTCTCTTTTCCTCATGAATCCCCTATGGACAAACCTTAAAAGGAATACAAAGGTGCCTAATGCACACAGGCATTTACGATGCTGCAGTAACTACAGGTCTGTGGGCTTGCACAAGTGTTATCACTGACAGTCCCAGCAATCCTGTGGTAAACATACTTGTCTTATTTTACAGGCAGGGACCCGAGCTCCAAGAAAGTCATTACCTGTGTCATTCTCTTGTGCCCCGCATTTACCTGGAAAGTAGCTCCAGGACATCAAGGAACAGGACAGCCCACTCTTGGGGACCAGGAGGATCCCACTCCTCTTTCCCTCACAAGACAGGCAGGCACTATGTTCCAAAATGCAAATGAGCCAACTTTGTCCTTGGGATCCCTTATTGTTCCCACACCCCAGGGAAGTTCAGCCCTCACATTGGGCATACACACAACCTCAACGGAGTCTCAAACACCTACAGGTAAGAAACGAAAATTCAACACAGTTGGCCGGCGCCGCAGCTCACTAGGCTAATCCTCCACCTGCGGCACTGGCACCCCGGGTTCTAGTCCCAGTCGAGGTACTGGATTCTGTCCTGGTTGCTCCTCTTCCAGGCCAGCTCTCTGCTGCGGCCCGGGAGTGCAGTGGAGGATGGCCCAAGTGCTTGGGCCCTGCACCTGCATGGGAGACCAGGAGAAGCACCTGGCTCCTGGCTTCGGATCGGCGCGGTGTGCTGGCCGCAGCGCACTGGCCGTAGCGGACATTGCGGGGTGAACCAACGGAAAAAAGGAAGACCTTTCTCTCTGTCTCTCTGTCTCTCTGTCTCTCTCACTGTCTACTCTGCCTGTCAAAAAAAAAAAAAAAAAGTCAACATAGTCCTCACAGTAACATCAGGTTTCTATAGTAACCACAATGAACCCACCAGTCCCTCACATAGGAAGTGCCTCTGTATAATCCTCCACTCTGTTGCTTCTCACTACTTACATTACCACCTGAGAAAGCTTGTTAGTTGTGCACACTAAGGGACAGAACTCTGAACAGGTTGTGGTAATAAAGAATGTCTATGTTGTCAGCAATTTTTTTGCTTTCAAAGTGACAGTAGGGGAGAGTTACCAGTACACAGAGACTCGGGGAGCTGTCCTAGAGTTCTAGTTGTCCTAGGCCCTTGGTGGGGGGTATAAAATCACATAGCATGCTAAGCACTTAGCCATCTGTCAGAAAACTAAGACACTGTCTATAATCACATAACTGAATTATCTAGAGGCATAAAAAGTCTTATGGAATCTCAGTATTGTTTCAAGGAAACAGACCTAAAAAACAGGCAGAAATTTTGGCCATTAATTATATATCCCAATATTCTGAAGATATCCTTCATTCCTGACACTTATTTCCATGGGGGATTTTAAAAAAGACTTATTTATTTATTTGAAAGAGTTACAGAGAGAGGTAGAGATAGAGAGGCCTTCTATCCGCTGGTTTACTCCCCAGATGGCCGCAATGGCCGGAGCTGTGCCAATCCAAAGCCAGGAGCCAGGAGCTTCTTCCAGATCTCCCACGTGGGTGCAGGGACCCAAGGACTTGGGCCATCTTCTACTGCTTTCCCAGGCCATAGCAGAGAGCTGGATTGGAAGAGGAGCAGCCAGGACTAGAACCGGCACCCATATGGGATGCCAGCACTTCAGGCCAGGGCTTTAACCTGCTACACCACAGTGCCGGCCCCCATGTGGAATTATTTTCAATCATGACCAAATCAATTCCATGCTTTGTATATACTCACCCCTTCTATATTGCAGGGCTCATTTATGTGATCGGTGAGTTGAGTTTAGAAAGAAATATTGAGGTGGCATAACCCAGGCTCTCTACATTCGAAATTCTTGATAGTAGTCTCTACTTAGTATGAATATGTTCTGCTGTGCCTCTCAGGAGTGGGTCTTACAATAGGCCTGCAGGTTTTCTCCCCTTTTATTGTTTCAATAACTCCCCTCCTATTCCTAAGATATTGCTCCAAAATGGTTGGTTCATTAAAAGACCCTCAAACATAAACTACTTTAAATGTAAGCCAGCAAAGAAACATGACAGAAAAATAAGAACAGTGAATTGACTCTATTTCTTATAAAGGTGATATTAGAGGGAGTGGCTTAGATCTGTAGGCAAAACATTTATTCTTAATGAACCCTAGAACTGCTCAGATGTATCTACTGAACAGTGTTTGGATAGTTACAAAGGCTAAGAACTACATGCAATGCATATCCATCTGCTGTCTGCTGAAGGAGTTCTGCCTACATCTGTTCAAGGAAGGCAACTTCCTGTAATGGGAGAAAGTGTTTCAAGACACCGTATTTGAGAAAACTTCCCACAGGGAATAACACATACATTGATCTGATTGTTTACTCACCCATCAACTTTCTAAGGATGTGCCTCCTCTTGTGGCTCATGGAACCATTGTAGCAACAGCCTCTCAATTCCTTTTTTTTAACTTTTATTTAATGAATATAGATTTCCAAAGTACAGCTTATGGATTACATTGGCTTACCCCCCCCATGACTTCCCTCCCACCCGCAACCCTCCCCTTTCCCGCTCTCTCTCCCCTTCCATTCATATCAAGATTCATTTTTGATTCTCTATACAGAAGATCAGTTTAGCATACATTAAGTAAAGATTTCAACAGTTTGCTCCCACATAGAAACACAAAGTGAAAAATACTGTTTGAGTACTCGTTATAGCATTAAATCTCAATGTACAGCACATTAAGGACAGAGATCCTACATGAGGAGTAAGTGCACAGTGACTCCTGCTGTTGACTTTACAAATTGACACTCCTGTTTATGGCATCCGTATCTCCCTATGTACCAGTCATGAGTTTCCAAGGCTATGGAAGCCCCTTGAGTTCTCCGACTCTTATCTTATTTAGACTAGGTCATAGTCAAAGTGGAAGTTCTCTCCTCCCTTCAGAAAGGTACCTCCTTCTTTGAAGACCTGTTCTTTCCACTGGGATCTCACTCACAGAGATCTTTCATTTTTTTTTTTTTTTTTTTTTTTTTTTTTTTGCCAGAGTGTCTTGGCTTTCCATGCCTAAAATACTCTCCTGGGCTCTTGAGCCATATCCGAATGCTTTTAGGGCTGATTCTGAGCCTCTCAATTCCTTAACACCTGACTGGAGCAGAGGGTCACCTCATGAAGGAGTATTGGAATTAGGTTTTGAACTCCAAGAGTAGGGTAAAACATGTATCATGAAAATTCCCTTGGAAATTCCTTCACCCACATGTAAACCATAAACCAAAATTATAATAAGTTCCTACTAAGGATAAGAGAATTACTGTATTATCCAATTATAATAAATCACAGAAAAAGAGGAAGAGTACAACCAAAACACAGGTTCTGGGTATTCATTTCTGCTTAATAAAAACACCCCCCAAAATAGCCATTTAATGTATCTCAGAATTCTGTATATTGATAGTCATTTAATTATTTTTCTGTTTCAATTGGTGTCTGTCACCCCAGTCTAACTATTTGATGGAATTCTGGATAAAATCAAGAAAGGGACATCTCTCTCCATTTTGCTTTTGATACACAAAAAAATGAGTCATATAATTTTTCAAATGAGAAAAGAGATGCTTTTCTACAGTGTGACTCATGAAACAATTAAGGGGGGTATTTCTCTACTCTGGAAAAGTCCTGTTTACCTTAAAAGACTAAACATGAGCTTCACCTGCTGCTGAGTGTACACCTATATTGTCTTCATTGACTTTCTGCACTTCCTGTTCTCTTGTCAGTGTCGGCTGACACGTCCACAGTGCAGAGCAGGCCATCCAAAACCCCAGGCCCCAACTCCTGCAGCCCTTCCTAGACTGTCTCCCCACCCCCTGCCATCCCTCTCCAGGTTGCTATGGACACAACTGTCCAGACCAGTTCCCCTGAATCATGCTCTGAGCTCAGAAGAAGCCGTTGCTTGGCAACTGAGGCACAGAGCCAAATATAGCCCCTGGAAGGAACACTGGGTGCCAGGTAATGCTGGTGCTATTAGGAAAGTGGATAGAAATCATACCTCCAAACCATCCTCAAAAGCAGCCCACCTCCTCTTCCCACCAAGGTCCCTCCCCCTTGAGCCAGCCTGCAGCCCCAGGCCTGTGGGGCAGGCACTCTGTCTGGACAAGGTGCACCACTGGCTGTTGTCTCCAGTTTCCAACCACCCCCAGAGCCTCAGTAAGAGGAAGGCATTCTAGACTAGAGACCTGCTTTCCACTCACACAGGCTAGCATTCCACCCTCAGGACTCCTGTAAGGGGGTGGTGTCCATGCCCACTTCAGAAGAAACTGTCTCCAAGCTGGTGAGGACCAGGCCTTCCTTCCCTTTGAAAGGCAGCTCACAGTAACTCGTGAGGAGAAAACAGAGCTGGCGCTCAGCAGGCCTGGGGCTAGTGGCCGTTTATGAAAGCATGTAAAAGTGCTCTAAACGCCCCAGGTGGGGCGTGCACTGTGGCACAGTGGTGACGCCACTGCTTGGGATGCCCACACCCCCTCTCAGACTGCCTGGGTTTCAGTCCCTGCTCCATTTCCAACCCAATTCTGCTACTGTGACCCTGGGAGGCAACAGGTGATGACTCAATACGTGAGTCTCTGTCACATGCATGGGCGGCCTGGATGGAGTTCTGGTTCCTGCTTTCAGCCTGGCCCACCCCAGACTGTTGTGGGCATTTGGGGGAATGAACAGCAGATGGAATATATTTCTCTTTCTCTCCCTGTCCCTTCTCCCATCCTCCCTTTGTTTCTTTAAAAAAAATTTTTAAAATATATTTATAAGGCAGTGTTACAGAGGGGAAGGGGAGAGACAGAGAGGTCTTCCATCAACTGGTTCACTCCCCTAATGGCCACAGCAGCTGGAGTTGGGCCTATCCAAAGCCAGGAACCAGAAGCTTCTTCCAGGTTTCCCATTTGGGTGCAGGAGCCCAAGGACTTGGGCCATTTTCCGTTGCTTTTCCAGGCACATTAGCAGGGAGCTGGATTTTGTGAAGCAGCCAGGACTGAAACAGGTACCCATATGGGATGCTGGTGTTGTAGGTGGCAACAACTCTCTAAGTTACAGTGCCGGTTCCCCTCCCTCCCTTTCAAAGAAATAAAAATAAATAAACATTTTAAAAGTATAATAAATAAGTTCCCCAGGTCAGCATCTCACCTGGCCAGAGTTGATGCTCCAGGGCCTAATTTGCCTGTGTGTGGTTCTTGCTGTAAGAGACATCTGCTACCTGCTGTGCTGTCTCTCCAGCCCTGCTGTCAGCTGGAGGTGGCTGCTGTTACCTGATAGTAAGGAACTGAGTAGGTCTGACTATCTGTGTCCTTCAGTGGAGTCAGTTCTTCCCCTAAACCATCCCCAACTCCAACTTGTGGGGGAAACGATGCTATCATTGCTTACAAAATCAGGAGGTAGTTTCCAAGGCACACAAACAGGGCACTGTCATGGCGATTAGTAGGCATCATATTCATCACTGACTAATCTGATTTAGGACCATAATTCTCAGTCACTGCTTACATCAAGGTCCCCTCCTCCTAGGGCTTCCTTAACAGTTGACACCTCCCCAGCATCCCTCCCCCCACATCTCAGAAAGCATAGTCCTCAGAGCCACAAATGTAGTATATCTTAGTCCCCCCAAAATAATTCCTGGAGTCAGAGAAGTAGAGTCAGTGCCAGTACACAAAGCACTTGCTCCCAAAGATGAAGTAAAGTGGCAAAGTGTTTGCTCATCACTGTACTCTGTAGAGTCAGGGGTAGAACCAGGCAGGCTGGGCAACTTCAATTGCTAGTAGCAGATCTTTAGGAAATAAACTCATATGGGGACACACAAAGGAGGCTAATCTCTGTCTTCTCTGGGTTTATCTTCCATGCATTTCCAGCAAGAAACCAGGTATAGTGTCCCTTCCCCTTGCCTCAGGTGAGGCTTACATCAAGGTTGGGAGTAGATGTCTGAAGTCAGTGTTTCTTCCATCGTTTATAAAAACATAAACTTATGGAGATGACTGGACTGCTTGCTCCTGGTAGGAAGTGGAGGGCCTTTGATAACAAAGAGATGGGAGATGCAGGGAGATTTCTCCCACACTGGGATGAGCTCACAGGTCTATAGGTGTCTCCAGGAAGAGGGACCTGAGCATTGTTCTATATCAGCTCTTAGGGTAGCACCCTGGATGGTTCATCCAGGGTGGGCATCCAGACATGAGACAGATTTCTCTGTGGTCCTAGAGGAATGGATATCTCAAGATCAAGAGACTCAAAGGAACTGAACAGCCATGGAAATGTTCATTTCAGCCTTGGGCAGTATGGAGCCAAGAGGGATGATGGCAAGGATTTTCCCAGGCTGTGTCTGCAAGACAAGTTCCCACAAGTGGGACTGCTTTGTCAAGGAGCATCAGTATTAACATTTGTCTAAAGAGCTTTAAAAATGGTTTTAAAATGCAATAGACATATAAAAATTGTACATATTTATGGAATGTCATGCAATGTTTCAATACATAGATACATTGTGTAATGTCCAATCAGTGTAAGTGAATTATTTGCCCTTGAGCCTCATTCATATCTGATTTACATGAAACTTAGGAATTTGGACTTTAGTGTTTATGCTGCAAGGAATTAAGAATTTAGAGCTATTGATATGGAGTAAGTGTATTTTTCACATGAAAAGGACATGAATTTTGGGGGTCAGAGTTGGAGTACAATGGTTTGAATGTGTCCTCCAAAGTTCATGTATTGGAAATTTGATTCTCAATGTGAAAATATTGTGAAGTGGGAAAAAGGTGTTTACTGTCATGAAGATTCTGCCTTCATTAATATAAAGCCATTATCATGAGTATGGGTTCATTATAAAACAACAAGTTAGGGCCCCTCTTGCTCTCTGTCACCCTCTTTTTGCCCTTCCATTATAGAATGACACAGAAAGAAAGCCTTCATCAGATGTTAGTGCTTCAATTTTGGACTTCTCAGCTTCCAGAATAATGAGCCAAATAATTTCTGTTCACCAAAAATTATTACCCAATCTATGCTATTCTATTACAGCAGCACAAAACAGCTAAGGCACACAGAATGGTGTTGATAGGAATAAACAGTATTGTAAAATGGTTAATATAAGGCTATAATTGAGGCAGAATATGAGTGACAGGGGAAGAGGAGACAAAAGACAAACTGAAATGGGTATGCTGGTAGTCAGTGAGGGATAAGAAGCTAAGGACTCCAACACCCAAGTTGTGTGAACCACCAAAAACCATCACTTTTCATGCCAATTCAACATGACTTGAAGACTCAGAATACCCACTAACCACCATGCACCTAAGTCTCACTTTCCATCATGCACCAGATGCCATGCCACCTTTCTAGAGATCACCATGCATGCTGCAGCCCTACTCCACACTCTGCTTCAATTGTATATTCAGTCAGGCCTTGCACAAGCACAACCAATTATCCTATAAAAAGGACTCCAGTCTGAGTGGGGGCAATTTTCCCTCATAAGGTTGCCCACACTCATGCCTGAGTGTGAACTATCACTTGCCTTTCAATAAATCCTGCTTTTCTGCTCACCTAAATCTCCCAGTTGCAATTTTTTAGATTTTTATTTATTTATTTGAGAGGTAGAGTTACAGACATTGAGAGGGAGAGACAAAGAGAAAGGTGTTCCATCCACTTGTTCACTCCCCAAATGGTCACATGGCCAGAGTTGCCCTGATACAAAGCCAAGAGCTTCCAGGTCTCCCACGTGGGTTCAGGGGCCCAAGCGCATGGGCCATCTTCTACTGCTTTCCCAGGACACAGCAGAGAGCTGGACTGGAAGAGAGCATCCAGGTCTCCAACCAGCGCCCATATGGGATGCCAGTGCTGCAGGCAGAGGATTAATCTACTGCACCACAGCGTTGGCCCCTACCAGTTGAATTATTTCATATGGGAAGATAAGAACCTGGATTGAGTCTAGCAGGGGGTCTCTCCAAGCCCACCTGAGGCTCTAGATCCCCACAACATAAATTGGGGTTCCTGATTCCCACAACATAATGACCTTGAATGAGTCTTGGGAAATTTTCCAAAGTTGTCAAATTCTAATCAGAATTTAGGTATTATCCAGTGAGCATACATTGTCTTGGTCCAAAACTGCAGCCTTCAGGTAAGGAGAGATTTCTTACTGGTTGGGGATTAAAATATTTTTTGCTTAAAACACCTTCAGAGGAAAGGTATTATCTGTGAAAACAGGCTATTGAAAAGAAGAGTGCTGATTACTTTTAAGCAGGGAATTTCTGGGAATGGATAGGAATATATGGATAAAGAACAAAAGATTGCTCAAGATGGCCAGTGCCGTGGCTCACTAGGCTAATCCTATGCCTGCGGCACCGGCACCCCGGGTTGTAGTCCCAGTTGGGGCGCCGAATTCTGTCCTGTTTGCTCGTCTTCCAGTCCAGCTCTCTGCTGTGGCCCAGGAGTGCAGTGGAAGATATCCCAGGTCCTTGGGCCCTGCACCTGCATGGGAGAACAGGAAGGAGCACCTGGCTCCTGGCTTCGGATCGGCGCAGCGTGGCAGCTGCAACACAGCGGCCATAGCGGCCACTTGGGGGGTGAACCAACGGAAGGAAGACCTTTCTCTCTGTCTCTGTCTCTCTCTCTCACTGTCTAACTCTGCCTGTCCAAAAAAAAAAAAAAAAAAAAAAAAAAAAAAAAAAAAAATTCCTCAAGATTGCTCCAGATGGCTAAGACAAAACACCTTGTTTGGACACATCACCCAAGTCAAACTTACCTGATAGAGAAGATGAATAGCTCTGTACGGCCATTTCTCGGATAAATACCAGTAGGTGTTCCTCTTGCATGCCATGCAAACATTTTAGGGGAAATTCTTTTTCATTGGTATCTACCAAAGACATCATCCTGTCTCGTTTATGTGAGTACTAAAATCTTCTTTTGTTGAGGGCACCCTTTGAGGGAAATTCATATAGGACAAAAACAACTTCCTGTTTTTTTCCCATTCAGAGAGGTCTTTGTGTATAGATCTCCCCAAAATTTCACTGACAACAATTTTCCAATCATGTTATTTCTAAGTTCCTGATGCAGCCAAACTATTGGCCACATCCCATAAATTAGTATGCCTTTGCAGGTCCAACCATTTCTTCTTCCACATAGAGCCATCAAAACTGGAGGATTGCTTGACGTCCTGCCCACTGAGGCATTTCAGAAAGGGGCTCCTGCAGATCATGCAGATTCATCTGTAAACTGGGTTTCTTTCCTCCATTAACAAATCATAGGAAACTTCAGTGAGGCTATAGATACAGGCTGGGAGATAAAAGGTGTTACAGGATAGGAGGGGACCACAGACATATTTTAAAGATGTGTTATTCATCGATTTATAAGACAGAGCAGCAGAGGGAGAGAGAGAGAAAGAGAGAGAGAGAGATGGATCCGCCATCTGTTTAACTCCCTAAATGACTACAACAACTGGGTCTAGGTCAGACTAAAGCTAGGAGCCAGGAACTCCATCCTGGTCTCTCTCATGGGTGGCAGGAACCCAAGTACTTGGGCTATCTTTTGCTTTTCCAGGCACATTAGCAGGGAGCTGGATAAGAAGCAGAGCAGCTAGTACTTGAACCAGCACTCTGATATGAGATACTGACATCACAGTAAGTGGCTTAATTGCACAACACTGGCCCTAATCATAGTCATTTGGCCCACTTCCTTATGTAACTTACTTGTGCTCTCAGGGCTTGCTCAAGCCTGATTTCATATGTATCACATTTTTATAAGAGTGCTATTGTACATACCAAACTTTATGTATAGATTGGTCAGATAACATCTAGGTCATGATTGGCAGCTCAACTTGCACGATAAACTTACTGGCTCTTAGTTATATGTTCACTATCTACTCAGGCCCCAGAGGAGGTTTAAAAGCTGTTTCTCAAAAAAGAAGTTATCTGGGGGCTGGCACTGTGGCTTGTAGGCTAAGCCTCTGCCTGTGGTACTGGCATCCCATATGGGGTGCCAGTTCATGTCTCAGCTGCTCCTCTACCAATACAACTCTCTGCTATGGCCTGGGAAAGCAGTGGAAGATGGTCCAAGTGCTTGGGCCCCTGTACCTGCGTGGGAGATCCAGAGGAAGCTGCTGGCTGCTGGCTCCTGGCTTCGGATCGGCTCAGCTTGGGACACTGTGGCCATTTGGAGAGTGAACCAGCTGATGGAATACTTTTCTCTCTGTCTATTCCTCTCTCTGAATGTAACTCTACCTCTCAAATAAATAAACAATTTTTTAAAAAGAGAAGTTATCTGAAAAGAATTGTAGGAGCTTATTCCAAATCCTAAGGACCCGTGCTGCCATTCAACTGCTGGGGCCTGTCAAATATTCCAAACAGCATCCTTATCTACCACTGAGACTTCCAGAATCACGGGATCTGCTGGATCATGTGGACAAGGGGCACAGCATCTTGCATAGCAGCCTGGACCTATTGCAGAGCCATTTCTTGTTCTGAGCTTTACTCAAAACCAGCAACTTTTCTGCTTAATTGGTCAATGGGCAGAGTAACACATCTAGATGAAGAATATGTTGCCTCCAAAATCCAAAGAGGTCCACGAGGTGTTGTCACTTTTTTTAGTTGTAGGAGAGGTCAGATGTGACTACCTATCATTCACCTTTCAGAGGATATCTAGATATGCCTCACAACCCTAGAAAATTAACTGAGGGATAACATTCCACCTTTCACCCATGAAGAGGGGAGAAAATTAGCATACATATTATATTTGATTGTATATGTTCAAAATTGGAAGTTTCAGAGATAAACTATAGAATAAATATTTATAAAGGGATAGAGAAGTAGTCCAGATGAAAAATGTTGGTGCATATTTTCTTTAAAATATATTACATGTTTACTGGTTCAGTGCAATGAAAAAGTCAAGAAACAATGATCAACTCAGTAGCAATGAGCAACTCTAGTGCCTCAATGGAGCCCTTTAAAAACACTGCACACTAAAAAGGAAAAAGGGAAAATGACTGAATCTCGTTCTTGGATTGGGCTTACACCAGATGAGTCTGGATTTACTGTTGATACCAGAAAGTCTGTCAAAAGCATGTCATTAAGCCAATGTGATGGTGCTCCCACCGGCCAAGAAAGAGCAATTCAAACATAGAAACATTAATGACTACAATGAATTTATGTACACCAAACACAGAAACATCTCTGATTCACGTTGGCACTCTAAAACAAAACAAAATACAAACAAAACCAATCACTACTCATCTTTGGAGGCTGCTAGAGAAAGCATTCATTGGTTTGGAAAGTGAGAATACTGTAAAAGAATTAAATATTTATCACACCCTTCTTGTGCATACCATACCTCTGTGAAACCTAATAGTTGATGGGGTAGCGATTTCTGTTAGAGAAAACTGCCATAAAATAAATGAAGGAGAAATTATAGATTTAGAACAGTATTATTTTACAATTTTTAATGAGATGTAGATCTAGGTAAACATCTTCAGATACCATAAAAAACGTGATATCAAAAGTAGATGATCCTAAGGGGTAGGTGTTCTGACATAGCACGTTAAGATGCCACTTGAAATGCCCACATCCCATATCATAGTGCCAGAGATAAGTCCCAACTCTGCTTCTATTTCAGCCTCCTGCTAATGTGTACCCTGGGAAGTAGCAGATGGCTCAAGTACTTGGGTTTCCACCACTCACATGGGAAACCCAAATGGAGTTCTTAGCTCCTGGTTTCTGTCTGGCCCATCTCTGTGTTATAAGCATCTGGAATGAACTTGCAGATGGAAGATTCTCTCATATTCTCTCTCTCTCTCTCTCTCCAATAAATGAAAATAAATTAGTAAACTTTTAAAAAAGTGGATAAAAGAACAAGCATTGTGTCTTTGTGTCTAGATGACTGTTAGGAAGCTCATGTCCCACACTGGAGAACCTGCGTTTGATAACAGAGGTATACAGCTTATAGCTCTGGAATCCAGCTTCCTCCTGGTGCAGGTCCTGGGAGGTAGTGATGATGGTTGAGTAGTTGGATTCCCGTTACTCCCATGGGAGACCTGGATTGAGTTCCCAGCTCCCCAGCTTCAGCTCAGTGCAATCCAGGCTATTTGGAGAGTGAATCAGTATCTGAAAGCTCTCTCTCTCTCTCTCTCTCTCTCTCTCTCTCTCATACATACATACATACATACATACATATTTTAAAGTATAGATGGGAAATTTTATAATGGATGCATCAGTCTAATAACATTTGAATGCAGTGCTCAATATTGAAGTCATAGTACAAGCGACAACCAGACATGGTGAGGCTCTTGGTGTGCTATAAACTTTAAAGCTTGCTTTCCCAGAGAACTCATATATCAAAACACTAATCCCCAGTGTGACAGTGTATGGAGACAGGGTCCTTTGAAGGTAATTAGGCCATGGAGGTGGAGTCCTGAGGATGGGATTTGTATCCTTAAAAGAAGACACAGGGGGCCGGCACCACGGCTCAATAGGCTAATCTTCCACCTGCGGTGCCAGCATACCGGGTTCTAGTCGGGGCACCGGATTCTGTCCTGGTCACTCCTCTTCCAGGCCAGCTCTCTGCTGTGGCCTGGGAGTGCAGTGGAGGATGGCCCAGGTCCTTGGGCCCTGCACCCGCATGGGAGACCAAGAGAAGCACCTGGCTCCTGCTTCTGATCAGCGCAGTGCGCCAGCTGCAGCGCGCCAGCTGCAGCAGCCATTGGGGGGTGAACCAATGGAAAAGGAAGACCTTTCTCTTTGTCTCTCTCTCACTGTCCACTCTGCCTGTCAAAAAAAAAAAAAAAGACACAGGGGGGCAACGCTGTGGCATAGTGGATAAAGCTGCCGCCTGCGGTGCTGGCATTCCATATGGGCACAGGTTCAAGTCCCAGCTGCTCCGCCTCCAATCTGGCTCCCTGTTATGGCCTGGGAGAGCAGTGGAAGATGGTCCAAGTGCTTGGGCCCCTGCACCCACGTGGGAGATGTGGAAGAGGCTCCTGGCTCCTGGCTTCAGATCAGCACAGCTCCGGCCATTGTGGTCATGTTGGGAGTGAACCAGTTGATGGAAGACCTCTCTTTTCTCTCCCTGCCTCTGCCTCTCTATAGCTCTGCCTTTCAAATAAATAAATCAATCTCTTTTTTTGTTTAAAAAATAAAGGAAGACACACAAGACAGCCTACTTCCTTTCTGCATGCACACACCAAAAGGCCATATGAATATATACCTAGGGAGAAGATCATTACCAAGAACCCAACAATGCTGGAACCCCAACAGGACTTCCAGCATTCAGACCCATGAGAAATGTCTGTTGCTTAAGCCACCTAGTCTATGGCTATTCGTTACAATAGCGCAAACTAATAGATTGTGTAAGGCTATGGTAAGTATATAACACCAACCATACCTGAGGTACTCTTGCTAAAATTTTGAACTATATCAAGCCTCTCACTCTAATTACAAATTTATGGAATATAGCAAGGGCCAGAGCAACATAAATCCACAGCAGTGCTATTCAAACCTGAATAAGCACCACTGGAGAAACTATAAAAAATAGACACCTCTAAGCCCACCTCCCCTGTTTTGATTCAGCAGATCTAGAGTGGGCACAAGTATCTGCAGTACTTTAAAATATTTATTTATTTATTTAAAAGGCAGAGTTACAGGAGAGAGAGAGAGAGAATCTTCCAACTAGTTGTTCATTCCCAAGTGGCTGCCATAGCTGGAGTGGGGCCAGGCTGCAGGTAGGAGCGGGGAATTCCACCAAGCTCTCCCATACTGGCAGCTGGGACTCAAGTCCTTGAGCCATCATCTGCTGCCTCCCAGGCAGATTAGCAGGGGGCTGGTTTGGAAGTGGAGTAGCCAGGACTGCAACTGGCACTCAGATATAGACTGTGGGTGTCACAAGCAGCAGTTTAATCTGCTGCCATCACAAGGCCCAGCCGAATATCTGTAATTTTAATGAGTACTCCCTGACAATTCTGATGAAATGGTACATGAACCCTGCTTGGGACACTCTTGCCTAAACAGCTCATATCTGAGTACAAGGTACTGCCTAACATGCAGGGCACTGGCACATCTGGATGGTCTATGTTTATGCAATTACTCAAAGATGCACTGGTCCTTCCTTCCCACTTAAGACCACAGATTAATTTCCACATGGAACCACATAAAATATCCAGAGTATTCCTGGTGGTAAAGTAGATTTGTAATTGTTATCCTATTGAATGGAAAAGGCTGGTGGAAGGGAAGTGATTTACCTATTGTGTACCCATGTTGGGACCATGATCTCTTCACTCTTGATCCAATGATCTGTCTAGCAGACTCAGAATCTTACTTGGTTCTTGTCTATCTGCTCCTGGTTCTGGGGTACAGCATCCACTCCATTCTCTGATATGACAGTAGAAGGGAGAGTAAGGGAATAAGCACATGTCATAGAAAAGAAAAAAAGCAAATCAGAAAACACATGAAATGCAGAGGATAGGTGCATCATGGCTGGCCAATCTTCACTCAGCTAACTGGAAGCGTTACAATGATGCTTGCCCTCTTTGTCAGATCCATCCACAACCCTCTCCTGCAGACAGCAGTGACACTGGAATTTTACATAATGGAAATCTGGGCTTATCCCTACTTGATATAACATTTCCAAGTATTCTTCTGAAGTCACACTGTTATGTTAATGTCGGGGCATCACGTTGACATAATGAAGGAAGCAAGATTCAATGGAAAATTAATATTAGCTGATGACTTACTAGATCCCACATGATGTAACCTGTTATTTTCAGAATTTTTTTCTTCAACTTACGAAAGTGATACTCTCAGACAAGAACCATCACTTCCTTTCTAAAGATGGGGAGACAGGTTCAGAAAGCAAAATACATGCTCAAGCATTTCTAGGATGGCATCAAATGGGCACTGAGGCCACCCTGAAGGGGCTTTCACTTTCTGAGACCATTTGAGTATCAACATGTATACTGACACTAACAGAAGGTAACCCTTTGTGGAAAATTTCAGTCAGAGTTGTACTAACATAAATAAATAAATAATCATATTTACAAATAAATAAAGGAGAAAGGAAAGCTCTACCCTACATTCAAATGCCAACTAATAATTTGACAATGTTTACCAGAATTGGAAAAGAAGCACTTTACAACTATCATGGTAGTAAGTGATTCAGGAAAGAAACATAAATGGATGCTCAGACTGCACCAAATCCCACAGTAGTCATGTGTCACCATGGTAACAATGGCCAAGGAAATTGGGTAAAATCAAACAGCCACCATGATTTGTTTTGTATTATGTGCTATGAACTAAATCAGATTGATGTGACCACTTTAATTAAGTTCAAGTATTCCCAATAATAAATATTTCTGACAGCTTCAGTGATAACAGAAACCTATACATATGTACTTATACATATTTTCAAATATCTAATTTTTTCTCTATCTCACCACTCAAGATCCCCAGAATTAATCAAAGTTGATTACAGTGGTTGATAAAGAAAAATTCAGTGATTCAACAGATTCAATTCTAACCACATACAAGGATGTGGAGGTAAAAGGTACCCTAATACACAGATGGCAGGGATGTAAACTAGTATAACCATTATGGAAGACAGTATGGGGATTCCTCAGAAATCTGGGACTGGTGCTATGGCATAGTAGGCTAAGCCTCTGCCCACAGTGCTGGCATCCAATATGGGTTCCAGTTTGTGTCCCGGCTGTTCCTCTTCTGATCCAGCTCTCTGCTAATAGCCTGGGAAAGCAGTGGAAGATGGCCCAAGTGGGCCCCTGCACTCAGAAATCTGAAAACAGATCTACAATATGACCCAGCCATCCCACTCCTGGGAATTTACTCAAAGGAAATAAAATCAGCATATGAAAGAATTATTTGTACCCCCATTTTTTTGACAGACAGAGTGGACAGTGAGAGACAGAGAGAAAGGTCTTCCTTTTCCGTTGGTTCATCCCCCAATGGCTGCTGCGGCCAGTGTACCTCGCTGATCCGAAGCCAGGAACCAAGTGCTTCTCCTGGTCTCCCATGCAGGTGCAGGGCCCAAGCACTTGGGCCATCCTCCACTGCACTCCCGGGCCACAGCAGAGAGCTGGACAGGAAGAGGAGCAACCAGGACAGAATCCGGCGCCCCGACCAGGACTAGAACCCAGTGTGCTGGCGCAGCAGGCGCAGGATTAGCCTAGTGAGCCGCGGCGCCAGCCACCCCCATGATTTTTGAAGCTCAATTAACAATAGCTAAGATGTGGAATCAATTCAGATGTCCATCAGTTGATGACTGGAAAAAGAAAATGTGGTATATATGTACACTATGGAATGCTACTCAGCCATAAAGTAAGAATGAAATGCTGTCTTTTGCAACAAAATGGATGCAACTGGAAACCACTATGCTTAATGAAATCAGCCAATCCCAAAATGACAAATATTGTTTTCTCTGATGCTAAATATAGAATACCAAAAAATGTATAGGAATGAAATGGCCATCTGTGATATGATTGTTATTTTTACCCCTTGTTTATACTCCTGTAGAACTGTGGTCTTCTGACTTTTTGCTTGTTGAATAGTATGGTTAGTGGTGAATTAAGCCTGTGATTACACAGTGGACTGAAATTATGTCTTTGCAAAAATCAAAGAAAAGAAAGAATGGAAGGAAGGGGGGATTGATAGAGGAATAGGGGGAAGGAGGGAAGTATGGTTATCTTCTTAGAACTGTACCTATGAAATACATGAAATCTGTTGTCTTTGTATTAATAAAAATTTAAAAAAGAAAAGAGACAAACAGATATTGCTGGATATCCTAGTCAGAGCAGTCAGGCAAGATAAAGAAATAATAGGTATCCAAATAGGAAATCAAGAAGGAAAATTACATGTTTGCTTATGACATGATTTTGTGAATTAAAAAAAAAAACATGGAGACTCAACCAAAAAACCTGTTAGATTATAAATACAGTAACGTTGTAGATATACAACCAGCATATAAAATCAGTAGTGTATCTATACATTAACAATGAACTATTCAGACAAGAAGTCAAAATAACAAGTCCATTCACAACCACAAAAATACTAGAAAATAAATTTAATCAAGGAGGTCTCTACATGAAAACGTATAAAAAACCGATGAACAGAATTGGCGAAGACACAAATGGGAAGATATCCTTTGCCCATGGATTGGAAGGATTAATATTGGTAAAATGTGCCTAATACCGAAAAAGCACTACAAATTCAATGTAAGCTCTGCCAATATTCCATTGACGTTTTTTACATACATAGAAAAACAACCATGTAAACAATCATTTGGAATCACAAAAAAAACTCAAATATCCCAAACAATCTTGAGCAAAATGAACAAAACTGGAACATCACACTACCTGACTTCAAAATAAACTATAAATCTATAGTAATCAAAACAGCACCGTACTGGCATAGAAACAGACACATAAATCAATAGAACAGAACAGAGAGGCCAGAAATACATTCGTGTATTTACAGCTGAGTGATTTTCAGCAGCAGTGTGCCAAGAACATACAATGGGGCAAAGAACAGTCTCTTCCATGAATGATGCTGGGAAAACCGTATATCCACACAGAGAGCAATTAAGTTAGATCCACTTTTTTATAGCATATACAAACATCTTCACAAAATAGAATAAAGCCTTAAACATGAAGACCTGGAACTATAACAATACTAAAATAAAAAGTAGAGATGAAGATCTATAACAATGGACTGGGAAGGATTTTTTGAATACGACTCCAAAAGCACAGGGAAAATTAAACAAATGGGATTATATCAAACTAAAAAAAAATTTCTGCAAAGAAAAAAATCAACAAAGTGAAGAAACAGTATACAGAACAGGATAAAATATTTACTAACCATATAACTGAAAAAGAATTAATATCCAAAATATGGGAAAAACCCACTCAACTAAATAGCAGGAAAATAAATAACCCAATTTAAAAGTGGGAAAAATGGGGCAGGTATTTGGCCTAACATTAAGACTCAAACCAGCACTCTGATATGGGATGCTGCACTGAGGTGGTGGTTTTCCCCACTGTGCTACAATTTCAGCCCCACCACAGCTTGTTTAATCCATCTGTTCACCATATGATGAATATTTGGATTGGTTCCATTTGGGGATTATTATATTAAGGCTGCTATGAATATTCACATACAATTTTTAATGGAAATTTCCTTCTATTTCTCTTGTGCAAATATCTAGAATTGGAATGGTTGGATCATATGATAGGTATACATTTAACTTTGTTTTAAAAATTGCTAAACTGTTTTTCCAAAGTAGTTGTATAATTTTATATTCATACAAGCAGTGTATGAGGATTCTAGTTTCTCAGCATCCTCAGAAATATTTGATGTGAACATTTTTATATACTAGTGTCTCATTGTGGTCTTAACTTGCATTTCTCTAATGAATATGTTGAATATGTTTATATAATTTTTTATCATCTATATATTTTCTTGATGAAGTGTCTGGTCAGATAATCAGCCAATTTTTGAGACATGGCAGTTATTACTGGGTTTTAGGAGTTATTTAAATATTTAGATATAAATTGTGTATGTATGTATACACAAATAAAATATAACATTAAAAAGATAAAAATGATTTATTTAGTTGAAAGGCAGAAAGAGAGAGAGAGAAAGAGAGAGAAAGAAAGTATCCTGGATCCACTGGTTCACTCCCCAAAATGGTTGCAATGGTCAGGGCTGGACCAAGCTGAAGCCAGGGCCTGGAACTCCATCCAAGTGTCCCATTCGGTTGGCAGGAGTCCAAGCACTTGGGCCACCTTCTGCTGCTTTCTCAGCACATTAGTAGGGAACTGGATCAGGAGCAGGACAACTGGAACTCAAATCAGTGCTCATATGGCATGCCAGCACGCCAGGTGTGGCTTAAACTGCTGTATCACAATGCTAGTCTCCATCCACAGCTTTGATACTGTTGTGCTGGTTCCATAATGAAACTCTCAGCTCCAAACAACAAATGTTATCCATATGTATGGTTTCCAACACATTTATACACTAGAAATTTTGTTCTAACATTTCTTTATTGCATTAAAAAAAGAGAGAAACTGGGGCTGGCATTGTGGCATAGCAGGTTGGATAGCCCCCTGCGACAACAGAATCTCATGTGGGTGACGGTTCAAATGTTGGCTACTCCACTTCCAATCCAGTCCCCTACTGGTGAGCCTGGAAAAGCATTGGGGGATGGCTCAAGAACTTGGGCCCCTGCACCCATGTGGGAGACTGGGATCAAGTTCCTGGTGTGGGGAGCAACTCGGACTAGACTAGTTACTGGAATTAAGACTTATTCTATGCATCTGCTCTCCTACAATATGGCGCTGGGAGAGGAGTAAACAACTTCTACACAGCTGCCTCTCGCCAATTTGACTGATGAGCTGCAGGAGCTGATCTTGCTCCTGATTGGAGGAGAGCAGCGTGCTCGGCATGTGGGTAGCAGAGTTGGGATTGGTGGAAGAGGACTATAAAGGAGGAGAGAGACAACATGCACCAGGAACATCCGGATAACATCTGAGCAGCCCCCGAGAGAGCTGGCCAGCGGTGTGCCGCTCCCCCGCGGAAGTGGGGAAAGTGGCAGGGGGAGCCGCCCCTCCACGGAGGTGGAGGGATCGGCAGCCAACCCGGGAAGGACCAGCAGCAAACCCGGGAAGGGCCGAGCAGACAAAAGAACAGCGCAGGGTTTAGTGTTGTTCCTCCACGAAGAGGGGGAGCGACACCTGGTTCCTGGCTTTGGCTTGGCCCAGCCCTGGACATTACAGCAATTTGGCAAGGTGAATCAGGGGATGGAAGATATTCTCTCTCTCTCTCTCAAATAAGTAAATAAATAAACCTTTAAAAAAGAGAGAAACTAACACCACAATAATGTAGAAGGTATGTCAAAGGTACACAAGAGTCAACCAAAAGAGCTCCCCAGGGACAAAGCTGGAACAATTTTATTAACAAAATAAAGTAGTATTGCATTATAATCCAAGTATAAATGAAAGTCTATGAGTCAATACTAACAAAAATAAATGACCAAATAAACAAATGAGGATGAACAGATAAATATCCCATGCAGAGGAATTTCAAGGAGGTGAAGAATAACACCTCACTCCTTAAACGTGGACTATATGTAGTGATGTTTTCCCAAAGAGTGGATTGTGGAAAAGGAAGGTTGGGAGTTACTTTAGAGAAGCCTAACAAACACTTCAAGATCAACACAAACAGTGATAATTCACATTAATATATGGCTAAAACTCATAATCATGCCTAATGAGGGGAAAAACATCATGCAAATTTAACTGATGGGCAATCAACAAAAGTTCTGGCAAGTACCTCTCAGAACTATCTAGGCCATTTAAATTAATGAAAGTCTGAGAAACTGTCATTGCCAAGAAGAGCCTAGAGATGTGACGACCATAATATGGCAGTCTCTTGGAGAACTGGGAAAAGGATATTAGACAAAAACTAATAAAGTCTGAATAAAGTACAGATTTAGTTCAGAATAATGAACACATATAGGTTCATTGTGATAAAGGCACCATACTAATGCAACATGGTAGTAACAGGAGAAAATGACTGTGAGGTACACAGAAACACTGAACTGGGGCCAGAGCTGTGGCATACCGGGTAAAGCCACTGCCTGCAGTGCCAGCATCCTATGTGGGCGCTAGTTAGAGTCCTGGCTGCTCCGCTTCCAATCCAGCTCTCTGCTATGGCCTTGGAAAGCAGTGGAAGATGGCCCAACTCCTGGCTCCTGGCTTCGGATCAGCACAGCTCCGGTCATTGCGGCCATCTGGGGAGTGAACCAGCAGATGGAAGACTTTTTGTCTTTCTCTCTCTCTCTCTGCCTTTGTGTAACTCTGCCTTTTAAATAAATAAATCTTAAAAGGAAAAATAAATTTCTAAAAGGAAAGATGTAACAAAAAAACTTCTCTTTGAAAAGCATTTTAATAAAGATAACCCACACACTAGTAGAAAATATTTGCAAAACATGTATCTGATAATGGGCTTGTATCTACTGTCTATATTTTTAAAACCTTGAAACTCAACAAGTGCTTGCAGCTGCCTCTAGGACATAGCTGCTCTCTGACTCCAGCACCTTTTCAAGGTCACTGAGCTCCAGCCAAAGAATGGGGTAAGTAAAGAGGTCTTTATAACCTGACTCTCACAAGCAAATTGCCCACAAATCCATCCACAATAAAGCACAGGCCTACTAAAGCCAATGGCCAGGGTGTGCCCTCCACTTATGTAGAATACTAGAGGGGTGAAGAAACCTTGATACAAGTCTGCTACTGCCACACTTCATGAAATTAGACTGAATTTCTGATTCACAAACTCCCCGTCTAGTGTGTATTGTGAG
Source organism: Oryctolagus cuniculus (assembly GCF_051225735.1). Classification (NCBI taxonomy): domain Eukaryota; kingdom Metazoa; phylum Chordata; class Mammalia; order Lagomorpha; family Leporidae; genus Oryctolagus; species Oryctolagus cuniculus. The sequence goes on from NC_142888.1 coordinate 89,912,881, forward strand.
AAACTGCTCAGAACATTAAAGCAGATTGGTGCTTCTACAGCGCAGCTGTTGGTATTTTGCAGGAGGTAAGTGAGATTGATCTGGCTTTTGGGAGGACCCCAACGTGGGTCCTATTCATGAAAAACATGTTAAAATTTATGCCAAAAGACATAAGCTAGCATGCTACATACACAGAGAACATACTTAAAAATCTACAATGTCAAGAATCATTTCATTCTCAAAACAACTTTTTCTCTTCCTCCGGTTATTTCTGAACTTTCTTTTTCCCATGGCACCAAAGGGTGCCTAAAATATATGATTGTGAGTGAAAAAATAGGTGACAGAAATCAGTTACTGGCAGTGTACCATTTTCATTAGTGTGTGGAATTTTTAATGTATATGTGGGGATATAAAGCATTAATCCAAGTCAAAATGTTTCCGTGAACAAGTTTGAGCAGTTCAGTATTAAATCAATCTTCTAAAATTGTATGGCCAATGCCAGTATTTGTATTAAGACGAATTTGTTGATTGTAACTCCAAAAAACAACACAAATCAACAATCTAATTTTAAAAGAAATGGGTAGAAGGTTCACATATACTTCACCCAAAATATATGAGTGGTAAATATGCATATAAAAATGCAAACTAGAACCACAATGACATTTTGATAAAACTAAACAGACATACTATGGGTTAGCAAGGATATGGGGAAATCATACATGTCATTCACTAATGTGGGAGTATAAAATGGTACAACCACTTCGGAAAATGTAAAAGTCAAATGTATACCTATGATATGACCCAGTCATCCTACTCATAGGTATTTATCCAAGAGGAATGAAAACATATGTCCATAGAAATACTTGTACACAAATGTTTACAGCAGCTTTATTTGTAACAGCCCAAATCTGAACAACTCAAATGTCCAACAACTGGTGAAAGGATAAATAAACCATGGAAAAATCATACAGTAGAATACTGCTTTTCAATAAAAAGCAATGGACTACTGAGACACATAACATGGATGAACATCACATAATCATGAATGAACTATGTAAGATCCCTGCCCCAAAGAGTACATATTATATCACTCTATTTATACACATTTACAGAAAATACCAATGACTGTGTGGATTCTTTTATGTTGTCAGAGACTATCACTGGGGGTAGGGGAACACAAAGAGAGGTAGAAGGGAAGGATTACAAAGAGACATTCAGAAACTTTTCAGAGTGATAGATATGTCCACTATTTTGATTGTGTTTATAGTTTCATGAGTGTACATGTCAAAACTTATCAAACTGTACATTTTAAGCAGTTTAATATATGTTAATAAATACATGTATGTCAATAAATATCAATCAAGCTATTAAATAAAAAGCACATGGTAGATCTGTATAATACTAAATTGGACAGATAACTTACAAGAGAAAGGCAAGCTGCAGAATTCTATACTCCTATTTTTGTAAAAGAATAAATTTGTACATATATATTAAGAGAATATGCTATGAAACATTACAACACTGTATACCAACTATTAATATTACAAAAAGCATTGAGTAAAATATATGTTTGAAAAGCATATCTACGGACATGGAAAGATTTCCAAAATATACAGTTAGAGGGTGAAGCAAGCTACAAACAGTACTTACAGATTATTTTGTTTTAGTTTAACTGTCTGAAAATCTCAAAGCATATGACTTGATATTTGCACAGAGACTTTAGGTTAGACCAGGGATTGCAATTCCTAACAGGAATTTTAGAAAACTCAGCCATAACCCAATGGTCTTAGGAATATTTTCTGGACTACAAAGGCATTCAGGAATCACTACATTGGAGGTTACGAGAACAGCCTCCCTCTCAGTTTTCCTATTCAGTTGTTGAAGCTACAGCTCATTCTATATAGTTTTAGATGGTACAAATGCAGAAACTGGGTTTGCCTACTTGTAAAATATGGAGCCTTTTGGCCTTTCTTATGACACACAGAAGAGTAAATTACAAATAGTAAAAGAAAATGGAGTGGGGGGCCGGTGCTGTGGCATAGCAGGTAAAGCCACTGCCTGCAGTGCTGGCATCCCCTATGGGTGCCAGTTTATGTCCTGGCTGCTCCACTTCTGATCCAGCTCTCTGTTATGGCCTGGGAAAGCAGTAGAAGATGACCCAAGTCCTTGGGCCCCTGCATCCACATGGGAGACTGGGAAGAGGCTCCTGGCTTTGGATCAGTGCAGCTTCAGCTGTTGTAGCCATCTGCGGAGTGAACCAGTGGATGGAAGACCTCTCTCTCTGCCTCTACCTCTCTGTAATTCTGCCTTTCAAATAAATAAATAAATCTTAAAAAAAGGAAAATGGAGGTATAATTTTACATGGGAGAAGAAAGCAATTACATTTGAAAATGCAGGGCATAAAACACTGTACAGAATGATTCCAGCTGTTTGAAAAAATGTAAATATGGACAGAAAAAGATAAAGATATATTGCAAGTTTCACTTGCTGATGACTCTAAAACTATATCTCATTAATTCAGTACAGTTTTTAACACCTACCACGTCCCAGATACTGCCAGGTAAAGTCCATACATTCATCTCAGACTTTTCTCCTGACATCCAGATAGGTAGAGATAGAGGCCTAATGGATAAGACTATTTGGAGGTGGTTAACAACTACAAAACTTGGCAGGGACATTGTCCAATACAAAATTAACCACTAAGACCAAACAGTTTCTGAGCTTGGAAGGCAAATACCTAAAAAGTGAAGGACTGTAAAGCAGTAGGGTGAGATGGGTTTTGATGTCAGACAAAACACCTGTGCTAGCTGCCTGCTGTGGGAATCCAGGAAAAAGTATTTACTCTCTCCAATTCTCACTGGAGGGTACCCACAAAAATAAGTTTTAGTAAGAATACAACTACTTAGCTCACAGAATCACTGCAAGAGGAAAAAAAACTTGTAAGTGCAACATAGTATCTGACAGTGTGGGTATTAAAGAAATATGTTCCTCCTACATCTGCCTCCCTTCTCTTCTGTCAGATGATTCTGCTATAAATGGAATAGCCTGACAATTTAAGCAAAATTGTAGCAGCAAAATAGAAAAATGAACATTTTGTTTGAGATTCAGGGCCATTTCTGCGTTGTAGAATGAAAATCTGGTGCAGCTGGAACAGGGAGAAAAGAGTTCCTCTTCAATGGACTATAATCCCTGTCTCCTCTATGTGTCTAGAGGGCAAGTGGCAATGAGCAAATAGATACACATTCCAGGTAATGGTAGTTATCTATTTGTGTGTATATGCTTTATTTCTGTAATTAAATAACAAATTCAAAGATAATTCCTTTTTTGACAATTGAGACCACAAATAGACCTGCATAGAAACTAATGAACAAGCTAGCTTACTCATGATGAACTGGTTCACAATCTTAAGTAAAATGTTATATATGTGCCAATCTAGACAAGACAAAAATCAACAAACATCTTCAGCTCAAGACATAACATTCATTTGACACACCAAAAATGGTCTAGCTCAAACCTAGAGCCTGACACAGGTAACATCATTTAAAGATGTAATGTATAATGTTCACACTGCAATGACCAAAACATTATACACGGCTCTTCAGGGATGCACAGTGTGACAGAGTTAGGAGATGGTTCCAAGTGTTCTCTTTCTGGCTGATTTTACATTGCCTCAATAATCCCTTTAACTTCACGGAAAATGTCTGTCAGTGTATTATAGCTCAAGTGATCAACAACTACAATTGAGCCCTTTCTGATATGCTCCTTTATGTTAATAAATATGGCCACAGCAGTAACAAGGTTGGCTTTTGCCTCATTCTGGTTAAAGATGAGTTTTAATGCTGTCAATGCCTTCATGTTGATCATGTCTCTGGCTGCAGATGGATTTTCAGACATATTCAAAAGCAATTTCAGAACAAGATTTCTGGTTTTACGATTTCCCTGGGAAAGTAAATTGAAGAGCTCTGAAAAGTAATTGGCAACAATATAGTGATGGACAGACTCAGTCGTCAGTTGCCCTAGTATCTTTAATCCAGATTGCTGCCCAGGTGAGTTCAATGGAAAAGATACGGTTTCCTTACACATATGCTTAACATGTAATTCAACCTTGTGTTGTCTTTCACCCCCAGAAGGAGGATTCAGAGTAATTACAGTCTTTTTTCTCATATCGGGGGAAGGAAAACTGAGCAAACTTTCAATAAGTGTCACTACACCCACCTCATTGATGAATTCTTGGGCAAATGGATGAACCTTATGGATGCCCATTGCAATTTGTGCTATTTTATGAATGAGAGGATCAGTAGTTGACTTCAGTATACTAACAAGTTTTTCAAATTCCTCAGAATTCATGTAGCATTCCATTTTACAAGGGCAAGCAAATGGCTTAATCCCATTTACCTCCCTGATCTTGATTTGGCGTCTAATTTCATCTAGGGTCTGGATGCAAGGGTCAGCTCCAAACGGGTACTCAGGGACAGGCTGTGAGTTTGAGCGAGCGCCCCTAGAAGAGCAAGCTGTTGTTGCAGGCAAAGAACGGGTATTTTCCTCAGCTGAGGCCAGAACAACATACGAAGAAGGCTTTGTCTCAGATGGGGCCTGAGATCGAAATCCCAGCACTGCTGGAGTTACAGCAGGGGCTTTAGGCCAGATAGTGACCTCGGACCAGTCCTTGGGCCTATTTTTTTCATTAATTTCATCCACAGGCTGGGGCCTAATTATCCTGCACACAGGTTTAGGATTAGGGTCAAAACTAGTATCATCTCCTTCCCAAAACCAGTTCCCGATAACAGTTTCTTCCTCCTCTTCCTCAGCCCCTGACCCAGGCTTGCAGCTGGGCCCAGACACAGCCTCCGACTCTTTAGCAGAGACCCGGGCCCTGACAGTAGTTTTCTTTTCATCCTTAGCCCTGGGACGATTACCTGCCTCTTCTCCATTACACACCCAGGTATTGATCCCAGCCTCTTTCCCAGCCCAGAAGCAGCTATCAGTACCAGCCTCATTTTTACCTGTGGATCTGCTAGTGTCACCCTTAGTCCTTGGACTACAATCTGCCACTGCTTTGGCTGGAGTCTTAGGCTCTGACATGGCTCCTTCCTTGATCTCAGCAACAGCCCTGTTCTTAGACATTGTCTTCACCTCAGCCAGTGGAACAGCCTTAGACCCTGCTTTGGCTTTGGCTTTGGCTCGGGTCTTAGCTACAGGCTTGCCCGCACCAGCAGCTTCCCTCTCTGTTCCAGCTTTAGCCTGTACACCTGTCTTTTTTTCAGTTTTTGCTTGGGCTCTCATCTTATTCTTATTCCCAGGCATGACTGAAGTCTTGGGTAGTCTTGGCCTCAGTTCTTAGTGTCTCTATTAGGTGCCTTAACACTCTTTGCTAGGTCAGGGAAAATTTGTGGTAGCAAGAGTTAGAGTTACTTGTCAGTTCAGCAGTCACACAAACTCTGTCAGCGATACAGAGGTCAGAGGCACAGTCAGGCTGGAAGCAGATGACAGCTTGTGGGTGCAGACTTGCTGAAGGTGATGATCTTCTGCCAATCCAAAGCCACTACAGCCACCACTGGAGATGGACCTGAGCTGGAAGAAAGAAATGGGCTTTGAGTCTCCTCCAACTGTATTTCTCTATGCAGACAGCACACAGACAAAGGAAAGAGAACAGAGATGGACTGTGTTGCTAGAAGTGGATTAGTAGAAAACTCTACTTCATTTCTACTCCTTGTACACACTCACACTAATACCCAGCAATGCCCTGCCCAAGTACTACTGTTTCTTTCTCTGGATCAAACAACAACAGGGATGCAAAGTAAGCTTGCTGAGTTAGAGAGGCTAAGAGGTGCCCAGACCCTCTGACCCATGCTGGTACACACGACTGGGCCCTATAGTTTATATATAGGCAGGCCTCATACCAACCTACAATGATCTAGTGCACTTTTCTCCTCCTTCCTTGCTTCTGGTGTTGAAAAACCCTGTAGCTGGCTCACAGACAGTCCTATTGGCAAAAACATAGGCAGGATGAGAATTTTGAGTATTTGATTGACAGATCTACACTCCAGTCTCTAAACCAAATACTTGCCTCACACTTTTATCCCTTTGGTCTTCCTCATGGCTCCCCTTCACATTTCCTACCCCAATATTTGTCAATTACCCTATAAACACAACCCTGGCCCCCCCACCCCCATGACCTGTGCACAAATATGATGGCAGAGATGTCTGGAAAGTTGAAACACAATGGTTCCAAGATGTTCCAAGATCTGGTCTCCACCAGTTGCCAACAGCCATACCCCCCCATCCCAATCAACAGGGATGGCTCACATTCATACCCACCTTGGACCCACCTTGTTCTTTCTCAATTGATTTTCATGTGAACATATACCTACAGATTCCTATAGGAACCTAGAAAGGAACCTGGGTAGACAATAAGGCAGAAGAAAGAAAACAACAGAGACTGAGATGGCCCAATATCCAAAGGGTTGTAGCATATGCTTTTGTATACTCAATGCCATGTTACATGTTTCCCACTTGTCTGTGCCTCCCCAGTAGTTGCCCAGGCATCTCCCAAGACCTGCGGCCTGATTTTTCTTTAGAATTATTTTATTCATTTTAAAGACAGAGTTACTGAGAGAGGAAGAGAGACAGAGAGAGAGAGAGAGAGAGAGAGAGAAAGAGAGATTGAGATTGAGATCTTCCATCCACTGGTTCATTCCCCAGATGACTGCAACAGCCAAAGCTGAGCCAAACTGAAGCCAGGAGCCAGCAGCTTCTTTCAGGTCTCCCATGCGGGTGCAGGGGCCCGAGGACTTGGGCCATCTTCTACTGCTTTCCCAGGCCATAGCAGAGCTGGATTGGAAGAGGAGCAGCCAGGACATGAACCAGAGCCTATATGGGACACTGGCGCTGCAGACTGGGCTTTAACCCACTGTGCCACAGTGCCAGCCCCACAGCCTGTCTGATTGTAACTCCTCCCAAGTTTGAAGTCAGTCATTATCGTAGTAGAAGGCCAACCACTCTGCCTGAGCAGAAAGCAAGATGCAAGAATAGGTAGTAGATCCTGGACACTGTATTTAAAAGCGAGACAGGGAAGATATGAGCACTGTTCTTTCAACACCATCTTTCCATGCCTCTTCCCCTTACATACCTGGATCATAAACCATTCACCCTGTGTGTCAGCCTCCTATACAGAAGTCCTCAGGAGATGCTCTCCTTTCTGGCAAAGAAGAGTCTTTTGAAGAACCACACCTTATGAAAGAAGGAAGGATATTCAGCAAACACCAGGGGAATATGTTGACAACAGTAGAAAATGTGAGGTTCATGGGCAAATGCCCAGAATGGGGGTTCTAACACCTTCTTCTTAAGAATCAGGAACTATGTAAATAAAGTCTAACAAGTCTTATAGCTCCTCAGAAATATCAGCAGAAATATCCCCAAATCTGTGGGATTGTCTCTAAAGCGACAGGGGCTGCAAGGAGTGGGTGTAGATGGAGTTTCTTGCAGAACCAGAACTTAAGAAGCAGATTGACTCCAAATGTCCTGAAATGAGCCTGTAGGAAGACTTTTTTCCTCTACTCTGAACCTCCATTCCCATACATCAACATACTACTTAAAATAGACCTGGGTGTTTAAAAAAATAGATCCTAAAAAAGAATGGTAGATAAATATCACACTATTTACAAGGGCCCATGCTGTGAAATTCGACCAACTCTTCATCATGCCCATTTGCCTGGGCTAAATTGGGTGTAAGGATCTACATATGAAAGAGAACAAAACAGTGTTTGATTAAAGGCAGCTGAACAATTCATTTTGGTGTCTTCACAGCCCAGCCGCTTCCAGTTTTAAAACGACATGCCAGACCTACTGTGCAATCAAGATACGTTGACATCAACCTCAGCCTGTTGGAAGAGACAGCACTCAGGACTCGGGACAATCAGGGCCAGAGTGCCAAAGGAAAACTAACTCCAACTGGCTGCCACTGGGCTCAGACACCTGTTTGAGGCCCCGCCCCCCAGCTCCCACGCCGCCATTTCTCCCGCAGCTGCCACCCCACTGCCTTCTTCGGGCACAGGCACCGCTGAGGGCAAGGCGGGGGTTCTGGAAACCTGGCTGGCAAGGAGTACGCGCGATCTGCCTCCAGACAATGTGCGCGTGCCTCTCTGACCACCCACTCCACCCTTGGCAGGCCGGACCAGCTCCAGTCGCCGCCTCCTTGCCAGGCTGCCCGGGTGCGGGGCCAGGCTGTCAACCGGCCGGCGGCGGTGGGGGGAAGAAGACCCGAACCCCCCACCTTCCCCACTTGCCTTCACTGGCTCAGGGCCCCGGTCTCCAGCCTTCCCCTCCTCGCTTCTCCTCTCTCTCTCTCTCTCTCTCTCTCTCTCGGATTCCCAGCGCTTTCCCTGCGACCAGAACGGCCAAGCCGCGTCCCGCCCCCCGCGCCTCTGCACCAAACCCGTCAGGGGCTGCGCAGGATGCGGCAGGAACCGCTCGCCGCGAGGGTGTCGGGAAGGGGGCGGAGGGATATGGCGCCAGCGCCTCGACGCCCCCTCCCAGGCCCACCCTCGTTCCCACCCTGAGCTGGGCGGGGCCCGCACGACCGCCAGCCCAGGCCGGGGGCGCTAGCGTGGGGCGCCTCCGGGGACGCCTCTCAGGCTCACTGAGCCACCACCACCACAGCTCCGGCGCGCTCACGGGCTCTGGGGCCGGCAGGCGGACGGGTCGGGGGGCGCACAGCCTGCCGGGGCCGGCGAGAGCCGCGTCGCAGGGCGCAGCGGATGGATACCAGCCTGCCCCTCGGCGCCTCTGCACCCCCGTCTCTGAGTGCCAGCTCCTGTCGCCCCCTCCCCGGGCGCTCATGGCACAGGGGCTGTCAGCACCAAAGCCTGGGAGGGACGAGGCCACCACGGTGGTCCTTCCTTCCTTAACTGCTTCACGGAGTCACGCAGGGGAGGGAGGCACCTCTGCTCGGAGAACTGCTCTGGGCCCCCCATGCAGGGTCACCAGTGCCCCTCTTGTGAGAGAAGTCCACCTGTCCCTGCAGCCCTAACAGACAAAACACAGGTCTGCGCCCTGAATAGTTCTTCCAGCTACACTGCCTTTTGCTTATTCCAGAATGGCAGCTCACTTGGTCACTGCTTAGTGCCCGCACTTGCCCAAGAAAGTAGACCCTACCCTGTCAAGAGCTGCAGGTGGCCATACAGTCACCCCCTCTGCTGCCCATGGCCAAGTGGCAGGCTCCAGGAAGGGCGGGACACATCCTCAGGATAGCTGCTCTCCCCAGCTCCTCCCTGTGTCCCAGCCCTGCATACTGCCCAATGAATACAAACACTCTTTTCTCCCTGGATATGTAACACTTTTGACACTTCGAAAGGGTGGAGAGTTTTAGTTAAACTGAAAGTTCCAGGAGGAAAGGTTCTCTTTTGATTCTTGTTCACTGCTGTATCCTCAGAACATAATAGCACAGTTAATAGTTGAAGTAATGGGGGCCATTGAGCCGTGAGAATTCCACAGTATCCTCTATTGGTTGCAGATAATTGCTCATTTATAATTGTCTTTGATGCCTAACCCCAGGGTGTAGCCCAGAGTGCCACACAGGAAGTGCCTTCCATTCATGCGGTCTTCAAAAGTTCATAGAAAATGAGTACTATGAAAAAACCATGCATGCATTTCAAATGTATTTTGCACTCAAAATAAATTTATCTCTCAATTCCATTCCATGAGCTGTTTGAAGTCCTCTCATATGGTTTCTCAATTAAGAAAAGAAGAGGTAGGTAGTTTACAAACTAACCCCTACAACACATACACATTAAAAATACCTATAGTAGTGATATTTCTATTTTAAAGTATAGCACACAGAGGCAGAAAATAAATCATGATGCTTTAATCTCTTTTAGTCACATGGAGGGGCCCTTCCATTTGTCACATCAATATATTTGTGTGACTTAGAGGATACTAGTCACACAGATAGAGTATCCCTTATTTGAATGTGTTTCAGATTTCTAAGTTTTTTTGGATTAAATAAGCATGGCACATGTATTTTATAAAGTACTGTTCTATCCCACTACACTATCAAAAAAGAGCAAAGCAGCTGTCTATATATAAAAATGAAAATAACTCCAAATATGGAGTTCAGTGTAAATGGAAATTATAAAACAATGTTTTATCCTTTTTTGGAAGTATGCCCCCCCCACACACACAATGGCCTTCAGCGAGTTCACAGAAAATGCATAAAATGAAAATCTACGCATGGATGTCAAAGTCTTTTTGCACCCAAATAAACTTACCTTTAAAATTATTTTTATTTATTCAAATGGCAGAGAGAGAGAAACAGAGATACTTCATCCACTGAATCACTCTCCAAATAATTTGCCTGCAACAACCAGGGCTGGGCCAGGCCAAAGACAGGAGCTGGGAGGTCTATCTAGGTCTCCCATGTGCAGTTACCCAAGCACATGAACCATCCCCTGAAACCACCTGGAGTCTACATTAGCAGGAAGCTGGAATCCGAAGCAAAGCCCTGACTGACTCAAACCCAGGTACTCTAAGGCTGGATGCAAGTGTCCCACATGGTGTCTTAACCACTATGCCAAATGCCCACCCTGGAATAAACTTATCTTTCAATTCCATCCTTCTGTTAGCTTCATGAAGTTCCCCTGTATTTCTTCTTACATTGCCCATCGATTCTTGCATGTTGTCTGTTTTAGCTATTAGACCCATGAACATGTTAATCAGTTAGCTTAAATCCTTTGTCTCATAATCAACATCCGCATTATATCTGAGTCTGGTTCTGTTGTTTGCTTTGTATCTGCAGACTGTGCTTTTTCTTACCTTTTAGCATGCCTTATAATTTTGTGTTGGACATAGTATACTGGATAATAGAAACTGATATAAATAGACCTTTAATGAGAACATTCAGGTTAAGCTGGTTAGGAATTGGGCTTTGCTTAATGTTTACTGTAACTGTAGGTGCCAGAGACTTCCAATTCCTCCAGTGTCCTTTTTGTTTTTTCTCTTCATTTTGGCCTCCCTATGTTCTCCCCACAGAACCTGCACCTGGTAGCTCTTTTAGCTGTTATGCATCCAGTGTTACTACACTAGTCTTGTTAGCATGGTGCTAAGTGTGGAGAAGTCAAAGTGTTCTACAATCTTATGATTCAATTCCAGTCTTCTATGGGCCTGTATCCTGGGACCATAATCTTTACAAGTCTTCTGTTGTTGTTTATTGCTTCTTTCTCTCCCTTACATAAGACTGGAAGCCCAGAGCAGGCTAGAGTGAGAAGAAAGCCCTTGCTTCAGCTAGCTAAAGTCTTTTCTGCTGCAGAGCAGACACTTGTTATGAGGAGGATTCTGGGTGTATTTTACACAGATATCGTTTCTTTCCCACTGTCAGAGCCATGAGGGAATATTTTTGGGATCATCACTGCAAGAATCAGGTAGAGGCTGGCACCGCGGCTCACTAGGCTAATCCTCTGCCTTGTGGCGCCGGCACACCGGGTTTTAGTCCCGGTTGGGGCGCTGGATTCTGTCCCGGTTGCCCCTCTTCCAGGCCAGCTCTGCTGTGGCCAGGGAGTGCAGTGGAGGATGGCCCAAGTGCTTGGGCCCTGCACCCCATGGGAGACCAGGATAAGTACCTGGCTCCTGCCATCGGATCAGCGCAGTGCGCCGGCCGCAGCGCGCCAGCTGCGGCGGCCATTGGAGGGTGAACCAACGGCAAAGGAAGACCTTTCTCTCTGTCTCTCTCTCTCACTGTCCACTCTGCCTGTCAAAAAAAAAGAATCAGGTGGAGTTCCCGGAAGTAGAGCCCATGAAGTGTGGGGATCGCCCTGACTGAAGGTCCCCAGGGGTTTCTCATTCCCATACTATTCCATACTCAGTCTCCAGCCATTCATCAAAATTCCCATGCAATTGCCCCACCCAACCCCACCATTTAGTCTCCAGCTGTTTCTTCTCTATGTAAGGAGAGACACTTTCTGCATTTGCCTTTTTTCCTCCAGAATTTGGGGTGATGTTTTGCTCAACAATTTCAGTTCTCTGATGAGTCTTAAGAAAAGCTGCTGATTCTCTGCTAAGATACTGTTCTGATTTTATGTATGAGAGTAATGACTTCAAAGCTCTTACATGTCGCAGCTAAAACTGAAAGTCTGCCCATGGGTTTAGCAAGGTAGTTACAGAACTGCGAACATAGCTTTTGTCTTCTTTTCAGCGGAACATCATGTTTAGGAATAAAGTTACCCGTGAAAGCCCAACTGCTTCAGAAATATTAGCTGTTTTCCTTCCCAGGTACAGGGAATTTATGTGGCTCCCTGAACCTGACATCTCATCCTACATTCTTAACCTGGAATGCAAATTAGAATTCCAAACTCCTGAATGAAAATTCTTGGTGATCAGATCTGAGCAACCATGACTTAACCCTAGAAGAAAAAAAAAAGTCATCTCCGTCACCACCACCACCACAAGAGGCAGTGCATGGCACTACTAGAATCTAGTTTCCCCTGGTTGCTTAATGATTGCTAGATGCTTGCTTAGAGCAACTAGTTTGTGAGCCCAAAAAGTACTCTCTAGTGGGACGGAGGCTGCATAGTAGAGAAGGGAGTGCCCAGACTTCAGAGACAGACAATCCAAATTATGAAGACAGAGTTTGGCACTATTTATATAACTTTGGTAAAGATATTTAATGTCTTTATAATCTAGTTTCATCATTTTTAAAAGGGTGCTGGTAATAACTACTTCACAGGATTCTTACACTCCCTCACTGAGAAAACTACATGATCAATTCTTCATTACCTGTGTGAATGATTAGGTTTTTAGTTCAGCTATACCCCAGGGAAAAAGGAGGCATGATCTTATAAGTCCCACGCAAGGATGTTCAGAACAGAGACAACCAGACATACAGAGACACACAGAGATGTACACTCAACACTCAACCTGTTTTTTTTTCTCTCAGGTATAAAATTTCCAGTCATGAACAGTTTAAGTATCTGCTTAAGGGGTACGTGTGGGACTTACAAGTATCCGGCCAGGCCACGATTTGAAGTTCTCCAAATATAAATGCAGTACCCACAGAAGGAATGCCAAGCTGAGGAAGCTCTGGTAAGGAAGAAAAATATATTTATAAAATATATTTGTATTTATATATTTCTTAAGATTTTATTTATTTGAACAGTAGAGCTACAGAGAGAGAGAGGTTTTCCATCTGCTGGTTCACTCCCCAAATGACTGCAGTGGCTGGAGCTGGTCTGATCCAAAGCCAGGAGCCAGCAGCTTCCTCTGAGTCCCCCATGCTGGTGCAGGGGCCCAAGCACTTGGGTCATCTTCTACTACTTTCCCAGGGCATGGCAGAGAGAGAGGTGGATGGGAAGAAGAGTAGCTGGGACACAAATTGGCACCCATATGGCATGCTGCTGCCACAGGCAGAGGCTTAGCCTGCTACACCACAGAGCCAGCCCCTGTATTTATATCTTGGTTCTTGGTTCCTGGCACGGAGCTCCTACAACTTTGTTATTTCCTGAGTGATAGGGGTTCTCAACATCTCTCATTACACAAGAGTATCTCAGCCCTTTAAAGCCCTGAATGTGAAGAGATAAGGTTTGCATGCTAATGAGAATACGTGTGATTGGAGTCCCTAGATAGATTCAGAAAATGAGTGTTCACCAGAAGCTCAAGGGGAGATCAGAAAGGGTGGAACTTCCAGGCCCTTCCCCTGACATCCAAGGAGTGGAGAAAGGGATGGAGAATTTTTGTTTAAAAAGATGTACTTATTCATTCAAAAGGCAGTTACAAAGACACACACACACACACACACACACTCACAGAGAGAGAGAGAGAGAGAGAGAGAGAGAGAGACAGAGAGAGAGAGAGAGAGAGAGAGGAGAGATCATCTATTTGCTGATTCACTTCCCAAATGGCTACAATGGCCAGGGCCGGGTCAGGCAGAAGCCAGAAGCCTGAAACTCCATCTGGGTCTCCCACGTGGGTGGCAAGTTCCAAATACTTGGGCCATCATCCACTGCTTTCCCAGGCACATTAGCAAAGACCTGGATCAGAAGTGGAGGAGCCAGGATTCAAACTAGTACTCATATGGGTTGCGGGCAGTGGCTTAACCTGCTGTGTCACAATGCTGGCCTGGCCTGGAGATTAAGTTATTAGCCAATGATTTAATGACTCATGCCTACGTGATGTAACTCTTATAAAAGCCCTAAATGACCCTTTCTGGACCCTTCCTTTGTGAACCCCCATCATTGGAAATAAACAGGATCTATTAAAAAGGTCAATATGAAAGTTTACTCAGGACAGAAAATGAGGGACGTAAGCCCAGAAGACACAAGCCCAGTGGCTTTTAACGAGTCTTGGGAAGTTTTCCAAAGTGGTCAAGTTCTTGTTAGAATTTATACACTCAATGACGGTACATTTTCTGTTATCAATGCACAGTGACCTGGAAAGGCAGTCTGGGGGTGAGGGCGAATTTCTCACAGGTGGGACGTTACTGTCTTTAGAACACGACTGGTTATAAACATCACCTATGTAAAGAGGCTACTGAAGAGAAGGCTGCGGATGAATGTTAAGGATCTCTGGGAATAGACAAGGAATGTATAGATAAAAAGCAAAGGATGTGCAAGGCTGCTCCAGATGGCTAAAAAAAAAAAAAAAAAAAAAAAAAAAAAAAAAAAAAAAAAAAAAAAAACCAGGCCCCATGTGCACATCACCCAATTCAAACCAACCTGGTGAATAAGTTCCAGATAGTCCTCAGACAGCTCTTAGTATCTATTTCTCTTGAATGCTTTGCAGGCTTCTTAGGAGCAGTCTGCTCTCACTCTTCATTTAGATTTTCAGTTATAGCCTTTAAAATATATTTGATAAAGAACCAGTAATAGTAAATCAAGAGATTTTCTGAGTTCTCTGAAATGTTAGAGCAAATTATACAACCTGAGAGAGCATCGCGGGAATCCAGATTAGTAGCCGAGCTGGATGGACATTTGGATAACACGGAGACCCACTACTTGCAACTGGCTGAAGCGAGGGGCAATCTTATGGGAGAGACCCCTTAACCTGGGGAGTCTGACCTATCTCTGGATAGTAAGTGTCAGAATTGAATTAAGTTGTCTTACACCTAGCGGGTGCCCTCAGAGAATGGGAGAATTGTTTGATGTGAAAAATTCACACACAAAATAACACACAAGTGTTGCGAATGGAGGAATAGTTTTATTTGGTACCCACTTGATGCGTCAGAAGAGAATACTCAGAAAGAAGACAAGGACATATAAAGGGGCTGCAATTTAGGATGGGATTAAAGGAACAAGATGTAAAGACTGGGTGGGGAGCAGACACAAGGAAAAGAGCAAAGGGTGTGAGGAATGGAAATGTGACACTAGTCTGTCACAAAATTACATAGTTTTTGTAGGTAGTCCCCCAAAAGACATTCCTCTCAAACCCAGGATATGTGGATGAGGGAGCCCCACAAGGAGCACCAACCTTGTGCTCTTAAGTGAGAAGGAGCTGCTGCATGGGACTAAACCCACAAATCTGCTCCAGGGATGAGCAATTTGGAGGATCCCCATGAGAAATCCCAAGTGAAGAGCCCAAAGCATCTAGGTTCCTCCCCCAGTCCACGCCTCCTCCTCTTTGTCCAGAGCTCCCAGGTTGAGGCTCATTCCTCTCTGGCATCCCCAGTCAGCTTGAGCCCTGGAGCAAAAGGCAGATGTGTTACCCTGCCCACCCCCAGCTTCCAGCTGCCCTCAGCCATCCCCACTGCCTGGACACTGTCAGTAAGGCAGGCAGGCAGGCAGACAGACAGACAGGCAGACGCTAGAGAGCCAGTGCCCACGTGGTGAGAGGAAGACAGCTGCCCACGGTTCCCAGCCCCACCCCTGCCTGTCCTCACCCAGTGCCGCAGTGCCCACGAGTCGTCCCCTCCCTGTTAGGCTCTACCGGACCCCCGAAGTCAGCTCCATCCGAGTGCCCGCCGCCCTCACCCAAACCTAGCAACACAGTCGCGCCGCGCTGGGCGGGAAGCCTGGGGTGGGGGGAGGGGCTGCTCAGAGGCGGCCTGGAGGGCGAGGCGCCCAGACGCCCAGACATTTCCTGCAGCCGCGTCCACTCTCAGCCACCACCTCCCGCCGATGGCATTTCCCGGCCTCGCACCCACCCCCTCCAACACCAGCCGTTGCTCTCTCCACGAACGAACGCCGCCTCCAAGGCTGCAGCTCCCGGACGAGGGACAGACTGGCTAGGACGCTCGCCACTGCCTAAGGGACCACTTTCTTGACCGACAAGCGCTGTCCTCCGTGGTCGCCTGGGAAGTTAGTTTTCAGGCCCATGCAGCATGCAGAGACCCCACCCACCCACCCACCGTAACTCCCCGCCACCCGGCGCACCTCCCTGGGTCCATCCTAGGTCCTCCTGGTCCCTTCTCCGAGCAAGTAAACACTCCTCTCTGCCGGCCCAGAGCTGGTCACATGACCCGCCGCCCGCCCCACGTGACCGCGCAGTCAGCTTGCCTGCTGCAGGGATGGCCGAGATCTGCTTCTGGGGCTGAGCTGCTGATACAGGCAGCACGAGCTCCTGACCCTGGCGAACGTGCAGCTGGCCGGAGGGCTGCATTTGGAGACAAAGCTGCCAGCCTTGTGCGTGCGCTTTGCTCTGTTAGGGGGCTTGGATGGCTGGTGTGGAACACTCCACGAGGATGTGGGAGATGAACTCATGCAACATGTAAACACACACACAGGCTCGGTCCTGAAAAATATTTATAAGCAAAACATCCAACTCCAACTTGCACCACCACGATAAGCCTCTTTAACATTTCTGGTTTTTGAAGACAGGCAAACCTGCCATTTTACCTACTATTGTAAACCTTCATTTTACTACGACAAGTTGGAAAAGAGCATGTTGCACTCTCATAAATTTATATAATACTTTGCTAAAAGCAACATAGATAATTGGATATTATTTTAGTGTCTTTGAGCTTCACTTTAAAGAAAATTTTATTTGAAAGGCAGAGGTGACATAGGGAAGGCCAGAGATATGTGCGTGTACACGCGAGTGCGTGTGTGTGAGAGAGGGGAGAGAGAGAGAGAAAGAGAAATGACTCTTCTCCATCGACTAGTTCGTTCGCCAAATGCAGCAATGGCCAGGGCTGGGCCACGTGGAAGCCAGGCCCGGGAGCTCCATTCAGGTCTCCCACATGGTCGGCAGGGGCAGGGGCACAAGTGCTTGAGCTATCCCCTGCTGCTTTCCCAGGCACAACAGCAGGGTGCTGGGTCGGAAGTGGAGCTGGGAGTCAAACTGGTGCTCTCATATGGGATGCCAGTGCTGCATTCCTCAACGTAGTTGATTGTACCGCAACACTGGCCCCAGCTTCATTTTTTCAACTCTGTAGAGGCTGATGTTAACTGGTAGATATTTTAAAAGATTAATGTAAATGATTTCTGTTCAGTAGAACAGAAAACCTTAAATACTGTATTGTTCTGTGAGATATTAACCGATTTGGTTAATTAACTCAGTAATGTTAACCCGGTAATGTTCGGCCAACATTTATTGATGTTGTGTCTATAAAATCTGATATACATATTTGCTTGTATCTTCATATTGTATATATTGTGTACACATCTCCTTTAACAGTTTTTTTTTTTAATTTTTACTTTTTATTTATTTATTTACTTGAGAGTTAGAGTTATAGACAGAGAGAAGTAGAGACAGAGAGAAAGGTCTTCTATCTGCTGGTGCACTCCCCAAATGGCAGCAACAGCCACAGCTAGGCTGATCTGGAGCCAGGAGCCAGGAGCCTATTCCAGATCTCCCATGCAGGTTCAGGGGCCCCAGCACTTGGGACATCTTCTGCTTTCCCAGACCATAGCAGAGAGCTGGATTGGAAGAGGAGCAGCCGGGACACAAACCTGCACCCATATGGGATGCTGGTGCCACAGGCAGAGGCTTGGCCCACTAAGTCACAGCGCTGGCCTCTTTTTTTTTAACCTTAGCAGTTGTATTGAAAAATATTTCACATGTGTACTTATTACTTATATAAGTCATAATTTTGTTTTGA
Source organism: Oryctolagus cuniculus (assembly GCF_051225735.1). NCBI lineage: Eukaryota > Metazoa > Chordata > Mammalia > Lagomorpha > Leporidae > Oryctolagus > Oryctolagus cuniculus. The sequence goes on from NC_142888.1 coordinate 89,930,879, forward strand.
AAATTTACAGTACCCTCAAACAAAAAGGAAATAAAATTTTCATGTCTAAAACTAATAAAACATTTGCTATTTCCCCTCAGTCTAGATTATCTCTCCAAATTAATTCTTTTTTAAAGATTTATTTTATTTATTTGGAAGGCAAAATTACAGAGAGGCAGAGAAGTCTTCCATCCGATGGTTCACTCCCCAAATGGCCCCAATGGCCAGAGCTGGTCTGATCCAATGCCAGGAGCCAATAGCTTCCTTCAGGTCTCCCACGTGTGTGCAAGGGGCCCAAGGACTTGGACCATCTTCCACTGCTCTCCCAGGACATAGCAGAGAGCTGGATCAGAAGTGGAGCAGCCAGGACCTGAACCAGCGCCCATATGGGATGCCGGCACTACAGGCAGCAGCTCCACTTGCTCTGCCACAGTGCCGGCCCCTCTCCAAACTAATTCTATCTCCAACTTTTGAAATTCTCTTGAAGGAAGTACGGCATAATCTATTATTGTGCCAAAATATACATAACATAAAATTTACCATCTTAACCAATTTTACAGGTACAATTTAGTAGCATAAAGTACATTTTCAATGTTCTGCAACCATCACTACTGTCTCCAGAAATCTGTCACCTAAAAAGGGAATGTTATGATCTTTTGAGTATAAAAATCCTGTGAAATCTTCCATTCCTGTACCATCAACAGCCTAATATACACTTAGCAAAACTAGCAATTTGTTTTCTTTTTAAACATTTCATATAAAAAGCTAGATGTTCTGAAATAACATTTATGATTTTTCTAAATTTTGGCACACATTCTTTTTCTAAGACTTATTCATTTATACAACTGCATTCTTTCCAGCATTCTCACCTGTAACGCAGTGCACTAGATGAAAACATCTTAATTGAAATGTTGAATTCATTTTCATTTCCAAAATGCCTGCCTCTGAGAATTTTTTTAACATGGCATATTTTATTTTGGACTGTGAAATATATGAAGTAACCTAGGAAGTCATATTGAAGTTGCACAGAAATTGTGTATATGTTAAAATGGGATCTGGGGCTGGTGTCAAGGGATAATGGGTTAAACCGTCATCAGCGGTGTCAGGTTACTGGTTCAAGTCTCAGCTGCTGGATCCAGCTCCCTGCTAATGCACCTGGGAAAGCAGGGAAAGGTGCCCCAAGTGCTGGGGCCCCTGCACCCTCACGGGAGACCCTGAAGAAGCTCCTGGCTCTTGATCATCCCTAGCTCTGGCCATTGTAGCCATTTGGGGAGTGAACCAGCAGATGGAAGACATCTCTCTGCCTCTCTTTCTCTCTCTGTGTAACTCTACCTCTCAAATAAATAAAAGTTGTTTAAAAATCATTAATACACGGCCAGCGCCGCGGCTCACTAGGCTAATCCTCCGCCTTGCGGCGCCGGAACACCGGGTTCTAGTCCCAGTCGGGGCGCCAGATTCTGTCCCGGTTGCCCCTCTTCCAGGCCAGCTCTCTGCTGTGGCCAGGGAGTGCAGTGGAGGATGGCCCAAGTACTTGGGCCCTGCACCCCATGGGAGACCAGGATAAGTACCTGGCTCCTGCCATCGGATCAGCGCGGTGCGCCGGCTGCGGCGGCCATTGGAGGGTGAACCAACGGCAAAGGAAGACCTTTCCCACTGTCCACTCTGCCTGTCAAAAAAAAATCATTAATATAAATTCATGCCAATAAATAAATTTATGCAGAATTACTTCAATGGATGGATGGGATGTTTTAAAAGACTTTTTAAATTTACTTTTTTGAAAGAGTTACAGTGAGAGAGGGAGGAAGGGAGAGGAGAGAGAGAGAAATAGATTAGAGAGACATCTTCCATCTGTTGTTTTACTCCCCAAATGGCCTCAACAGCACTGGGCCAGACTGAAGCCAGGAGCTTCATCCATGTCTGCCATGTGGGTGCAGGGGCCCAAGCACTTGGGCCATCCTCCGTTACTTTCCCAAGCACAGTATCAGGGAGCTGCATCAGAAGTGGAGCAGCCGGGACTCAAACCAGTGCCCATATGGGATGCCAGCACTACAGGTGGTGGCTTAACCTGCACTACAGTGCCAGCCCCTTGATGGATGTTATTCCTTAACATTTTCCTTTGAATAAGATCATAAATGATATCCTATCCCTGACTTTATTTAATTGGAGTCTGGTTCTGTTAACCTGTAAGGTGGCACTGAATTCTAAAGTGTGCAGATTTGGCTTACTTATTTGTTCCCCCAGACTGGCCTTATCCCAACTTCTCAACTGCATCCTGAAATAGACTCCTCTCACTTATTTCAGGCATACTGGGTACATATATGCTGCTGAGAAAGATTTTCCAATTACATACTTCACATCATCACAGCCCACTTCCGAGAATGACAAATGACTAGCCTTATCCTACCTGCTAGTGACCAATTTGAGTCCCTCTTTTCCAGGACATTCCTCTAGTACTTCAGGCCACAGTAATTTCTCCTAAGCGTCAATAACAGGATTTTCTAACAGCGTATGTTTTTATACTAATTACTTGTATTTAGAAGTATACCCAATGTATTTGCATCTGGTTTGTAAATTTGAAGAAGCATCATTTATGCCGATTTCAACATAGAACTTTATTGAAAACAGACTTGAGTAGAGAACCATATATTTAAACAACAAATAGCAGAATATCCTACTCAGATACAGTTCATTGGGAGCTCAACACCAAAAATACCGCAATCTGAACAAGACAAATATCAACAAATATGTTTTCAGTTGTAATATTCATTTGGCATCCACAAAACAATCCAGCTCAAAACAAGAGTTTGACAAAGTTAACATCAACATTACAAATATAATTTACAACATAGAACCAGACTGTGAACACCAAAAGCACTGTTCGGGGCTCTTTGGGAACATAAGGCTGATCAGCAGCAGGTGGTTAATCATATTAACTTTGCTGTCCCACCTCAGGATCATTTTGATTGTCTATTTGGATTTGTAGTTGCTTAGCTAATGCCTCAAATTCACGGAACGCAGACATAAGCGGCTCAAGACTGAAATCGTCATCAATTAAGGACAATGTTCCATTTCTTATAATATTACTGATATTCTGAAACATCTTAACAACAATTTGAATATTATCATGTGACTCTTCTATGTTAAACAGACCCACAAATATTGATAGAGCTTTGGCGCTGAATAGTTTTTTTATCACCATAGGATTTTCAGACAAATTCAGCAGCATTTTTAGAACGTGAAATTTTGTTCTTGCATTGCCCGTAGTCAATAAGGAAAGAAACCCAGACATATAATTGGCAATCAGTGTGTGATAGTCAGTAGTCATAGTGAGGTGTCTGAGCATCCTTATTCCAGTCATCTGCTCAAGGGAATCCACCCCATGAGCAAGGGTCTCCTCACACACTTGACATATGAATGTCTCAATCATGTTTAGATTTGGATAAGGTGGAGCCATGTGAAGCATGCTTTCCAAAAAATGTGTCCTAACTCGGGAGGATGGATAATTGAGCAAGGCTTGAATAAGTGAGACCACACCTGAATCCCGAATGAAATCTCGGGTAAACTGAGAAGCACTTCTCATCCCCATTGCAATTTTAGATATTTCATGGATGAAAGGATCACGGATTCTGTCCATTAGTAAAAGGAGTTCTTCAAACTCTTCAGAACCAATTTTAAGCTCACACTGTATGCAACTGCAGGACCAATTCTCAGGCTCTGCATTTTCCCTAGCCCTAAGGTGCTCTCGGATTTCCCGGACTGAGCGGTAGGAAGGATCATACTGAAATGCAAACTCCGGTTCAGGCTGATCAGGCTGAAGCACAGATTCCTGCTCTTCCCCTTCTGGGTTAGGTTCCACAGGCTTGGGCTTTGCCTCAAGTATCTCAGAAGCCGCTTCAGTGATTCTAAAGTGGCTTGTGGATGGGAAGCCAATCCCACGACAAGGGCCAGGTCTGAATTCAACAGTGACCTCTTCCCAGGTTTGGGGCCTGGATGATGCATTAATTTCCTCTTCAGCTGAATCTCTGAACCTGCTACTGGCCTTGTACACAGGATTGGGATTTAGGTCAAAGCAGGCTTCATCTCTATCCCAGAACCAGGACCCAAATATGGCCTCTTCTTCAGGCTCTGCCTTGGCCTCTTCTCTGGCCACAGCCCCCAAACTGGACTTTTCCTCAGCCCATAACAGGGATCCGCCAATAGCCCCTTCCTCGGTCCCTGGCTCAGATGCACAAATTGCCGAGGCCCCAGCCTCCAAACTGGCCTCTTTTTCTGCCCAGAACCAGGACCCGATAATGACTTCCTCCTCCAACCTGGCCTCTTGGTTGGCACTGTTACTGTTATTAACATCTTTTTGGGCCCGTGATTTCAAAATGCCATTAGGCTCTTCCTTGTCTCTGCGCCTGAATCTACTATTTTCCTCTTCTCCAGGCAAAAACCAGGACTCCTTATAGAACTCGTCTTCAGACTCTGATTCAAAGCAGTCCCCTCTCTTTGTCCTGACCTTGGACCTGGTATTTGCCTCTTCCCTGACTCTGGGTCTGAATAAGTTATTGGTATTTTCTCCAGACCAGAAGCAGAATGGGTTGCCAGCCTCATCCTCAGATCCAGACCAGGAATCAATATAAGGCTCTTGCTTGGATCTGGGCCTGCACCTGGGGTTAGTCTGATGTTTAGCCCTGTGCCTGGACCTTGTGCTGGCCTCTTCCCTGGGCCAGGATCTGACACTGGTCTCTTCACTAGTCCAGAAAGAAGACACCGTAGAGGTCTCATCTGCTGACCAGAATCCAGATTCATTAGAGGCCTCCTCTCTGGCTCGGGGCCTAGGATAACACCAAGACCCCGTATTAGTCTCCTCCCCTGGTTCAAACCAGGGTTGGATTCCAGTCTGGCTCTGGGTGCTAGAAAATGGTTCAGCATCCACACTGCCCAGTTCTCTATCCATAGATAGGCCATTAGATTTAGTAGCTGACCCAGATTCAGAACTGACCAGTGGCCAGCCAACAGCATTAGGCTGCGGCACTCCCTCTGCCTGGGACATTGTCTCAGTCCCAAATTCAGTCTGTGCCCATGCCTGGGCTTCATCTTTGGGTCTTGCCCCAGGAATTGCCTTGGCTTCAGTCTTAGGACGTGCACCACCTACTGCCCTGGCATCAGTTTTGGGCCTTGCCCCAGCCACTGTCTGGGCTTCAGTTTTGGGCCTTGCCCCAGCCACTGTCTGGGCTTCGGTGTTGGGCCTTGCCCCAGCCACTGTCTGGGCTTCGGTGTTGGGCCTTGCCCCAGCCACTGTCTGGGCCTCAGTTTTGGATCTTGCCCCGGCCATTGCTTGGGCATCATTTTTGCGCCTTGCCCCAGGCCCAGATTTGTTTTCAGTCTTGGGTCTTGCCCCAGTCGTTACCTGGGCCTGGTTCCTAACCTTGGGTCTGACCACCAGAGGGACTTCATTCTCTCTCTCGGCCCCACCAACAACCTCTTCTCCAGCCTTCTTTTCAGGCTTAACCTGGGCACTAGTCTCAACCTCTGCCCCAGTCATGATACAAGTTACAGACAAGGCCCAATTAATTACCCCTACCCAAGTCTCGGGTTTGATTGCAGATCTGTCACAGGTTTAAAACCTCACACTCTGATCTCTGATGATTACAATGGTAAAGCTGGAAATGAGTTAAGAGTCACTTGCCAGTCCAGCAGCCAATCACCCTCTTTCCCAAGCACAGTCTCAGTCAAGAATACAGACAAAATTCAGAAGAGGCACAACCAACTGGGGGAGGATGGATGGTTCCTGGTGGGTGCAGACCTGTTGTGAGTGGTGGCCAGCAGTAACTCCAACACTACCAGAGCTGCCACTGGAAGTGGATCTGGAGAGAGAGAATGAAATGGGGATCTAAATCTCTTCCAATTGTGTCACTCCATGCAGAGACTTACACAGGGAGACTGGTGTTGAATCCTGGATGGGAAAGCTAGGCTAAGAGAAAGTCTCTGTCCTTGTTGCCAGCCACAAAATGGATTTGGGGGCAGTGGGACATGTGCTAGCAGCCCTGAGACTGGACCGTCAATACTCCTGTACCCCTGCTGGTTTCCACTACCCCACCCAAAGTGATCCATTCTCATACCAACCTTCACTGGTGAGGGACAAGCTCCCCTCCTTTCCTTGATCAAGTGGTGTCAATCCCCACAGCTGATTGCAGGGTGGGGGGAACGTCCTACGGAAAAGTGAACAAAGAAGAGAGAAAGGACTTGGAGTGTTCAAATGATAAGCACACATCCGGGTACCCAAAACATACATCACTCTTTCCATTCAAGGGTCCACCATGTCTAACATTTCCTATATTCTAGTCCCTGCTCTCAGGTATTCTGTTCCCAGTGGCAGCTCCACCTACACCTACCACAATATTCCGAATATGTCTGGCACAAAATAGATGACAGATGTCCCTGTAGGTTGTAAAAATAGCAGACACTAAAGTAGAAAAGGTCTTCCACCCAAATGGATCAAAGTCAGCCGTCATGCACTTCCTGTGTAGCTGTGCCCTGAATTGTCCCCCTTCGCACCAACCTCCAGACACTTGAGCCAGTCTCTTCTTCCTCTCCCTTCTTGCAGAACTGAGCGGCCTCAAAGCAGGCCTATGGACAAACAGATGGAAAGGTAAGGCAGTCAGGAAATCACAGCAGCAGTTGAAGCCTGGTGGACAGCCGGACACCAAGAGTAGGAATTCTCATTATATCTGTCTTTCAGCGTCTGAGATCGTGCTGGTGGAACCTTCAGGTCTCACTGAGGTCCTGCTGCAGGGTTCCAGAAAGACTGAACTCCCTCTCTTGACGTCACACCCTTCCCATCACTCCCTCCTCCAATTCTGGGGATTCACCACTAGGTGCACCACAGCCCCATGTCTTACGCAGCATAAAACAGGGAAAAGGTGTCGCATATTCTAGAAGCAGGTTGTGAAGTGGCCCTTGTAACTGTGACTCCCTCATCCCACACAGCTGCAAAGCCCCCCTTCAGGCCCCCACTTTGGGCGGGTGGGGGAAGTGCCTGGATCGCAGGTAGGGAAGATGAGGAGGTGCAGCTGGATGCCAGACCTCCCCTGGCGGCACTCACCCCATCCCCATCCCACACACGTCCATAAACCCAAGCCATTTTCTGTGGCTCCTTTGCTCACGCCTCTCCTCTCTAGACCCACACTGTGGCCTGCCAGGATATGCCAGCCCCATCACGCAGACAGGAGACTCTGACATCAACCTGAAACCTGTGGAAAGGGGCAGCACCCAGGACAAGGCACCCAGTGCACCCCTTCCAGCATCAGGGCTCACAGTGGCAAACGCGACCCAGCTCCCTCCACTGAGCTGGCCAGGGAGCTCAGGTGCCCGTCCCCGCCACTACCCGGCCGGCCGGCCTCCCGGGCACCCCCCACCCCAGCTCCTGTTCCCACATTCTCCTGCCCTGCCTCCCCCACCGCCTCCCGGGGCACAGGCACCAGCGAGGGCGGGGCCGGGCGCTGGGAAACCGGCTGGCAGGCTGTCCCCGCAGCTGGTCTTCAGAGGATGTGCCGGTGCCTCTCTGACCACCCCTCTGCCCTTGGCCCTGCCCGCGCGGATCCCTGCTGCCTCCTCCACAGGGGCCACCAGGCACTGCGTTCCACATGGGACCGGGACCCGGGCCAGCTGCGACAGGCTCGCCACCTCCTTGCCAGGCTGCCTGGGTGCGGGGCCAGGCTGTCAGCCGGCCGGCGGCGGTGGGGGGAAGAAGACCCGAACCCCCCACCTCCCCCACTTGCCTTCACTGGCTCAGGGCCCCGGTCTCCAGCCTTCCCCTCCTCGCTTCTCCTCTCTCTCTCTCTCTCTCTCTCTCTCTCTCTCGGATTCCCAGCGCTTTCCCTGCGACCAGAACGGCCAAGCCGCGTCCCGCCCCCCGCGCCTCTGCACCAAACCCGTCAGGGGCTGCGCAGGATGCGGCAGCAACCGCTCGCCGCGAGGGTGTCGGGAAGGGGGCGGAGGGATATGGCGCCAGCGCCTCGACGCCCCCTCCCAGGCCCACCCTCGTTCCCACCCTGAGCTGGGCGGGGCCCGCACGACCGCCAGCCCAGGCCGGGGGCGCTAGCGCGGGGCGCCTCCGGGGACGCCTCTCACGCTCACTGAGCGACCACCACCACAGCTCCGGCGCGCTCACGGGCTCTGGGGCCGGCAGGCAGACGGGTCGGGGGGCGCGCAGCCTGCCGGGGCCGGCGAGAGCCGCGTCGCAGGGCGCAGCGGATGGATACCAGCCTGCCCCTCGGCGCCTCTGCACCCCCGTCTCTGAGCGCCAGCTCCTGTCGCCCCCTCCCCGGGCGCTCATGGCACAGGGGCTGTCAGCACCAAAGCCTGGGAGGGACGAGGCCACCACGGTGGTCCTTCCTTCCTTAACTGCTTCACGGAGTCACGCAGGGGAGGGAGGCACCTCCGCTCCGAGAACTGCTCTGGGCCCCTCATGCAGGGTCACCAGTGCCCCTCTCGTGAGAGAAGCCCACCTGTCCCTGCAGCCCTAACAGACAAAACACAGGTCTGCGCCCTGAATAGTTCTTCCAGCTACACTGCCTTTTGCTTATTCCAGAATGGCAGCTCACTTGGTCACTGCTTGGTGCCCACACTTGCCCAAGAAAGTGGACCCTACCCTGTCAAGAGCTGCAGGTGGCCATACAGTCACCCCCTCTGCTGCCCATGGCCAAGTGGCAGGCACCAGGCAGCGCGGGACCTCAGTCCTCTTCCACTGTTCTCTATCAAGTCTCTTCTTGCCAATCACATCCAAGCCCTCCAGGCATTTGGCAATGTGAAACGCAGCAGGGATTCATCCACTTGGTCCTCAGCCCCTTGCTCTAACCACCTGCCTGATTTCACCAGTTACTCTCAGGGAAGATTCCACTTCCCCAAGACAGAACTACCTGGCTGTTTAGGATCCTTTCCTTTCACTCACACTTCTTTACTCTAGAACCCCTCTCTGTCCTTGCTGCAATGGCCAACGAGAATAATGTGATTGTGCGCAAACTTGATGCTGTTACTGGCGAACATTTTTTTTTAAAGATTTATTTATTTATTTGACATGTAGAGTTACAGATAGAGACAGAGAGAAAGGTCTTCCTTCCGTTGGTTCACCCCCCAAATGGCCGTTGCAGCTGACACATCGTGCTGATCCGAAGCCAGAAGCCAGGAGCCAGGTGCTTCTCCTGGTCTCCCACACGGGTGCAGGGCCCAAGCACTTGGGCCATCCTCCACTGCACTCCCGAGCCACAGCAGAGTGCTGGACTGTAAGAGGAGCAACCGGGACAAAATCTGGGGTGCCAGCACTGCAGGCGGAGGATGAGCCAAGTGAGCCAAGGCACCGGGCCCACTGCTGAACATTTTTAAACTCACTTAAAGGGCACCTTCTTTGTGCTTGGCAGAATATTAGTAACTAAAACGTGTGTGTGTGTGTGTGTGTGTGTATGTATGTGCGCATGCTCGTCTCTGGAACATAGAAACATGCTTTGTTATCTTGCAAAGAATTAAGCCTCTGATGAGAGGTTGCCAGTCCACTGAATTCAACTTCTGATTATGCTGGGTTATTCTGGCAAGGGGGATTCACATTTGGAACAGTCAGTGTCCAATGAAGCAGTATGAGAAAACTACAAGAGGCCACTGTTGGCTTTGAAGATGGAAGGAAGCCAGGAGCTAAGGCATGCATGCTGTATCGAGAAACTGGTAAAAACACACACACACACACACACACACACACACACAAAAAAAAAAAAAAAAAAAAAAAAAAAAAAAAAACAGAGAAATAGGGGCCACCGCTGTGGCACAGCAGGTTAAAGCCCTGGCCTGAAGCGCCGGCATCCCATATGGGTGCCAGTTCTTGTCCCAGCTGCTCCTCTTCTGGCCCAGCTCTCTGCTATGGCCTGGGAAAGCAGTAGAAGATGGCCCAAGTCCTTGGGCCCCTGCACCCACTTGAGAAGACCTGGAGGAAGCTCCTGGCTCCTGGCCTCAGATTGGATCGGCACAGCTCCAAGCATTGCGGCCATCTGGGGAGTGAACCAGCAGATGGAAGACCTCTCTCTGTGTCTCTACCTCTCTCTGTAACTCTTTCAAATAAATAATAAATGAATAAGACAAAGAAATAGATCCTCCCCTGGTGGGAAAGCAGTTCTGCCAACACCTTTCTTTTAGTGTAGTAAGACCCTGTTTGGGTTTCCGGTCTCCAGCATGGTCAGATAATAAATTCATGTTATTTCAAGCCACCAAGTTTGTAGTATAGTCATCTTTTTGTATGCTACATTCCATGTTGTAGACTCACCCAGACTTGATTCAAAACTATATAAAAATATTGAGTCTGTACTGAGCACACACTTTTTTCTTGCCATTATTTTCTAAAGCATACAATATAATAATGGTTTACATAACACATTATATTACATATCATAAATAACCTAGAGGTTATTTAAAGTAGATGCAAACATGTGTATAGGTCGATGCAAATACTGTTATTTTTTAAAGATTTTATTTGAGAGAGTTACATAGAAGGAGACTCCCCAGATCACTGCAACAGCCAAGGCTGGGCTGAGGTTTGTATTGTGACAAAGGGAATTACCCAAATAGGTGTCACACAGGGAGTTCTAATAGGTAAGCTTAAAGTCAGCAGGCTTGAGTTCCAGTAGGTCACACAGTGACTGAGAGCTGATCTCTGCATATCTATGTGGTGTGAGGGTCAGTGGGGCAGAACATATAATCCATCCTAGAGGGTAGTGGCTATCGGGGTGAAGTACAAGACAGATATGTGGGTTGACAATATTTATAGAATGAGCAAGAAGTGGAGAACTGGTAACTAGACCTAATTCTACTGAGAAGCCTTTTGAGTCCAAAAACGCTGTCAGTATTTAGACAGGCCATAAGCAAAGTGGAAGTTCTCTCCTCCCTTCAAAGATAAGTACCTCCTTCTTTGATGGCCCCTTCTTTCCACTGGGATCTCATTCAGAGATCTTTATATAGGTCATTTTTTCCCACAGTGTCTTGGTTTTCCATGCCTGAAATGCTCTTATGGGCTTTTTAGCCAGATCTAATGCCTTAAGGGCTGATTATGAGGCCAGAGTGCTGTTTAGGGCATTTGTCATTCTATGAGTCTGCTGTGTGCCCTGCTTCCCATATTGGATCATTCTCTCCTTTTTAATTCTATCTATTGTTATTAGCAGACACTTGGTCTTATTTATGTGATCCCTTTGACACTTATTCCTATCTTTATGATCAGTTAAACACTTAAAATGATCACTTTAACTAGTAAGATGGCATTAGTACCACCCAACTTAATGGGATTTGGAGTCCCACGGCAAGTTTTTAGCTTTACCCTTAAGGGTAAGTATGCGGGAATGTGTGCCTAACTGTGCATCTCCTTCCTCTCTTATTCTCTTAGTTTTTACAAGGATCAATTTTAAATTGGATTTAAACACCTATGAATATCTAATTATAGCTTTGATTTGCATGTCCCTGATAGCTAATGGTATCTTGAATATCTGTTTTTTTTTTAAGATTTATTTATTTATTTGAAAGTCAGAGTTACACAGAGAGAGGAGAGGCAGAGAGAGAGAGAGTGAGAGAATGAGAGAGAGAGATAGGTCTTCCATCCAATGGTTCACTCCCCAGTTGGCCGCAACAGCTGGAGCTGCGCCAATCCAAAGCCAGGAGCCAGGAGCTTCTTCTGGGTCTTCCATGCACATGCAGGGGCCCACGGACCTAGGCCATCTTCCACTGCTTTCCCAGGCCACAGCAGAGAGCTGGATCAGAAGTGGAGCAGCCAGGTCTGGAATCGGCACCCATATGGGATGCCAGTGCTCCAGGCCAGAGTGTTAACCCGCTGTACCACAGTGCCTGCCCCTTGAATATCTTTTCATTTGCAGGAGTCCCAAACAATGCCTTAACCCACTACACCACAATGCTTGCCCCATGTGTCTTCTTTTTCTTAGATTTGGGTATTTGGAAAAGCATTTCCCCTCTCAGTATTTGTGTGTCGGCTTTGTGCAGGAAAGACCTTCATTAATCAGCCTAGTTAGATATTGTAGGACCTCCTAAACCTTTTCTGATCTTTTGCACCCCTTGGTATTTTCCTGCAGAATTGCAGCTGTAACATGTAATGGTATTCACCTGTTTTCAGTAGTTTCCAAATCATGCCTCCTAGTCAATCAGCAGTCCAAGTTCAGAGAGAGAAACCAAGCCCTCAGACTTAAAAGAATATTTGATACTTGTTCTATTTTTAAAATTTCATTTGAGTGTGAAGGCTGTTATAGTAAGTTTCTTCCTAATTATGTTGTGCTGTGCTTTGTAGGTAGAGGGCCATAGATGGACATAAAAACACCATGAGTTTCCTCATTCCTTTTGCTGGAATCCCTTTCTTAGTTGTATCTTAGCCTAGGTGCTCTTTCTTGTCAACTATTCTCTATAGTATAACAGAGTGGCATATTGCTGTTAAGTCACAACCTTTGTGAGAGGAGGACCTGGATCTTCCTATTTTGCCATCTTGCCATCTGTCACTCCACTGTTGAGGTGTGTATCTTCTTTAGTCATCTCCATTCACCCCTCCATTATTACTGTCACAGATTACATTTTTATATACTTTTGTCTAAAACCAGCAAATAATTTTTTAATGAATTTGCCTTTCAGATCGTGTAAAAAAAAGTGGAGTCACAATCCCAAGTTCCAATATTATTGGCTCTTTTAATTACACATGTACTTACCTTTACTAGACAATTTTTTTCATGCAGCTTCAAGTTACTGCCTAGTTTCTTTCCATTTCAGCCCCCATGCCTCCCTTTAGCATTTTACATTAAATACTTCCTGGAAATGAACTCCACTGGCTTCCATTTATCTGACAATGTCTTGATTTCCCCTACTTTTTTGAAGGACAGTTTTGCTAGACATAGAATTCTCAGTTGACATTTTCTTCCAGAATTTTGATTATACAACTCAATAATTCTGGCCTCCAGGTTTCTGGTTAGAAAATGGCTGATAGGCTAAGATCTCTTGTATATAATGAGTAATTTGTGTGTTTAAGGTTCTTTCTCATTGTCTTTCAATAATTTGACGATAATGTGTCATAGTGTGTGTCACCGAAGTTTTTCCAGTTTAGAGTTTATTGCATTTCTTGGATTTTTACATTCATATATTTCATCAAATTCAGGATGTGTTCAGCTAGTTCTTTCTTTGAATAATCTCTCTGCTCCTTTCTTTCTTTTCTCCTTCAAATGTTCCCATACTGTGCCACCTGATCTGTTGGTCTGCTTAATGGTTTTCCACAGGTCAGTTATGTTCTGTTCATTTTTCATTTTTCCCCATTTCTCAGACTCAATAATTTTCATAATACTAGTTTCTAGTTATTTGATTCTTTCATCTGCTTGTTCAAATCAGCTTTTGCACCTCTCTATTTTCCACTTCAGTTATTATACTTTTTAATTCCAGAATTTCTTTTTGGTTCTTTTTTTAAAGACTTATTATTATTTATTAGAGAGGGAGGGAGGAAAAGAGGGAGGAATGAACTGGCTTCTATCTGCTAATTCACTCCCCAAATGGCTACAATGGCTTGGGGCTGTTCCAGGCCGAAGCCAAGAGCCAGGAGCTTCTTCTGGGTCTCCCACACAGATGCAGTGGCCCAAGCACTTGGGCCATCTTCCACTGTTTTCCCCGGTACATTAGCAGGGAGCTGGACTGGACATGTACCAGCCTGGTCTGGAACCTGCTATGCTACAATGCTGGCCTCACTTTTTTTTTTTTTAAATAACTTCTGTAACACTTCTGTATCTTCACTGATACTGTCATTTTGCACATACATAATTTTCCTGTGTTTATTAATGTTTTCCTCTGACTCCTTAAACATTTTTAAGACAATTGTTTTAACGTCTTTATCTAGTTACTCTGCTGTGTTTCCTCAGCTGTTTTCTATTTTGTTTCATTTAATGGGCCATCCTTTTCTGTTTCTTAGTATGCTTTGTGGTCTTTTGTTGAAAAGTGGACATCTGAATCTTACAAGTTGGGAACTCTACAAATAAAATTCCACACTCCTTTCCTTAAAGTTTTCTGTTTTAAAAATGGCTGTAGCATGCCTCTAAACCAGAAATCAGCCTTAGGAAAAGGGCTTAAGGTCTTCTTAGATGTTTTCTGAGCCTGTGTCTTTTCTTGGGCATGTAAAGTGCCTCTCTAAATTGCCCTATATGTGTAGCTGTTTTTGATAGTCAAAAAATAAAAGTAAAAAGATGTAGCTCCATTAACCCCCCTGGAAGCCACTTCTGCTGTTGGGGTTGAAAGAATGAAGGTCAGCTTCTGTGCCTGTGTCACAGTGATCAGAAGGAGTTATCAGAAGTCAGAACACAAATCCTTCATATTTGGGGGATGATTTCCTTATCTTCCTTGGCTCCTTCAAGTCATATCAGAAATACAGGCTGTTGTCTTTACACTGCCATGGGCTTGAGGTGTGTTGGGGGGTTGAGGGGTAAGGAGCTCCTACTATATACTGAAGGATGAAATGGACATATAGTAACTATAATTTACCAGCCAAACATCCCCCTAAAAACTTCAAGGGTTCAATTGGAATCTAGAGATCCAAATTAATCACATCAGAGCCTTTCAAGTAGTATAACTGTTGCAGATAATGGATTACTGACATGTCCTAGTCTACCATAATCTCTGACATCCATCTTCAAATGCCAGTTTTTGAACAATTTATTGTTTACCCACAGAATCATCACGCTACCTTCATCATATATTAAATTTTCATATTTTTGTCAGTTTCTGTAGTATTATTCTACTGATTTTTTAAAAAATATTTATTTATTTGAAAGTTAGAGTTACAGAGAGAGAAGGAGAGGCAGAGAGAGAAAGAGAGGTCTTCCATCCACTGGTTCACTCCCCATTGGCCGCAGTGGCCGGAGCTGCGCCGATCTGAAGCCAGGAGCCAGGATCTTCCTCCGGGTCCTTCCATGCGGGTACAGGGGCCCAAGGACTTGGGCCATCTTCTACTGCTTTCCCAGGCCATAGCAGAGAGCTGGATCGGAAGTGGAGCAGCCAGGTCTCGAACCGGCGCCCATATGGGATGCCAGCACTGGAGGTGGTGGCTTTAACTGCTACACCATAGTGCCGGCTCCTAGTATTCTAATGATTTTTAACTCATCATCAAATTATTTAATTATTGTAGCTTCCTGATAAACAATTGCATACTTAAAATTCAATGTTGAATTTTGTTCTCTATGAGTGGTACACTAGAAGAAGGATGAAATAGTTAAACACACTGGGGAAATTCATGCTGCCTTCTATAGTTTTCATGATTACTACAAAATTATGTCTGTGAATTTTATCATATTAACCTGGGTTTAGCATTGTGCTGATTATGTAGTTACTATTCAATAGAAGGTAAGTCTTGGTTTTTGTCTATCAGATAGAAGCTGTTCACGTATGAAGTACAAGTTCCAGCTTCAGCTTCACAGAAAGGTATAGGCTGAGAACTCTTCCCTATTGATGGTTTTGCTTTCCTCTGCAGATTCTAAGGACAGCAGCCCATAAGAGGACCTAACCCTTTGCCTTGTTGGTTTAGAGAATGTAAGGCAATCCTTGTGAAATTTATAAAAAAATATCCAGAGAAGAAGTCCCTGATATCTAATATTCGAGAATGGGGGTGGGGAGGTGGGGTTAGACACTTTGGTGCAGCCAGTTAAGCCACCCCTTGGGATGTCCACATCCCATGTCAGAGAGCCAGTTTAGATCCAAGGTATTCTGCTTCTGGTCCATCTTTCTGCTAACATATCCTGGGAGGCAGGAGATGGTGGCTCAAATGCTTGCATCCCTGCCAAAGTGAGAGGCTTGGATGGAGTTCCAAGCTCCTGGCTTCAGGCTGGCCTAGCCCTGGTTATTGAGGACATGTGAGGAGTGAATCAGCAGATGGAAGATCTCACAAAAAACTTTTCAGTATGAGTCTTATTAGGTGGGCATACTGTCCTTTCTCATTAACATCTGCATTCACTTAACTCTCCATTATTAGTGATTCAGATGATATCTATAGCATTTATTAGTGCTACCAGAAAGACAAACTGTTACTCACATTTTGCTATTAACATAAAATGACAGAGATAATGTCTTAAGCTGTTAAAATATCCTCATGTACAAATTTGCCTTGCTGTATTTGTCTACTTAATTTCCTAGTGATATATTTCTACTTTAAAATATTTATTTATTTATTTGGGGGGGGAGAGAGAGAGAGAGAGAGAGAGAAAATGAATCTTCCATTTGCTAGTTCACCATGGGTCCAATGGCTGGAGCTGAGCCAGGTAGAAGACAAGAGCTTCATGGGTCTCCCATGTGGGTGCAGGGGCCTAAACACGTGGGCTATCATTCGCTGCATTTCCCAGGCCATTAGCAGGGAGCTGGATCAGAAGTCGAGCTGCCAGGACATCAACGGGTGCCCACATGGGATGGAGGCATCCCACGCAGCAACTTTACATGCTACGCCACAACACTTGCCCCCTAATGATATATTTCTAAAAGTGAAAATATTAGACCCAAGGATATGGACTCTCTGTATTTATTGATACTCATTTTAAAATTATTCTAAAATTATTCCTGCATTGAAAGTCATACTGTATTACAGTCCTTACAGAAGTTACTGGCATGCCTATTACTTAATCAAAGCAGATGAGTTCATCAACAACATAGGTGAAAACCTGTATGATTCTTTCACTATTTAAAATATAATATTTTAAATAGTTTAGTTGATCAATCTTTAGTTCTTGTTTTATGTTTTTAAAGATTTATTTTGGGCTGGGGCTGTGGTACAGTGGGTTAAAGACCTGGCCTGAGGCACTGGCATCCCATATAGGTGCCAGTTCGAGACCCGGCCGCTTCACTTCCAATCCAGCTCTCTGCTGTGGCCTGGGAAAGCAATAGAAGATGGCCCAAGTCATTGGGCCCCTGCACCCGTGTGGGAAGACCCAGAAGAAGCTCTTGGCTCCTGGCTTCAGATCGGCGCAGCTCTGGCTGCTATAGCCATTTGGAGAGTGAACCAGCAGATGGAAGACCTCTTTCTCTCTGCCTCTACTTCTCTCTTTGTGTAACTCTGACTTGCAAATAAATAAATCTTAAAAAATAAAAATATGTATTTTTATTTATTGGAAAGAAAAGAGTTACAGAGAGGTAGAGACACACAGAGAGATATCTTCCATCTGCTAGTTCACTTCCCAAATGGCTGCAAAGGCTGGAGCTGAGCCAATCCGAAGCCAGGAGCCAGGAGTTTTTTCTGTGTCTCCCACATGGGTGCAGGGGCCCAAGTACTTGGGACATCTTCTACTGCTTTCCCAGGTGCATTAGAAGAGAGCTAGATTGCAAGTAGAGCAGCTAGGACTCGAACCAGTGCCCTTGTGTGATGCCAGTGCTGCAGGCCAGGGCTGTGCCACAGTGCCAGCCCCACGTCCTTGTTTTATTACAAATCTCTATACTTTTTATTTATTTTGCTTTATTTCTCCTCATCATTCCTTATGATTTGTGTTTCTTCCACAATGCATACAAATAGACACACACAGCCCTGTAGATCCTATTGCTATAAACATAATTTTTTGTGGGAGTAGCAGGAAGGCAAATTCATTCATTCCTTGTCAGAATGAGTCAAATGGTGCACATGGAACATATACTTTAACAAATGAAAATAACTAAAAAGATGTTTGCATTAGTTGCCACAAACTGGAAGATTTAAAACAAAAATTTATTTTTCACCATTCTGGAAGGAAGAAGTCCAAAATAAGAATGATTAGGTCCATATCAAGGTTTTGCCAGGACTGTACTCTTTCCAGAGGCTCTTCGAAAGCCTTTCTGTCTTTGTGGTCAAACTCCCTTCTGCTCTTCTGTGTGTGTTCTTCTGTGTGTGAAGGTTCCCTGTGCCTGTTAAGAATATCTCTGATTGGCCGGTGCCGTGGCTCAATAGGCTAATCCTCCACCTGCGGCGCCGACACACCAGGTTCTAGTCCTAGTCCTGGTCGGGGCACCGGATTCTGTCCCGGTTGCCCCTCTTCCAGGCCAGCTCTCTGCTATGGCTCGGGAGTGTAGTGGAGGATGGCCCAAGTCCTTGGGCCCTGCACCCCATGGGAGACCAGGAGAAGCACCTGGCTCCTGCCTTCGGATCAGCGCAGTGCGCTGGCTGCAGCACGCTGGCCGCGGCGGCCATTGGAGGGTGAACCAACGGTAAAAGGAAGACCTTTCTCTCTCTCTCTCTCACTGTCCACTCTGCCTGTCAAAAAAAAAAAAAAAAAAAAAGAATATTTGTGATTGCATTTAAAGCCCTATATGATAACCGAGGATTTCCTAATCTTAAAACACTTACTTTAATCACACTTGCAAAAACCTCTTTTTTCCTTATAAGGTAATAGACACAGATTAAAGGAATTAGGATGTGCATATGATTTTGACAACACTTCAGCCTACTACAATGTTCATCATCACATTATTATATGGAAAAATAATAATCCCAAATGATTAACAATATGGATTGGTTCAATCATGTCACAATCATACAATGAAATCCCATGTAATTATTAAAACTGAGCTATAGGAGACCAGCGCTATGATGTACTAGGCTAAGCCTATGCCTGCGATGCTGGCATCCCATAGGGGCGCTGGTTCGTGTCCTGGCTGCTTCTCTTCTGATCCAGCTCCCTCCTTATGTCCTGGGAAAGCAGCAGCAGATGGCCCAAGTCTTTGGGTCCCTGCACCTGCATGGGAGACCTAGAAGAAGCTCCTGACTCCTGGGTTCTGATCAGCCCAGCACCAGCCTTCACAGTCATTTGGGGAGTGAAGCAGCAGATGGAAGACCTCTCTCTCTCCCCCTCTCTCTGTCTGGTTTCTAAAAATGAGCAATTATTTAAAAATAAATTTTTAAATCAAACTTTTCAAAAACTAAAAATATAAAGAACTACCAGTATTTAAAAAGATATGGCTGGCGCCGTGCCTCAGTAGGCTAATCCTCCGCCTTGCAGCGCCGGCACACCGGGTTCTAGTCCCGGTTGGGGCACCGGATTCTGTCCCGGTTGCCCCTCTTCCAGGCCAGCTCTCTGCTGTGGCCAGGGAGTGCAGAGGAGGATGGCCCAGGTACTTGGGCCCTGCACCCCATGGGAGACCAGGATAAGTACCTGGCTCCTGCCATCGGATCAGCGCGGTGCGCCGGCCGCAGCGCGCCGGCCGCGGCGGCCATTGGAGGGTGAACCAACGGCAAAGGAAGACCTTTCTTTCTGTCTCTCTATCTCACTGTCCACTCTGCCTGTCAATTAGAATTAGATGATGTAATACATTATTAGAAGGAATATAAATTATTACTAACATTTAGAATATTAATTTGAAATAAATATTAAAATGTATAACATTCAGATCTTCTGGAAAAAATTTTAGCTCTAGGACTTTTCACACAAAAATGAAAGATCTCAGTGGAAACTGTATATAGAAAGTTTAGTACTGTAATTTCTTTGTAGTAATGAAATGAGAAAGAACTACAATGTCCTTCACTTAGGAGAATGGTTCAATAAACTTCTGACACAAATGGAAAACAAGGAAATTTTAAGAAAAGTAGGGGCTGTCATTTGATCTAGCAGTGAAGATGCTGATTAGGACGCCCATGTAGCACATCAGAGTATCTAGGTTTGATCCTTGGCTCTGGCTCCTGATTCCAGCTCCTTGTTAATGCAAATCCTGGGAAGCAGCACCAGGTACTCAAGTACATGGGTCCCTACCACCCATGTGTGAGACCTCGCTCCTGGGTCTAATCCTGGAGCCTGTGTCCAGTCCTGGCACTGTGGACATTTGAGGAGTGAACCATTAGATGGAAGTGTGCTCTCTCTCTCTCTCCCCATCCCCCCTCCTTCTGAAATATTTTTTGAAATAAAAGAGTAGATCTTCACATGAAAAGATAGAAAAGATACATAATGAAGTAAAAAGGCATGGAAAGATATATACCATTGTTAACTTAAAAATCAAGGACTACAATACTTTCTACAGGGAAAGAGAAAGAGGGAAGATACAGGGGATATATACTTCTGTGATTATGGATTTAATATACAAGCAGCACTGATTACTTCTAAAGCCAGAAAAAAACTGAGTTAAAAACCTAAAAACATGGAAATATAATAAAGCATATTGAGAAATTTGGTTCTTGGCCTCCTGAAGGAACGATTTGCCTACAAAAAGGGAAACCTCACAGCATTGCCTTGAAGGTGTAAAGATACATCACGTTTATGAGAGGCAAGCCTGGTGTACATTTAACCCCAAGATCTTAATGATGTTGTGGCTAAAATATTTTTATTACTGTTCACTTGTAAATATTCATAAACTCCATTTGACTTCCTTATTGTATAGGTTATTCTGAAGTCCACTCAGATTTCAAATTTTATTTCTAGTTGTCATTTTGTTATTAATTTCTAGATTATTTATAATCAAAGAATGTGATCTATATAACAATCCTTTGAAATTTTTTGGGATTTGTTATATAGCCTATTTCAGTAATTAGTTTCTGGAAAATACTCAATCATATCTGGTACATACTCCAAAATTTGCCAATTGTTTCAAAAATCAGCTGATCACAAGTTCTAAACCAAGGATGGGACTGGCGTTCTGGTATAGCAGGTAGAGCCCCCACCTACAGTGCCAGCATCCCACATGGTTTGAGTCCCAGCTGCTCCACTTCCAATCGAGCTCTCTGCTATGGCCTGGGAAGGCAGTGAAAGATGGCCCGAGTTCTTCAGCCCCTGCACCCACGTAGGAGACCCAGAAGTGAAGAAGCTCCCGGTTCCTGGCTTTGGATCAGCCTAGCTCTGATTGTTGCGGCCATTTGGGGAATGAACCAGCAGATGGAAGACCTCTTTCTCATTGACTTTTTGAAGTGACCAGGCTGATTGTTTTGCATATAATTTCCCAAATTTAAGATGTCTTTGATTGAATATTTGTAATGTTTTTTCTCTTATTAATACTTATCTTGTGTTTCCTGTTACCTAGAGATAGCTCCAAATGCTACATTTGTATTAACCATTTTTTCCTCTCTCAATCACTGGAGGTAGGATTCTAGACTGACAGTTTTCTTTTCTATATTGAGAATTTAATTTCATTGTCTGCTGGCCTCCATTTCTGCTGTTGAGAATGAGTTGAATATATAATGTATGATATTTGAATTAATTTATTTTCTCTAGCTCCTGTTAATATCATATATCAGCTTACTAGCTGCAGCTTTACTATAGTATGTTAGGTGTATATACCTTCTTATTATATTGCTTGAGATTCACTGGGGTTTTTGAATATGTGGCTTTAACCAATTCTGAAAACACCAACCACTTTCTCTTCAAATGTAACCTCTGTCTCATGATGTTTCTCCCTTCTCTTGGAAATATTTTGTGTCTTAATACTAACTGTAGAAAATTTTCATCAAATCTAAAGTCTGCTTAACCACTTTTCTCTTCATCTGGTTTTAATATACTGTAAAATTTCCATTTCAATCTAGTGTATCCTTTTGCTTTGTAGAACCTCTATGTGTATTTACTTTTCTAATACATTTAGAATATTTGTTGACATTTTATTGATAATTTCAATCATTCTCATTAGAAGCTATTAAAATATTTTATATCCCATGTTATGAAAAACTTCCATATCTGACATTCCTGGGAGATTTGATTCTTATGGAACCTGTTCCTAGAACTTGATTTCCTCAGGTATGCTTTTTTATTTTTGACTATGGGGTATTTATGTTCCTGGAATTTCGTCTGTGGGAATTGTTTAAGGTCTAATATAAATGTAGGTATGCCAGAGATTTGCTGGTTTCAGCAATTATTTAGGTTCACTATTTGTGGCCTCAGAATTATCCACCTGATATTTATTAGGCCAGCCAAATAGTGTGAAATAAAACTGAATAAAATGTGTTTGGATTGGCATATCATTACATTTTTTTTAAAATGAATGACAGTATTGAAAATGTAGGAGTGGGAAACTCTCCAACTCCATCTCCATCCCTTCACTAAAGAGGAATTAACTTGGCACAAAGACCCATCAGAATAAATATTTTGGCACACTGGCTTCATAGAAAGAATTTGGGAGGACTCCCTCTTCTTCGATTGTTCTGAATAGTTTGAGAAGAATTGGAGTTAGTTCTTCTTTAAACGTCTGGTAGAATTCAGCAGTGAATCCATCTGGTCCTGGGCTTTTCTTTGTTGGGAGGGCCTTTATTACTGTTTCAATTTCTGTCTCAGTTATGGGTCTGTTTAGGTTTTCGATGTCTTCCTGGTTCAATTTAGGCAGGTTGCATGTGTCCAGGAATCTATCCATTTCTGATAGGTTTCCCTGTTTGCTGGCATACAAGTCCTTGTAGTAATTTCTGATGATTCTTTTTATTTCTGTGGTGTCTGTTGTTACATTTCCTTTTTCATCTCTGATTTTATTGATTTGGGTCTTTTCTCTTCTTTTTTTAGTTAGTTGGGCCAATGGGGTGTCAATTTTGTTTATTTTTTCAAAAAACCAGCTCTTCGTTTGGCTGATTTTTTGTAATGTTTTTCTTGATTCAATCCTGTTGATTTCTTCTCTGATTTTAATTATTTCTCTTCTCCTACTAGATTTGGGTCTGATTTGCTGTAGGTTTTCTAGATCCTTGAGGTGAATTGAAAGCTCATCTATTTGGTGTCTTTCCAATTTCTTGATGTAGGCGCCTATTGATATAAACTTTCCTCTTAACACTGCTTTTGCTGTGTCCCATAAGTTTTGGTATGTTGTGCTGTTATCCTCATTTACTTCCAGAAAGTTTTTGATTTCTCTTTTGATTTCTTCTATGACCCATTGTTGATTCAGGAGCATGTTGTTCAATCTCCATGTGTTTGCGTATGCTCTAGGGATTCCTGAGTTGGTAATTTCCAACTTCATTCCTTTATGGTCTGAGAAGCTGCATGGTATGATTCTAATTCTTTTGAATTTGCTGAGACTCGCTTTATGGCCTAGTATGTGGTCAATCCTAGAGAAGCTTCCATGTACTGCTGAGAAGAATGTAAAATCTTTAGCTGTAGGATTGAAAGTTCTGTATATATCTGTTAGATCCATTTGGGCTATAGTGTCGTTTAAATCTACTGTATCCTTGTTGATCTTCTGACCGGATGATCTGTCTATTTCTGAGAGTGGAGTATTGAAGTCCCCCAGTACTACTGTATTGGGGTCTAAGTCTCCCTTTAAGTCCGTTAATAAATCTTTTAGATAAACTGGTGCCCTGTAGTTAGGTGCATATACATTGATAATTGTTATATCTTCCTGTTGAATTGATCCCTTAATCATGATATAGTGTCCCTCTTTGTCTCTCTTAACAGTTTTTGTGGTAAAGTTTATGTTGTCCGATATTAAGATGGCTACGCCCGCTCTTTTTTCATTTCTGTTGGCATGGTATATCTTTTTCCAGCCTTTCACTTTCAGTCTGTATGGATCTTTGTTGGAAAGATGTGTTTCTTGTAAGCAGCAAATAGATGGGTTTTGTTCCTTAACCCAATCAGCCAATCGGTGTCTTTTAACTGGACAGTTCAGGCCATTCACGTTCAAAGTGACTAATGATAAGTGGTAACTTTGCCCTGCCATTTGCCAAAGATAAGTTCTAATATATGCTTTGAATTCCCTGTGATCTTTTGCTGTGAGGTTTCCTTCCTTGGTTTCCTTCCTTTACCTTCTTTCATATTGATGACCGTGTTTCTGTGTTTCTGTGTGTAACACATCTTTAAGCATCTTTTGCAGGGCTGGACGAGTGGCAACAAATTCTTTCAATTTCTGTTTGCAATGAAAAGTCTTTATTTCACCTTCATTCACAAATGATAGCTTTGCAGGATATAATATTCTGGGCTGGCAGTTGTTCTCTCTTAGTACCTGGGCTATATCTCGCCATTCCCTCCTAGCTTTTAGAGTTTCTGATGAGAAGTCAGCTGTGAGTCTGATTGGAGATCCTCTGAGAGTAATCTGACGTTTCTCTCTTGCACATTTTAGGATCTTTTCTTTATGTTTCACTGTGGAGAGTTTAATTACAACGTGTCGTGGTGAGGATCTCTTTTGGTCGTGTTTATTTGGGGTTCTGTGGGCTTCCTGTACTAGGATTTCTCTGTCCTTCTCCAAACCTGGGAAATTTTCTGCTAATATCTCACTAAAAAGGCCTTCTAATCCTTTCTCCCTCTCCATGCCTTCAGGAACTCCTAGAACCCGAATGTTGGGTTTTTTAATAGTATCCTGAAGATTCCCGACAATATGTTTCAGATTTCTAATTTCCTCTTCTTTTCTTTGGTCTGACTGTATCCTTTCCTGTTCTCTGTCTTCTAAGTCCGATATTCTCTCTTCTGCTTCACCCATTCTGTTTGTAAGGCTCTCTATTGTGTTTTTCATTTGATCTATTGAATTCTTCACTTCAGTCACTATCACAGTTTCCTGTTGTACTAGCTGTTTCGTTTCATTTTGATTCCTCCTTAATATTTCATTTTCACGAGAGAGATTTTCTATCTTGTCCATTAAGGATTTGTGTAGTTCCAGAATTTGTTTTTGAGAACTTCTTAATGTTCTTATCAATTTTTTGAGATCTGCTTCTTGCATTTCTTCTATGTCATCATCTTCATAATCTTGAATTGGGGTGTCTTTTTCATTTGAGGGCGTCATGGTGACTTCCTTGTTTTTATTACCTCGGTTTTTGCGTTTGTTATTTGGCATATTGGAGATATTTGGTTTCTTCACTGTGGTGCTTTTTCTTGTTATACTATGACTCTAGATTAAGTGTACTATCTGTTTTTGATGGAGCCTTAGGGCTTGAGATGGGTGTGGCCTGAGAGCTCTGTTTGGTGTGCCAAAGGTGACACTCCCAGGTTAGGCGTGGTAAATCTCTCTCTCTCTCTCTTTTTTTTTTTTTTTTGATTCAAAAGGGAAGTAATTCCGCACAGCTGAACGAAGTTGGAGGTAGTTAGCAGGCAAATGATATACCCAC